>NW_027363233.1:265000-865000 GCF_046119375.1 Phyllobates terribilis | reverse complement strand
GTTTTTGTTTATTCTGCCTCCCAAAAATAGGAATAGAAAGCGATCAAAAAATGTCACGTGCCTGAAAATGGCACCAATAAAAACGTCAACTCATCCCGCAAAAAACAAGCCGTCACATGACTCTGTCGGCCAAAATATGGCGATGCAAAAACTAGATTTTACAAAATATGTGTCTTTTAGTGTGTGACAGCTGTCAATCATAATAACCCGATATGATTCTGGTATCGCTGTAATTGCACCGACCCAAATAATAAAGTAATCTCATCACTTATACCGCATGAGGAACGCTGTAAAAAATAAACGCTAGGGCTGGGGTTGGGGTTATGCTAATGTTAGGGTTGGGGTTGTTTTTTTTTTCCAATGTAAAAAAAAAAAAAATGACGATATGGCGACTAGTGTTGAGCGCAAGTGCTCGCTACTTGAGTTTGCATCGAGTGCTCGGGTATGCACTGAGTATCGGGTGCTCGGGTATGCACTGAGTATCGGGTGCTCGGGTATGCACTGAGTATTGGGTGCTCGGGTATGCACTGAGTATCGGGGGTGCTCGAGTCTCCGCCCCATATGCTTCGCGGTCAAAAAAACCTCGCGGGGATTGCCTGCCATGCACGAACGATCCCCGCATGTTTTTTTGGGGGTGTCTAATAACCGTGAAACATGCGGGCGGGGACTCGAGCATTTCACTTGAGCACCTATGATACATGGTGCATACCTGAGTACCCGATGCAAACTCAAGTAGCGAGCACTTGCGCTCAAGAGTAATGACAACTTATTCGATATGATGACCTAATCTTATCAAATTCTGTGTCGTTCCTCTGGGTTCAAAATGTTCGCTATACCCCTTAATAAAATCCTTGAGGGGTATAGTTTCCAAAATGGGGTCACTTGTGGGGGAGCTCCACTGTTTAGGCACATCAGGGGATCTCCAAACGCGACATGGTGTCCGCTAACAAATTGAATGGAAAATCGGCTCAATTTGTTAGCGGACACTATGTTGCGTTTGGAGAGCCCCTGATGTGCCTAAACAGTGGAGCTCCACCACAAATGACCCCATTTTGGAATCTAGACCCCCCAAGGCACCTATCTAGATGCATAGTGAGAACTTGGAACCCCTAGGTGCTTCACAAATTGATTCGTAAAAATGAAAAAGTATTTTTTCCACTTTTTCATTTTTACGAATCAATTTGTGAAGCACCTGAGGGTTCCAAGTGCTCACTATGCATCTAGATAGGTGCCTTGGGGGGTCTAGTTTCCAAAATGGGGTCACTTGTGGGGGAGCTCCACTGTTTAGGCACATCAGGGGCTCTCCAAACGCAACATGGTGCCCACTAACAATTTGAGCCAATTTTCCATTCAATTTGTTAGCGGACACCATGTTGCGTTTGGAGAGCCCCTGATGTGCCTAAACAGTGGAGCTCCACCACAAGTGACCCCATTTTGGAAACTAGACCCCCCAAGGCACCTATCTAGATGCATAGTGAGAACTTGGAACCCCTAGGTGCTTCACAAATTGATTCGTAAAAATGAAAAAGTATTTTTTTTTCCACTTTTTCATTTTTACGAATCAATTTGTGAAGCACCTGAGGGTTCCAAGTGCTCACTATGCATCTAGATAGGTGCCTTGGGGGGTCTAGTTTCCAAAATGGGGTCACTTGTGGGGGGTTTCCACTGTTTAGGCACATCAGGGGCTCTCCAAACGCAACATAGCGTCCGCTAATTATTCAAGCAAATTTTACAATCAAAAAGTCAAATGGCGCTCCTTCCCTTCCGAGCCCTGCCGTGCGCCCAAACATTGGTTTTTCCCCACATATGGGGTATCTGCGTACCCAGGGGAAATTGCACAACAAATTTTGGGGTCCATTTTTTCCTGTTACCCCTGTGAAAATAAAAAATATTGGGTCTAAAGTAACATTTTTGTGAAAAAAGTTAAATGTTCATTTTTTTCTTCCACATTCCAAAAATTCCTGTAAAGCACCTGAAGGGTTAATAAAGTTCTTGAATGTGGTTTTGAGCACATTGAGGGGTGCAGTTTTTAGAATGGTGTCACTTTTGGGTATTTTCTGTCATAAAGACCTCTCAAAGTGACTTCAAATGTGATGTGGTCCCTAAAAAAATGGTTTTGTAATTTTTGTTGGAAAAATGAGAAATCGCTGGTCAAATTTTAACCCTTATAGCTCCCTAACAAAAAAAAATTTGGGTTCCAAAATTGTGCTGATGTAAAGTAGATATGTGGGAAATGTTATTTATTAACTATTTTGTGTGACATAACTCTCTGATTTAAGGGCATAAAAATTCAAATTTTGAAAATTGCAAAATTTTCAAAATTTTCGCCAAATTTCTGTTTTTTTCACAAATAAACGTAAGTGATATCGAAGAAATTTTATCACAATCATGAAGTACAATATGTCACAAAAAAACAATCTCAGAATCAGGGGGATCCGTTGAAGCGTTCCAGAGTAATTACCTCATAAAGTGACAGTGGTCAGAATTGTAAAAATTGGCCTGGTCATTAACGTGCAAACCACCTTGGGTTGTAAAGGGGTTAAAGATGTCCACGTTTATGATGAGTCTGCAGTCATTCTATGTGACTGCAGACTTCTGAACTCTCACAGTGTGCACTGCACGCTATCAGGATTCTCTCATGCCAGCGATTTGCATACATCCAGTCACGTGCCGACTAGACATGTGTGGCCTCACTCAATGAAAATGAATTGAGGGAGGCCGGACATGTCTAGTTGGAATGTGGCCAGAAGTGTACAAATCACATACTTGTGCTCACATGACTGTCCACTGTTTCCACGGCAAGGGAGAATCCTAAAAGTGTGCAGTGCATGCGCTGTGAGAATTCAGAAGCCTGCAGTCACACACAGTGACTGTAGACTTTCATCTGAAACCTGGACGAGCGCATTAATTATAAAAGTAAAGCCTTGTAGCCAATCCTGACAGCGTGTAATATCCTCCCAACTATCAATGTTCAGTCAGTAATTTTTCTCTGAAGTGGTATAAAAAAGGTATAATAGAAACAAGTCACCAATTCTGCATTTATCACCCACTCCTGGTTTTGGCTCCCACTCCTGAGAAAAAATACTGACCGAACACTGATAGTGGGGCCGTGGCCTTAGTGTGCAAATCACATATGTGCTGGGGGGGGGGGGGCGCAAAACTGAATTTTTGCCCCGGGTGCTAGAAGACCTGGATACACCTCTAAGGGGATGTGCCCCGTGTATATATTCTGCATAGTGGGCCCCAAGAATTATTTTTCTCTGGTGGGCCCAAGGTACTCCAGTCCGACGCTGCTGATAGGGAATTTAGATTAGCAATAATAATTATGTATGTAAATCGCTGCGGAATATGATATGAATATGATTATTATAAATACAATTTTCATGACGAACAGAGGAAACAAGCCTATACAAGGCCATTTTCCTAAGTGCTGCATTTTTTCCCACAGCGTTTTTCTACTCAAACATTTTAAGAAAAAGTGAATATGATTTTACTCATGTCCAAAGTGCATTTAAAGATGCTGCAGAATTGTGCACTTTTTGAAACTTTTTTTTCTATTATAATCTTCTAAGGAAATCCTAAAAATGCATTCAAAATGCTGTGTGAACATGTTCCAATGGTTACTTTGGAATTGCAGACATATTAAAACAGATTTTCCATTTATTGGTTCAGGTCAAAATACAATATTTATTCTAGAACTAGGTGAAATAATCCAGAAGACCGCAATGGTCTGGACAGTGTGCATCATGGGCCATCCTTGTTACCGGGAAGTGACATTCCTGGAAGGAGCTGACAATATATACAATGGTTTGTGAAAGTATTCCTTACAACCTGTGTTAAATATTTTTGTAATTAAATTTGAGTGTGATGCATCAGCACTAAATAGTCTAAATTGGTGAAGTTAATTGAGAAGAATATAGGCAAAAATTTAATTTATGGGATAAGAACTAAAAATTGTTATGTGCACAAGTATTCACCCCTTTTCCTATAAAGCCTATAAAAATTCCTGGTGCAAGCAATTATCTTCACAAGTCACATGCTTAGTAAAAGGAAGTCCACCTGTGTGCAGTCTAAGTGTCTCATGGTCTGTCAGTATATACACTTTACCTTTTCTGAAAGGCCACAGAGCAGAGCCTGCAACACCATTAGGCTGCGTGCCCACTATGCGTTATTCAAGCGTTTTTGATG
Source organism: Phyllobates terribilis (assembly GCF_046119375.1). Classification (NCBI taxonomy): domain Eukaryota; kingdom Metazoa; phylum Chordata; class Amphibia; order Anura; family Dendrobatidae; genus Phyllobates; species Phyllobates terribilis. The sequence continues at coordinate 860,812 of NW_027363233.1, read as the reverse complement.
CGGAATTTCCGCAGCGGAAATGCTTAAAAATCACCTGGTAATCTGTGCCCCATGGTCCCCAATGATAAACCGCATGTGCTATGCACATGTTGCGGAAATTTCCACTGCGGATTATCATTGCGGAAAAATCAGTAGCATGTCCATTATTTGTGCGTTTCCGCATGCAGATTTGACTTCACAATGCATTTGAAAATCGCATGTCAAATCCACATGTAAAAACGCTGCAAAAACGCGTGTAAAATCCACATGCGTTTTTACTGGCAAGGACATGCAGAAACGCTGCGGAAATTTTCCGCTTCAATTCTGCATCGTGGGCACATAGCCTAAAGCAAGAGGTACCACTAACCAAACAACACCATGAAGACCAAGGAGATCACCAAACAAGTCAGGGGCTAAGTTGTTGAGAAGTACAAGTCAGGGTTGGGTTATAAAAAATATCCCAATCTCTGATGATCATCCAGAGCACAATCAAATCCATTATCAAATGGAAAGAATATGGTACCACAACAAACCTGCCAAGAGAGGGACGCCCATCTAAACTCTCAGCCCGGCCAAGGAGGCCATTAATCAGAGAGGCAGCACAGAGACCAAAGTAACCCTGAAGGAGCTGCAGAGTTCCCAAGCAGAGACTGGAGTATCAGTCTATACGACCACAATAAGGCCACGACCCCACTATCAGTATTTGGTCAGTATTTTTTCTCAGGAGTGGGAGCCAAAACCAGGAGTGGGGGATAAATGCAGAATTGGTGCACTTGTTTCTATTATACCTTTTCTCTGATTGTTCCTCAACTGGCCTAAGCCGTACACTCCACAGAGGTGGACTTTATGGAAGAGTGGGCAGAAAAAAAGCCTTTACTTACAGAAAAAAATGTAAGGCTTGTTTTGAGTTTGCCAAAAGACATATGGGAGACTCCCCAAATGTATGGAGGAAGGTGCTGTGGTCAGATGAGACAAGATTGAACTTTTTGGCCACCAAGGTAAACGCCATGTCTGGCACCAAACCAACAAAGCTCATCACCCCAAAAACACCATCCCAACAGTGTAACATGGAGGTGGCAGCATCATGCTGTGGGGATGTATTTCAGCAGCAGGGACAGGGAAATTGGTCCAAGATGTGGTGAAGTTGACTGGTTCGAAATACAGGGATATTCTTGAGCAAAAACTGTTTCAGTATGTCAGTGATTTGAGACTGGGATGGAGGTTCACCTTCCAACAAGACAATAAACCAAAGCATACTGCTATTTGCAACACTTCAGTGCTTTAAGGGGACACAGGTATGTTTTAGAGTGGCCTAGTCAAAGCCCAGACCTTAATCCAATTGAGAATTTGTGGTTAGATTTAAAGATTGTTGTTCACCAGAGGAAATCATCTAACTTGAAGGAGCTGGAGCAGTTTTGCCTTGAGGAATGGAAAAAATTTCAGTGGCAAGATGTGGAAAGCTCATAGAGACTTATCCAAAGCGACTTGCAGCTGTAATTTCTGCAAAAGGATGCGCTACAAAGTATTGACTTTAGGAGGGTGAATAGTTATGCACACTGAAGTTTTCCGTTATTTTGTCTTATTGGTTGTTTGCTTCACTAAGGAGGTTAATACTTTTGCAATCCACTGTAGATCCCATTGGCTCACATACGAGGCTAATAAGTATACATGTTTGAAAATATTAAAGGGGCATTCCTATTTCCAAGATCCTATCCCAATATGTAGTAGGTGTAATAATAGTAATATTAGCAAATATCTCTAATTAGAAATGTAGTATAGTATTTTTGATTCACTATGTCTCTTTCCACATGTGCAGGCATCGCAGGACCTTAGGCATCCATGGTGATGTCCACTGATAAAGTCACAGTTAGTTAGCTAGTTGTCGTAACCATGGATACCTAAGGTCCTGCAATGCCTGCACATGGGGTAAGAGACCTAGCGAATGAAAAATACTATATTACATTTCTAATTGGAGGTATTTGCTAATATTATTATTATTACACCTACAGATTGGGATAGGATCTTGGAGATGGGAATACTTCTTTAGACTTGTGCTCTAGTAAATTTATATATATTTCATCCCAATGTAGCTAACCCCTATCCGTGCAGTGAGAGCTGATATTGGATTATCTGCCATGGATGACATAACTATTTTTCCTATACTAGCCCCATTGCCATGTTCGGCTTTATGACATCACAGTTCCGTTGTCCACGAGTCATGGAATGTTCAGCAAGAACGGTCAGTGCGAGGCAAGCAGAGGTAGAGAGGAGAGCTGAACACTAATCCAGAGCGAATTTTATCATATTTTTGTGTTTTTTTTTACTTAATTTCTTTTTTGGGAGTGTTTTCTACCATCCACGCACACTTTTGTGTGTGTGGAGGGGGAGGCAGCCTAATGGCTGCCCCAGTAGCTGGAGGAAAGATCCAAGCACGGAGACATCTCCCACATGCCAGGACATCCTCATACAGCCAGAAGCCTGAACACCACCAAAGGCAAACTGGCTTTACTGGATATCTGATGGCAGCACTTGATCATATCGTGCTATTTATTAAATGCCTGTTTGGGTCACCAAAACAAACAACTGGCCGATATTTGAGACTGAAAAGTCCACCACCATATCGTCCATCACCCAAAACGGGCCGATACGTGAGACTGAAAAGTCCACCACCACAACCTGCAGCAAACATCAGCGCAGAGCCAGTGGATATAAAGAAACATCAGGAACCCACCAAAATAATAGGTGAGGTACAGACAACAGCCCCGTTGCCCGGGAGCCCATCTACCTGGAAGATGCCAACTTCCTCTCAAACACCTAAAGTCCCCAGTATGCCTTACTCCTATCCACCGCGTATTAAGGTGACTGTTAAACAAGTCTACAATCCTATACCATACATGCCAGTCAGCAATGCTGCTAGAAAGAACTTGCAAGCCATGCTGAGCCCACATGAAGTATGCTGGCTCTACATGAGAGAGAAGGACCAACTTCCAAATATCAGGGATGTCATTCTCCTGAGAAGAGGATTCCATGACACAATATCTAACCAGGAGAAAATGCAGTGGCAAGTTGTTTGCAGCGTGCCCATAACATCTTCTGCACAGCTGCTTCTCAGACAGATTTACTGGTTTTGACTATGGCTTGCTCAATGGATTATGTTTTTTCACTGCCGCCTGCCGTTACCTCTGCTTGTTTCCGACTATGTTTTTGTACTGCCGCCTGCCCTGACCTCTGCTTGTTTCCGACTATGTTTTTGCATTGCCGCCTGTCCTGACCTCTGCTTGTTTCTGACTATGTTTTTACACTGCCTCCTGCCCTGACCTCTGCTTGTTTCTGACTACTCATTTGCCTGCTGATTTTGTACTTCGTTCTCAATGCCTGCACTAGTAGGACCCCAGTAGAGAGCTAACTGAAATAAATCCTGCATCCTAACAATGATCCCGAGTTATATCAGACCAGCGATCACATTGGTAGAATGATGCCTTAACATGAAGAGGAGTAGCACCAGTTCTGCATCAAACAGCATGGAATGTTTTTCTAAAGAAATGATAAAGGAACAGTACGGTACAGACGAAAGTCACAAAGCCTCAACATGAACAAACCATAAAGAACTTTAAACATAATCTTATGAGACAACAAACCAAGTGGCGCAAAAAACCACATCCGACCCAACCAGCTGTTTTGTAGTAGGTATTCTCCTCTGAACTTCCCTTAAGAGGATTGTCCATCTCAAACACATTAGACTAGTATGGGTGTTCAACCATGTAGACACCCTCCAATCAATAGCACAGGGGTCTTGAATCCGCCACATAAAAGCTTCAAGAGGAATTGGATGGAGCACTGGTTTCGTATGTACCCTGCCACTCTAGTCAAGGTCTATAAAAATAACCGAACACAAGGCCGAGTCGTCGGATAGTTTTTGGAACCTCCACAAAACAGAATTGCTATCTCTCTATTCATAGTTCCCCAGGTCTGGAGACAGATGCGGGTCTCAAATCTGGGATCTGCGCCTATCAGACACTTATGGAATCTTCTAGGGATATGGCATAAAAGTATGAGAAAACTCTTCTTGTATATAGTCCGCCTCAGATTTCTTCAGCTGTTTGCAATGGTACGTAGTCATGACTTAAATGGTAGGAGGGATTCCTGTGGGGGGGGGGGTTGTCCATTATCTGCTGACATCTGCTCTAATAAAGCATATGGACTGGGAATGCACTGATGAGAAAGACCCTTTAACGACATGTTCTGTCCCACAAACGAATCTAGTGCACTGCGCTGGCCGCCTATAGATTTTAATTTCAAAAACCAATTTAAAAGTTTGTTATATTTGTTAAAACTTTATTTTTTCCAGGCTCTGTGTCTGAGAATTAGCGACAAGGAAAATGGACTCAAGATAAAGCCTAGAAAGATATATTCCCTTACAACTTCTGAGAAATAGGTATAGCCCGTATTTACCCAAACTTGTGCCCCCCCCCTAACCCCACCAAGTTATCACCGACCTAGTGGTAGATGAAAACAAGAGTTAATAGTTGTGTTTCTTCTTTCTTAAAAGGAAAAAAAATGTTTTACACAGCTTCTATGAGAGAATTGTCCCCAACATCCTCCTTGTGACCCCGCCTGCTGTACCACCCTTGTGATGTACGAGAACGTCGCCCACTTCCTGCTAGGACAACGGAAACCCAAGGAGTAAAGAGAGAAGTTCCTCATGGCTGCATGGAGTAATGCTGGAGATCTCCAAGTCTGCAGGGACAGAGACTTTACCAAGAAGGCAAATCCTGCCGGCACTTTTCAGGGCAGTGTTGGTACAATAGAACATTTATGACAGGACAGAAGTTTTGTAATAGGAATGAATATAGGAAATAAAAAAAAATTGTTGACAAACCTGATTTTGATGTTCATTTCATTGTGTTAAATATTAATTATGGATATTCATTTTATTCTTTATTCTGTACCATATCAGCCATCGTTTCTAGATGACATGCGCTATATGTGTGTGTATTTTTAGTTCACTACCATATGCGGAATGACAGGTGCTATAAAAGCCCATGTTAGAGACTGGGGGGTCTCTTGCCATTCCACAGGACGAGGGTCTGTGTGTAAACCAGCTGCTGATGTAGGCCCAACGGACACATGGTGTCATCTTGACACACGTGCTGCACACAGACAAACGCAATCTACCAGCCAGGATCCCAGGAAAAGATGGGTGAATCTCAACTATTAAGCTAATTATGGACAAATGGACAATCACTTTGTAACTAATAATTTTTGTACCTTCTGCAATAATTCTTTTTAATGGACAATCCAAGAATAAATCAATACATTTTTATATAAGAATATTGTGATATTGATACTTTGAGAAGTACTCGATAGAAAAAAATATACAGAAAGAAGTATTTTTTTACACATTGCCTTCCATATTACAGTGAAGTTTCTTAAATCTGGTATCTGATAATGCACAAAGAACAATAGAAATCCAATTAAAACCAGTCTCTGGTTATGACATAAACCTTCAGTATGCTATCCTTTAGGCCTCATTCAGATCCCTCTGTTCTGTGAGTTTCATGGATAAAATACATATGAATTATAGTTTATGGAGCTGTTCACATGTCTTTCTTTTGTAGACTGTGTCCATGCAAAAATCAGTGATGTGCTTTTGTTTTTTAACTGGCTTCATAGAGGAAAAGTACAAGTGTATGGGTCTGTGAGAATCACAGCACACGCATGATATTAGTGTACTGTACACTGTGTGTTGTCCATGATTAACATTGCAACACATAGAAGCCATGTCATTCATTTATCATGTGAAACTGATAGTGAAAAGTGACACTGACCAAACACTGATGACACTTAACCTGACCTTTCCTGGCGCATGTGTACTGCAGTACTTTGCTCTGCCCCCGACAAGGCAGAGAAGTTCGCCTGCGCAGGAGTGCAATGCCGGGGGGAGACTGGATGACATAGGGACGCGTCATCCACACGAAGCAAAAAGGACGGCATCAAAGGAAGGTAGGCGCCGGAAAAAGACTAGCGTCACCCCTTGAACCAGACCGCCCCACAGGCGAGTATAATAAAACATTGTCTTGTAGGCCGGGTTGGGGGCATATATACAGCATTAAAAAATGCTGTATATCAGGCCTGAATGGTGGTGGTTTTGCCTCATGATAAAAACCTGGTGACAGGTTCCCTTTAAGCCGACTGTCAGTGACGCGACCCCTGGGCCGTGGGGTCCTCGGCAGCCAGGCCTCTGCGTATGCCGGTGGGGGATATCACGGTGGCTGGCCCGGTCCGTGACCCAGGGCGGTCAGTATAAAGGGGAAATTATATATAGGGGATTTGGAAAGTTTGTGACGCCACCTGTGGAATGCGGCAAAAGGGTGCCGCCGCTGCGGAGCAGTCCTCTGGAGCCGGTGTTACGGCAGCAAGGATAGTATGGCTCTCCACAGGTAGAGCTAGCCCCATGGCAGTGTAGGGGTAGATGGTGGATGCATGGGAGAGACGGCAGGACGGTCCCGGAGGAAAGACGGACACTCACACGGGGGTAAGCTTCAGTACCTTTACTGGTGATGGTGCAGGCACGGTTCAGGGTACTCCGGACGAAGGGTGCACTTTTGGACTCTCCCCAGTGAGCGGGTATAGGACTCCTGATCCGTGGCTTTACTCGCTAAGCTTCTGACCTGCCTGGAGCTAGGCCTAGCTTGGTTACTGTCTCTCTTTGCACCTGCTGACTTGGTGGTAGGGACTTTTCTTGGAGATCACTCTCCCTGGTCGCTGGGGCCTCCGTGACTCCTAGCCCAGCATTTGGTGAACCTGGGACCTGTAGTCCTCCAGGGGTTCCGGTGGTCCCTACTGGGTATAAAGGGTCCACGTAGGTGCGGACCCGGTGTCCGGTATATATATCGGGGTGAGCCTGGTATGCTCCTCTGCCCCCTCGCTACTTCTTCCTTCTCCTCTCGCCTTCGGCCACACTCAGGGCCCTCACACGTGCTGTAGGCCTTGGCTTGCCTAAGCACAGCAGCCAGCTTGCTGCTCTCTGAGCGTCAGCACGCTCTCTGCTCAACTCTGAGCTCTGTCCCTCTCTGTGTCTGAGAGACTAACTAACTTCTGACTGAGCTGCCTGGCTCCACCCTCCCTTTATATATCCCTAACGGGCTCCCTCTGCTGGTCTGAGGTGGTAGGGTGGAGGTGTGTGAATGTGTGAGGGCCTCTTGTGGACAACTACATCCATGCACCCTTCTGGGTTCTGTGGCACCAGTGCACAGCAGGCCGCCATATCAGCATTTAGTGAGACCCTTACCTGTCCTTCTAGAAGATCACGATTTTAAGACATCATGTGCACATTTCCTTCAGTGTACTCTCTTAACGAAGCATCTTGGATAGTTACTCTGATTCCAAATCAGTCACTTCATTAAGCAAACCATTATGATCAGGCCTTTGGGCACTATGCTAAGAATAAGTTACAACAATCTGAAAGTCTTCCCTTTTGGGCTAAAAACCCATGACTTTGTTACACAGCTGTTCAACCATTGGCCCGCAGTGGGTGGAGGTTGAAGGGAATCTCTATATCAGACCTCTACTATGGCCATACAGGGTAGGCAGAGCAGGGCCTGTCACAGGGCAGTCACAGGACCCTGTGCCGTGCAGGGGAGGGGATATGGTAATTTAGCACAGAGGCGGCGATTTAGGGGAATAGTAAGCAGATTGGAGGAGTTTGCTTGGCGTCGCACGGACGCCAAGCCTCTGGAAAGCAGACTTTATAAAACCAGATTTCTCTGCAATCGGACCCCTACTATGACCATACAGGTAAGTATAGATTTACTTTTCTATCACCTGTATGTCCATAGGAGAGGTCTGATATCGCCCAGGGGGGTGGACACATTCCCTTTAAAAGGGCACCGTCAGCTACTTTACCAAATTACTACTTTGCCAAAAACCAACAATATGCCTTTGTTAGGCTACTTTGAACTAAAAGCTTGTGTAAAAAAACAAAAAACAAACATGCTTTATGTGGGCTGTTTACAATCTCCTCTTCCTTGATTGACATTACTGGTTTTACAGGAGCCAGAGGAGAGTAAATGAAAAACAAGTAGGTGGGAAAAGTGCACCGAACTACCCAGCCATACCAAGGGTGCAACTAACACCTTATTATTTAGGCATGCTTAAAGAACGATCTTAAAACGCAGCTAGAGCCTCGCCCCAACACCACGGCACATAAGCTGTCAGGCAGGAGAAAGCATCACCGGACAGGTAATAGAGCTCAAGGTGATCTCAGTTCTCTATTCATGTAGAATGCTGTTTAATGAATTACTAATACATTTTTAATGATATTACTAATAGTTTTGCTTAAAAAAATATATATTTCATAGTTTGCTGATCACCAGCAGGATTCAGCACCCACTGATGTGGTTCCAGGATTTGATTTTACAACAAAGTGGTAAACTCATCATCTTCTACTTGTTTGCAACTAAGTGACAAGAGGCTTGAGGAGAGATTGCCCCCGACTAAAGCACTTTGCATATATATTCAAACACTATATAGTCAGTCTGTTCCTGAGAAATGCAAAGTATTGCTGGACTTTTCTGTGAATGATGCACATGCATAGCTTGGGGATGAAATCCGGCTAAACAAATTCTTAATAGCAATTACAATTCTCAAATCAGAAAGTGATCCATTGAAGTACCCTCTAAAAAGCAGCTGGACAACATTAGGATTTTTATTCTGGAGGTCGGTGTGACTAGTATCCACAAACTAACAGTTCTGTTATCATTTACCCTTTATTAGTATCGTTCCAGTCTTTTACATTAGTCACACTGCTTTGTGCAGGGGTGGACATCAGGGGCGGACCTACCGCCCGTGCAGCCTGTTCATTGAATGGGGGCCCCGAGGGAGAGGGGGCCCCTCCAGCCTCCAGCAGGGCCGCCATCAGGGCATGACTGTCCTGACTCCAGTATGGGGCCCGGCCGGTTGGGGCCCCCTCGGAGCCCCGTTGGGGCCCCCCTCTTGTGCGTCTCCTCATGGGGCCCCCGTGGGGCCGGCGTCAGCACCCGGGCAAATGCCGGGACCCTGAGCAGGCGGGGACCCTCACCACCGGGCACCCCGCGTGCCATGGGAACCGTGAGTGAGCGGAGGAGAGCGGTGTCAGCACCCGCTCCCCCCCCCGCTTGCTCAGGGTCCTGGCACCCGGCACAAGAGGGCCTCTTGTGGAGAAGTCCATCCATGCACCCTTCTGGGTTCTGTGGCACCAGTGCACAGCAGGGCGCCACATCCCCCCCTAGTAAAACTCGGTACTCCTGGACTGAAGCATTTTTCTCAAAACAGGTTAAACAGTAACATTTCTTCCCTTTATGGGAGTCACTTTTCTTGAACGTTACAGGTAACATTATAATACAATAATAACATTAATACATTTTCTTATATAAAACACTCCTCTTAAAGTCTCAGTGAGATCCATTAACTGGTGTCCATCTCACTGGTGAAGATGAGCAGCATGAGGGACCCGTCCGAAAACCCTCAACGTAGGCCCTGGGTGTGGCTGCAGGGCATAGGTGATCTAGGTGCTGGACCACGTCTTCGGCCACGCCAAATGGGTTTTTGTTCAGTGGTCACTTAAGGAGCACTCCAGGGAGTGCAACTATGTACATGAACAGTTCTTGGGCTGCTCACAGTCCTCAGCCTATGAGTCCTTTATACAGTTATATGAAAAAGTTTGGGCACCCCTATTAATCTTAAGCTTAATGTTTTCTTAAAATTGGTGTTTTTGCAACAGCTATTTCAGCTTGATATATGTAATAACTGTTGGACACAGTAATGTTTCTGCCTTGAAATAAGGTTTATTGTACTAACAGAAAATGTGCAATCTGCATTCAAACAAAATTTGACAGGTGCATAAGTATGGGCACCCTTATTTTCTTGTTTTAAATACTCCTACCTACTTTTTACTGACTTACTAAAGCACTTTTTTTGGTTTTGTAACCTCACTGAGCTTTGAACTTCAGAGCCAGGTGTATGCAATCATGAGAAAAGCTACTTAAAGTGGCCACTTGCAAGTTGTTCTCCTGTTTGAATCTCCTCTGAAGAGTGGCATCATGGGCTCCTCAAAACAACTGTCAAATGATCTGAAAACAAAGATTATTCAACATAGTTGTTCAGGGGAAGGATACAAAAAGCTGTCTCAGAGATTTAACCCGTCAGTTTCCACTGTGAGGAACATAGTAAGGAAATGGAAGAACACAGGGACAGTTCTTGTTAAGGCCAGAAGTGGCAGGCCAAGAAAAACATCAGAAAGGCAGAGAAGAAGAATGGTGAGATCAGTCAAGGACAATCCTCAGACCACCTCCAGAGAGCTGCAGCATCAACTTGCTGCAGATGGTGTCACTGTGCATCGGTCAACTATGCAACGCACTTTGCACAAGGAGAAGCTGTATGGGAGAGTGATGCGAAAGAAGCCGTTTCTGCAAGCACGCCACAAACAGAGTCGGCTGAGGTATGCAAAAGCACATTTGGAGAAGCCAATTTCTTTTTCGAAGAAGGTCCTGTGGACTGATGAAACCAAGATTGAGTTGTTTGGTCATACAAAAAGGCGTTATGCATGGCGGCAAAAAAACCACAGCATTCCAAGAAAAACACTTGCTACCCACAGTAAAATTTGGTGGAGGTTCCATCATGCTTTGGGGCTGTGTGGCCAATGCCGGCATCGGGAATCTTGTTAAAGTTGAGGGACTCATGGATTCTACTCAGTATCAGCAGATTCTTGACAATAATGTTCAAAAATCAGTGATAAAGTTGAAGTTACGCAGGGGATGGATCTTTCAGCAAGACAATGATCCAAAACACCGCTCCAAATCTACTCAGGCATTCATGCAGAGGAACAATTACAATGTTCTGGAATGGCCATCCCAGTCCCCAGACCTGAATATCATTGAACATCTGTGGGATCATTTGAAGAGGGCTGTCCATGCTCGGCGACAATCAAACTTAACTGAACTGGAATTGTTTTTTAAAGAGGAATGGTCAAAAATACCTTCATCCTTCTTCCTAACACATAAAACCTCAATAGGGTCCAAAGCTCAGGAAACCTCCTTCAAAATTATCTCTAGATGGTACCGGGTACCAGCAGTCCTTCATAGATGGTACCCAGTGGTCTCAGACAGATGTTGGAGATGTGGGGAGGGGGAAGGGACAATGTCACAAATATGGTGGGGGTGCCCTATAATAAATGCATTTTGGGCAAAGGTGGTTCCCATGATTGAGAAAATAACTGGTTTGACTATCCCTAATACGCCAGAAGCCCTCCTTTTATCAATGTTACCAATAAGTAAATGTAGTTATAAAAGGTCATCAATAGGCTACCTAATACAGGCGGCTAAGAATGTCATTCCACGACACTGGAAAAGCAGAGACCCACCCACTGTGGAGGAATGGTTTGCGGAGATTTCTCTCCTTAATAGGATGGGGCATCTGATTGTCATCTCACCGGCTGATGTTGATAGATACTGTGTGATTTGGAGGGATTGGATGGATTTCCAAAACTCTGACGCCTACCATCTAGCCCCCAACTAAAGTTATCCGGGATGTCGTCACAACAATGATCATAATCACACTCTATTGATTGGTGGTCTGCCGTGGTCCGCTCCCTCTCTCTATCTTTCATATGGAAAAATACATGCTTGATCTGGATATTGATGGAAAACCCTCCCTGTATCCCCCCAATGTACTGTAGTTATGCATAGATTTATAGTTACGCTACCCCTTTTACTATGTATATTGTATTATCTTGTACTTTTTCAACACAAAAAATAAAAAAAACTTGAATTTGAAAAAAAAAATACCTTCATCCAGGATCCAGGAACTCATTAAAAGCTACAGGAAGCGACTAGAGGCTGTTATTTTTGCAAAACGAGGATCTACTAAATATTAATGTCACTTTTCTGGTGAGGTGCCCATACTTATGCACCTGTCAAATTTTGTTTGTATGCAGATTGCACATTTTCTGTTAGTACAATAAACCTCATTTCAAGGCAGAAACATTACTGTGTCCAACAGTTATTACATATATCAAACTGAAATAGCTGTTGCAAAAACACCAATTTTTATAAAACATTAAGCTTAAGATTAATAGGGGTGCCCAAACTTTTTCATATAACTGTATATACCCTTACGGGTAACTAAATAAACACATATATTTCAGTTTATACAATAAACATTATGCAATACCCTACTGGGTAACTATTTATACTGCAGGTATTTTTAACTTACTCCTTATACCTGACAGGGGTCTGGCCTTTTGTGCTACGCGATGACCTACGTAGTACTGGAATGCAAGTAGTGGGGATGCTTGCGCTATTTTCCGCTCTATGTGTTGGTGGACTGCAAGACTGCCTTAACCTCTCTACGGGACAGGCAAGTACACTGGTTACTGGGCCTACTGGCTCTGCTTCTACCGGTGATCGTTCTTCCGGGGATTCTTCCTGAGCAGGCTCTTCCGGGGCACTTACAGGTCTTACTTGCAGTGGAGAGTCTTCTAGCTGTTGGTAGAAGTGTAGCACAGGTATTATTACCGCTCCATCCAGTTGAGGCCAATCTGCCGGGAAATCTCCTAAGTCAGTATGGAGTACTTCTTCTTTAGGCTCCTCCGGTACGGTGAGAGGCACTTCCTCCTGGGGCTTTAGCGGACTTGGGCACAACTTCAGATGGTCTCTTGATACTGTTGCAGTTATTCTTCCTCCGTCTTTGCGAATTAGGCAGATTTTCCTATCGTCGAATCTGGAATTCAACACAGTGTAAGGTTCCCTTTCCCACTGGTCGTCAAGCTTGTGGCTTCTTCTCTTTCGTTTCAGCACAACTTCTCCAGGTGTCAAGGGTTCAGCTGGTGCACTCTTGTTGTTCTGTGCTTCCTGCTTATCTCTCACCCTACTTAGACTGTCTTCGACACAGGCTTGTACTCTCTTGTACTGTTCCTGTCAAGTCGCATCCCAGTCTTCAGTGGACATATCTGCTTCTGGCTCGACCACTCCAAGCTCCAGGTCCATGAGCAACTTTCCAGGTCTTGCTCTCATGAGGTACGCTGGAGTACAATTGGTGGAACTCACAGGTATGTGATTGTACAGATCTACCAGGTCAGGTAGTTTGTCCGGCCATTGGTTTCTTTCTTCGAGAGGTAAGGTCTTCAACAGGTCGATGACTATGTTATTCATCTTTTCACATAACCCATTGGTTTGGGGGTGGTACGGTGTAGTCCGGATCTTCTTACACCCGTACAAATGGCAAAACTCTTTGAACAGCTCGGCTTCAAAGGCAGGGCCTTGATCCGTCAGCATTTTATTTTCATTTTGCATGCTGGCTTGACTAACCTGTTTCAGCGCCCGCAGGGCTTCCTGTACGCGCCAGACGTAGTCCCGGATACTGTCCTCAGGTTTCTGGACACAGTGGTGGAACCTCATCCGGAGATCCGTCTCAGTGCAGTTTTCAAACACAGTTTGCAGTCTCTTAAAGATGATGGATACTGATTCCTGGTCTGCGGCTGGCCAGGTTTCAACTTCCCACTCTGCAGCACCAGTCAATTGTCCCAGCACAACAGCAGCTCTCTGTTTACCGGTCATAGAATACATGTCTAGCACACCACATATTTTTCTCTTGAATCCAGACAGGGTGTCTGGTTTGCCATTATACTGGGGAAGCCACTTCGCTCCAGGGATATACAGCAGGGCCATGGGTATCAATGGGGTTACGACCCCTGCTGGTGGAGCGACCGCTCCGGCCTGTGCAGCGCCGGGCGCGGGTTGGGCATCAGGAGCGTTAACCGGTGCTCCGGTGGCTCGCTGGTCGCTGGCCATGGTTGCGCCCCCCTAGTGAACTGGAGCCTACCTTCTTCACTGCTTATCAGGTAGGCCGCAGTTCCGCGGGCGACGGTCTTCTTCCAGTACCTTGCGTCGCTCGCATCTGACGTCAGAGCGTCCTCTGGGCTCCTTCCAGGACCTGACACTTACTGATTCGACGTCAGGGGCGGGGCGTGTCCTGGGCTTTGCGCGCTTCCAGCGTTTACGCTTCTCCGATTCCCGCGGTTACGCCCCTCTTCTTCCCGAACGACGACAGGAAGATGGCGGACAATGGCGAGAAATGGGAATAGCGGGAAACCTTCACCACAGTGAGTATTACAGTCTTTTAAGGTGCACAGTACCCGGTGGCAACGGGCACAGAATTCTGTTCGTGACGCCAAGGCTAACGCGCCCCCTGGGCCGTGGGGTACTCGGCAGCCGGACCTCTGCGTATGCCGGTGGGGGATATCACGGTGGCTGGCCCGCTCCGTGACCCAGGGCGGTCAGTATAAAGGGGAAATTATATATAGGGGATTTGGAAAGTTCGTGACGCCACCTGTAGAATGCGGCAAAAGGGTGCCGCCGCTGCGGAGCAGTCCTCTGGAGCTGGTGTTACGGCAGCAGGGATAGTATGGCTCTCCACAGGTAGAGCTAGCCCCAGGGCAGTGTAGGGATAGATGGTGGATGCGGGGGAGAGACGGCAGGACGGTCCCGGAGGAAAGACGCACACTCACACGGGGCTAAGCTTCAGTACCTTTATTGGTGATGGTGCAGGCACGGTTCAGGGTACTCCGGACGAATGGCGCAATTTTGGACTCTCCCCAGTGAGCGGGTATAGGGCCTCCTGATCCGTGGCTTTACTCGCTAAGCTTCTGACCTGCCTGGAGCTAGGCCTAGCTTGGTTACTGTCTCTCTTTGCACGTGCTGACTTGGTGGTAGGGACTTTTCTTGGAGATCATTCTCCCTGGTCGCTGGGGCCTCCGTGACTCCTAGCCCTAGTACTGCAATCAGCATTTGGTGAACCTGGGACCTGTAGTCCTCCAGGGGTTCCGGTGGTCCCTACTGGTATAAAGGGTCCCCGTAGGCGCGGACCCGGTGTCCGGTATATATATCAGGGCGAGTCTGGTATGCTCCTCTACCCCCTCGCTACTTCTTCCTTCTCCTCTCGCCTTCGGCCACACTCAGGGCCCTCACTAGGCCTTCACACGTGCTGTAGGCCTTGGCTCGCCTAAGCACAGCAGCCAGCTTGCTGCCTCTTAGCTGCTCTCTGAGCGTCAGCACGCTCTCTGCTCAACTCTGAGCTCTGTCCCTCTCTGTGTCTGAGAGACTAACTAACTTCTGACTGAGCTGCCTGGCTCCACCCTCCCTTTATATATCCCTAACGGGCTCCCTCTGCTGGTCTGAGGTGGTAGGGTGGAGGTGTGTGAATGTGTGAGGGCCTCTTGTGGAGAACTACATCCATGCACCCTTCTGGGTTCTGTGGCACCAGTGCACAGCAGGCTGCCATATCAGCATTTAGTGAGACCCTTACCTGTCCTTCTAGAAGATCACGATTTTAAGACATCATGTGCACATTTCCTTCAGTGTACTCTCTTAATGAAGCATCTTGGATAGTTACTCTGATTCCAAATCAGTCACTTCATTAAGCAAACCATTATGATCAGGCCTTTGGGCACTGTGCTAAGAATAAGTTACAACAATCTGAAAGTCTTCCCTTTTGGGCTAAAAACCCATGACTTTGTTACACAGCTGTTCAACCATTGGCCCGCTGTGGGTGGAGGTTGAAGGGAATCTCTATATCAGACCTCTACTATGGCCATACAGGGTAGGCAGAGCAGGGCCTGTCACAGGGCAGTCACAGGACCCTGTGCCGTGCAGGGGAGGGGATATGGTAATTTAGCACAGAGGCGGCGATTTAGGGGAATAGTAAGCAGATTGGAGGGGTTTGCTTGGCGTCTCACGGACGCCAAGCCTCTGGAAAGCAAACTTTATAAAACCAGATTTCTCTGCAATCAGACCCCTACTATGGCCATACAGGTAAGTATAGATTTACTTTTCTATCACCTGTATGTCCATAGGAGAGGTCTGATATCGCCCAGGGGGGTGGACACATTCCCTTTAAAAGGTCACCGTCAGCTACTTTACCAAATTACTACTTTGCCAAAAACCAACAATATGCCTTTGTTAGGCTACTTTGAACTAAAAGCTTGTGTAAAAAAACAAAAAACAAACATGCTTTATGTGGGCTGTTTACAATCTCCTCTTCCTTGATTGACATTACTGGTTTTACAGGAGCCAGAGGAGAGTAAATGAAAAACAAGTAGGTGGGAAAAGTGCACCGAACTACCCAGCCATACCAAGTGTGCAACTAGCACCTTATTATTTAGGCATGCTTAAAGAACGATCTTAAAACGCAGCTAGAGCCTCGCCCCAACACCACGGCACATAAGCTGTCAGGCAGGAGAAAGCATCACCGGACAGGTAATAGAGCTCAAGGTGATCTCAGTTCTCTATTCATGTAGAATGCTGTTTAATGAATTACTAATACATTTTTAATGATATTACTAATAGTTTTGCTTAAAAAATATATATATTTCATAGTTTGCTGATCACCAGCAGGATTCAGCACCCACTGATGTGGTTCCAGGATTTGATTTTACAACAAAGTGGTAAACTCATCATCTTCTACTTGTTTGCAACTAAGTGACAAGAGGCTTGAGGAGAGATTGCCCCCGACTAAAGCACTTTGCATATATATTAAAACACTACATAGTCAGTCTGTTCCTGAGAAATGCAAAGTATTGCTGGACTTTTCTGTGAATGATGTACATGCATAGCTTGGGGATGAAATCCGGCTAAACAAATTCTTAATAGCAATTACAATTCTCAAATCAGAAAGTGATCCATTGAAGTACCCTCTAAAAAGCAGCTGGACAACATTAGGATTTTTATTCTGGAGGTCGGTGTGACTAGTATCCACAAACTAACAGTTCTGTTATCTTTTACCCTTTATTAGTATCGTTCCAGTCTTTTACATTAGTCACACTGCTTTGTGCAGGGGTGGACATCAGGGGCGGACCTACCGCCCGTGCAGCCTGTTCATTGAATGGGGGCCCCGAGGGAGAGGGGGCCCCTCCAGCCTCCAGCAGGGCCGCCATCAGGGCATGACTGTCCTGACTCCAGTATGGGGCCCGGCCGGTTGGGGCCCCCTCGGAGCCCCGTTGGGGCCCCCCTCTTGTGCGTCTCCTCATGGGGCCCCCGTGGGGCCGGCGTCAGCACCCGGGCAAATGCCGGGGCCCTGAGCAGGCGGGTGCCCTCACCATCGGGCACCCCGCGTGCTATGGGACCCGTGAGCGGAGGAGAGCGGTGTCAGCGCCCGCTCCCCCCCCTTGCTTGCTCAGGGCCCTGGCACCCGGCACAAGAGGGCCTCTTGTGGAGAAGTCCATCCATGCACCCTTCTGGGTTCTGTGGCACCAGTGCACAGCAGGGCGCCACATCCCCCCCTAGTAAAACTCGGTACTCCTGGACTGAAGCATTTTTCTCAAAACAGGTTAAACAGTAACATTTCTTCCCTTTATGGGAGGCACTTTTCTTGAACGTTACAGGTAACATTATAATACAATAATAACATTAATACATTTTCTTATATAAAACACTCCTCTTAAAGTCTCAGTGAGATCCATTAACTGGTGTCCATCTCACTGGTGAAGATGAGCAGCATGAGGGACCCGTCCGAAAACCCTCAACGTAGGCCCTGGGTGTGGCTGCAGGGCATAGGTGATCTAGGTGCTGGACCACGTCTTCGGCCACGCCAAACGGGTTTTTGTTCAGTGGTCACTTAAGGAGCACTCCAGGGAGTGCAACTATGTACATGAACAGTTCTTGGGCTGCTCACAGTCCTCAGCCTACGAGTCCTTTATACAGTTATATAAAAAAGTTTGGGCACCCCTATTAACCTTAAGCTTAATGTTTTCTTAAAATTGGTGTTTTTGCAACAGCTATTTCAGTTTGATATATGTAATAACTGTTGGACACAGTAATGTTTCTGCCTGAAAATGAGGTTTATTGTACTAACAGAAAATGTGCAATCTGCATTCAAACAAAATTTGACAGGTGCATAAGTATGGGCACCCTTATTTTCTTGTTTTAAATACTCCTACCTACTTTTTACTGACTTACTAAAGCACTTTTTTTGGTTTTGTAACCTCATTGAGCTTTGAACTTCAGAGCCAGGTGTATGCAATCATGAGAAAAGCTACTTAAAGTGGCCACTTGCAAGTTGTTCTCCTGTTTGAATCTCCTCTGAAGAGTGGCATCATGGGCTCCTCAAAACAACTGTCAAATGATCTGAAAACAAAGATTATTCAACATAGTTGTTCAGGGGAAGGATACAAAAAGCTGTCTCAGAGATTTAACCCGTCAGTTTCCACTGTGAGGAACATAGTAAGGAAATGGAAGAACACAGGGACAGTTCTTGTCAAGGCCAGAAGTGGCAGGCCAAGAAAAACATCAGAAAGGCAGAGAAGAAGAATGGTGAGATCAGTCAATGACAATCCTCAGACCACCTCCAGAGAGCTGCAGCATCAACTTGCTGCAGATGGTGTCACTGTGCATCGGTCAACTATACAACGCACTTTGCACAAGGAGAAGCTGCATGGGAGAGTGATGCGAAAGAAGCCGTTTCTGCAAGCACGCCACAAACAGAGTCGGCTGAGGTATGCAAAAGCACATTTGGAGAAGCCAATTTCTTTTTCGAAGAAGGTCCTGTGGACTGATGAAACCAAGATTGAGTTGTTTGGTCATACAAAAAGGCGTTATGCATGGCGGTAAAAAAAACACAGCATTCCAAGAAAAACACTTGCTACCCACAGTAAAATTTGGTGGAGGTTCCATCATGCTTTGGGGCTGTGTGGCCAATGCCGGCATCGGGAATCTTGTTAAAGTTGAGGGACTCATGGATTCCACTCAGTATCAGCAGATTCTTGACAATAATGTTCAAAAATCAGTGATAAAGTTGAAGTTACGCAGGGGATGGATCTTTCAGCAAGACAATGATCCAAAACACCGCTCCAAATCTACTCAGGCATTCATGCAGAGGAACAATTACAATGTTCTGGAATGGCCATCCCAGTCCCCAGACCTGAATATCATTGAACATCTGTGGGATCATTTGAAGAGGGCTGTCCATGCTCGGCGACCATCAAACTTAACTGAACTGGAATTGTTTTTTAAAGAGGAATGGTCAAAAATACCTTCATCCTTCTTCCTAACACATAATACCTCAATAGGGTCCAAAGCTCAGGAAACCTCCTTCAAAATTATCTCTAGATGGTACCGGGTACCAGCAGTCCTTCATAGATGGTACCCAGTGGTCTCAGACAGATGTTGGAGATGTGGGGAGGGGGAAGGGACAATGTCACACATATGGTGGGGGTGCCCTATAATAAATGCATTTTGGGCAAAGGTGGTTCCCATGATTGAGAAAATAACTGGTTTGACTATCCCTAATACGCCAGAAGCCCTCCTTTTATCAATGTTACCAATAAGTAAATGTAGTTATAAAAGGTCATCAATAGGCTACCTAATACAGGCGGCTAAGAATGTCATTCCACGACACTGGAAAAGCAGAGACCCACCCACTGTGGAGGAATGGTTTGCGGAGATTTCTCTCCTTAATAGGATGGAGCATCTGATTGCCATCTCACCGGCTGATGTTGATAGATACTGTGTGATTTGGAGGGATTGGATGGATTTCCAAAACTCTGACGCCTACCATCTAGCCCCCAACTAAAGTTATCCGGGATGTCGTCACAACAATGATCATAATCACACTCTATTGATTGGTGGTCTGCCGTGGTCCGCTCCCTCTCTCTATCTTTCATATGGAAAAATACATGCTTGATCTGGATATTGATGGAAAACCCTCCCTGTATCCCCCCAATGTACTGTAGTTATGCATAGATTTATAGTTACGCTACCCCTTTTACTATGTATATTGTATTATCTTGTACTTTTTCAACACAAAAAATAAAAAAAACTTGAATTTGAAAAAAAAAAATACCTTCATCCAGGATCCAGGAACTCATTAAAAGCTACAGGAAGCGACTAGAGGCTGTTATTTTTGCAAAACGAGGATCTACTAAATATTAATGTCACTTTTCTGGTGAGGTGCCCATACTTATGCACCTGTCAAATTTTGTTTGTATGCAGATTGCACATTTTCTGTTAGTACAATAAACCTCATTTCAAGGCAGAAACATTACTGTGTCCAACAGTTATTACATATATCAAACTGAAATAGCTGTTGCAAAAACACCAATTTTTATAAAACATTAAGCTTAAGATTAATAGGGGTGCCCAAACTTTTTCATATAACTGTATATACCCTTACGGGTAACTAAATAAACACATATATTTCAGTTTATACAATAAACATTATGCAATACCCTACTGGGTAACTATTTATACTGCAGGTATTTTTAACTTACTTCTTATACCTGACAGGGGTCTGGCCTTTTGTGCTACGCGATGACATATGTAGTACTGGAATGCAAGTAGTGGGGATGCTTGCGCTATTTTTGCTCTATGTGTTGGTGGACTGCAAGACTGCCTTAACCTCTCTACGGGACAGGCAAGTACACTGGTTACTGGGCCTACTGGCTCTGCTTCTACCGGTGATCCTTCTTCCGGGGATTCTTCCTGAGCAGGCTCTTCCGGGGCACTTACAGGTCTTACTTGCAATGGAGAGTCTTCTGGCTGTTGGTAGAAGTGTAGCACAGGTATTATTACCGCTCCATCCAGTTGAGGCCAATCTGCCGGGAAATCTCCTAAGTCAGTATGGAGTACTTCTTCTTTAGGCTCCTCCGGTACGGTGAGAGGCACTTCCTCCTGGGGCTTTAGCGGACTTGGGCACAACTTCAGATGGTCTCTTGATACTGTTGCAGTTGTTCTTCCTCCGTCTTTGCTAATTAGGCAGATTTTCCTATCGTCGAATCTGGAATTCAACACAGTGTAAGGTTCCCTTTCCCACTGGTCGTCAAGCTTGTGGCTTCTTCTCTTTCGTTTCAGCACAACTTCTCCAGGTGTCAAGGGTTCAGCTGGTGCACTCTTGTTGTTCTGTGCTTCCTGCTTATCTCTCACCCTACTTAGACTGTCTTCGACACAGGCTTGTACTCTCTTGTACTGTTCCTGTCAAGTCGCATCCCAGTCTTCAGTGGACATATCTGCTTCTGGCTCGACCACTCCAAGCACCAGGTCCATGGGCAACTTTCCAGGTCTTGCTCTCATGAGGTACGCTGGAGTACAATTGGTGGAACTCACAGGTATGTGATTGTACAGATCTACCAGGTCAGGTAGTTTGTCCGGCCATTGGTTTCTTTCTTCGAGAGGTAAGGTCTTCAACAGGTCGATGACTATGTTATTCATCTTTTCACATAACCCATTGGTTTGGGGGTGGTACGGTGTAGTCCGGATCTTCTTACACCCGTACAAATGGCAAAACTCTTTGAACAGCTCGACTTCAAAGGCAGGGCCTTGATCCGTCAGCATTTTATTTTCATTTTGCATGCTGGCTGGACTAACCTGTTTCAGGGCCCGCAGGGCTTCCTGTACGCGCCAGGCGTAGTCCCGGATACTGTCCTCAGGTTTCTGGACACAGTGGTAGAACCTCATCCGGAGATCCGTCTCAGTGCAGTTTTCAAACACAGTTTGCAGTCTCTTAAAGATGATGGATACTGATCCCTGGTCTGCGGCTGGCCAGGTTTCAACTTCCCACTCTGCAGCACCAGTCAATTGTCCCAGCACAACAGCAGCTCTCTGTTTACCGGTCATAGAATACATGTCTAGCACACCACATATTTTTCTCTTGAATCCAGACAGGGTGTCTGGTTTGCCATTATACTGGGGAAGCCACTTCACTCCAGGGATATACGGCAGGGCCATGGGTATCAATGGGGTCACGACCCCTGCTGGTGGAGCGACCGCTCCGGCCTGTGCAGCGCCGGGCGCGGGTTGGGCATCAGGAGCGTTAACCGGTGCTCCGGTGGCTCGCTGGTCATCGGCCATGGTTGCGCCCCCCTAGTGAACTGGAGCCTACCTTCTTCACTGCTTATCAGGTAGGCCGCAGCTCCGCGGGCGACGGTCTTCTTCCAGGACCTTGCGTCGCTCGCGTCTGACGTCAGAGCGTCCTCTGGGCTCCTTCCAGGACCTGACACTTTCTGATTCGACGTCAGGGGCGGGGCATGTCCTGGGCTTTGCGCGCTTCCAGCGTTTACGCTTCTCCGATTTCCGCGGTTACGCCCCTCTTCTTCCCGCACGGCGACAGGAAGATGGCGGACAATGGCGAGAAATCTCGGGAATGGCGGGAAACCTTCACCACAGTGAGTATTACAGTCTTTTAAGGTGCACAGTACCCGGTGGCAACGGGAACAGAATTCTGTTTGTGACGCCAAGGCTAACGCACCCCCTGGGCCGTGGGGTACTCGGCAGCCGGACCTCTGCGTATGCCGGTGGGGGATATCACGATGGCTGGCCCGCTCCGTGACCCAGGGCGGTCAGTATAAAGGGGAAATTATATATAGGGGATTTGGAAAGTTCGTGACGCCACCTGTGGAATGCGGCAAAGGGGTGCCGCCGCTGCGGAGCAGTCCTCTGGAGCTGGTGTTACGGCAGCAGGGATAGTATGGCTCTCCACAGGTAGAGCTAGCCCCAGGGCAGTGTAGGGATAGATGGTGGATGCGGGGGAGAGACGGCAGGACGGTCCCGGAGGAAAGACGCACACTCACACAGGGCTAAGCTTCAGTACCTTTATTGGTGATGGTGCAGGCACGGTTCAGGGTACTCTGGACGAAGGGCGCACTTTTGGACTCTCCCCAGTGAGCGGGTATAGGGCCTCCTGATCCGTGGCTTTACTCGCTAAGCTTCTGACCGGCCTAGAGCTAGGCCTAGCTTGGTTACTGTCTCTCTTTGCACCTGCTGACTTGGTGGTAGGGACTTTTCTTGGAGATCACTCTCCCTGGTCGCTGGAGCCTCCGTGACTCCTAGCCCTAGTACTGCAATCAGCATTTGGTGAACCTGGGACCTGTAGTCCTCCAGGGGTTCCGGTGGTCCCTACTGGTATAAAGGGTCCCCGTAGGCGCGGACCCGGTGTCCAGTATATATATCAGGGTGAGTCTGGTATGCTCCTCTACCCCCTCGCTACTTCTTCCTTCTCCTCTCGCCTTCGGCCACACTCAGGGCCCTCACTAGGCCTTCACACGTGCTGTAGGCCTTGGCTCGCCTAAGCACAGCAGCCAGCTTGCTGCTCTCTGAGCGTCAGCACGCTCACTGCTCAACTCTGAGCTCTGTCCCTCTCTGTGTCTGAGAGACTAACTAACTTCTGACTGAGCTGCCTGGCTCCACCCTCCCTTTATATATCCCTAACGGGCTCCCTCTGCTGGTCTGAGGTGGTAGGGTGGAGGTGTGTGAATGTGTGAGGGCCTCTTGTGGAGAACTACATCCATGCACCCTTCTGGGTTCTGTGGCACCAGTGCACAGCAGGCCGCCATATCAGCATTTAGTGAGACCCTTACCTGTCCTTCTAGAAGATCACGATTTTAAGACATCATGTGCACATTTCCTTCAGTGTACTCTCTTAATGAAGCATCTTTGATAGTTACTCTGATTCCAAATCAGTCACTTCATTAAGCAAACCATTATGATCAGGCCTTTGGGCACTATGCTAAGAATAAGTTACAACAATCTGAAAGTCTTCCCTTTTGGGCTAAAAACCCATGACTTTGTTACACAGCTGTTCAACCATTGGCCCGCTGTGGGTGGAGGTTGAAGGGAATCTCTATATCAGACCTCTACTATGGCCATACAGGGTAGGCAGAGCAGGGCCTGTCACAGGGCAGTCACAGGACCCTGTGCCATGCAGGGGAGGGGATATGGTAATTTAGCACAGAGGCGGCGATTTAGGGGAATAGTAAGCAGATTGGAGGGGTTTGCTTGGCGTCGCGCGGACGCCAAGCCTCTGGAAAGCAGACTTTATAAAACCAGATTTCTCTGCAATCAGACCCCTACTATGGCTATACAGGTAAGTATAGATTTATCTTTTTATCACCTGTATGTCCATAGGAGAGGTCTGATATCGCCCAGGGGGGTGGACACATTCCCTTTAAAAGGGCACCGTCAGCTACTTTACCAAATTACTACTTTGCCAAAAACCAACAATATGCCTTTGTTAGGCTACTTTGAACTAAAAGCTTGTGTAAAAAACAAAAAACAAACATGCTTTATGTGGGCTATTTACAATCTCCTCTTCCTTGATTGACATTACTGGTTTTACAGGAGCCAGAGGAGAGTAAATGAAAAACAAGTAGGTGGGAAAAGTGCACCGAACTACCCAGCCATACCAAGGGTGCAACTAACACCTTATTATTTAGGCATGCTTAAAGAACGATCTTAAAACGCAGCTAGAGCCTCGCCCCAACACCACGGCACATAAGCAGTCAGGCAGGAGAAAGTATCACCGGACAGGTAATAGAGCTCAAGGTGATCTCAGTTCTCTATTCATGTAGAATGCTGTTTAATGAATTACTAATACATTTTTAATGATATTACTAATAGTTTGGCTTAAAAAAAAAAATATTTCATAGTTTGCTGATCACCAGCAGGATTCAGCACCAACTGATGTGGTTCCAGGATTTGATTTTACAACAAAGTGGTAAACTCATCATCTTCTACTTGTTTGCAACTAAGTGACAAGAGGCTTGAGGAGAGATTGCCCCCGACTAAAGCACTTTGCATATATATTCAAACACTACATAGTCAGTCTGTTCCTGAGAAATGCAAAGTATTGCTGGGCTTTTCTGTGAATGATGCACATGCATAGCTTGGGGATGAAATCCGGCTAAACAAATTCTTAATAGCAATTACAATTCTCAAATCAGAAAGTGATCCATTGAAGTACCCTCTAAAAAGCAGCTGGACAACATTAGGATTTTTATTCTGGAGGTCGGTGTGACTAGTATCCACAAACTAACAGTTCTGTTATCATTTACCCTTTATTAGTATCGTTCCAGTCTTTTACATTAGTCACACTGCTTTGTGCAGGGGTGGACATCAGGGGCGGACCTACCGCCCGTGCAGCCTGTTCATTGAATGGGGGCCCCGAGGGAGAGGGGGCCCCTCCAGCCTCCAGCAGGGCCGCCATCAGGGCATGACTGTCCTGACTCCAGTATGGGGCCCGGCCGGTCGGGGCCCCCTCGGAGCCCCGTTGGGGCCCCCCTCTTGTACGTCTCCTCATGGGGCCCCCATAGGGCCGGCGTCAGCACCCGGGCAAATGCCGGGGCCCTGAGCAGGTGGGGGCCCTCACCATCGGGCACCTCGCGTGCTATGGGACCCGTGAGCGGAGGAAAGCGGTGTCAGCGCCCGCTCCGCTCCCCCCCGCTTGCTCAGGGCCCTGGCACCCGGCACAATACTTACCCTTCCCCGTGCCTCCGCAGCAGCTCCTGCATCCGCCGCGGCTGCTGCACTGTGACGTCTCAGGTCAGAGGGCGCGGTGAGGTCTTTACACTGCACTCTCTCCTGAGCAGTCACAGCGCAGAGCGGGATGAGGCCGGCGACGCTGATGAGTCCGGAGCAGCGGCAGCAGGTGAGACGTGAGGTGAGTATTGGATTTCTTTTTTTATTGTATGGAGGCCTGTGGCAGTATAAGGGAGGGGGGGTGAGGTGGGGGTGTGTGAAATCCTGCATGGGGCATTATAAGGGGGGGGGTGAAGTCCTGCATGGGGCATTATAAGGGGGGGTGACATCCTGCATGGGGCATAATAACGGGGGGGGGGGAGTGACATCCTGCATGGGGCATTATAAGGGAGGGGGAGTGTGACATCCTGCATGGGGCATTATAAGGGAGGGGGGTGTGTGTGACATCCTGCATGGGGCATTATAAGGGAAGGGGGGGGTGTGACATCCTGAATGTGGCATTATAAGGAAGGGGGGGTGTCATCCTGCATGGGGCATTAAAAGGGGGGTGACATCCTATATGGGGGGGAACAGCCTGCATGGGGCATTATGTGGGGGGATCAGCCTGCGTGGTTCATTATGTGGGGGGAACAGCCTGTGTGGGGCATTATGTGTGGGGAACAGCCTGCATGGAGCGTTATATGGGGGCCAGTATTCTGTATGGAGCGTTATATGGGGGTCGGTATCCTGCATGGAGCGTTATATGGGGGCCAGTATCCTGCATGGAGCGTTATATGGGGGCCAGTATTCTGTATGGAGCGTTATATGGGGGCCAGTATTCCGTATGGAGCGTTATATGGGGGCCAGTATTCCGTATGGAGCATTATATGGGGGCCAGTATCCTGTATGGAGTGTTATATGGGGGCCAGTATTCCATATGGAGCGTTATATGGGGGCCAGTATTCTGTATGGAGCATTTTATGGGGGCCAGTATTCTGTATGGAGCATATTATGGGGGCCAGTATTCTGTATGGAGCATTATATGGGGGCCAGTATTCTGTATGGAGCGTTATATGGGGGCCAGTATCCTGTATGGAGCGTTATATGGGAGCCAGTATTCTGTATGGAGCATTATATGGGGACCAGTATCCTGTATGGAGCATTTTATGGGGGCCAGTATTCTGTATGGAGTATTTTATGGGGGCCAGTATCCTGCATGGAGCGTTATATGGGGGCCAGTATCCTGCATGGAGCGTTATATTGGGGCCAGTATCCTGCATGGAGCGTTATATGGCGGCCAGTATTCTGTATGGAGCGTTATATGGGGGCCAGTATCCCGTATGGAGCGTTATATGGGGGCCAGTATTCCGTATGGCGCGTTATATGGGGGCCAGTATTCCGTATGAAGCGTTATATGGGGGCCAAAATCCTGTATGGAGTGTTATATGGGGGCCAGTATTCCTTATGGAGCGTTATATGGGGGCCAGTATTCTGTATGGAGCATTTTGTGGGGGCCAGTTTTCTGTATGGAGCATTTTATGGGGGCCAGTATTCTGTATGGAGCATTATATGGGGGCCAGTATTCTGTATGGAGCGTTATATGGGGGCCAGTATTCTGTGTGGAGCGTTATATGGGGGCCAGTATTCTGTATAAGGTATTATATGGGGACCAGTATCCTGTATGGAGCAGTTTATGGGGGCCAGTATTCTGTATGGAGCATTTTATGGGGGCCAGTCTCCTCTATGGAGCATTTTATGGGGGCCAGTATACTGTGTGGAG
Organism: Phyllobates terribilis; assembly: GCF_046119375.1. Classification (NCBI taxonomy): domain Eukaryota; kingdom Metazoa; phylum Chordata; class Amphibia; order Anura; family Dendrobatidae; genus Phyllobates; species Phyllobates terribilis. Next base: position 833,800 of record NW_027363233.1, on the reverse strand, counting down.
CGATTCGCTGGTTTCTGAGCTATTGTGGAATTTACAATAGATATCACTATGTAAGAAGTGAAATCTTTGCATTGTACTATACATATATTTCTCTGCGGTATCTGTGCATCATGAATCGTGGTATGTGTTAAAGGGGCCCACTGAGACTCTTTCGCCCGGGGCCCACAAAAACCTGGAGCCGGCCCTGGGCCCCCGGCCCCATGCTGAGCGTTAAGCGCCGGGACATCTCAGCGCCGATTTCCTCTGTGTAGCAGTGCAGCGCTGCTGCGTCAGCGCCTTCATGATTCCCCTGACTTCCGGTCATGTGACGGCGCTGGAAGTCAGGTGAACCTGGTGGCAGCGACGTGGATGAGCGCCAGGATTCTGCAGGGATCCATGGGGGTAAGAATAACAAGTTTTATTTATTTTTTTTAAATACAATTAATTAACTAGGAGTGGGGGGGAATCAGAGATGCATGGGGGAATGAGAGATGCACGGGGGGGATAAGATGCACATGGGGGGATGAGAGATGCACGGGGGGGATGCGAGATGCAAGGGGGGGATGAGATGCACGGGGCGGGATGAGATGCACGGGGCGGGATGAGATGCACGGGGCGGGATGAGATGCACGGGGGGATGAGATGCACGGGGGGGTGAGATGCACGGGGGAGGGGATGAGAGCTGCACATGGGGGGGATGAGAGCTGCACATGGGGGGGATGAGAGCTGCACATGGGGGGATGAAAGATGCATGGGGGGATGAGATGCACATGGGGGGATGAGAGATGCATGGGGGGGGAGAGCTGCACATGGGGGGATGAGAGATGCACATGTGGGTGTGAGAGATGCACATGGGGGGGTTATGTTTACATAACTTTGTTGCCCTATGAAGGGCAGGGGGGGGGGCAAAAATTTCTTGCACAGGGGCCCACTACAGTCTGTGTCCGCCCCTGGTGGACACTGACAGTGTCATAGCAGAAGATGAGGCCCCTTAAGTTCAAAGGCCCCATCTATGCTATATAAGTCTGAAAGTTACTTTAGGTCAAAAAACACCAGCTGTGAATGTTCCTTCTTGAATCAATAATGCGTCCTTGCCAGTCATCAGAATGTATCTGATTTAATGTGTCTAATTCAATGTGTCCGATTGAATGTTTCAACACAAGCACGAGAATAGAAGTTAGTCTTTGTGTGCTAAAATTGTATAATCAAACCATATATGGTAAATCCGTTTCCTGCCTTCAGAGTGAAAATAAAACCCATGCTTTGTAATAAAGTTTAGAGCTTGTTTGACAGACATCCTGTCCTGTGTCTCACTCTCTCTCCGATATCGTAATCCAAAGGATAGAAGACTCAGAATGCAGTGACGACAGCTGGCGCCTCGAACAGGGACCTTGAGTTAATCTACCCAGGGGTGCTCGACCGGTCCGAGACGTTGGACGAGCAAAGCTCTTTGTTGGTGATATATACAGTGCTGAGGTAAGAATAACTGTTATATTCTACCTAATTCTATCACTGTATAGAAGAGACTCCCTCACCCCCGAGCGGTCGGCTCCCCAGGTAATTCACAGATTGTTGTCTGGCTCAGGTCCCTTTGAACCAGTAGAATCCCCTCAGATCAGTCCTGCCTTCTATCCTTAGGAGAATTTAAGAATGAAAGTATGGATCCGATGATTGTGTTGTGGATGTGTCCCGGGATTGATGTTTTTGGTCTGTTTTTCTGGTTGGCGTATAAGTCCTAGAGAGGCTAGTAGTGGAATGGTTCAGAAACCTTTGTGGCCCATTGTCTAAGTGACCATTGTCTAAGTGACTGAGGAGTCTCTTCTAGGTGAGGAGAACCGAAAAAAATGGGGAACCAAAATGCCAAGGAAGGCATTATAGCCAAAGACTTAGTAGTACGCAGAGAAGGGAAACAGGCACTGATTAGAATTGACAAAATATTGTGTAAAGCGGGAATGAATGAGAATGGAGAGATAAATGGAGAGAAATGGAAATCCTTCTTTAACTCCTATCATGGATGGCTGAAAGATAAGGGTCTGTTAGGGACAGTAGATGTATGGATGAATGCATGCGCTTATTTTGAAGGAAAGATTGAAGAATTAGGAGACGGACATTACAGACTGACAAAAAACGGAATGACAGATTTTCCTCCCTGTCCGCTCCCGACGTCACCCCCACCCCAGTACCAGAACTCCCAGGAACCCAAATGTTGGGTTTGCCCCAGATGTGGACAGCAGAACCCCTTGACAGTAGACATCTGTGTGGCATGTGGAGGACCGAGACCCCACCCAGCTAGACTGTTTCCAATGAGGACGGTAGTTGTGCCAGGAGCACCGGGAGCAGCAGCAGCAGGGGGGGGATGCAGTGGTTCCAGGTCAGGAAGCTCGTACAATGTTAATGTATAGACCATGGAGTCCTTCAGAGCAGTTGGCACTGATCTCCCAGCTGCCAGACCCATCCCAGTCCCCTATGGGTTTCGCTAGAATGATCACCACCATACAGGATACGTACCATGCCACTAGAATAGATCTGCAGGGGGTAATTAAGGGAAAATTGGCAGATGAAGCCCGCTATGATAGGTTGATAGATGAGACAAAAAAACAGTATGCCAATAGGACCGGACCCGTAGATGCAGAATCTAATGATGCAGCAGCTGGAGTCCTATTCGCAGCAGCGTTGGTAAAAGCATGTCAAGACAGGCAAGCAAAAAAGCAAGTTACACTAGAAGATAGAGTGCAAGGGAAGGAGGAAGATCCTAAGGATTATTTCTATGCACTAAAGAAAACCTGGTCAGAAATGGGGTTCAACCCCGGGAATAAGACTAGTGAGAGGGTATTAGCAAGTGCTTTCATGAATGGACTAAAGAAAGAGATTGCAGAGAAGGTAAAAGCAAGTAGACCGGACTGGAGATCAGTGAAGGCAGAAGATTTAGCTAGAATAGCTCAGGGGGCACAACATGACATAGCGCAGGCAAAAAGAGCTGCCAGAATACACATAGTAGAGACGACCCCCAGAAACAACAGAGGCAGAGGACGGACTGAAGGAGGAGGACAGAAACTGTGTTACGGATGTAAAAAGCCAGGACATTTTAGAAAGAACTGTAGGACCAACCCGTATCCAAATGCTCAGAGTACGGGTCCTCCAGCCGACCAAACAACGCCCCCATAGGATGAGGGTAGCTTGCACATGAACCCCCTCATCTCCTTACCCCCAACTCCCAGTTGTACAGTGCAGGTGAACCTACCAGGGGGACATGAAATCGATTTCCAAGTAGATACGGGGGCCGACAATTCAGTAATTACTCAAGGTGATTGGCCATACACTGACACTGATTTTTCACATCATGTCATTGCCACCCCCTTCAATTCCCCGTCTGTCCTGCTCCCTGTCACTAAGAGAATTCCCCTGCAAATTCAAGGAGCTACTGTACATAGCCAGCTCATGGTATCGCCCCGAGGCCAATGTAATCTATTGGGAAATGATGTGTTGTCCCAATTACAAGCACATATAGAGTATCATCCCGATGGCACTGTGACCATGACCCCAGGTTTAAAACCAAGTACCCTTTGCAAAATTATGTCACTAGATATTGCCAGCATAGAAGAGACAAATGAGTTTCCCCTGATATTAGAGCAGGCTGTGCCACATGATTTTTGGGCCTCAGACAAAACAGATGTTGGTAGGTTAAGAGTTCAACCAGTAATGGTAAAATTAAAACCAGGAGCAATCTTGCCTCAACAGAGGCAGTATCCCCTTAGCTCGGCTCAGGAGAATGCCATAGCCCAGCAAGTCCAAAAATTACTACAGAGAGGAGTCCTAGTCAAAACCCAGTCCCCTTGCAACACTCCCCTGTTCCCAGTAAAGAAAAAGAGCGTGCCAGGACAAGCAGCCGCATATAGAATGGTCCATGACCTCCGGTTGGTTAACAAAGCCACAGAACTTCTAACACCAGTTGTGCCCAACCCGCATACTCTCCTGTCACAGATACCTTCTAACTCTCTTTGCTTTTCAGTGGTCGATTTGGCAAATGCATTTTTCAGTGTACCATTACATCCTGACTGCCAGTACTTGTTTGCTTTCACATTCCAGGGTAGTCAATATACATGGACAGTGTTGCCACAGGGTGCCCAGAATTCACCCACAATGTACACTGCAAGTCTGCAGGAAATACTGGAGGGATGGTCTGAACCACATATCGTTGTTTTGCAATATGTCGATGACCTGCTCATTTGTGCCCCCTCCAGGAAACAATGTCATAGTGCAACTATATCGCTTATGTTGTTTCTCTATCGCGCTGGCTGCAAGGCATCGAAAGATAAGCTTCAGTTTTGTAAATCTTCAGTCACCTTTTTGGGACATTGCATTACACCAGGAGCTCGTCATTTAACAAATGCACGTAAACAAGCAGTACAGGCATTCACCGTCCCCATTAATGTTGCAGCCCTCAGAACTTTTCTTGGACTTGTTTCCTATTGCAGACAGTGGATTCATGCCGTCTGTTTTAATGCAGCCCCTCTATGACTGTCTTACTCCAACACCTTTTGTACTAACATCAGAGGCAATAGACTGTTTTTATTCTCTCAAGAACCGTATTTTGGCCGCTCCAGCTTTGGGTACCCCTAATTATGAGCTCCCATTTACTCTGTACCTTCATGAGCAAGCTGGACATGCAGCAGGAGTTTTAACTCAAACACACGGTGACAATCAGAGACCTGTTGCCTATTTTAGTGGCAGATTAGATGCGGTAGCCAGAGGTGCACCATCCTGTGTACGTGCTCTGCATGCTGTTGGACTATTACTCCACAAATCCACAGACATTGTTCTTGACCACCCGCTCACCGTTCTAACACCTCATGATGTCTACACTATATTGAATCAAGTGCAACCCGCTCACCTCTCAGCAGCACGTCATCTCAGGTTACAATGTGCACTGTTAATGCCTCCCAATGTTTCTTTACAGAGGTGTACTACTCTGAACCCAGCAACTTTGTTACCTCTCTCGGATCTGAAGGAGGAGTCAGGTACTGGGCTTTTTAAGGAAGATCCAAGAGAGGAAGTTCCTCATGACTGTGTACAAATGATGGCACAAGAAACGGCAGGTTTACCTACTGTATTTGAACATGAATTACAAAATGCAGATTTTGAATTTTTTGTAGATGGATCCCGTCATCAGGACGATTCAGGTACCTTCCATACTGGATATGCAGTTGTCTCCCTCAATGCAGTAATCAAGGCAGAACCAATGCTCCCACACCAATCGGCTCAAGAAGCTGAACTTAGGGCCCTAACCGAGGCCTGTAAACTAGCGGAAGGTAGTATTGTTAACATTTACACAGATTCTAGGTACGCATTCGGTATATCGCATGATTTTGGTCCAATATGGAAGTCAAGAGGTTTCCTGACGGCAGCAGGACACCCCATTAAGAATGCTGCTGCGGTCCAGCAGTTAATTGATGCGCTACAACTACCCAAACAAGTAGCTGTCATAAAGGTAAGAGCACATACCAGACGCACCGACCAGGTAAGCTGAGGAAACGCGATGGCAGATGCAGCGGCAAAAACAGCAGCCTGTAAGCCGCAACAAGGGTCAACAGTACGTCAGATAAGTGCCCCTAAAAACCCCTTTGTGTCGGAGGACATCTTATCCCAAATGCAGGCTCAGGCTCAAAAGGAGGAGGTTGATAAGTGGTTAAAGGAAGGTGCATGCCTGAATGAAGCAAATGGGGTATGGGGGAAAGGGACACGACGATGCCTTCCAAGGGTACTGTACCCAGCAGCTGCCCAGATACTACATGGGCCGACACACCAATCTAAAATGGGTGTGATGAGTGTGATGTAGAAACATTGGGTGGCACCAGGATTCTCCACCTGTATTGAAAACCTGGTACAAGGGTGCATGATATGTGCTACACATAATCAGGGTAGAGTAGTTAAAACACCACCCAAACACACACCCCGGCCCCTCTATCCATTCCAGAGACTGCAAATTGATTATATTCAGCTGCCAATTCAGGATCATGGGAATATGTGTTGGTCTGTATTGATTTGTTCTCAGGATGGCCAGAGGCTTTCCCGATTGCCAAAGCCACGGCTGCGGCAACGGCAAAGAAACTGCTTGCGGAGGTGGTCTGCAGGTATGGGGTACGAGAGGTAATTGAGAGTGACAGAGGTACACACTTCACAGGTGAAATAATGAATGAAGTCATGTCAGCTCTAGGAATTCAACAAGCATTCCACACCCCATATCACCCACAAAGTAGTGGAAAAGTGGAAAGACTGAATGGGACATTGAAATTAAAAATTCAGAAAGCCATGGCTGAGACAGGAAAACCATGGCCGGACTGTTTACCGCTTGCTCTGTTTTCAGTAAGATGCACGCCTAATAAAAAGACTGGACTCTCTCCATATGAGATATTGTTTGGCAACGTACCCAGCCTAGGGTGTTTCTATCCACAAGCATTAGAAATGAACAACCATGTGCTAAGTTCCTATGTGAGGGCTTTACACAAAAAGATTAAGCAAGTACATGATAATGTCTTCAGCTCTCTTCCAGATCCAGATCAAGACTCTAGCAGCCATACGCTGCAACCTGGAGACTGGGTGGTTATAAAAAGACACGTGAGGAAAAGCCTAGATCCACGGTTTGACGGACCCTTTCAAGTTCTGCTGACCACAAGCACAGCCGTTAAGCTAGAGGGAAAAGAGACCTGGAGCCACGCGTCCCATTATAAAAAGATTCTAGGAGAACAAGCGGACAAAGAATGAAGATATTGTTTATACTTACCTGCATCCTTGCGACCACAGGTGCATGGACTAGGTTAGGCACCATGGATGGAGACGACAATAGATTCATTAGACACCATCTTGCTCTAATCGATGGACTAAAGGAGCAAAACCAGACCATTGCTAATTGTTGGATATGTACACATTCCCCTGTGACGTCCACTAGCATACCCTTTCTCGCTGTTCCAGTCTCATGGGAAGAGATAAACTTTTGGGTGAACTGTTCAGATACTTTGGCCAATAATTCCACACAGAGATTTTCCTTTCTAAATCCCGCAAATTGGTTTAAAGGTATCGGTGGGTGGTTGGCTGGTATAGTGCAAGCTATTTTACAGGTTTTGCTAATGTGTCTTGCGGATTATTTGGTTTTTAAGCTTTTTCTAATGTGTATTCAGCGGTGTACTAAAAGAAAATATAGAAAAACATATTGATAAATGAAGGAACAAAAGGATGGAATGTTATAGCAGAAGATGAGGCCCCTTAAGTTCAAAGGCCCCATCTATGCTATATAAGTCTGAAAGTTACTTTAGGTCAAAAAACACCAGCTGTGAATGTTCCTTCTTGAATCAATAATGCGTCCTTGCCAGTCATCAGAATGTATCTGATTTAATGTGTCTAATTCAATGTGTCCGATTGAATGTTTCAACACAAACACGAGAATAGAAGTTAGTCTTTGTGTGCTAAAATTGTATAATCAAACCATATATGGTAAATCCGTTTCCTGCCTTCAGAGTGAATATAAAACCCATGCTTTGTAATAAAGTTTAGAGCTTGTTTGACACACATCCTGTCCTGTGTCTCACTCTCTCTCCGATATCGTAATCCAAAGGATAGAAGACTCAGAATGCAGTGACGACAACAGCTTGGGGCCCCTGTGCAAGAAATGTGCCTGGGTCCCCCTCGCTGCCTAGCATGCCGCTTATGATCAGGGAAATCTGGCCGTGAGACCCCCGAAGCCTCGGGCTCCGAGCAACAAGCCAGGATACCGTCATTATTGCCGCCCTGTAAGCAGGGGTGTGCATAGAAATCACAGGGCTCCATAGTAAATGGGCCCCTCCACACCGCTAAAAATATATATTTTCACTGACATGGAGACAAATTATATATCAGTAAAGATAAAGATTCGGTTCTGCTGGTTCCAGCACAGTCAGACTTGCAGTCAGGTGACAACTAGAGTGTCAGCTATGTTGGTGAATAGAACATTGCAAGATATGGCTGAGACTCTCTATTTGACACATGACAGCTAGTGTGAAAAGCGCATCCTCATGGTTACGTGATAATGGCTAGAACCGGCAAATTCCAACCATGTATATATTATATGTCTGGTATCTGTATCATCTGGTATCTACTTTATTCATTGTCTATGGAGCTGATGGAAATAACCGAGCGCAGCGCTCAGCAGCTCATAGATAATGAATAGAGCAGAGGCCAAACAGGCACAACTCTGCTCCATTCAGGACGACACTGCAGAGCTCTGTTCCCAGAATCTCTGGGGGGCCCAGTGGTCCAATCCCCAGTGACCAGCAAGTTATTCCCGATGCGATGGATTGAGGATACCTTGATTATTTGGTGAATAACCCTTTAAAGAGCCAGGTTTATTCTTCTATTCTTTACAATCACAGTATAATACATGAACTGAAAACAAATATGTTCACACACACAAACATATACATAAACATACATATACTGTACATACACACACACTGTACATACACACACACGTATACCGTACATACATATATCTATACACACATATACCATACATACACATATACCATACACCGTACATACATATACTGTATTGATACACATATATACATATACAGTACATACACACACACATATATACACACACACATGTATACACACAGTAATATAGACACAGATATAGACACACATGTATACACACACACCTATACATACATGCAGTAATCTATGATACCAGGTGTTCAGATGTGAGCTGTGCATGAGTTCTGCCACATAGCTCAGAGATGAAGTGGAGAGGGCTTCAGACACCACTGTGGGGGATGGGGACACAGTATACTGACATCAGCCCCTGCTGCTGTGCTGTCCTGTGCAGTGAGCCTAATCTCCCACCTCTTCTCTGTCAGCAGCTACTGCTGGAAGGACCGGAGGGAGCAGCAGAAGCACAGTCAGTCCTGCTCTTCCTCCACTATGGCCTCTGTGTGCTGTGCAGCCCGGGGACCCTGACTGCAGGTGAGGTGAACACTTACTATTGGGCGTCGTGCAGGAGCCAGAGGCTGCAGCCAATGAGCGCTCTCCTCAGTCTGATGAGGAAAGCGTTCATTGGCCAGCGTCTCTCTCCCTGCAGGACACGCCCCCTGTTTGTAGCCCTGCTCTCTGCGCCGTGTGCTCCGCTCTCTCCCCGGCTCGGGGTCAGAATGATTAGGGGCAGGAGTGAAAGGGGCCCGGTGCTGCTTGACTTAGGGCCCCTCTTCTGCCCATAATATGGACTGAATGGCTGCGTTGTCTGCCCTTATGGGCAGTACGCTTGTAATGACTGGGGGTCCGAGAGAGATCCAGTGAGTCACAAACTGAGACAGAGACAGAAATAAACAACACTTTCTTTACTAAAACAGGGATTAGACTAAAATTCAGTATTGAATGAATCAGTCTAAGGTTCTGCCTGGGACACTACCTCTACTAGATACACACAATCAGCAAGAGCTGAAATCAATGTGCCAATCTCAAGGTTTCCAGTTTATGTGAATTATTCTAGTGATCTGGAACAATTTTACCTAAACACAAAGTCAGTCTAGTGAGGGCGGTATATGGGGACCCCCTGAGATGGCACACTGAATACAATCCTACCCCTATTAACAATAATAATGCACGAAACTATATCAATTGCTCTTATACCCTTATTATCAGGATACCCAGATATCTTAAAATTATGGTACCATTAACCTCAGATGCAGTCTATCACAGGCCTGTGAATCACGGTGGCTGCAGCTAGTCCCGGAAAACTTTGGCGCCAAAACAAAAACAAAGTTCACAAAAACAGCAAAAATTCCTTGTCTTGTCGGCCGATGCCGAGCCCACACGCCGGGGACTTTAGTCCTGTAGCCTCAGATTAAGGTCTGGGAAGATCTCTTCACAAAGGCTTGTCAATATCCTCTCAGTAGAAATGGCACCAGAAACCTTCTTTCCTCCCGAAGTCTCTCACTCTTATTCAGTACACCAACCATGTGCTCCGTCACAGAAATGGATTCCTCAGTCCCTTCCTTTATCACTCGACACGTGACTCCTCCAGCACAAAGTCTCTAATTCACTCAGCATGGACTTCGACAAAACTCCACAGAGCCACACAGCTTTCCCCAGCTCAGCACTTGTTCTTAAAGAGAGAAAGGGGTAAACAAACTCCACAGGGAAGCGTGTAAAGACAGCATCTTCCTGCAGCTCCGTTCTCACAGACTTCCTGTCTAGCCTCTCACACCTCAGACACTCTTAGAACACATAGAGTTTCTTGCACTGCCCCTCCTCTGAGCTCAGCCAGGCAAAAGTCACAGGGTCCTAGTGCTCTCCTGCTGTTATCACATTTCACACTCTCACATGTTCCTGCCTGCAAGGGCCCCTCTCCACCTTCGGGCCGGGGCGGTATGTCCGCCCCTGGCTTTGTGGGGGCTTATTAAACATTGCAAGTGTTCAATATAGAAGAAAAATGACACCAGATTTCAGTCCATCTTTATTTGTTTTCTGAAAAATTCCTGACATTATAGAACTAAATTGAAATGCCTTTAATACCCCACTCTCTACATTGTGACTTAAATAAAAACAAAATATATCGGTAACAGGACAAACTTATGAAACTAAAATCTGTATCAGCAGGTTTAACAGCGGGAAAACAAAATTTTAGTTAAAATGCTGTCACTTCATTAAAAAAAAAAAGTTTCTTTCAATTGCAACCAGTCATCCTGTCCCTGCAGCTGAAAAACACCCCCCATAGCATGATGCTGCCACCACCATGTTTCACTGTTGGGATTGTATTGGCAGGTGATGAGCAGTGCTGGTTTTCTCCACACATACCGCTTAGAATTATCACAAAAAGTTCTATCTTCATCTCATCAGACCAGAGAATCTTATTTCTCATAGTCTGGGAGTCCTTCATGTGTTTTTGAGCAAACTCTATGCTGGCTTTCATATGTCTTGCACTGAGGAGAGGCTTCCGTCGAGCCACTCTGCCATAAAGGCCCGACTGGTGGAGGGCTGCAGTGAGAGTTGACTTTGTGGAACTTTCTCCCATCTCCCTACTGCATCTCTGGAGCTCAGCCACAGTGATTTTGGGGTTCTTTACCTCTCACCAAAGCTCTTCTCCCACAATTGCTCAGTTTGGCTGGTCAGCCAGGTCTAGGAAGTCTTCTGGTGGTCCCAAACTTCTTCCATTTAAGGATTATGGAGGCCACTGTGCTCTTAGGATCCTTGAGTACAGCAGAAATTCTTTTGTAACCTTGGCCAGATCTGTGCCTTGCCACAATTTTGTCTCTGAGCTCCTTGGGCAGTTCCTTTTGAGCTCATGATTTTCATTTGGTCTGACATGCACTGTGAGCTGTGAGGTCTTATATAGACAGGTGTGTGCCTTTCCAAATCAAGTCCTATCAGTTTAATTAAACACAGCTAGACTCCAATGAAGGAGTAGAACCATCTCAAGGAGGATCACAAGGAAATGGACAGCATGTGACTAAAATATGAGTGTCTGAGCAAAGGGTCTGAATACTTATGACCATGTGATATTTAAGTTTATCTTTTTTAATAAATTTGCAAAAACTTCTACATTTCTGTTTTGTTTTTTTTTCAGTCAAGATAGGGTGCAGAGTGTACATTAATGAGAGCAAAAAAACTGAACTCTTTAGAATTTACCAAATGGCTGCAATGAAATAAAGTGTGAAAAATTTAAAGGGGTCTGAATACTTTCCGTACCCACTGTACATCCATGTAACTACCAGACACCTGCTCTAATTGCACAGTACATAACCGACTATTTTAAAAGACTTTAGCCACTAAGTTGTGATATGGTAAGGTGTTGTGTGGCCCAGCATCCTGTGAATGGGCCAGCAATTGGCTGCTGGGGCTACAAGGCGACTTTGGCCACAACAAAAAAAAAGGTAGTAATATGCTAGCATTGGCAAAGATTTTTGGCAGCAAGACCCAGATCACAGTTAAGTATCACCATGCAGCCCAAGTCTTGAGATTGTCCCATGAACCAAGCTCATTTCAATTAATAGATCTTGGATCAATATGTTCCACAATTGGATGTATTAAAAAAAAAGTGTACAGGACAGCATGGGATCACAGCTGCAGCATGGTCACAGCAGGGGAACATTTATATCATCATCATGGGAAACTTAAAAAGATAGCAGAAATTAAGATCCATTAATTAAAAATGAACTTTGTGGGTAACCCCCTTTAATATTGTGGAGGTCCATCTAGTCCAGTAGTCACATGGAATACAGTGGGGGACACCTAGGAGAAGTGAGTGCATGGATTTTATTATTTTATTATTTTTTTTACAGGTGAGGACACTGCGTGAGCAGACTACCACTACCCTCATCATAGTCCCTGCTGGTGCTGAACGCAGCGCAGGCATGGAACCATGATGAGAGTAGTGTTCAGAACCAAGCGCATGGGAACAGTATCACTTACTGGGCTGCTTTGTGTCGTTTTTATAGAAAACCTGTTTTGTCTGCTTTCGATGTGTTTAAGAAACCATAAGCACATAGGACACACAACAAGTGTGCTAAATTTCAAAAAACTTCATGTATATGACGCGCCCCCTGGGCCATATTCTTTAGGGGAATACCCGGAGCCGGATCAGATGGGGGTTGTAGTCTCCGAGTGGCTGTGACCCGGTCGGTGCCCAGGGCGTCAAGCTCAGTGTGTGGCAGTCCTTACTGATGTTACTAAAGTTCTTTATGTCGACTACGCCACCCGTTGTATTGCGGTCACTACGGCCGCCGCTGCAGCAGGGTCCACTGAGGCTGATGGTGTGTGCGCAGCTCAGGTAGTATAACCCCCAACGGGAGGGGTATAGCCTCAGGGGGTCAGGTGCAGAGGATGGTGGTTGTAGAGGTGCAGAGAGGATGGTAATGAGACTCAGAGTCGGGTTGTGCAGTTCAGGGTTTTTACTTACTGCAGATGTTCCGGTCACTCCGGCCTTGAGTGACCACCCGAGCCGTGCTGCGTCCACCAGGTCCTGGACTCGGCCAACCCCCAAGTAGTTCTGGAGCGTGGTTCTGAGCTCCCTTTCTGTCCTGTCCTCGTCTCTGGCCGTCCCCACCAGGGATCCACCTATGTCCGGCTCCCTCGGGCCTCTTGGTGGCAAACCCTTGTCTCTGGGTTCCCTGACCCTATTCTTGGTCTGCCTTCCGGGTGGATTTAGTGGGTGGTCGTGGCAGATGCTGCCCACGACCTCCGGTCTCTGGCTGAGGTGTGCTGTAGCCTCCACCAGCTTGGGATCCGGTACCCTGTTGCCAACTCTTCACCCTTTGTTTTAGTTTGGGCTCTCAGAGTTCCTTCTTTCTCCCCCTCTGGGTCCTTCGTTCTCCTCTCTCTCTCTCTGGGCCTTGGAGTTGCTCCGCTTCTCTGCTCTGCCCCTCAAGTTACACTCTGACAGACTGACTGACCGACTGACCAGCCTTCTACAAAGGCTCCTCTGCAAAGACCCTGTTCTAAGATGGTTCCCACCTTATATACTCCCTCTATGTGTGAGCTCAGGTGACCAGCACCCAATGAGCTCCTAGCATTACCCAGACTGCTCCCCCTATCTGCCCCTACACTACTGGGATGTTCCACCCCCCTCCCACTCCAGCCAGGAACAGACACTGTCGTACCTGCACATTTCTCTAGTGGGAGTACCATCGGTCTGTTCCCCGGAAATGGGATGTATGTAGTGCATGCAGTCTAACTGAGCTCAGTCCCACACTCCATCCTTACCCGGGAGTGGAATATCACACCTCTGGGTTGAGGTGCAATACTCCTGTAGCAGCCGAATCCTCAGGGTGCTACATATACATCAACAGCACAATAAGTATACACGTAAATGAACACCAATAAAAACAGTAAAAACAAGAAAAGAGATTGTATATGTGCATTGTATACCGAATAGCAAGCTTTGGGGCAGGTGACTAACCTGGCTGCAAAGATCATTTAGAAAAAATTGGAAAAAATTGAAGTTAGGAGATCAGTCTAATTTGCCCACCCTGCTATTATAGCATATGTATCAATGTGTATCCAGTTACATGTTAAACACTGAAGAAACATAGTGATAAGCACAATACACTAATGGAGTAGATAATTACCCTATTTACCTATGCAGTCCAGCAAAGTTCTTTGTTGCATCCGCTTGAAAGAAGAGCAGGAAGACCCCCACTCGGTGGGTGTACGGAGGTCCTCGGCGAAAAAAAAGATGCACGTAGAGCTGCAGTGTAGGGAACAGGCAGCTCCAGCCGGTGGCGTGCCTGAACGCAAAAAGTTAACTGTTAACAGTTTCCTCTGACAAAGGAACCGAGTTTTCTGAAACGCGTAAGGACCGGGACTTGCATGCTCCGTAGACTGGATGACGTCACACGCTGCTGTACATGTGGCTGCATTACTTTGTTTTTTTGCATTCACTGTGAAAATGTGCCGTTTAACCCCTTCCGGACTTGGCAATTTTCCATTTTTGCCCTTTTGTTTTTCCCTCCTTTGCTTCCAAGAGCCATAACTTTATTTTTCCATCGATATAGCTGTGTCACAACTTGTTTTTTTTGTGGTACAAGTTGCACTTTTGAATGACACCTTTCATTTTATCATATGGTGTACTAGAAAGCGGGGAAAAATTACAGGTGTAGCAAATCAGTGAAAAAAAGCTAAATTTCGCATTAAAAAAAAAATCCCTGCTGCTAATCTTGGGCAAAATGTGTGGCAAAAAGCACATGGTTAACATGCACATTTGCTCAGAATTTTGCAATGGAATTCATCCTATGTAAAGCAATGGGTGAAATCCACAGCGAAACGCTGCAGTTTAATTCAGATGTTGCACATTTAAAATCTGCACCGCAGGACAACTCCATGTGGATCTGCAGCCAAAGTTAATCACAGACACAACACGGACTCCACACTGATGCCATCCATGTGCGTTCTGTGATTTTCATGGACCCATAAACTTGTATTTGTTCTTTTCATGTGTGATTCCAGTAAAGTTTTTATTTATATGGATGAGGTGACCACTATCTGACCAATTCATTACTATTTACAAAACATTTAATTGGTTCATGCGGATCTATAGAGCTATGATCATGATCTCCCCTGCATGTATAGCAGAGCTGAGCATAGAACAGCTTTCAGGGCAATGATGATGCCGTCAGATGGTCTGGGGGATACTTTATGAGAAAGGGTCATATCTGCACTTGTTTTTCATAAACTAGACAGCATCATAAGGTACAAATTCAGATGGCATCAGTGGGTTCTTCAGCATAGCATAGCTGAACTGTGCTACAACCCAGCCGTCAGATGATTTATTAGACAGGGTCATTAGATGTGTGTCACCCCAGGCCTGGATGCCACAAATATTAAAGGCTGTGTCTGAGAGCAGGAGGGAGGTTCCCTGGTCAGGGACAATTAGCATGCAGCACCTCCCAGGCCAGTAGGGGGAGCAGGCAGCCCCTATAAAAGCTAGAACTGGGGCAGGGTTAGAGAGACCAGAACCCACTTCTGAAGTGTCCAGAAGGGTTCTCAGAGAAGAGGGACAGGTCAGCAGCGGCTGAGGAGTCCGTGAGGCAGAGGAGAAACTGCAAGCCAGGGACAGAGGCGACGAGAGCCGGTCCTGGCTGAGAGAAGCACACAACTGGACATTGGGGTCCGAGGCTGTCAGGGTTGCAAGCCCAGCAGCAGAGAACCAACCCGCGAGGGATTTCAGGTCCCTTGGCCTAAGAAGCCTGGAGGCTCCGCCACACAGAGGGACCAGTACAGCAGAAGAAAGCAAAAGGTACCCAAGGCCCGAGTCGCAAGCCATACAGGCGAGAAGTACACGGCCAGCTCAGGGACATGGGCTATTACACCACGAAAAGGGGGATAGTCAGCAAGAGCATACAGAAAACGGTAGGCCTACACACTCACCCTGACCGGTGGGGCTCCCCCGAATGCTCTCCGATACCCAGGCCCATTCCTACCCGGTACTACTGTTGGGTCATTAGTAACATCTACAATAAAGACCCAGAACTGTTGGAAACAGGCTCTGAACTTTTACTATTGTGGCCGGCACTATCACCCCCAGCATCCATATACACTGCCCTGAGGCTACACTCTTCCCGTGGGGAGTTATCCTACCCCTGTGCTGCACACCAACACCAGCCTCAGCGGTCTGCCTCGCAGCGGTGGTTATCTCTGACCGCAATCCAAGGGTGGCGTAGTCGGACATTCATAAATCTATAAATAGACTGTCACAATTTGGTCTGACCACCCTGAGCCACGGGATCGGGTTGCCACTACTACCCCCAGCATCGTACAGAAGCCCGGTCCCGGGTACCCCACGGCCCAGGGGGCGAGTCAGGTGCATCTGAGCACAATCGTCCAACAGCATTAGAGCTACTGGAGGATGGATAAGTAGGGTAAAGAGAGTCATGTGGGATCATCATTAGGGAGGGGATAGCTGCAAATCAGTGCAGATGTAGAACTAGGTTGTATTGGCACAGATTATTATTTATTCTGTATGTACAGAAAACGGACTTCTTATTTTGATTTTGTTAGTAAACCATTAAACCCAGGAAGTATTCCTCTGGTGTGACCGTCCATCCATAATCACAGAAAATCATGGTCTCTGATGGCAGAAAAAAAAAATCTAAATACAATTTTCATGACGAACAAAGGAAACAAGGTCATGTTGCTAAGTAGTATAAATGCTGCCCGTGGTCCTGGGTTCAAATTGCACCAAGGACAACATCTGCAAGGAGTTTGTATGTTCTCCCCATGTTTGCGTGGGTTTCCTCTGGGTTCTCCGGTTTCCTCCCACACTCCAAAGACATACTGATAGGCAGGGTTGGACTGGCCCACCAGATAACCGGAGAATCCTCCGGTGGGCCCGCCCATCCAGGACACGCCCACCTACGGCACTTCTCATTTGTCAAGCGCAGCGCCTTCACATTAACTGTGCCTATCTGCTCCTGTATCTCGTCCACGTGCACGCTCCTTAGAGAGGGGTGAACATTTCATTCTGTACCCGGCTGCACTGCTCATCGGAGCAATGTGAAGTGCAACTCCTTCTCATGGCCTGCCGGCTTCAATACTGATCTTTATGGCACGCACTGCTCCTCAGAGAGCAGTGCACTCTTACTGGTACAGAGTCAGCACGGTCACAGCTGACTCTGTGCTGATGGAGCGCTGCTGTCTTCCGATCAGCTGTTGTGTGTCTGTGTTTGGCATCGCGCTTCAGAGAGAGAGGTTACAGCAACCGGAGTATCAAGACAGGGTACCTTAGAGCGAAGCACACTTCTCGCACTGAATTGCTTCGTACTAAGGTGACCAGGGGTATGACCTCTAATCAGTCTAAGGTCAGATTTATTACCACCTACAACCATGAGTGGGAGAGCATCATGTCCATTTTAAAGCGTCATTGGCCTGTCCTCCAGACCGACCCTCATTTAAGGGATTCACTGGTGGATTATCCATTAATGACAGCTCGCAGATCTAGAAATCTACGCAACATACTTGTTCGGAGTCATTATGCTCCCTAAACACCATCTTTGTTTGAATCTACTCGATCTTTGAGCGAATGCTTTCAGTGTGGGAATTGTCTGGCGTGCAGCAATGTCCTCCGCATTGCCTCATTCATGTCGGCGTACAGTACTAAAACATTATTAAGGAATATGTGAATTGTGGCACCTGCAATGTGGTGTATTATGCCACCTGCGGGTGCCAACTCATATATGTTGGTCTGACATCAAGAGAGTTGCGCAGATGTGTGAGGGAGCATGTGAGGGACATTGCTGCTGCCCGGATGGTGGAGGACCCTTCTTTATTGAAAACATTGCCCCGCCATTTTAGGATCCACCATGATTGCGACCCTGCTTCCCTTAAGGTTAGGGGGATTGAGGTTGTCCATGGTGGGATCCGCGGAGGCAATATTAGAAGGGTCCTTGCCCAGCGTGAAACGCGCTGGATTGTAACCCTGGGGACGATGACCCTTGGGGGTTTGAATGAATCCCTTAGTTTTGCCCCTTTTTTGTGAACATCGTTCCCAGTGTCTTCTGTGTTATGTACCTACATTACATTTTAAATATATATTTTTTAGAATTTTTTTTTTTTTAAAGAATTAAATCTGTTGTTTTTTTGATGTAGCCCCCTCTAGTCTTCGGTACGATCTGATGTGAATGGACACCATCCTCCGGACGAAATTGGCATGGGCTGAAAAAGTGTGACTTTTATTACAGTCAGGATAATTGTAATTGTGGCCGCACTTTCACATATTAATTATTCTTGTAAAAGGTTTTCTGGGTTGATATATGTGGTATAGCTTTGCATTGTTAATGATTTTCCTTCTGTGCTCATATGTCCACTTTGGCCCATTAGGAGTTAATACCTACCCCTGTTCTAATGATCTGCCGTCACTTGCGCTCCCTCTATTCCCCCTCCCTCCTCTCAGAGACACAGCGTCTAGGACCGCGAGTGCGCATGTCCGGGAGTCATGGTGACGCGTCCCTGCTCCTGGACGTGCGCGCACTTCCTGCCGCGGTGACGCAGTTGTACTTCCGGTTCGGAGGTGAGAGACAGGAAGCGGTGTAGCGCTATAGAGTGTCTGGCATATGGCATTTTACAATGCCACAAGGTATATAAAGAGGCTGTGGCTTGGGGCTCATCATATTCCCCCCTGATAAAGCTATAACTCAAAGAGGAAACGTACGTTGGGGTTTGTAAGCGGGGGATTCTTCCACTGTGGGGTCCATGCATGGCGCTGCACTTTACTCAAGTTAGGCAGGGTACCCTTAAACCACACTTTGCATGTGTACCATTATGTCTTATGTGATGTAAATTTGTGGTTTCATGTTTTACAATCTCTGTGGTTTGTAGACAGATATGGTCATTTGTGATCATTCTAATACATAATTGATCTGGACTGACATTATTTATATTACTTTGTTTACTACCATAACCTGTGGACTAATGACTGTATATCATTAAGTGTATGATTGTATGTAACATGCATTGACCTCTTTTTGCATCTATCTTTCTGGCTCCAGAAATATGCTGTGAAAATTATATATTATCACTTGATTAAAATATATTGAATTGCACACCTTCTCTCCTTTTCTCCCTTTCCCTTTTTTTTAATCTAACACTGATTGCTTGCAGAGTTTCAGTGCAGCCAATCAGCATTAGTTTTGCTTGTGGGTCCTCACAAAAGAGCTGTGCTGATTGGTCAAGCGCCATGCCCGGTATGTTTTTGTGATGGAGAAGGAGAGAGAAAGAGAGAAAGACAGAGAAAGAGAGAGAAAGAGAGAGAGAGAGAGAGAGAGAGAGAGAGAGAGAGAGAGAGGGCTTCCTGCTGGAGACCTGGAGTGAGTCAGTGTGAGTACATTTCTTATAACTAGTTCTCCAGCCTCAACACTGTCATTTAATTGTCTCATGCAGTTAGGGGTGGAGGCCCCCAGGCTACTAGGGGGTGACACAGTGGGGAAAGGGGTCCTCAGAGTATTAGGGGGTGACAGTGGGGAAGGGGGCCCACAGAGTATTAGTGGGTGACTGGGGAAGGGGGTCCTCAGAGTATTAGGGGATGACACAGTGGGGAAGGGGGCCCACAGAGTATTAGGGCATGACACAGTGGGAAAGGGTCCCTCAGAGCATTAGGGGGTGACACAGTGGGAAAGAGGGCCCACAGAGTAGTAGGGGGTGACACAGTGGGAAAGAGGGCCCACAGAGTATTAGGGGGTGACACAGTGGGAAAGGAGGCCCAAAGAATATTAGTCGTTGACAGTGGGAAAGGGGGCCCACAGAGTTTTAGGGGGTGACAAAGTGGGAAAGGGGGCCCACAGAATATTAGTGGGTGACTGGGGAAGGGGGTCCTCAGAGTATTAGGGAATGACACAGTGGGGAAGGGGGCCCACAGAGCATTAGGGGGTAACACAGTGGGAAAGGGGCCCACAGAGAATTAGTGGGTGACAATGGGGAAGGGGGCCCTCAGAGAATTAGGGGGTGACACAGTGGGGAAGGGGGCCCTCAGTGTATTAGTGGGTGACACAGTTGGAAAGGGGCCCACAGAATATTAGTGGGTGACAGTGGGGAAGGGGGCCCCCAGAGTAGTAAGGGGTGACACAGTGGGGAAGGGGGCCCTCAGAGTATTAGGGGGTGACATAGTGGGGAAGGGGGCCCTCAGAGTATTAGGGGGTGACACAGTGGGGATGGGGGCCCTCAGAGTATTAGGGGGTGACACATTGGGGAAGGGGGCCCTCAGAGTATTAGGGGGTGACACAGTGGGGATGGGGGACCACAGAGCATTAGAGGGTGACATAGTGGGAAAGGGGCCCACAGAGTATTAGGGGGTGACACAGTGGGGAAGGGGGCCCTCAGTGTATTAGGGGGTGACACGACAGTGGGGAAGGGGGCCCTCAGAGTAGTAGGGGGTGACACAGTGGGGAAGGGGGCCCTAAGAGTAGTAGGGGGTGACACAGTGTGGAGGGGGCCCTCAGAGTATTAGGGGGTGACACAGTGGGAAAGGGGGCCCACAGAGTATTAGGGGGTGACACAGTGGGAAAGAGGGCCCACAAAGTATTAGGGGGTGACACAGTGGGAAAGGAGGCTCACAGAATATTAGTCGTTGACAGTGGGGAAGGGGGCCATCAGAGTAGTAGGGGGTGACACAGTGGGAAAGGAGGCCCACAGAATTTTAGGGGGTGACAAAATGGGAAAGGGGGCCCACAGAATGTTAGTGGGTGACTGGAGAAGGGGGTCCTCAGAGTATTAGGGAGTAACACAGTATGAAAGGGGCCCACAGAGAATTAGTGGGTGACAATGGGGAAGGGGGCCCTCAGAGAATTAGGGGGTGACACAGTGGGGAAGGGGGCCCTCAGTGCATTAGGGGGTGACACAGTGGGAAAGGGGCCCACAGAATATTAGTGGGTGACAGTGGGGAAGGGGGCCCTCAGAGTAGTAAGGGGTGACACAGTGGGGAAGGGGGCCCTCAGAGTATTAGGAGGTGACATAGTGGGGAAGGGGGCCCTCAGTATTAGGGGGTGACACAGTGGAGATGGGGGCCCTCAGAGTATTAGGGGGTGACACAGTGGGGAAGGGGGCCCTCAGAGAATTAGGGGGTGACACAGTGGGGAAGGGGGCCCTCAGTGCATTAGGGGGTGACACAGTGGGAAAGGGGCCCACAGAATATTAGTGGGTGACAGTGGGGAAGGGGGCCCTCAGAGTAGTAAGGGGTGACACAGTGGGGAAGAGGGCCCTCAGAGTATTAGGAGGTGACATAGTGGGGAAGGGGGCCCTCAGTATTAGGGGGTGACACAGTGGAGATGGGGGCCCTCAGAGTATTAGGGGGTGACACAGTGGGGAAGGGGGCCCTCAGAGTATTAGGGGGTGACACAGTGGGGAAGGGGGCCCTCAGTGTATTAGGGGGTAACATGACAGTGGGGAAGGGGGCCCTCAGAGTAGTAGGGGGTGACAGTGGGGAAGGGGGCCCTCAGAGTAGTAGGGGGTGACACAGTGGGGAAGGGGGCTCTCAGAGTATTAGAGGGTGTCACAGTGGGAAAGGGGATCCACAGAGCATTACGGGGTGACAGTGGTGAAGGGGGCCTACAGTGTATTAGGGGGTGACACAGTGGGAAAGGGGGCCCACAGAGTATTAAGGGGTGACACAGTGGGAAACGGGGCCCACAGAGTTTTAGTGGGTGAGAGTGGGTAAGGGGGCCCACAGAGTAGTAGGGGCTGACACAGTGGGGAAGGGGGCCCTCAGAGTATTAGGGGGTGACAGTGGGGAAGGGGGCCCACAGAGCATTAGTGGGGTGACACAGTTGGGAAGGGGGCCCACAGAGCATTAGGGGGGTGACAGAGTGGGGAATGGGGCCCACAGAGCATTAGGGGAGTGACACAGTGGGAAGGGGGCCTACAGAGCATTAGGAGGGTGACACAATGGGAAGGGGGCCCACAGAATATTAGTGGGTGACAGTGGGGAAGGGGGCCCCTAGGTAATTAAGAGTGACAAAGTGTGAGAGGCCCCTCAGGTAATAAGGGATTACACAGTGTGCAAAGGGCCCCTCAGGTAAATACCCTGAAGTGGAGTAGAATTTTAAACAAGAGGATCTGTCAGCTCTCCCGTGCGGTGTAGTATATAGAGGATGTGTGGTGTAGTATATAGAGGATGGGTCCCGTGCGGTGTAGTATATAGAGGATGTGTGGTGTAGTATATAGAGAATGGGTCCCGTGCGGTGTAGTATATAGAGGATGGGTCCCCTGCGGTGTAGTATATAGAGGATGTGTGGTATAGTATATAGAGGATGGGTCAAGTGCGGTGTAGTATATAGAGGATGGGTCCCCTGCGGTGTAGTATATAGAGGATGTGTGGTGTAGTATACAGAGGATGGGTCCCGTGCGGTGTAGTATATAGAGGATGTGTGGTGTAGTATATAGAGGATGGGTCCTGTGCGGTGTAGTATATAGAGGATGGGTCCCATGCGGTGTAGTATATAGAGGATGGGTCCTGTGTGGTGTAGTATATAGAGGATGTGTGGTGTAGTATATAGAGGATGAGTCCCGTGTGGTGTAGTATATAGAAGATCTGTCCCGTGTGGTGTAGTATATAGAGGATGGGTCCTGTGTGGTGTAGTATATAGAGGATGTGTCCCGTGTGGTGTAGTATATAGAAGATCTGTCCCGTGTGGTGTAGTATATAGAGGATGGGTCCTGTGTGGTGTAGTATATAGAGGATGAGTCCCGTGTGGTGTAGTATATAGAAGATCTGTCCCGTGTGGTGTAGTATATAGAGGATGGGTCCTGTGTGGTGTAGTATATAGAAGATGGGTCCCGTGCGGTGTAGTATATAGAGGATGGGTCCTCTGAGGTGTAGTAAATAGAGGATGTGTCCTTTGTGGTGTAGTATATAGAGGATGGGTCAAGTGCGGTGTAGTATATAGAGGATGCAGGGGCGTATCTAGGAGGGGGCGTGTAAGGAGACTATTGAGGGGAATAGTGTGAGGAGACAGTGTGAGTGGGCACAGAATAGAGACTGAGTAGTGGGTGGGCGATGGCATAGGGGTACAGTGTAAGGTCACAGTCAGGAGGGGAACAGTATGCTAAGGAGGGGGAATGTGATGAGGGGGCACAGTATAGAGACTGGGCCCTATAGGGGGGACACAGTGTGAGGACAGTGTGAAGAGGGGGCCAAGTATGGAAAGAAGAGGGCAGTGTGGAGAGCAGGTACCATAAGAGGGACAGTGTGTGGGTCATATTTTGTGCAGGGAATATAGTGAGGGGCAATTATTTATTCATGGGCTCAGCGTAGGGCAGATATTTGTATTCAGGAGCATTATAATGACACTGCTATCTTTCAGGGCATCATGTTGGGATGTGCTGCAGAAGCCCGGAGAAGACGGAAGTCTGCAGACACGAGCTGTCGATGAGAAAAGTCATCATGGCGTCTGGACAAGAGGAAGAAAAGAAAGATGACGCTGTCTCTGGAGTCGTTCTCTATCAGGTACCTGGAGGTAAATGTTTTTTATGATGCTGACATATTTTTATTTATGTTAGGAGCATTAAAGATGTCCACGTTTATGATGAGTCTGCAGTCATTCTATGTGACTGCAGACTTCTGAACTCTCACAGTGTGCACTGCACGCTATCAGGATTCTCTCATGCCGGCGATTTGCATACATCCAGTCACGTACCGACTAGACATGTGTGGCCTCACTCAATGAAAATTAATTGAGGGAGGCCGGACATGTCTAGTTGGAATGTGGCCAGAAGTGTACAAATCACATACTTGTGCTCACATGACTGTCCACTGTTTCCACGGCAAGGGAGAATCCTAAAAGTTTGCAGTGCATGCGCTGTGAGAATTCAGAAGCCTGCAGTCACACACAGTGACTGTAGACTTTCATCTGAAACCTGGACGAGCGCATTAATTATAAAAGTAAAGCCTTGTAGCCAATCCTGACAGCGTGTAATATCCTCCCAACTATCAATGTTCAGTCAGTAATTTTTCTCTGAAGTGGTATAAAAAAGGTATAATAGAAACAAGTCACCAATTCTGCATTTATCACCCACTCCTGGTCTTGGCTCCCACTCCTGAGAAAAAATACTGACCGAACACTGATAGTGGGGCCGTGGCCTTAGTGTGCAAATCGCATATGTGCTGGGGGGGGGGGGGGGGGCGCAAAACTGAATTTTTGCCCCGGGTGCTAGAAGACCTGGATACACCTCTAAGGGGATGTGCCCCGTGTATATATACTGCATGGTGGGCCCCAAGAATTATTTTTCTCTGGTGGGCCCAAGGTACTCCAGTCCGACGCTGCTGATAGGGAATTTAGATTAGCAATAATAATTATGTATGTAAAGCGCTGCGGAATATGATAGCGCTATATAAGATTAATTAAAGATTATTATTATAAATACAATTTTCATGACGAACAGAGGAAACAAGCCTATACAAGGCCATTTTCCTAAGTGCTGCATTTTTTCCCACAGCGTTTTTCTACTCAAACAGTTTAAGAAAAAGTGAATATGATTTTACTCATGTCCAAAGTGCATTTAAAGATGCTGCAGAATTGTGCACTTTTTGAAACTTTTTTTTTCTATTATAATCTTCTAAGGAAATCCTAAAAATGCATTCAAAATGCTGTGTGAACATGTTCCAATGGTTACTTTGGAATTGCAGACATATTAAAACAGATTTTCCATTTATTGGTTCAGGTCAAAATACAATATTTATTCTAAAACTAGGTGAAATAATCCAGAAGACCGCAATGGTCTGGACAGTGTGCATCATGGGCCATCCTTGTTACCGGGAAGTGACATTCCTGGAAGGAGCTGACAATATATACAATGGTTTGTGAAAGTATTCATTACAACCTGTGTTAAATATTTTTGTAATTACATTTGAGTGTGATGCATCAGCACTAAATAGTCTAAATTGGTGAAGTTAATTGAGAAGAATATAGGCAAAAATTAAATTTATGGGATAAGAACTAAAAATTGTTATGTGCACAAGTATTCACCCCTTTTCCTATAAAGCCTATAAAAATTCCTGGTGCAAGCAATTATCTTCACAAGTCACATGCTTAGTAAAAGGAAGTCCACCTGTGTGCAGTCTAAGTGTCTCATGGTCTGTCAGTATATACACTTTACCTTTTCTGAAAGGCCACAGAGCAGAGCCTGCAACACCATTAGGCTGCGTGCCCACTATGCGTTATTCAAGCGTTTTTGATGCGGAATTTCCGCAGCGGAAATGCTTAAAAATCACCTGGTAATCTGTGCCCCATGGTCCCCAATGATAAACTGCATGTGCTATGCACATGTTGCGGAAATTTCCACTGCGGATTATCATTGCGGAAAAATCAGCAGCATGTCCATTATTTGTGCGTTTCCGCATGCAGATTTGACTTCACAATGCATTTGAAAATCGCATGTCAAATCCACATGTAAAAACGCTGCAAAAACGCGTGTAAAATCCACATGCGTTTTTACTGACAAGGACATGCAGAAACGCTGCGGAAATTTTCCGCTTCAATTCTGCATCGTGGGCACATAGCCTAAAGCAAGAGGTACCACTAACCAAACAACACCATGAAGACCAAGGAGATCTCCAAACAAGTCAGGGGCAAAGTTGTTGAGAAGTAAAAGTCAGGGTTGGGTTATAAAAAATATCCCAATCTCTGATGATCATCCAGAGCACAATCAAATCCATTATCAAATGGAAAGAATATGGTACCACAACAAACCTGCCAAGAGAGGGACGCCCATCTAAACTCTCAGCCCGGCCAAGGAGGCCATTAATCAGAGAGGCAGCACAGAGACCAAAGTAACCCTGAAGGAGCTGCAGAGTTCCCAAGCAGAGACTGGAGTATCAGTCTATACGACCACAATAAGGCCACGACCCCACTATCAGTATTTGGTCAGTATTTTTTCTCAGGAGTGGGAGCCAAAACCAGGAGTGGGGGATAAATGCAGAATTGGTGCACTTGTTTCTATTATACCTTTTCTCTGATTGTTCCTCAACTGGCCTAAGCTGTACACTCCACAGAGGTGGACTTTATGGAAGAGTGGGCAGAAAAAAAGCCTTTACTTACAGAAAAAAATGTAAGGCTTGTTTTCAGTTTGCCAAAAGACATATGGGAGACTCCCCAAATGTATGGAGGAAGGTGCTGTGGTCAGATGAGACAAGATTGAACTTTTTGGCCACCAAGGTAAATGCCATGTCTGGCACCAAACCAACAAAGCTCATCACCCCAAAAACACCATCCCAACAGTGTAACATGGTGGTGGCAGCATCATGCTGTGGGGATGTTTTTCAGCAGCAGGGACAGGGAAAATGGTCCAAGTTGTGGTGAAGATGACTGGTTCGAAATACAGGGATATTCTTGAGCAAAAACTGTTTCAGTATGTCAGTGATTTGAGACTGGGATGGAGGTTCACCTTCCAACAAGTTAATAAACCAAAGCATACTGCTATTTGCAACACTTCAGTGCTTTAAGGGGACACAGGTATGTTTTAGAGTGGCCTAGTCAAAGCCCAGACCTTAATCCAATTGAGAATTTGTGGTTAGATTTAAAGATTGTTGTTCACCAGAGGAAATCATCTAACTTGAAGGAGCTGGAGCAGTTTTGCCTTGAGGAATGGAAAAAATTTCAGTGGCAAGATGTGGAAAGCTCATAGAGACTTATCCAAAGCGACTTGCAGCTGTAATTTCTGCAAAAGGATGCGCTACAAAGTATTGACTTTAGGAGGGTGAATAGTTATGCACACTGAAGTTTTCCGTTATTTTGTCTTATTGGTTGTTTGCTTCACTAAGGAGGTTAATACTTTTGCAATCCACTGTAGATCCCATTGGCTCACATACGAGGCTAATAAGTATACATGTTTGAAAATATTAAAGGGGCATTCCTATTTCCAAGATCCTATCCCAATATGTAGTAGGTGTAATAATAGTAATATTAGCAAATATCTCTAATTAGAAATGTAGTATAGTATTTTTGATTCACTATGTCTCTTTCCACATGTGCAGGCATCGCAGGACCTTAGGCATCCATGGTGATGTCCACTGATAAAGTCACAGTTAGTTAGCTAGTTGCTAGTTGTCGTAACCATGGATACCTAAGGTCCTGCAATGCCTGCACATGGGGTAAGAGACCTAGCGAATGAAAAATACTATATTACATTTCTAATTGGAGGTATTTGCTAATATTATTATTATTACACCTACAGATTGGGATAGGATCTTGGAGATGGGAATACTTCTTTAGACTTGTGCTCTAGTAAATTTATATATATTTCATCCCAATGTAGCTAACCCCTATCCGTGCAGTGAGAGCTGATATTGGATTATCTGCCATGGATAACATAACTATTTTTCCTATACTAGCCCCGTTGCCATGTTCGGCTTTATGACATCACAGTTCCGTTGTCCACGAGTCATGGAATGTTCAGCAAGAACGGTCAGTGCGAGGCAAGCAGAGGTAGAGAGGAGAGCTGAACACTAATCCAGAGCGAATTGTATCATATTTTTGTGTTTTTTTTTACTTAATTTCTTTTTTGGGAGTGTTTTCTACCATCCACACACACTTTTGTGTGTGTAGAGGGGGAGGCAGCCTAATGGCTGCCCCAGTAGCTGGAGGAAAGATCCAAGCACGGAGACATCTCCCACATGCCAGGACATCCTCATACAGCCAGAAGCCTGAACACCACCAAAGGCAAACTGGCTTTACTGGATATCTGATGGCAGCACTTGATCATATCGTGCTATTTATTAAATGCCTGTTTGGGTCACCAAAACAAAAAACTGGCCGATATTTGAGACTGAAAAGTCCACCACCATATCGTCCATCACCCAAAACGGGCCGATACGTGAGACTGAAAAGTCCACCACCACAACCTGCAGCAAACATCAGCGCAGAGCCAGTGGATATAAAGAAACATCAGGAACCCACCAAAATAATAGGTGAGGTACAGACAACAGCCCCGTTGCCCGGGAGCCCATCTACCTGGAAGATGCCAACTTCCTCTCAAACACCTAAAGTCCGCAGTATGCCTTACTCCTATACACCGCGTATTAAGGTGACTGCTAAACAAGTCTACAATCCTATACCATACATGCCAGTCAGCAATGCTGCTAGAAAGAACTTGCAAGCCATGCTGAGCCCACATGAAGTATGCTGGCTCTACATGAGAGAGAAGGACCAACTTCCAAATATCAGGGATGTCATTCTCCTGAGAAGAGGATTCCATGACACAATATCTAACCAGGAGAAAATGCAGTGGCAAGTTGTTTGCAGCGTGCCCATAACATCTTCTGCACAGCTGCTTCTCAGACAGATTTACTGGTTTTGACTATGGCTTGCTCAATGGATTATGTTTTTTCACTGCCGCCTGCCGTTACCTCTGCTTGTTTCCGACTATGTTTTTGTACTGCCGCCTGCCCTGACCTCTGCTTGTTTCCGACTATGTTTTTGCATTGCCGCCTGTCCTGACCTCTGCTTGTTTCTGACTGTTTTTACACTGCCGCCTGCCCTGACCTCTGCTTGTTTCTGACTACTCATTTGCCTGCTGATTTTGTACTTCGTTCTCAATGCCTGCACTAGTAGGACCCCAGTAGAGAGCTAACTGAAATAAATCCTGCATCCTAACAATGATCCCGAGTTATATCAGACCAGCGATCACATTGGTAGAATGATGCCTTAACATGAAGAGGAGTAGCACCAGTTCTGCATCAAACAGCATGGAATGTTTTTCTAAAGAAATGATAAAGGAACAGTACGGTACAGACGAAAGTCACAAAGCCTCAACATGAACAAACCATAAAGAACTTTAAACATAATCTTATGAGACAACAAACCAAGTGGCGCAAAAAACCACATCCGACCCAACCAGCTGTTTTGTAGTAGGTATTCTCCTCTGAACTTTCCTTAAGAGGATTGTCCATCTCAAACACATTAGACTAGTATGGGTGTTCAACCATGTAGACACCCTCCAATCAATAGCACAGGGGTCTTGAATCCGCCACATAAAAGCTTCAAGAGGAATTGGATGGAGCACTGGTTTCGTATGTACCCTGCCACTCTAGTCGAGGTCTATAAAAATAACCGAACACAAGGCCGAGTCGTCGGATAGTTTTTGGAACCTCCACAAAACAGAATTGCTATCTCTCTATTCATAGTTCCCCAGGTCTGGAGACAGATGCGGGTCTCAAATCTGGGATCTGCGCCTATCAGACACTTATGGAATCTTCTAGGGATATGGCATAAAAGTATGAGAAAACTCTTCTTGTATATAGTCCGCCTCAGATTTCTTCAGCTGTTTGCAATGGTACGTAGTCATGACTTAAATGGTAGGAGGGATTCCTGTGGGGGGGGGGGTTGTCCATTATCTGCTGACATCTGCTCTAATAAAGCATATGGACTGGGAATGCACTGATGAGAAAGACCCTTTAACGACATGTTCTGTCCCACAAACGAATCTAGTGCACTGCGCTGGCCGCCTATAGACTTTAATTTCAAAAACCAATTTAAAAGTTTGTTATATTTGTTAAAACTTTATTTTTTCCAGGCTCTGTGTCTGAGAATTAGCGACAAGGAAAATGGACTCAAGATAAAGCCTAGAAAGATATATTCCCTTACAACTTCTGAGAAATAGGTATAGCCCGTATTTACCCAAACTTGTGCCCCCCCTCACCCCACCAAGTTATCACCGACCTAGTGGTAGATGAAAACAAGAGTTAATAGTTGTGTTTCTTCTTTCGTAAAAGGAAAAAAAAATGTTTTACACAGCTTCTATGAGAGAATTGTCCCCAACATCCTCCTTGTGACCCCGCCTGCTGTACCACCCTTGTGATGTACGAGAACGTCGCCCACTTCCTGCTAGGACAACAGAAACCCAAGGAGTAAAGAGAGAAGTTCCTCATGGCTGCATGGAGTAATGCTGGAGATCTCCAAGTCTGCAGGGACAGAGACTTTACCAAGAAGGCAAATCCTGCCGGCACTTTTCAGGGCAGTGTTGGTACAATAGAACATTTATGACAGGACAGAAGTTTTGTAATAGGAATGAATATAGGAAATAAAAAAAAATTGTTGACAAACCTGATTTTGATGTTCATTTCATTGTGTTAAATATTAATTATGGATATTCATTTTATTCTTTATTCTGTACCATACAGATTGCATCAGCCATCGTTTCTAGATGACATGCGCTATTTGTGTGTGTATTTTTAGTTCACTACCATATGCGGAATGACAGGTGCTATAAAAGCCCATGTTAGAGACTGGGGGGTCTCTTGCCATTCCACAGGACGAGGGTCTGTGTGTAAACCAGCTGCTGATATAGGCCCAACGGACACATGGTGTCATCTTGACACACGTGCTGCACACAGACAAACGCAATCTACCAGCCAGGATCCCAGGAAAAGATGGGTGAATCTCAACTATTAAGCTAATTATGGACAAATGGACAATCACTTTGTAACTAATAATTTTTTGTACCTTCTGCAATAATTCTTTTTAATGGACAATCGAAGAATAAATCAATACATTTTTTATATAAGAATATTGTGATATTGATACTTTGAGAAGTACTCGATAGAAAAAAATATACAGAAAGAAGTATTTTTTTACACATTGCCTTCCATATTACAGTGAAGTTTCTTAAATCTGGTATCTGATAATGCACAAAGAACAGTAGAAATCCAATTAAAACCAGTCTCTGGTTATGACATAAACCTTCAGTATGCTATCCTTTAGGCCTCTTTCAGATCCCCCTGTTCTGTGAGTTTCATGGATAAAATACATATGAATTATAGTTTATGGAGCTGTTCACATGTCTGTGTTTTGCAGACTGTGTCCATGCAAAAATCAGTGATGTGCTTTTGTTTTTTTACTGGCTTCATAGAGGAAAAGTACAAGTGTATGGGTCTGTGAGAAACACAGCACACGCATGATATTAGTGTACTGTACACTGTGTGTTGTCCATGATTAACATTGCAAAGCATAGAAGCCATGTCATTCATTTATCATGTGAAACTGATGGTGAAAAGTGACACTGACCAAACACTGATGACACTTAACCTGACCTTTCCTGGGGCATGTGTACTGCAGTACTTTGCTCTGCCCCCGACAAGGCAGAGAAGTTCGCCTGTGCAGGATTGCAATGCCGGGGGGAGACTGGATAACATAGGGACGCGTCATCCACACGAAGCAAAAAGGACGGCATCAAAGGAAGGGTAGGCGCCGGAAAAAGACTAGCGTCACCCCTTGAACCAGACTGCCCCACAGGCGAGTATAATAAAACATTGTCTTGTAGGCCGGGTTGGGGGCATATATACAGCATTAAAAAATGCTGTATATCAGGCCTGAAAGGTGGTGGTCTTGCCTCATGGTAAAAACCTGGTGACAGGTTCCCTTTAAGCCGACTGTCAGTGACGCGACCCCTGGGCCGTGGGGTCCTCGGCAGCCAGGCCTCTGCGTATGCCGGTGGGGGATATCACGGTGGCTGGCCCGGTCCGTGACCCAGGGCGGTCAGTATAAAGGGGAAATTATATATGGGGGATTTGGTAAGTTTGCGATGCCACCTGTGGAATGCGGCAAAAGGGTGCCGCCGCTGCGGAGCAGTCCTCTGGAGCCGGTGTTACGGCAGCAAGGATAGTATGGCTCTCCACAGGTAGAGCTAGCCCCATGGCAGTGTAGGGGTAGATGGTGGATGCGGGGGAGAGACGGCAGGACGGTCCCGGAGGAAAGACGGACACTCACACGGGGCTAAGCTTCAGTACCTTTACTGGTGATGGTGCAGGCACGGTTCAGTGTACTCCGGACGAAGGGTGCACTTTTGGACTCTCCCCAGTGAGCGGGTATAGGACTCCTGATCCGTGGCTTTACTCGCTAAGCTTCTGACCTGCCTGGAGCTAGGCCTAGCTTGGTTACTGTCTCTCTTTGCACCTGCTGACTTGGTGGTAGGGACTTTTCTTGGAGATCACTCTCCCTGGTCGCTGGGGCCTCCGTGACTCCTAGCCCAGCATTTGGTGAACCTGGGACCTGTAGTCCTTCAGGGGTTCCGGTGGACCCTACTGGGTATAAAGGGTCCCCGTAGGTGCGGACCCGGTGTCCGGTATATATATCGGGGTGAGCCTGGTATGCTCCTCTGCCCCCTCGCTACTTCTTCCTTCTCCTCTCGCCTTCGGCCACACTCAGGGCCCTCACACGTGCTGTAGGCCTTGGCTTGCCTAAGCACAGCAGCCAGCTTGCTGCCTCTTCGCTGCTCTCTGAGCGTCAGCACGCTCTCTGCTCAACTCTGAGCTCTGTCCCTCTCTGTGTCTGAGAGACTAACTAACTTCTGACTGAGCTGCCTGGCTCCACCCTCCCTTTATATATCCCTAACGGGCTCCCTCTGCTGGTCTGGGGTGGTAGGGTGGAGGTGTGTGAATGTGTGAGGGCCTCTTGTGGAGAACTACATCCATGCACCCTTCTGGGTTCTGTGGCACCAGTGCACAGCAGGCCGCCATATCAGCATTTAGTGAGACCCTTACCTGTCCTTCTAGAAGATCATGATTTTAAGACATCATGTGCACATTTCCTTCAGTGTACTCTCTTAATGAAGCATCTTGGATAGTTACTCTGATTCCAAATCAGTCACTTCATTAAGCAAACCATTATGGTCAGGCCTTTGGGCACTATGCTAAGAATAAGTTACAACAATCTGAAAGTCTTCCCTTTTGGGCTAAAAACCCATGACTTTGTTACACAGCTGTTCAACCATTGGCCCGCTGTGGGTGGAGGTTGAAGGGAATCTCTATATCAGACCTCTACTATGGCCATACAGGGTAGGCAGAGCAGGGCCTGTCACAGGGCAGTCACAGGACCCTGTGCCGTGCAGGGGAGGGAGAGGGATATGGTAATTTAGCACAGAGGCGGCGATTTAGGGGAATAGTAAGCAGATTGGAGGGGTTTGCTTGGCGTTGCACGGACGCCAAGCCTCTGGAAAGCAGACTTTATAAAACCAGATTTATCTGCAATCAGACCCCTACTATGGCCATACAGGTAAGTATAGATTTACTTTTCTATCACCTGTATGTCCATAGGAGAGGTCTGATATCGCCCAGGGGGGTGGACACATTCCCTTTAAAAGGGCACCGTCAGCTACTTTACCAAATTACTACTTTGCCAAAAACCAACAATATGCCTTTGTTATGCTAGCTTGAACTAAAAGCTTGTGTAAAAAAACAAAAAACAAACATGCTTTATGTGGGCTATTTACAATCTCCTCTTCCTTGATTGACATTACTGGTTTTACAGGAGCCAGAGGAGAGTAAATGAAAAACAAGTAGGTGGGAAAAGTGCACCGAACTACCCAGCCATACCAAGGGTGCAACTAGCACCTTATTATTTAGGCATGCTTAAAGAACGATCTTAAAACGCAGCTAGAGCCTCGCCCCAACACCACGGCACATAAGCTGTCAGGCAGGAGAAAGCATCACCGGACAGGTAATAGAGCTCAAGGTGATCTCAGTTCTCTATTCATGTAGAATGCTGTTTAATGAATTACTAATACATTTTTAATGATATTACTAATAGTTTTGCTTAAAAAAAAATATTTCATAGTTTGCTGATCACCAGCAGGATTCAGCACCCACTGATGTGGTTCCAGGATTTGATTTTACAACAAAGTGGTAAACTCATCATCTTCTACTTGTTTGCAACTAAGTGACAAGAGGCTTGAGGAGAGATTGCCCCCGACTAAAGCACTTTGCATATATATTCAAACACTACATAGTCAGTCTGTTCCTGAGAAATGCAAAGTATTGCTGGGCTTTTCTGTGAATGATGCACATGCATAGCTTGGGGATGAAATCCGGCTAAACAAATTCTTAATAGCAATTACAATTCTCAAATCAGAAAGTGATCCATTGAAGTACCCTCTAAAAAGCAGCTGGACAACATTAGGATTTTTATTCTGGAGGTCGGTGTGACTAGTATCCACAAACTAACAGTTCTGTTATCATTTACCCTTTATTAGTATCGTTCCAGTCTTTTACATTAGTCACACTGCTTTGTGCAGGGGTGGACATCAGGGGCGGACCTACCGCTCGTGCAGCCTGTTCATTGAATGGGGGCCCCGAGGGAGAGGGGGCCCCTCCAGCCTCCAGCAGGGCCGCCATCAGGGCATGACTGTCCTGACTCCAGTATGGGGCCCGGCCGGTCGGGGCCCCCTCGGAGCCCCGTTGGGGCCCCCCTCTTGTGCGCCTCCTCATGGGGCCCCCGTGGGGCCGGCGTCAGCACCCGGGCAAATGCCGGGGCCCTGAGCAGGCGGGGGCCCTCACCATCGGGCACCCCGCGTGCTATGGGACCCGTGAGCGGAGGAGAGCGGTGTCAGCGCCCGCTCCCCCCCCCCGCTTGCTCAGGGCCCTGGCACCCGGCACAAGAGGGCCTCTTGTGGAGAAGTCCATCCATGCACCCTTCTGGGTTCTGTGGCACCAGTGCACAGCAGGGCGCCACATCCACCCCTAGTAAAACTCGGTACTCCTGGACTGAAGCATTTTTCTCAAAACAGGTTAAACAGTAACATTTCTTCCCTTTATGGGAGGCACTTTTCTTGAACGTTACAGGTAACATTATAATACAATAATAACATTAATACATTTTCTTATATAAAACACTCCTCTTAAAGTCTCAGTGAGATCCATTAACTGGTGTCCATCTCACTGGTGAAGATGAGCAGCATGAGGGACCCATCCGAAAACCCTCAACGTAGGCCCTGGGTGTGGCTGCAGGGCATAGGTGATCTAGGTGCTGGACCACGTCTTCGGCCACGCCAAACGGGTTTTTGTTCAGTGGTCACTTAAGGAGCACTCCAGGGAGTGCAACTATGTACATGAACAGTTCTTGGGCTGCTCACAGTCCTCAGCCTACGAGTCCTTTATACAGTTATATGAAAAAGTTTGGGCACCCCTATTAATCTTAAGCTTAATGTTTTCTTAAAATTGGTGTTTTTGCAACAGCTATTTCAGTTTGATATATGTAATAACTGTTGGACACAGTAATGTTTCTGCCTTGAAATGAGGTTTATTGTACAAACAGAAAATGTGCAATCTGCATTCAAACAAAATTTGACAGGTGCATAAGTATGGGCACCCTTATTTTCTTATTTTAAATACTCCTACCTACTTTTTACTGACTTACTAAAGAACTTTTTTTGGTTTTGTAAGCTCATTGAGCTTTGAACTTCAGAGCCAGGTGTATGCAATCATGAGAAAAGCTACTTAAAGTGGCCACTTGCAAGTTGTTCTCCTGTTTGAATCTCCTCTGAAGAGTGGCATCATGGGCTCCTCAAAACAACTGTCAAATGATCTGAAAACAAAGATTATTCAACATAGTTGTTCAGGGGAAGGATACAAAAAGCTGTCTCAGAGATTTAACCTGTCAGTTTCCACTGTGAGGAACATAGTAAGGAAATGGAATAACACAGGGACAGATCTTGTTAAGGCCAGAAGTGGCAGGCCAAGAAAAACATCAGAAAGGCAGAGAAGAAGAATGGTGAGATCAGTCAAGGACAATCCTCAGACCACCTCCAGAGAGCTGCAGCATCAACTTGCTGCAGATGGTGTCACTGTGCATCGGTCAACTATACAACGCACTTTGCACAAGGAGAAGCTGTATGGGAGAGTGATGCGAAAGAAGCCGTTTCTGCAAGCACGCCACAAACAGAGTCGGCTGAGGTATGCAAAAGCACATTTGGAGAAGCCAATTTCTTTTTCGAAGAAGGTCCTGTGGACTGATGAAACCAAGATTGAGTTGTTTGGTCATACAAAAAGGCGTTATGCATGGCGGCAAAAAAACCACAGCATTACAAGAAAAACACTTGCTACCCACAGTAAAATTTGGTGGAGGTTCCATCATGCTTTGGGGCTGTGTGGCCAATGCCGGCATCGGGAATCTTGTTAAAGTTGAGGGACTCATGGATTCCACTCAGTATCAGCAGATTCTTGACAATAATGTTCAAAAATCAGTGATAAAGTTGAAGTTACGCAGGGGATGGATCTTTCAGCAAGACAATGATCCAAAACACCGCTCCAAATCTACTCAGGCATTCATGCAGAGGAACAATTACAATGTTCTGGAATGGCCATCCCAGTCCCCAGACCTGAATATCATTGAACATCTGTGGGATCATTTGAAGAGTGCTGTCCATGCTCGGCGACCATCAAACTTAACTGAACTGGAATTGTTTTTTAAAGAGGAATGGTCAAAAATACCTTCATCCTTCTTCCTAACACATAAAACCTCAATAGGGTCCAAAGCTCAGGAAACCTCCTTCAAAATTATCTCTAGATGGTACCGGGTACCAGCAGTCCTTCATAGATGGTACCCAGTGGTCTCAGACAGATGTTGGAGATGTGGGGAGGGGGAAGGGACAATGTCACACATATGGTGGGGGTGCCCTATAATAAATGCATTTTGGGCAAAGGTGGTTCCCATGATTGAGAAAATAACTGGTTTGACTATCCCTAATACGCCAGAAGCCCTCCTTTTATCAATGTTACCAATAAGTAAATGTAGTTATAAAAGGTCATCAATAGGCTACCTAATACAGGCGGCTAAGAATGTCATTCCACGACACTGGAAAAGCAGAGACCCACCCACTGTGGAGGAATGGTTTGCGGAGATTTCTCTCCTTAATAGGATGGGGCATCTGATTGCCATCTCACCGGCTGATGTTGATAGATACTGTGTGATTTGGAGGGATTGGATGGATTTCCAAAACTCTGACGCCTACCATCTAGCCCCCAACTAAAGTTATCCGGGATGTCGTCACAACAATGATCATAATCACACTCTATTGATTGGTGGTCTGCCGTGGTCCGCTCCCTCTCTCTATCTTTCATATGGAAAAATACATGCTTGATCTGGATATTGATGGAAAACCCTCCCTGTATCCCCCCAATGTACTGTAGTTATGCATAGATTTATAGTTACGCTACCCCTTTTACTATGTATATTGTATTATCTTGTACTTTTTCAACACAAAAAATAAAAAAAACTTGAATTTGAAAAAAAAAAATACCTTCATCCAGGATCCAGGAACTCATTAAAAGCTACAGGAAGCGACTAGAGGCTGTTATTTTTGCAAAAGGAGGATCTACTAAATATTAATGTCACTTTTCTGGTGAGGTGCCCATACTTATGCACCTGTCAAATTCTGTTTGTATGCAGATTGCACATTTTCTGTTAGTACAATAAACCTCATTTCAAGGCAGAAACATTACTGTGTCCAACAGTTATTACATATATCAAACTGAAATAGCTGTTGCAAAAACACCAATTTTAAGAAAACATTAAGCTTAAGATTAATAGGGGTGCCCAAACTTTTTCATATAACTGTATAAAGGACTTTACGGGTAACTAAATAAACACATATATTTCAGTTTATACAATAAACATTATGCAATACCCTACTGGGTAACTATTTATACTGCAGGTATTTTTTAACTTACTCCTTATACCTGACAGGGGTCTGGCCTTTTGTGCTACGCGATGACCTACGTAGTACTGGAATGCATGTAGTGTGGATGCTTGCGCTATTTTCCGCTCTATGTGTTGATGGACTGCAAGACTGCCTTAACCTCTCTACGGGACAGGCAAGTACACTGGTTACTGGGCCTACTGGCTCTGCTTCTACCGGTGATCCTTCTTCCGGGGATTCTTCCTGAGCAGGCTCTTCCGGGGCACTTACAGGTCTTACTTGCAGTGGAGAGTCTTCTGGCTGTTGGTAGAAGTGTAGCACAGGTATTATTACCGCTCCATCCAGTTGAGGCCAATCTGCCGGGAAATCTCCTAAGTCAGTATGGAGTACTTCTTCTTTAGGCTCCTCCGGTACGGTGAGAGGCACTTCCTCCTGGGGCTTTAGCGGACTTGGGCACAACTTCAGATGGTCTCTTGATACTGTTGCAGTTGTTCTTCCTCCGTCTTTGCTAATTAGGCAGATTTTCCTATCGTCGAATCTGGAATTCAACACAGTGTAAGGTTCCCTTTCCCACTGGTCGTCAAGCTTGTGGCTTCTTCTCTTTCGTTTCAGCACAACTTCTCCAGGTGTCAAGGGTTCAGCTGGTGCACTCTTGTTGTTCTGTGCTTCCTGCTTATCTCTCACCCTACTTAGACTGTCTTCGACACAGGCTTGTACTCTCTTGTACTGTTCCTGTCAAGTCGCATCCCAGTCTTCAGTGGACATATCTGCTTCTGGCTCGACCACTCCAAGCTCCAGGTCCATGGGCAACTTTCCAGGTCTTGCTCTCATGAGGTACGCTGGAGTACAATTGGTGGAACTCACAGGTATGTGATTGTACAGATCTACCAGGTCAGGTAGTTTGTCCGGCCATTGGTTTCTTTCTTCGAGAGGTAAGGTCTTCAACAGGTCGATGACTATGTTATTCATCTTTTCACATAACCCATTGGTTTGGGGGTGGTATAGTGTAGTCCGGATCTTCTTACACCCGTACAAATGGCAAAACTCTTTGAACAGCTCGGTTTCAAAGGCAGGGCCTTGATCCGTCAGCATTTTATTTTCATTTTGCATGCTGGCTGGACTAACCTGTTTCAGGGCCCGCAGGGCTTCCTGTACGCGCCAGGCGTAGTCCCGGATACTGTCCTCAGGTTTCTGAACACAGTGGTAGAACCTCATCCGGAGATCAGTCTCAGTGCAGTTTTCAAACACAGTTTGCAGTCTCTTAAAGATGATGGATACTGATTCCTGGTCTGCGGCTGGCCAGGTTTCAACTTCCCACTCTGCAGCACCAGTCAATTGTCCCAGCACAACAGCAGCTCTCTGTTTACCGGTCATAGAATACATGTCTAGCACACCACATATTTTTCTCTTGAATCCAGACAGGGTGTCTGGTTTGCCATTATACTGGGGAAGCCACTTCGCTCCAGGGATATACGGCAGGGCCATGGGTATCAATGGGGTCACGACCCCTGCTGGTGGAGCGACCGCTCCGGCCTGTGCAGCGCCGGGCACGGGTTGGGCATCAGGAGCGTTAGCCGGTGCTCCGGTGGCTCGCTGGTCGTCGGCCATGGTTGCGCCTACCTAGTGAACTGGAGCCTTCCTTCTTCACTGCTTATCAGGTAGGCCGCAGCTCCGCGGGCGACGATCTTCTTCCAGGACCTTGCGTCGCTCGCGTCTGACGTCAGAGCGTCCTCTGGGCTCCTTCCAGGACCTGACACTTTCTGATTCGACGTCAGGGGCGGGGCGTGTCCTGGGCTTTGCGCGCTTCCAGCGTTTACGCCTCTCCGATTCCCGCGGTTACGCCCCTCTTCTTCCCGCACGGCGACAGAAAGATGGCGGACAATGGCGAGAAATCTCGGGAATGGCGGGAAACCTTCACCACAGTGAGTATTACAGTCTTTTAAGGCGCACAGTACCCGGTGGCAACGGGCACAGAATTCTGTTCATGACGCCAAGGCTAACGCGCCCCCTGGGCCGTGGGGTACTTGGCAGCCGGGCCTCTGCGTATGCTGGTGGGGGATATCACGGTGGCTGGCCCGGTCCGTGACCCAGGGCGGTCAGTATAAAGGGGAAATTATATATTGGGGATTTGGAAAGTTCGTGACGCCACCTGTGGAATGCGGCAAAAAGGTGCCGCTGCTGCGGATCAGTCCTCTGGAGCTCGTGTTACGGCAGCAGGGATAGTATGGCTCTCCACAGGTAGAGCTAGCCCCAGGGCAGTGTAGGGATAGATGGTGGATGCGGGGGAGAGACGGCAGGACGGTCCCGGAGCTAAGCTTCAGTACCTTTATTGGTGATGGTGCAGGCACGGTTCAGGGTACTCCGGACGAAGGGCGCACTTTTGGACTCTCCCCAGTGAGCGGGTATAGGGCCTCCTGATCCGTGGCTTTACTCGCTAAGCTTCTGACCTGCCTGGAGCTAGGCCTAGCTTGGTTACTGTCTCTCTTTGCACCTGTTGACTTGGTGGTAGGGACTTTTCTTGGAGATCACTCTCCCTGGTCGCTGGGGCCTCCGTGACTCCTAGCCCTAGTACTGCAATCAGCATTTGGTGAACCTGGGACCTGTAGTCCTCCAGGGGTTCCGGTGGTCCCTACTGGTATAAAGGGTCCCCGTAGGCGCGGAC
The DNA here is from genome assembly GCF_046119375.1 of Phyllobates terribilis. Taxonomy (NCBI): domain Eukaryota; kingdom Metazoa; phylum Chordata; class Amphibia; order Anura; family Dendrobatidae; genus Phyllobates; species Phyllobates terribilis. Next base: position 793,743 of record NW_027363233.1, on the reverse strand, counting down.
CCGGTGTCCAGTATATATATCAGGGTGAGCCTGGTATGCTCCTCTACCCCCTCGCTACTTCTTCCTTCTCCTCTCGCCTTCGGCCACACTCAGGGCCCTCACTAGGCCTTCACACGTGCTGTAGGCCTTGGCTCGCCTAAGCACAGCAGCCAGCTTGCTGCTCTCTGAGCGTCAGCACGCTCTCTGCTCAACTCTGAGCTCTGTCCCTCTCTGTGTCTGAGAGACTAACTAACTTCTGACTGAGCTGCCTGGCTCCACCCTCCCTTTATATATCCCTAACGGGCTCCTTCTGCTGGTCTGAGGTGGTAGGGTGGAGGTGTGTGAATGTGTGAGGGCCTCTTGTGGAGAACTACATCAATGCACCCTTCTGGGTTCTGTGGCACCAGTGCACAGCAGGCCGCCATATCAGCATTTAGTGAGACCCTTACCTGTCCTTCTAGAAGATCACGATTTTAAGACATCATGTGCACATTTCCTTCAGTGTACTCTCTTAATGAAGCATCTTGGATAGTTACTCTGATTCCAAATCAGTCACTTCATTAAGCAAACCATTATGATCAGGCCTTTGGGCACTATGCTAAGAATAAGTTACAACAATCTGAAAGTCTTCCCTTTTGGGCTAAAAACCCATGACTTTGTTACACAGCTGTTCAACCATTGGCCCGCTGTGGGTGGAGGTTGAAGGGAATCTCTATATCAGACCTCTACTATGGCCATACAGGGTAGGCAGAGCAGGGCCTGTCACAGGGCAGTCACAGAACCCTGTGCCGTGCAGGGGAGGGGGAGGGATATGGTAATTTAGCACAGAGGCGGCGATTTAGGGGAATAGTAAGCAGATTGGAGGGGTTTGCTTGGCGTCGCACGGACGCCAAGCCTCTGGAAAGCAGACTTTATAAAACCAGATTTCTCTGCAATCAGACCCCTACTATGGCCATACAGGTAAGTATAGATTTACTTTTCTATCACCTGTATGTCCATAGGAGAGGTCTGATATCGCCCAGGAGGGTGGACACATTCCCTTTAAAAGGGCACCGTCAGCTGCTTTACCAAATTACTACTTTGCCAAAAACCAACAATATGCCTTTGTTAGGCTACTTTGAACTAAAAGCTTGTGTAAAAAAACAAAAAACAAACATGCTTTATGTGGGCTATTTACAATCTCCTCTTCCTTGATTGACATTACTGGTTTTACAGGAGCCAGAGGAGAGTAAATGAAAAACAAGTAGGTGGGAAAAGTGCACCGAACTACCCAGCCATACCAAGGGTGCAACTAGCACCTTATTATTTAGGCATGCTTAAAGAACGATCTTAAAACGCAGCTAGAGCCTCGCCCCAACACCACGGCACATAAGCTGTCAGGCAGGAGAAAGCATCACCGGACAGGTAATAGAGCTCAAGGTGATCTCAGTTCTCTATTCATGTAGAATGCTGTTTAATGAATTACTAATACATTTTTAATGATATTACTAATAGTTTTGCTTAAAAAAATATATATTTCATAGTTTGCTGATCACCAGCAGGATTCAGCACCCACTGATGTGGTTCCAGGATTTGATTTTACAACAAAGTGGTAAACTCATCATCTTCTACTTGTTTGCAACTAAGTGACAAGAGGCTTGAGGAGAGATTGCCCCCGACTAAAGCACTTTGCATATATATTCAAACACTACATAGTCAGTCTGTTCCTGAGAAATGCAAAGTATTGCTGGACTTTTCTGTGAATGATGCACATGCATAGCTTGGGGATGAAATCCGGCTAAACAAATTCTTAATAGCAATTACAATTCTCAAATCAGAAAGTAATCCATTGAAGTACCCTCTAAAAAGCAGCTGGACAACATTAGGATTTTTATTCTGGAGGTCGGTGTGACTAGTATCCACAAACTAACAGTTCTGTTATCATTTACCCTTTATTAGTATCGTTCCAGTCTTTTACATTAGTCACACTGCTTTGTGCAGGGGTGGACATCAGGGGCGGACCTACCGCCCGTGCAGCCTGTTCATTGAATGGGGGCCCCGAGGGAGAGGGGGCAACTCCAGCCTCCATCAGGGCATGACTGTCCTGACTCCAGTATGGGGCCTGGCCGGTCGGGGCCCCCTCGGAGCCCCGTTGGGGCCCCCCTCTTGTGCGTCTCCTCATGGGGCCCCCGTAGGGTCGGCGTCAGCACCCGGGCAAATGCCGGGGCCCTGAGCAGACGGGGGCCCTCACCGCGTGCTATGGGACCCGTGAGCGGAGGAGAGCGGTGTCAGCGCCCGCTCCCCCCCCCCGCTTGCTCAGGGCCCTGGCACCCGGCACAATACTTACCCTTCCCCGTGCCTCCGCAGCAGCTCCTGCATCCGCCGCGGCTGCTGCACTGTGACGTCTCAGGTCAGAGGGCGCGGTGACGTCTTTACACCGCACTCTCTCCTGAGCAGTCACAGCGCAGAGCGGGATGAGGCCGGCGACGCTGATGAGTCCGGAGCAGCGGCAGCAGGTGAGACGTGAGGTGAGTATTGGATTTCTTTTTTTATTGTATGGAGGCCTGTGGCAGTATAAGGGAGGGGGGGTGAGGTGGGGGTGTGTGAAATCCTGCATGGGGCATTATAAGGGGGGGGAGGGTGAAGTCCTGAATGGGGCATTATAAGGGGGGGTGACATCCTGCATGGGGCATAATAACGGGGGGGGGAGTGACATACTGCATGGAGCATTATAAGGGAGGGGGAGTGTGACATCCTGCATGGGGCATTATAAGGGGGGTGTGACATCCTGCATGGGGCATTATAAGGGAGGGGGGTGTGTGTGACATCCTGCATGGGGCATTATAAGGGAGGGGGTGTGTGTGACATCCTGAATGTGGCATTATAAGGAAGGGGGGGTGTCATCCTGCATGGGGCATTATAAGGGGGGTGACATCCTATATGGGGGGGGAACAGCCTGCATGGGGCATTATGTGGGGGGGATCAGCCTGCATGGGGCATTATGTGGGGGGAACAGCCTGCGTGGGGCATTATGTGGGGGGAACTGCCTGCATGGAGCGTTATATGGGGGCCAGTATTCTGTATGGAGCGTTATATGGGGGTCAGTATCCTGCATGGAGCGTTATATGGGGGCCAGTATCCTGCATGGAGCGTTATATGGGGGCCAATATTCTGTATGGAGCGTTATATGGGGGCCAGTATTCCATATGGAGCGTTATATGGGGGCCAGTATTCTGTATGGAGCATTTTATGGGGGCCAGTATTCTGTATGGATCATATTATGGGGGCCAGTATTCTGTATGGAGCATTATATGGGGGCCAGTATTCTGTATGGAGCATTATATGGGGGCCAGTATTCTGTATGGAGCGTTATATGGGGGCCAATATTCTGTATAGGGTATTATATGGGGGCCAGTATCCTGTATGGAGCGTTATATGGGAGCAAGTATTCTGTATGGAGCGTTATATGGGGACCAGTATCCTGTATGGAGCATTTTATGGGGGCCAGTATTCTGTATGGAGCATTTTATGGGGGCCAGTATCCTGCATGGAGCGTTATATGGGGGCCAGTATCCTGCATGGAGTGTTATATTGGGGCCAGTATGCTGCATAGAGTGTTATATGGCAGCCAATATTCTGTATGGAGCGTTATATGGGGGCCAGTATTCCGTATGGAGCGTTATATGGGGGCCAAAATCCTGTATGGAGTGTTATATGGGGGCCAGTATTCCTTATGGAGCGTTATATGGGGGTCAGTATTCTGTATGGAGCATTTTGTGGGGGCCAGTATTCTGTATGGGGCATTTTATGGGGGCCAGTACTCTGAATGGAGCATTATATGGGGGCCAGTATTCTGTATGGAGCGTTATATGGGGGTCAGTATTCTGTATAAGGTATTATATGGGGACCAGTATCCTGTATGGAGCATTTTATGGGGGCCAGTATACTGTGTAGAGCGATTCGCTGGTTTCTGAGCTATTGTGGAATTTACAATAGATATCACTATGTAAGAAGTGAAATCTTTGCATTGTACTATACATATATTTCTCTGCGGTATCTGTGCATCATGAATCGTGGTATGTGTTAAAGGGGCCCACTGAGACTCTTTCACCCGGGGCCCTCAAAAACCTGGAGCCGGCCCTGGGCCCCCGGCCCCATGCTGAGCGTTAAGCGCCGGGACATCTCAGCGCTGCTTTCCTCTGTGTAGCAGTGCAGCGCTGCTGCGTCAGCGCCTTCATGATTCCCCTGACTTCCGGTCATGTGACGGCGCTGGAAGTCAGGTGAACCTGGTGGCAGCGACGTGGATGAGCGCCAGGATTCTGCAGGGATCCATGGGGGTAAGTATAACAAGTTTTATTTATTTTTTTTAAATACAATTAATTAACTAGGAGTGGGGGGGAATCAGAGATGCATGGGGGAATGAGAGATGCACGGGGGGGATAAGATGCACATGGGGGATGAGAGATGCACGGGGGGGATGCGAGATGCATGGGGGGATGCGAGATGCACGGGGGGGATGCGAGATGCACGGGGGGGATGTGAGATGCACGGGGCGGGATGAGATGCACGGGGGAGGGGATGAGAGCTGCACATGGGGGGGATGAGAGCTGCACATGGGGGGATGAGAGCTGCACATGGGGGGGATGAAAGATGCGTGAAAGATGCATGGGGGGATGAGAGATGCATGGGGGGGATGAGAGCTGCACATGTGGGTGTGAGAGATGCACATGGGGGGGTCATGTTTACATAACTTTGTTGCCCTATGAAGGGCAGGGGGGGGGGGCAAAACTCTCTTGCACAGGGGCCCACTACAGTCTGAGTCCGCCCCTGGTGGACATTGACAGCTTGGGGCCCCTGTGCAAGAAATGTGCCTAGGGCTGCCTAGCATGCCGCTTATGATCAGGGAAATCTGGCCGTGAGATCCCCGAAGCCTGGGGCTCCGAGCAACAAGCCAGGATACCGTCATTATTGCCGCCCTGTAAGCAGGGGTGTGCATAGAAATCACAGGGCTCCATAGTAAATGGGCCCCTCCACACCTCTAAAAATATATATTTTCACTGACATGGAGACAAATTATATATCAGTAAAGATAAAGATTCGGTTCTGCTGGTTCCAGCACAGTCAGACTTGCAGTCAGGTGACAACTAGAGTGTCAGCTATGTTGGTGAATAGAACATTGCAAGATATGGCTGAGACTCTCTAGTTGACACATGACAGCTAGTGTGAAAAGCGCATCCTCATGGTTACGTGATAATGGCTAGAACCGGCAAATTCCAACCATGTATATATTATATGTCTGGTATCTGTATCATCTGGTATCTACTTTATTCATTGTTTATGGAGCTGATGGAAATAACCGAGCGCAGCGCTCAGCAGCTCATAGATAATGAATAGAGCAGAGGCCAAACAGGCACAACTCTGCTCCATTCAGGACGACACTGCAGAGCTCTGTTCCCAGAATCTCTGGGGGGCCCAGTGGTCCAATCCCCAGTGACCAGCAAGTTATTCCCGATCCGATGGATTGAGGATACCTTGATTATTTGGTGAATAACCCTTTAAAGAGCCAGGTTTATTCTATTCTTTACAATCACAGTATAATACATGAACTGAAAACAAATATGTTCACACACACAAACATATACATAAACATACATATACTGTACATACACACACACTGTACATACACACACACGTATACCGTACATACATATATCTATACACACATATACCATACATACACATATACCATACACCGTACATACATATACTGTATTGATACACATATATACATATACAGTACATACACACACACATATATACACACACACATGTATACACACAGTAATATAGACACAGATATAGACACACATGTATACACACACACCTATACATACATGCAGTAATCTATGATACCAGGTGTTCAGATGTGAGCTGTGCATGAGTTCTGCCACATAGCTCAGAGATGAAGTGGAGAGGGCTTCAGACACCACTGTGGGGGATGGGGACACAGTATACTGACATCAGCCCCTGCTGCTGTGCTGTCCTGTGCAGTGAGCCTAATCTCCCACCTCTTCTCTGTCAGCAGCTACTGCTGGAAGGACCGGAGGGAGCAGCAGAAGCACAGTCAGTCCTGCTCTTCCTCCACTATGGCCTCTGTGTGCTGTGCAGTAGTGATGGGTAGCTCCTGAAGGAGCCGGCTCTTTATTGTGAATCATATGAGTCGGCTCCTGGCAGGGAGTCAATTGAAATTTAAACGGCTCTTTGCCAGTTCACGTTCCACAGTCAGTCCCCTCTGGCCCAGCCCCTCCCTCTCTGGCCCCGCCCCTCCCTCCCCCTCCCCCTCTGGCCCCACCCCGCCCCTTCCCGCTCTGGCCCCACCCCTCCCCTCCCTCCCTCCCCCTGTGGCCCGGCCCCTCCCTCCCCCTCTGGCCCCTCCCTCCCGGCAGTAGTCACTCTGATCTTATTCAGGAGACTGAGAATGGCTGCTCCTCCTGCTGCCGCACATAGCACTGACTCACAGCCCCGCCCCCCTCCAATCTGTGACAAGCAGCAGTCAGGCAGGCACTTTATTAAAGGAACACTGACATCTGGATTTAGCCTGATTATAGTTATTTACCGCCAGCTTGTAAATCCTCGCTGAGCGAGGGAGAAACAGCGGATGTAAATGTGCGTCCCTTGTTCTCTCCCATTCACTTGAATGGAAGAGAACAAATGATGCAGCGATGCATATGGGCAGGGCAGATAAGGATCTCCTCTGCAAACATACCATCGCTGGATTGAGCATCACTGGATCGCAGGCTCGGGTGCTGCATGGTCCATGCGGTCAGTCAGCGAGCGCTGCCCGACAACATGGTCGCATCCTGTGTGTCTTTTGCTGAATAGGGCTCCGGCACAGGACAACTTCCATGGAAACCCATGTAAACAGTTACATAGGTTTTTATGGAATACCAGCAGGACTGAAGCAGAATTTTTAAAATAAGTATATGGAGAATATTCCTATTTTAAAAAGTTCTCTTCAATTAATGGCACTAATGCCCATGTGATCCAACCCCTTTAATGACATTATATTAGTGATGGCAAAAGACATTGGTCCTTGATGGGACACCAAAAAAACAATCTTTTCCAAAACAGATAATAACAGAGGAAATAAACTGAATCAGTCCATCCAAGCTATGGCACTTAGTTTATCTATCCAATGGGCCCTAAAGACAATTTTAGGCTGCCTTCACACTTTGTGGATTTGCAGCGGAGTTTCCATGCAGATCATCAGCGTGGAAATTCCATGGCATTTACAGAAGCCAAAAGTGGCAATGGTCTTTATCCAAAACACATTCTCACTTCGTGGAAAAATTCAGAATCTGACATGAGGTGTGAAATTGGCTTCAGCAGCAGCATGTCAATATGTGCAGAATATCCGATATGCGAAATTCATTGCAGTCAATGGACGGGTGAATTCCGCAGCAAATTCCTGATCTAAATCCGCCTGGACGCAGCTGCGACATTTGACACTGCAGTTTTGCTGCAGACTGTTTGCAGCAGACAGCCCACAGCGAACTTGCCAAGTGTGAAGGTAGCTTTAAAATGTGGCACTGATAATTAGTATCTTGTTGGTATTTTGCATCTTCATTTTGTGTTTGTTAAAGTTTTTACAGCAAATAATATAAAATCTGGTTATTCTGGAAACTATTCTGTTTTATATCATAAATTGGCACATGTGTAGATTTTTACTAAAAGGTATACAATCATGGGTTAAAACATACCAGAATTTGGCTTCAAATTTAAAGCCAAAGGTAATAGGAAATGAAGAGCCATTTTCGGAGCCAAAAGAGCCGGCTCTTTTTGGTGAGCCGATCCAAAAGAGCCTGCTCACCAAAAAATCGCATTTTACCCATCACTAGTCTGGTGCTGAACTAGAACACGCTCCCGGAAATGACATCACACCTGGAAGGATCTCATACATTCTACCATCTAGGGCACGGGAAGAGGTAAGTATTGTGCCGGCCGGGGCCCTGAGCAGGCGGGGGTGGCGCATAGCTCGCGGGGATGCCCGATGGTGAGTAAGCCCCCCGCCTGCTCAGGGCCCCGCCTCTTACCTGGGTGCAGGAGGGGGACCCGATGCAGGGGTACACAGTGCAGGCGACTGCTATGGGGCCCCCCCAGCTCACGGGCCCCATAGCAGTCGCGTGGCCTGCCGCCATTGGTGGGACGCCACTCGGTACAATGGTGTCTGGCCTGGACAATCCTCTGTAAGGGAAACCAAGTCCGAACTGATAGATTTTCCCTGCACTGATACATTGTACCAAACGGTCAGGACAGGAGGGGGATCGTCTAGACTGAATACCATTGTAATAAATGCTCCGCTGCTGTCAGGATGAGATTTTTTTCAGGTTCTGGATATTAACAAGAATGATTTTATTCTCAGACAACAAGCAGAGATCTTACAAATGGCAGAAAAGTTGAATAATCCTTCATTGCAGAGACGAGAACTTTCCTCCTGTATCCGGCGGATCGTCCTGTGGCTGAGAACAGTCTTTGCGGAGCGATTCCTCCCTATGAGGGGAACGTCGGCGCGGTGGAGCTGCTGTATCAGCCACGGAGGGGAATGAAGAGCAAGAAAGATTTATCCCTCATCCTGGAGGATCCGGAACTGAAGACTGCGGAGATCAAAGCTGAAGGTGAAGCCACATGTGATCTGTATACATCTGCAGAGGGGTCGTCACATGAGGAAATCCCCCCATATCTATGGAGATGGCGATCTGTGGGGGCCGGACACAGAATGGGTGTGTGGTGTAACCAAAGAGAACACTAAGTCAGCACAGGAGCTGTGTACACAAAACGGAAGCATTCTGCAAAGTTACTTTATTCTCTTTATCCCCTTCCCGACATCCGCAGAATTTAAGTGTCGCAATTCCAATGAGTTGTGGATTTTTGGTTCAAGTTGCCCAACGGGACCAAAAAATAATGTGATAGAAAAGTATTAAAATTGAAATTTATATATATAAAAAAAATCCTTTTAAATTTCCTACCTCCATTTGTCAATACAAAGCAAGACTAAAAGATTATATATATATATTTATTTATTTAGTATTGACACACTGACAAAAAGTCCAATCTATCAAATCATAAATATATTAACCCCTACAGCAAATGCCCAACAGCAAAGATAATCTAAACACCCAATTTTTTTTTCTTTTTGGGTAATTTTACCTCCCAAAAATGCATCAAAAAGAGATGAAAAGTTTGTAGACGGCAGAGAATGGCATCAATAACCCCCGCAGGTCGGCGAGCAGAAAGCGAACCTCGCCCAGATTCATCAGCAGAAACATGGAACAAATGCAGGGTCTCACAAAATGGTGACACAATACCGGGTTATTTATTACTGTTTGGTGACACCATAATACGGCAATTCTGGCTTCTTCATTTATTTTTCCGCTATTTAACGTGCGGTTTAAATAATTTGGGCTTTGATAGGTCGGACTTTTACAGACACGACAATATAAAATGTTTCTTTTTTAATTTCTTTTTTTTTACCTTGGAAAAAGGGGTGATTTAACATTTTTGTTTATTTTTTTTCCTTTGTAAAACTTTTTTCTTTTTTTTCCATTTTTACTTTATTTTTTTATGTCCCCTTAGGGCACTTGAACCTGCGATCTCTTGACTGCTTATTCTATATACAGTAATCCTCTAGTAATGCAGTATACAGTTTATAAGATTAAGTCCAGACTGTGGATGAACTTCACAGGAGTACCAAGATGGCAGCCATGCAGGCCTTCACCATTCCCCTGACTGCCATTGTCATCCATTTCCTGGCGATAGCTCAATATAAATGCCGCTGTTGGCTCAGGTGGCCACAGTCTACTCAAGTCGCTGCTGTCGGCTCAGGTCACCGCTGTTCTGGGCTGGCTGGCAAATTGCACACAGTAGCAACCCATCCTTATTGAGTTTTATCTGTGGCTGATTCATAAAGTGAGTAAAGGTTACAAAGCTTTAAAAAGATAAAGCCGGTGTTATGATGTAATAGTTGAGGTCAAATGCCGACTAGATTCTCATCCACTTCTATCAGTGGGCTACTCAGAGAGGTGTCTGAGACTCTAGCCAGCATGTGACCAGGCATCGGACTGGCCTGCTGGGGAATTCCCCGGTGGGTCCCACTGCAGGGCCAGAACTGACAAGAGAAGGAAGGCTCCTCCCACTCCTACCCTAGCACAGCTATGCACTTGTCTATATACCGTATGCTGTGTGTGTGGGGGTGTGTGGTTTGACTTGTCTATATACTGTATGCTGTGTGTGTGTGGGGGGGACTTGTCTGTATACCGTGTGTGGGAGGTGGGGGACTTGTCTATATACTGTATGCTGTGTGGGGGACTTGTCTATATACCGTATGCTGTGTGTGGGGGACTTGTCTTTACACTGTATGCTGTGTGTGGGGGACTTCTCTATATACTGTATGCTGTGTGTGGGGGACTTGTCTATATACCGTATGCTGTGTGTGGGGGACTTGTCTATATACCGTATGCTGTGTATGGGGGACTTGTCTATATACTGTATGCTGTGTGTGGGGGGGACTTGTCTGTATACCGTGTGTGGGAGGTGGGGGACTTGTCTATATACCGTATGCTGTGTGTGGGGGACTTGTCTATATACTGTATGCTGTGTGTGTGGGGGACTTGTCTATATACTGTATGCTGTGTGTGGGGGGGACTTGTCTATATACCGTATGCTGTGTGGGAGGGACTTGTCTATATACCGTATGCTGTGTGGGGGACTTGTCTATATACCGTATGCTGTGTGGGGTATTTGTCTATATACCGTATGCTGTGTGTGGGGGACTTGTCTATATACCGTATGCTGTGTGGGGTATTTGTCTATATACCATATGCTGTATGTGGGGGACTTGTCTATATACCGTATGCTGTGTGTGGGGGACTTGTCTATATACCGTATGCTGTGTGTGGGGGACTTGTCTATATACTGTATGCTGTGTGTGGGGGACTTGTCTATATACCGTATGCTGTGTGTGGGGGACTTGTCTATATACCGTATGCTGTGTGTGGGGGACTTGTCTATATACCGTATGCTGTGTGTGGGGGACTTGTCTATATACCGTATGCTGTGTGTGGGGGACTTGTCTATATACTGTATGTTGTGTGTGGGGGACTTGTCTATATACCGTATGCTGTGTGTGGGGGACTTGTCTATATACTGTATGCTGTGTGGGAGGGACTTGTCTATATACCGTATGCTGTGTGGGGGACTTGTCTATATACCGTATGCTGTGTGTGGGGGACTTGTCTATATACTGTATGCTGTGTGTGGGGGACTTGTCTTTATACTGTATGCTGTGTGTGGGGGACTTGTCTATATACTGTATGCTGTGTGTGGGGGACTTGTCTATATACCGTGTGCTGTGTGTGGGGGACTTGTCTATATACCGTATGCTGTGTGTGTGGGGGACTTGTCTATATACCGTATACGGTGTGTGGGGGACTTGTCTATATACTGCATGCTGTGTAGGGGACTTGTCTATATACTGTATGTTATGTAGGGGACTTGTCTATATACCGTATGCTGTGTGTGGGGGACTTGTCTATATACTGTATGCTGTGTGGGGGACTTGTCTATATACTGTATGCTGTGTGTGGGGGACTTGTCTATATACTGTATGCTGTGTGTGGGGGACTTGTCTATATACCGTATGCTGTGTGTGGGGGACTTGTCTATATACTGTATGCTGTGTATGGGGGACTTGTCTATATACCGTATGCTGTGTGTGGGGGGGACTTGTCTATATACCGTATGCTGTGTGTGGGGGGGACTTGTCTATATACCGTATGCTGTGTGTGGGGGACTTGTCTATATACCGTATATAGACAAGTCCCCCACACACAGCATACGGTATATAGACAAGTCCCCCACACACAGCATGAGGTATATAGACAAGTCCCCCACACACAGCATACGGTATATAGACAAGTACCCCACACAGCATACAGTATATAGACAAGTCCCCTACACACAGCATACAGTATATAGACAAGTCCCCCACACACAGCATACGGTATATAGACAAGTCCCCCACACACAGCATACGGTATATAGACAAGTCCCCCACACACAGCATACGGTATATAGACAAGTCCCCCACACACAGCATACGGTATATAGACAAGTCCCCCACACACAGCATACGGTATATAGACAAGTACCCCACACAGCATACGGTATATAGACAAGTCCCCCACACACAGCATACGGTATATAGACAAGTCCCCCACACACAGCATACGATATATAGACAAGTCCCCCACACACAGAATACGGCATATAGACAAGTCCCCCCCCCCCCCACAGCATACAGTATATAGACAAGTCCCCCACACAGCATACGGTATAAAGACAAGTCCCCCACACACAGCATACGGTATATAGACAAGTCCCCCCCCCACAGCATACAGTATATAGACAAGTCCCCCACACAGCATACGGTATATAGACAAGTCCCCCCCCCACACAGCATACGGTATATAGACAAGTCCCCTACACACAGCATACGGTATATAGACAAGTCCCCCACACACAGCATACGGTATATAGACAAGTCCCCCACACACAGCATACGGTATATAGACAAGTCCCCCACACACAGCATACGGTATATAGACAAGTCCCCCACACACAGCATACGGTATATAGACAAGTCCCCCACACACAGCATACGGTATATAGACAAGTCCCCCACACAGCATACGGTATATAGACAAGTCCCCCACACAGCATACGGTATATAGACAAGTCCCTCCCACACAGCATACGGTATATAGACAATTCCCCCACACACAGCATACGGTATATAGACAAGTCCCCCACACAGCATACGGTATATAGACAAGTCCCCCACACAGCATACGGTATATAGACAAGTCCCTCCCACACAGCATACGGTATATAGACAAGTCCCCTACACACAGCATACGGTATATAGACAAGTCCCCCACACAGCATACGGTATATAGACAAGTCCCCCACACAGCATACGGTATATAGACAAGTCCCTCCCACACAGCATACGGTATATAGACAAGTCCCCCACACAGCATACGGTATATAGACAAGTCCCTCCCACACAGCATACGGTATATAGACAAGTCCCCCACACACAGCATACGGTATATAGACAAGTCCCCCACACAGCATACGGTATATAGACAAGTCCCCCACACAGCATACGGTATATAGACAAGTCCCTCCCACACAGCATACGGTATATAGACAAGTCCCCCACACACAGCATACGGTATATAGACAAGTCCCCCACACAGCATACGGTATATAGACAAGTCCCCCACACAGCATACGGTATATAGACAAGTCCCTCCCACACAGCATACGGTATATAGACAAGTCCCCCACACAGCATACGGTATATAGACAAGTCCCTCCCACACAGCATACGGTATATAGACAAGTCCCCCACACACAGCATACGGTATATAGACAAGTCCCCCACACACAGCATACGGTATATAGACAAGTACCCCACACAGCATACGGTATATAGACAAGTCCCCCACACACAGCATACGGTATATAGACAAGTCCCCCACACACAGCATACGATATATAGACAAGTCCCCCACACACAGAATACGGCATATAGACAAGTCCCCCCCCCCCCCCACAGCATACAGTATATAGACAAGTCCCCCACACAGCATACGGTATAAAGACAAGTCCCCCACACACAGCATACGGTATATAGACAAGTTCCCCCCCCCCACAGCATACAGTATATAGACAAGTCCCCCACACAGCATACGGTATATAGACAAGTCCCCCCCCCACACAGCATACGGTATATAGACAAGTCCCCTACACACAGCATACGGTATATAGACAAGTCCCCCACACACAGCATACGGTATATAGACAAGTCCCCCACACAGCATACAGTATATAGACAAGTCCCCTACACACAGCATACAGTATATAGACAAGTCCCCCACACACAGCATACGGTATATAGACAAGTCCCCCACACACAGCATACGGTATATAGACAAGTCCCCCACACACAGCATACGGTATATAGACAAGTCCCCCACACACAGCATACGGTATATAGACAAGTCCCCCACACACAGCATACGGTATATAGACAAGTACCCCACACAGCATACGGTATATAGACAAGTCCCCCACACACAGCATACGGTATATAGACAAGTCCCCCACACACAGCATACGATATATAGACAAGTCCCCCACACACAGAATACGGCATATAGACAAGTCCCCCCCCCCCCCACAGCATACAGTATATAGACAAGTCCCCCACACAGCATACGGTATAAAGACAAGTCCCCCACACACAGCATACGGTATATAGACAAGTCCCCCCCCCACAGCATACAGTATATAGACAAGTCCCCCACACAGCATACGGTATATAGACAAGTCCCCCCCCCACACAGCATACGGTATATAGACAAGTCCCCTACACACAGCATACGGTATATAGACAAGTCCCCCACACACAGCATACGGTATATAGACAAGTCCCCCACACACAGCATACGGTATATAGACAAGTCCCCCACACACAGCATACGGTATATAGACAAGTCCCCCACACACAGCATACGGTATATAGACAAGTCCCCCACACACAGCATACGGTATATAGACAAGTCCCCCACACAGCATACGGTATATAGACAAGTCCCCCACACAGCATACGGTATATAGACAAGTCCCTCCCACACAGCATACGGTATATAGACAATTCCCCCACACACAGCATACGGTATATAGACAAGTCCCCCACACAGCATACGGTATATAGACAAGTCCCCCACACAGCATACGGTATATAGACAAGTCCCTCCCACACAGCATACGGTATATAGACAAGTCCCCTACACACAGCATACGGTATATAGACAAGTCCCCCACACAGCATACGGTATATAGACAAGTCCCCCACACAGCATACGGTATATAGACAAGTCCCTCCCACACAGCATACGGTATATAGACAAGTCCCCCACACAGCATACGGTATATAGACAAGTCCCTCCCACACAGCATACGGTATATAGACAAGTCCCCCACACACAGCATACGGTATATAGACAAGTCCCCCACACAGCATACGGTATATAGACAAGTCCCCCACACAGCATACGGTATATAGACAAGTCCCTCCCACACAGCATACGGTATATAGACAAGTCCCCCACACACAGCATACGGTATATAGACAAGTCCCCCACACAGCATACGGTATATAGACAAGTCCCCCACACAGCATACGGTATATAGACAAGTCCCTCCCACACAGCATACGGTATATAGACAAGTCCCCCACACAGCATACGGTATATAGACAAGTCCCTCCCACACAGCATACGGTATATAGACAAGTCCCCCACACACAGCATACGGTATATAGACAAGTCCCCCACACACAGCATACGGTATATAGACAAGTACCCCACACAGCATACGGTATATAGACAAGTCCCCCACACACAGCATACGGTATATAGACAAGTCCCCCACACACAGCATACGATATATAGACAAGTCCCCCACACACAGAATACGGCATATAGACAAGTCCCCCCCCCCCCCCCACAGCATACAGTATATAGACAAGTCCCCCACACAGCATACGGTATAAAGACAAGTCCCCCACACACAGCATACGGTATATAGACAAGTTCCCCCCCCCACAGCATACAGTATATAGACAAGTCCCCCACACAGCATACGGTATATAGACAAGTCCCCCCCCCACACAGCATACGGTATATAGACAAGTCCCCTACACACAGCATACGGTATATAGACAAGTCCCCCACACACAGCATACGGTATATAGACAAGTCCCCCACACACAGCATACGGTATATAGACAAGTCCCCCACACACAGCATACGGTATATAGACAAGTCCCCCACACACAGCATACGGTATATAGACAAGTCCCCCACACACAGCATACGGTATATAGACAAGTCCCCCACACACAGCATACGGTATATAGACAAGTCCCCCACACACAGCATACGGTATATAGACAAGTCCCCCACACAGCATACAGTATATAGACAAGTCCCCCACACAGCATACGGTATATAGACAAGTCCCCTACACACAGCATACAGTATATAGACAAGTCCCCCACACACAGCATACAGTATATAGACAAGTCCCCCACACACAGCATACGGTATATAGACAAGTCCCCCACACACAGCATACGGTATATAGAAAAGTCCCCCACACACAGCATACGGTATATAGACAAGTCCCCCATACACAGCATACAGTATATAGACAAGTTCCCCACACACAGCATACGGTATATAGACAAGTCCCCCACACACAGCATACGGTATATAGACAAGTCCCCCACACACAGCATACGGTATATAGACAAGTCCCCCACACACAGCATACGGTATATAGACAAGTCCCCCACACACAGCATACAGTATATAGACAAGTTCCCCACACACAGCATACGGTATATAGACAAGTCCCCCACACACAGCATACGGTATATAGACAAGTCCCCCCCACACAGCATATGGTATATAGACAAGTCCACCACACACAGCATACGGTATATAGACAAGTCCCCCCCACACAGCATATGGTATATAGACAAGTCCCCCACACACAGCATACAGTATATAGACAAGTTCCCCACACAGAGCATACAGTATATAGACAAGTCCCCCATACACAGCATA
This sequence comes from Phyllobates terribilis, assembly GCF_046119375.1. Classification (NCBI taxonomy): domain Eukaryota; kingdom Metazoa; phylum Chordata; class Amphibia; order Anura; family Dendrobatidae; genus Phyllobates; species Phyllobates terribilis. Next base: position 777,025 of record NW_027363233.1, on the reverse strand, counting down.
CAGTATATAGACAAGTCCCCCACACAGCATACAGTATATAGACAAGTCCCCCACCTCCCACACACGGTATACAGATAAGTCCCCCACACACAGCATACGGTATATAGACAAGTCCCCCACACACAGCATACGGTATATAGACAAGTCCCCCATACACAGCATACAGTATATAGACAAGTCCCCACCACACAGCATACAGTATATAGACAAGTCCCCACACAGCATACGGTATATAGACAAGTCCCCCACTCACAGCATACGGTATATAGACAAGTCCCCTACACACAGCATACAGTATATAGACAAGTCCACCACACACACAGCATACAGTATATAGACAAGTCCCCCACCCCCTCCCCCCCCACACACAGCATACAGTATATAGACAAGTCCCCCACACAGCATACAGTATATAGACAAGTCCCCCACACACAGCATACAGTATATAGACAAGTCCCCCACACACAGCATACAGTATATAGACAAGTTCCCCCCACACAGCATACAGTATATAGACAAGTTCCCCACACAGAGCATACAGTATATAGACAAGTCCCCCACATCCCACACACGGTATACAGACAAGTCCCCCCCACACACACACAGCATACAGTATATAGACAAGTCAAACCACACACCCCCACACACACAGCATACGGTATATAGACAAGTGCATAGCTGTGGTAGGGTAGGAGTGGGAGGAGCCTTCCTTCTCTTGTCAGTGCTGGCCCTGCAGTGGGGCCCACCGGGGAATTCCCCAGCAGGCCAGTCCGATGCCTGGTCACATGCTGACTAGAGTCTCAGACACCTCTCTGAGTAGCCCACTGATAGAAGTGGATGAGAATCTAGTCGGCATTTGACCTCAACTATTACATCATAACACCGGCTTTATCTTTTTAAAGCTTTGTAACCTTTACTCACTTTATGAATCAGCCACAGATAAAACTCAATAAGGATGGGTTGCTACTGTGTGCAATTTGCCAGCCAGCCCAGAACAGCAGTGACCTGAGCCGACAGCAGCGACTTGAGTAGACTGTGGCCACCTGAGCCAACAGCGGCATTTATATTGCGCTATCGCCAGGAAATGGATGACAATGGCAGTCAGGGGAATGGTGAAGGCCTGCATGGCTGCCATCTTGGTACTCCTGTGAAGTTCATCCACAGTCTGGACTTAATCTTATAAACTGTATACTGCATTACTAGAGGATTACTGTATATAGAATAAGCAGTCAAGAGATCGCAGGTTCAAGTGCCCTAAGGGGACATAAAAAAATAAAGTAAAAATGGAAAAAAAAGAAAAAAGTTTTACAAAGGAAAAAAAATAAACAAAAATGTTAAATCACCCCTATTTTCCGAGGTAAAAAAAAAGAAATTAAAAAAGAAACATTTTATATTGTCGTGTCTGTAAAAGTCCGACCTATCAAAGCCCAAATTATTTAAACCGCACGTTAAATAGCGGAAAAATAAATTAAGAAGCCAGAATTGCCGTATTATGGTGTCACCAAACAGTAATAAATAACCCGGTATTGTGTCACCATTTTGTGAGACCCGGCATTTGTTCCATGTTTCTGCTGATGAATCTGGGCGAGGTTCGCTTTCTGCTCGCCGACCTGCGGGGGTTATTGATGCCATTCTCTGCTGTCTACAAACTTTTCATCTCTTTTTGATGCATTTTTTGGGAGGTAAAATTACCCAAAAAGAAAAAAAAATTGGGTGTTTAGATTATCTTTGCTGTTGGGCATTTGCTGTAGGGGTTAATATATTTATGATTTGATAGATCGGACTTTTTGTCAGTGTGTCAATACTAAATAAATAAATAAATATATATATATAATCTTTTAGTCTTGTTTTGTTTTGACAAATGGAGGTAGGAAATTTAAAAGGATTTTTTTTATATATATAAATTTCAATTTTAATCCTTTTCTATCACATTATTTTTTGCTCCCGTTGGGCAACTTGAACCAAAAATCCACAACTCATTGGAATTGCGACACTTAAATTCTGCAGATGTCGGGAAGGGGATAAAGAGAATAAAGTAACTTTGCAGAATGCTTCCGTTTTGTGTACACAGCTCCTGTGCTGACTTAGTGTTCTCTTTGGTTACACCACACACCCATTCTGTGTCCGGCCCCCACAGATCGCCATCTCCATATATATATGGGGGGATTTCCTCATGTGACGACCCCTCTGCCGATGTATACAGATCACATGTGGCTTCACCTTCAGCTTTGATCTCCGCAGTCTTCAGTTCCGGATCCTCCAGGATGAGGGATAAATCTTTCTTGCTCTTCATTCCCCTCCGTGGCTGATACAGCAGCTCCACCGCGCCGACGTTCACCTCATAGGGAGGAATCGCTCCGCAAAGACTGTTCTCAGCCACAGGACGATCCACCGGATACAGGAGGAAAGTTCTCCTCTCTGCAATGAAGGATTATTCAACTTTTCTGCCATTTGTAAGATCTCTGCTTGTTGTCTGAGAATAAAATCATTCTTGTTAATATCCAGAACCTGAAAAAAATCTAATCCTGACAGCAGCGGAGCATTTATTACAATGGTATTCAGTCTAGACGATCCCCCTCCTGTCCTGACCGTTTGCTAGAATGTATCAGTGCAGGGAAAATCTATCAGTTTGGACTTGGTTTCCCTTACAGAGGATTGTCCAGGCCAGACACCATTGTACCCAGTGGCGTCCCGCCAATGACGGCAGGCCACGCGACTGCTATGGGGCCCGTGAGCTGGGGGGCTTACTCACCATCGGGCATCCCGGCGCACTATGGGCCCCCCGCCTGCTCAGGGCCCCGGCCGGCACAATACTTACCTCTTCCCGTGCCCTAGACGCTAGAATGTATGGGATCCTTCCAGGTGTGATGTCATTTCCGGGGGCGTGTTCTAGTTCAGCACCAGACGCCAGAGTCTCATGCAGAGACAGAGCTGCCGGTGAAGCTGCAGGAGGAGGTCAGTATCCTAAGCTGAGAAACAGGAGATTGTTCTATTAAATGCTGGTCTGATGTCTTTTCTTCTTGTTGTTTTTGGGGTGAGGGGGCTTGATACTTGCGAGTGAGGGATTTGGGGGGGTTAATGCTGGAGGGCAGTCTGGTGGGGTTAATTAATGCTTGTGGAGATCTTAGGGGGCTCTGGGGAATAATGCAGGGATAATGCGTGCTTGTGGGGGCCCTAAGGGAATGCTGCGGGCTTATGAGGGCTCTGGGGGGGATGCTGTGGGCTTGTGGGGCCCTGGGGGGGAAGCTGTGGGTTTGTGGGTGCTCTGAGGGGGATGGTGTGGGCTTGTGGGGCCCTGGGGGGGATGCTGTGGGCTTGTGGGGGCCCTAAGGGGGATGCTGTTGGCTTGTGGGGCCCTGGGGGGGATGCTGTGGGCTTGTGGAGGCCCTTGGTGGGATACTGCGGGCTTGTGGGTGCTCTGGGGGGGATGCAGTGGGCTTGTGGGACCCTGGGGGGATGCTGCGGGCTTGTGGGGCCCTGGGAGGGATGCTGTGGGCTTGTGGGTGCTCTGGGGGGGGATGCTGCGGGCTTGTGGGTGCTCTGGGGGGATGCTGCGGGCTTGTGGGGGCTCTGGGGGGGATGCTGCGGGCTTGTGGGAGCTCTGGGGGGGATGCTGCAGGCTTGTGGGAGCTCTGGGGGGGGGTGCTGCAGGCTTGTGGGGGCTCCAGGGGGATGCAGCAGGCTTGTGGGGGCCCCGGGGGGGATGCAGCGGGCTTGTGGGGCCTCTGTATGGGGTCCAGCCTGCATATGGCATTACATGGGGACCAGGCAGTATTCTCTATGGTGAATTATATGGGGTCCAGCATTTTGTATGGAGCATTATATGGGGCTCATAATACTGTATGGAGGACTATGTGGTGCCCATAATATTGTATGGAGGACTTAGTGGTGCCATAACACTGTATGGAGGACTATACTGTCCGGTCTGCACTGTGCGCTGTGAGGATTCACCGGTTTCTGAGCTATTGTAGAATTTACAATAGATATCACTCATGAAATGTAAGAAGTCAGTGAAATGTTTGGCATTGTACTATATCTATATCTATAATTTCTCTGCTGTATCTGTGCATCATGAATGGTTGGATGTGTTAAAGGGGCCACTGAGACTCTTTCGCCCGGGGCCCACGAAAACCTGGAGGAGGGAGCATCATGTGACACTCCCTCTGCCATCATTCCTCCTCTGCGTCTGACGCAGCGGCATGATGACGCGCCACGCTGTGTCAGACAGTGGAGCTGGCAGCTGCTGAGGTGATCAGCTGCAGAGACTGAAGCAGCGGGGAACGAGGAGCGGTAAGTATGTATTTATTTTTAAATCAGTGTGTACTGATAATACTGGAGGACTGGGGCTGCATTTTACCCTACGGGTGGGGGTGCTGCATTTTACCCTATGGGGGGCTGCATTATACTGCGTACAGGACCATGGGGGAATGCATTATACTGAGTGAGGAGCCATGGCGAGTGTCTTATACTGTGTGGAGGACCATGGGGGAGTGCATTGTACTGTGTGGAGGACCATGGGGGAGTGCATTGTACTGTGTGGAGGACCATGGGGGAGTGCATTATACTGTGTGGAGGACCACGGGGAGTGCATTGTACTGTGTGGAGGACCACGTGGGAGTGCATTATACTGCGTGGAGGACCACGAGGGAGTGCATTATTCTGCGTGGAGGACCACGAAGTTGTGCATTATACTGCGTGGAGGACCATGGGGAGTGTATTATACTGCGTGGAGGACCATGGCGAGTGCCTTATACTGTGTGGAGGACCATGGCGAGAGTCTTATACTGTGTGGAGGACCATGGCGAGTGCATTATACTCTATGGAGTATGGAGAGGTGTGGGACAGTTGGGGGATCATACTGTGTTGGTGTCATCATACTTTACCCTGGGAGTTGAGGTGGGGTACAGTAGGGTCATTATACTGCATGTGAGGGGCGGAGCCAGCAGCGATATGAGGGGCTGAGCCAACAGCGACATGAGGGGCGGAGCCAGCAGCGATATGAGGGGCGGAGCCAGCAGCGATATGAGGGGCGCTCACAGCACTGACAGGAGCAGGTGTGTGTGCAGCCAGTTCCTCTGCTGTGGGTGTTGTGGTGTGTGAGCTTCGCCGTGTATATAATATACACATATATATATATATATATATATATATATATATATATATACATACACAGTTGAAATCAGAAGTTTCCATACACTGTATAAATAGATACATCTGCAGGTTTTTCTCAATATCTGACATGAAATCAGAATAAACCTTTCCCATTTTCGGTCAATTAGGATTACCATCATTTTTAATATTTGCCAAATGCCAGAATAATGAGAGAGAGAGAATGTTTTAGGACATTTTTATTACTTACTGCTAAGTCAAAAGTTTACCTCTTTCCCTCTCCTCATTCATTGGGAGTGGGGCGCGGAGGATGCTGGGTGGAACGCGCGGGGTAACCCCCGCCCACAGCCCAGCATCCACCGCGGGGTCCGCGACACTAATGTCACCCCTCATTTGACGTGACATCAGCGGAAGAAAGAGCCGGCTGCTGCCGGAGGGTCACGTGATGCCTGTGAGTGGCGCTATCGCCAGTCCCTCCTACAGGAAATCAACCCCACATGATGCTGCCACCCCCATGTTTCACAGTTGGGATGGTGTTCTTAGGCTTCCAAGCTTCTCCTTTTTTCTTCCAAAAGTAACGATAGTCACTATGCCCAAAAAGTTCAGTTTTAGTTTCATCAGACCACGGGACATGTCTCCAAAAATTAAGGTCTTTGTTCCTGTGTGCATTTGCAAACATTAATCTGGCTTTTTTATCTTTCTTTTGGAGTAATGGCTTCTTCCTGGCACAGTGGTCTTTCAGCCTATATTGATACAGTACTCATTTCACTGTGGATATAGACACAATCTTATCAGCTTCCCCTATCATCTTCACAAGATCTTTTGCTTTTGTCCTTGATATGCACATATCGGACCAAAGCACGTTCATCTCTGGGACACAGAACCCGTCTCCTTCCTGAGCGGTATGATGGCTGGACAGTCCCATCTTGTTTGTACTTGCATATAATTGTTTGTACAGATTAACGAGACACCTTCAGGTATCTTGAAATTGTACCCAAGGATGAGCCAGACTTGTGCAAGTCCACAATTCTCTTCCTGATATCTTGGTTGATTTCTTTAGACTTTCCCATGATGCTACACAAAGAAGCAGTGTGTTTCAGGTGTGCATTAAAATACATCCACAGGTGTGTCTCTAATTAACTGAGATGTTGCCAAAAAAACTATCAGAAGTTTCCAAACACATGACATCATCATATGGGCAGTCCAGAATTTTTTAAAGGTATAGCAATATTAGTGTATGGAAACTTATGACTTTGCAGTAAGTAATAAAAATGCTTTAAAACATTCTCTCTCTCTCTTATTATTCTGGCATTTGGCAAATCTTAAAAATTATGGTAATCCTAATTGACCTAAAACGTTAAGGTTTATTCTGATTTCATGTCAGATATTGAGAAAAACATGCAGATGTGTCTTTTTATTGTTATGATCTGCAACAAGTACTAAGGAAAGAAAGGAGAAAGCTATCCCTACAGTAAGACTAAGCTGAATCCCTACGATGTAGCGGGCTGCCTGTTCCTAGCGAACAGACCCGCCTTAGTCCTCGGCTAGTCTGAACGAAGACCTATAGCATAAAGGAGAGGGGTCCCTAAAAGAACTAAGGACTGGAACAAAAATGGGACATCTCCTAAACAGAGAAGTTGTTACAGAACACAAAAAGATAAACTGACAAAAAGGTACTAGAGGTCCCAGAAGGACCAAGCGAACTGACAGAGAAAGGCACAGAAGCACCTGGCTAGAAAAGCAGTCAAACAACACTGAAGTCCAACACAGCCAAAAGGGCGGAGCTGGAATATAAAGGCAGATGGTCTTGTGACCACAAAACACAAGATGGAAAAAACAAACAGGAGGGTTCTAACATTTATATAGTGTATGTAAATTTCTGGTTTCAACTTTGTATACAGGTGACAGGAGCAGGTGTGTGTGCAGCCAGGTCCGCTCTTTTTGTGGCGCCGCAGCGGAGCGTGTTGTGGTGTGTGAGCTCTGTCATGTATATAGTACAGAGGAGTATATATATATATGTGTATGTATATATATATATATATATATATATACATACACACACACGGGGCATGCAGGAGTTTTTAGTTTACCAGTTTCGGTCCATGCGGAGCCACTATAGGATTCACTGGTAACATTTTGGGGAACAGACAACGTTTTTATAATTTTTATTCCATTTTTCTTTTGCGTGAGATTAATAAAAAACAATTCTGCTGATGTTTTTTTATTTTTTCCAGCATTCAATGGCAAAACCCCAGGAATGGTTCTTATATTTTTTCTTTCCAGCGTTTATCGTGCAGTATAGAGACAAAATGAACAAAAGCTACAATTTTGCCATTAATTCTTACTATTTTATTCTTGATGCTGTTTTTCGTGCCGGATAAATCATGTGATCGTTGTACAGTTTGGGTTGTTGTTCTCTGCGATGTTAATCAGGTTTAGTTTTTTTGTTCTTGTTTTTTGGGGGTTTATTTTAATAAAATCTAGTTTTAATGTAAGAAAAAAAATTATATTTGAGTTTTTACTTTGTATAGTTCCAAATATTTTATTGAAACGGAGTAAAGGAAAGAAGGATCAACTAGTGGGAGAGCAACTGTAAAGGACCCCTGCCAGTCCCTAAAACTAAAGGGGCCTGTGACGACACAGCATTTAATCGTAATTATCCAGATGTAAATTCCATAGGCCCAGAATGATAGACTATTGCCTGAATTATTAACTATTGAATTTATGTGTTTCTTTCTTCGGTTGGTCAACGCACATGATCTTTTGTCATTAGTCTGAATGTTGACTCATCTTGTAGGTTGAGGTGATATTTGTTCATTGATAAATGGTTATTTACCTCTTATATCAACTCTTCTGGTTTATTGCACTGTTATCTTTGCAATACAGGGACGCAGGCTCTTTGAACAATGGATGTTTGCTAAATATGTTGATTACCATTTTAGAAGTCCATGCAATTTGTTGACTTGCATTGTTTCGGAATTTATAGTTTATCCTTCAATGTTTGCAATGTTTGCAAGTCAACATTGGGGGATGAACTGTGGATGCTCCAGTAATGGGAATTAGTAACACCACCCCTTTCTCTTGACCTGTGAATGAAGTCATGAAGAAGGACAGTTGTGAACTACATAAAGGAGTCTTTTTACAAAACCACTGCCAGGAACACTCTATGGGACAGCTCTACAGAACACCATGAATCCATTAAGAGGGACACAGATTTGGTTTCTACAGGATGCCAGCTTAAGGGACCACAGCCCTGGCTGGAGGAATACAGATCTGCTCCATTGACTACTATAGAACCCATGGATACATCTGGGAAAACCAGGTTGGGACCCACCAGTCACCTGGTCCCATGGAGATGTTTGGAGTAGCCAGGTTGGGACACTCCGGACACCTGGAACTCGTGAATATGCTCGGAAAAAGCCAAGTCGGGACCTTCCAGTCACCTAGTTCCATGGATATGTTCGGAGAAGCCAGGTTGGAACTTTCTGGTCTCCTGGCCACGTACCTCAATGGACTGTCAGCTTTCTAAGCTTGTTGTTACCTCCTCTTTGTGGGTGCTCTTTGGTGGGGGTGCCATTGGTGGGGGTAGTCAGCCCCAGAAGCCCCTCGGATTGGCAGCTGCTGTAATCCCAGCGAGTCAGCGGAAGGGTGAGACTCTGTAATTTGCACCATATTAGGTATTTGCTGGGACTGTTCGATATGTTTATTGTGTGTTTGGTGGCTCAATAAAATATTACCTCACTGTTTTACAATCATCCTGTGTTGTTGTTTATGTATCTTCTATCAGTAATGGATTATAATGAGTGTGATCTGCTCCACCATGAGGGGCCCGATCCTCCCGGGGGCCCACGTTCAAAGATCCCAGCACGGCTCAGGACGGATTCTTGTAGTGCTGATGTTTGATAAATAGGATAATAGAGCGCACATAGAAAATAAATGTCTGACCTCTTCTTTCTGATGGGCATTTTAGAGCGAGGAGCTGCGCTCTGGACTCACCGCTGCACTCCCCATGCCATTGCGGTGGCCATCTTAATATCGATCTGTGCGGAGGAGACTGTGGGAGTCAGACGGAGGTGTCAAATGTACGGACCCTTTTAATCACAGGATGGAGGGTCACTGTGAATATTAATTCATGAACCACTGTGCATAGTGACTCGCCCCCAGGGCCGTGGGGCACTCGGCAGCCGGGCCTCTGGTTGCCGGGGGATATCACGGTGGCTGGCCCAGTCCGTGGCCCAGGGCGGTCACTCAAAGGGGGGGGGGATGCTTATAGGGGAAATTGTCGTGACGCCACCTGTGGATTCTGGTAAGAGGTTACCAGCGCTGCGACAGTCCACTGAGGCTGATGTTAGGGGCAGCTATGATGGAACGGCTCCCCACAGGTAGAGCAGGCCTCAGGGCAGTGTAGAAAGATGGTGGAAGCAGGAGGGAGACGGCAGGACGGTCCCAGAGGAAGTACAGGCACACACACAAGGGTAAACTTCAATACCTTTACTGGTGGTGATGCAGGTACGGTCCAGGGCTTGTGGGGGCCCCGGGGGGATGCTGCGGGCTTGTGGGGGCCCTAAGGGGATGCTGCGGGCTTGTGGGGCCCTGGGGGGGATTCTGCGGGCTTGTGGGGCCCTGGAGGGGATGCTGTGGGCTTGTGGGTGCTCTGGGGGGGATGCTGCAGGCTTGTGGGGTCTATGGGGGGGATGCTGCAGGCATGTGGGGGCTCTGGGGGGAGTGATGCAGGCTTGAGGGGGGCCCTGGGGGGATGCAGCCGGCTTGTGGGGGCCCCGGGGAGGATGCAGCGGGCTTGTGGGGCCTCTGTATGGGGTCCAGCCTGCATATGGCATTACATGGGGACCAGGCAGTATTCTCTATGGTGAATTATATGGGATCCAGTATTTTGTATGGAGCATTATATAGGGCTCATAATACTGTATGGAGGACTATGTGGTGCAATAACACTGTATGGAGGACTATACTGTCCGGTCTGCACTGTGCGCTGTGAGGATTCACCGGTTTCTGAGCTATTGTAGAATTTACAGTAGATATCACTCATGAAATGTAAGAAGTCAGTGACATTTTTGGCATTGTACTATATCTATATCTATAATTTCTCTGCTGTATCTGTGCATCATGAATGGTTGAATGTGTTAAAGGGGCCACTGAGACTCTTTCGCCCGGGGCCCACGAAAACCTGAAGGAGGGAGCATCATGTGACACTCCCTCTCCCATCATTCCTCCTCTGCGTCTGACGCAGCGGCATGATGACGCGCCACGCTGTGTCAGACAGTGGAGCTGGCAGCTGCTGAGGTGATCAGCTGCAGAGACTGAAGCAGCGGGGAACGAGGAGCGGTAAGTATGTATTTATTTTTTAAATCATTGTGTACTGATAATACTGGAGGACTGGGGCTGCATTTTACCCTACGGGTGGGGGGGGCTGCATTTTACCCTATGGGGGGCTGCATTATACTGCGTACAGGACCATGGGGGAATGCATTATACTGAGTGGAGAACCATGGCGAGTGTCTTAAGGCCCCGTCACACTAAGCGATGCAGCAGCGATCCCGACAACGATACGACCTGTCAGGGATCGTTGCTGCATCGCTAATACATCGCTGGGGAGCTGTCAAACAGGCAGGCTCACCAGCGATCAGGGGAGCAGCGATATCGTGGAAAGAATCGTTCCACGATGTCCTGCTCCTGTTACCAGCCTACTGCTTAAGCAGGAGCAGGCTGGTAACCATGGTAAACATCGGGTTACTAGGGGCACGCGCGCACTTAGTAACCCGCTGTTTATCATGGATACCACTCTGCTAAGGTGAACGGTAGCCTCCGCGCACCGTAGCAGAGTGGTATCCATGGTAAACAGCGGGTTACTAAGTGCGCGCGTGCCCCTAGTAACCCGATGTTTACCATGGTTACCAGCCAGATCGTTGGTCCCGCTGGTCACACACAGCGATGTGTGCTGGCCAGCGGGAGGCCAACGACCAAAAAAAGGTCCAGGACACTTTGCAGCGATCAGCAATCTCACAGCAGGGGCCTGATCGTTGCAAAGTGTCACACATAGCGACATCGCTGGTGAGGTCGCTGGTGAGTCACCAAAACCGTGACACAGCAGCGATCTCGCTAGCGATATCGCTATGTGAGACGGGGGCTTTATACTGTGTGGAGGACCATGGGGGAGTACATTGTACAGTGTGGAGGACCATGGGGGAGTGCATTGTACTGTGTGGAGGACCATGGGGGAGTGCATTATACTGTGTGGAGGACCACGGGGAGTGCATTGTACTGTGTGGAGGACCATGGGGGAGTGCATTATACTGTGTGGAGGACCACGGGGAGTGCATTGTACTGTGTGGAGGACCACGTGGGAGTGCATTATACTGCGTGGAGGACCACGAGGGAGTGCATTATACTGCGTGGAGGACCATGGCGAGTGCCTTATATTGTGTGGAGAACCATGGCGAGAGTCTTATACTGAGTGCATTATACTCTATGGAGTGTGGAGAGGTGTGGGGCAGTTGGGGGATCATACTTTACCCTGGGAGTTGAGGTCGGGTACAGTAGGGTCATTGTACTGCGCATATGGAGGAATTCACCATGGGGGTATCATACCGTGTTTGGGGGGCACTTTTGTTGGCACCACACTTTATGGGCAATGAAAAAGGGATCTAGGACTTCAGCAGGAGGAAAATTACTATGTAAAGGCTGGAAGGTTGTGAGATCTGATCTTCTGCGACCCCGACAATTATTTACATTTTTATTGCTGGGGGGGGGGCCCAATTAGAATTTCTGCGTCCTATGTATGTCCCTGATTATACCAAATCCTCAGCTGTGCTGGTACTAAGGATATGGACACTCAGACATTTTGGGCTAAATATATACATACAAATATTTTTTCAATAACGTTTCATAAACAATTTGGCTTTTTTATTTCCTTTGCATTGCTAGTTGCAGAATGAGCTCACTGAGAATTTATCAGTGAGCTCATTCTGACCTTCTCTGTGCTGATTATGTTCACAGACCGGCATGAAAGTTGGGCTGATCTCTGATCCAGTAATAAATCATCGCAGAAATAAAAGCGCTGGAAACTCCACATCATAAGGAGCTCACTGACTGAATCTCAAGTTAACTCATTCTGCAGCCATCAATGTGCTGCTGGGAAACAAAAAGCTGGTAAAGGCCGAACAGAGCAAATGTTACAAGAAGCAAAATAGTAAAAAGTCTTTTTAGAGCAATATACATGTATTTAAAGGGATTGTCCGGTGTGAAGCTGAAGGCTGCAGTCATCTGTGTGACTCTCTGTGACTGCAGACTTGTAATCCTCACATCATGTAGACTGCACGCTGCCAGCATTATTCTCAGCCCAGAGATGGCAGAAGCCCCTGTATCATGTGTACAGGAATTGTGCCCCCTCTCCCCGAGGAGCAGCAGCGCCTCGTCCTCCAGATACATGAGGGTCCCATCGGGGAGATCCGCATGTACCGGCCATGATGTCATCTCCATGGATACGGCATCAATGTGCAGAGCAGAAGACCCCTGTAAGGGAGAGCTCAGACGTGGGGGGATTGATGTGGATGTGAGGAGCAGATCCCCCCCATATTCACAGATTATCGCACAATACATGTGGCCTTGCACAGGAAAAACTGTGAGGAAAGAAGAAATCAGATTTCTTACAATATAGAATAATGTCCTCCTGCCCTCGCTCATGTCCAGTATTATTTATCCCCTGACCTTTAGGGTGGGGAACCCCTCCTGAGCCCCCTCCATTATATAGGAGCCATATATCTGCTCCATTACTGGCAGAAGGTAAGGAGCCAATCACACTGCACGGCTTCTACTTCCTGCTCTAAGCCCCGCCCACCTGCCTTCCCTTGAGATCTCCATGACAACCCTTGTGTGACTACAGTGACAGGCCACGCCCCCGAGGATTCTGATCAGTGCGGATGTCTCCATATTGCTGAGGACTGTGAGCGGCTGATGGGCGGAGCCAGCAGCGATGTGAGGGGCGGAGCCAGCAGCGATATGAGGGGCGGAGCCAGCAGCGACATGAGGGGCGGAGCCAGCAGTGATATGAGATGCGGAGCCAACAGCGACATGAGGGGCGGAGCCAGCAGCGATGTGAGGGGTGGAGCCAGGAGCGACATGAGGGGCGGAGCCAGCAGTGATATGAGATGCGGAGCCAGCAGCGATATGAGGGGCGGAGCCAGCAGCGACATGAGGGGCGGAGCCAGCAGTGATATGAGATGCGGAGCCAGCAGCGATGTGAGGAGCGGAGCCAGCAGCGATATGAGGGACGGAGCCAGCAGTGATATGAGAGGCGGAGCCAGCAGCGATATGAGGGGCGGAGCCAGCAGCGATATGAGGAGCGCTCACAGCACTGACAGGAGCAGGTGTGTGTGCAGCCCGTTCCTCTGCTGTGGGTGTTGTGTTGTGTGAGCTTCGCCGTGTATATATTATACACATATATATATATATATATATACAGAGTTGAAATCAGAAGTTTCCATACACTGTATAAATAGACACATCTGCAGGTTTTTCTCAATATCTGACATGAAATCAGAATAAACCTTTCCCATTTTAGGTCAATTAGGATTACCATCATTTTTAATATTTGCCAAATGCCAGAATAATGAGCGTCTCTTGTAAGGGGCATTAAAAGAGTCTTGTTATATCACTCTGACCTCCACGTGTCTTGTAAGGGGCATTAAAACCGTCTTGTTATACCACTCTGACCTCCACGTGTCTTGTAAGGGGCATTAAAACCGTCTTGTTATACCACTCTGACCTCCACGTCTCTTCTGAGGGGCATTAAAACCATCTTGTTATACCACTCTGACCTCCACGTCTCTTGTAAGGGGCATTAAAACCGTCTTGTTATACCACTCTGACCTCCACGTCTCTTCTGAGGGGCATTAAAAGCGTCTTGTTACACCACTCTGACCTCCACGTGTCTTGTAAGGGGCATTAAAACCGTCTTGTTATGCCACTCTGACCTCCACGTCTCTTCTGAGGGGCATTAAAAGCGTCTTGTTAAGCTACTGGGACCTCCACGACTCTTCGAACGGGCATTGCATTTCCTCATAATTTTTGGAAGCTTTTGCTTGGAAGGCATAAGCAAATACTATTGGAGACCCACTCCCCAATAATGGGAATAATGTTTTTAAGATGCTGTACTGTATGGCTCTTGTAAGGGGCATTAAAACCGTCTTGTTAAGCTACTGTGACCTCCATGTCTCTTCAAAGGGGCATTAAAAGCGTCTTCTTAAGCCACTCTGAACTCCACAGCTCTTCCAAGGGGCATTGAAATGTTGTTTTTAATTACCTTACCTCTAATCTCCATGACTCTTCCAACGGACATTGCATTTCCTCCTAATTTTAGTCAGCTTTTGCTTTTCAATGCAAAGGTGAAAACTAAGGGAGACACACTCCCCAATAATGGGTAGAAGGTTTTTAGTACGCTGTAATCCACATCTGTTTCCAGGGGCATTGCAGTTCCTTATAATTTTTGGAAAGCCTTCCATTCACTGCTTAGGCCAACAGTGCACAGGAGACCCAGTTGCCATAAATGGAAAAAAAGGTTTAGTTAAGGCCCTCTGACCTCCATGTCATTTCCAAGGGGCATTGGAGTGCCTCAAAAGTTTTGGTAGGCATTGCACTCACTGTATGCCCTATAACTGTGTAGCCAAACCGCTCCTTTTGTTACAGAAACATATCCTACAAGACATATGTGGTTGACTGGCCTGATATTGATGTGAATGGTCCCTGTTCCTCCTGCTCTTTCTCCTTTGCCACTACCTCATCCATCATTTATCACTTGAAGCTTTGTTTTAACGAGAGTCATAGAACTTGGATAGTAGCAGGAAAACATCCAGCAATCCTCGGAGGAGGTAGGATATGACCACCTCAGGCCTAGTCGCTACTACATACATGCGCTTGCATTCCTTGAAAACAAAGCAGATGCTAACTTCTATCATCCTCATCATGCTCCTCACCTTGGCACTCTCAACTCCCCTGATAAAGAAGCCAGGGCCCACCGGAGAAGTCGGGTTCTTTGGTGGGCTCGTCCAATGCTGCCCTAAAGCAGGCCAGTCTAAGAAAAGTGTGTGGGGATGTTCCGCGGAGAAATCGGGGCGGCTTGGAACCGTTTATTGACACCTGGCCGCGGGGCGGCTGGGGACCGAGTGTGGACACCCGGCCGCCCCCTGGCGGCTGGGGACCGAGCATGGAAACCCGGCCGCCGGGCGGCTGGGGACTGAGTATGGATACCTCGCTGCCGAAGCAGCCATGAGGTAGTGGCCAGCTTCGGCCTCCTCAAAACTAAAAGGCCCAATTTCAACTGCAAGCTAGCAGTATGGTATTGCAGCCTGGGGGTGGGTGGGTGGTTGGCTGCATATTTGCGCTTGCATTGCAAGGAATGGGGGAGGTATAATTGAACACTGCCCTGGGACAAGGACTTGCACGGGGATAGTTGCAAGTCTGCATCTTCTGATGCGGCAAGGATCACTTCTGATGGGCACACTTTTAGGCAGTGACCTGGGAGTCAGAGATCCTTCCAGGGGTCTTCCCCATGCTGTTCCCATGTCTTTTCAGCACTATATGCATGTGTCACACAGCACATGGCCAGATAAGGTTGTAAAATGTTAAAATGACATTTCCCGGTGAATGCATTTGTCACAGTTGAAAGCAATACAAAAGTGCAAAAACGCATAAAAAATGCTACTTGTGAACATAGCCCAAGGTGTGGAGGAGTATTTTTGTTTTTGGTTATTTATTTTACCTTATACACAAGTCTTTACCCTGGAAAAGAAATTCCTTAACATATTTCACAGGAAAAAAGTTTCACTTTCGTTTTTGAACATTTTCTTATGAGCCTGTAAAAGTGGCTTAATACCTCTGACCACGTTGTTGACAACAGTGACCTTGGGGGTCAGAAATGCTTCCTGGGGCGATCCCCATGCTGTCCCCATGTCATCTGAGCACTGTCACTATCATTTTGGGCACTTTTTAGGCTTTCTACAGACTGCCGGAGGTGCCGCCGCAAAAATGCTCGGGTCTCCCATAGACTAACATGGGCTCGTTGCTCAGGTCGAGCACCCGAGTATCACGGCGAGCTCGGGCCGAGCTTCGAGCACCCGAGCATTTTAGTGCTCGCTCAACACTATTTATAACGGGGGCACAAGCTAGTGACTGATTTATATTCTCAGTGGAGCAGGATTCATTGTGGTGAATGATATACTCATGGGCACAGTGTGGCACATATTTGCATTTGGTGGCACAGTGGGCGGCATTATTTATTTAAGTCGCTTATATTTGTAACATTTTTGTTTTTCAGGAGTGCGGTGATCTGCTGAAAAGTGCGGAGCAGCCGAAACCTGGACAGCAAACTGCAAAGACGAATCATGGCGGGAAGTCGTCACGAAAGACTGGACTAGGTAAAGAAGAGAAGAAAGAGAGCGACTGCAGTGTATAAACTGGAGGGTTAGGTGGGGCCCATTATATTATAATAAATCTATGTGGGGCCCATTATATTATAATAAATCTATGTGGGGCCCATTATATTATAATAAATCTATGTGGGGTCCATAATATTATAATAAATCTATGTGGGGTCCATAATATTAAAGGGACGGATATGTGGGGCCCATTATATTATAATAAATCTATGTGGTGCCCATTATATTAAAGGGAAAGCTATGTGGGGCCAATTATATTAAAGGGAAAGCTATGTGGGGCCAATTATATTAAGGGGAAAGCTATGTGGGGCCCGTTATATTAAAGGGAAAGCTATGTGGGGCCCATTATATTAAAGAGAAAGCTATGTGGGGCCCATTATATTAAAGAGAAAGCTATGTGGGGCCCATTATATTAAAGAGAAAGCTATGTGGGGCCCATTATATTAAAGAGAAAGCTATGTGGGGCCCATTATATTAAAGAGAAAGCTATGTGGGGCACATTATATTAAAGGGAAAGCTATGTGGGGCCCATTATGTTAAAGAGAAAGCTATGTGGGGCCCATTATATTAAAGAGAAAGCTATGTGGGGCCCATTATATTAAAGAGAAAGCTGTGTGGGGCCCATTATATTAAAGAGAAAGCTGTGTGGGGCCCATTATATTAAAGAGAAAGCTATATGGGGCCCATTATATTAAAGAGAAAGCTATATGGGGCCCATTATATTAAAGAGAAAGCTATGTGGGGCCCATTATATTAAAGAGAAAGCTATGTGGGGCCCATTATATTAAAGAGAAAGCTATGTGCGGCCCATTATATTAAAGAGAAAGCTATGTGGGGCCCATTATATTAAAGAGAAAGCTATGTGGGGCCCATTATATTAAAGAAAAAGCTATGTGGGGCCCATTATATTAAAGAAAAAGTTATGTGGGACCCATTATATTAAAGGGAAAGCTATGTGGGGCCCATTATATTAAAGGGAAAGCTATGTGGGGCCCGTTATCTTAAAGGGACATCTACGTAGGGCCCATTATATTAAATGGATGTCTATGTGGGGCCCATTATATTAAAGAGAGAGCTATGTGGGGCCCATTATATTAAAGAGAAAGCTATGTGGGGCCCATTATATTAAAGAGAAAGCTATGTGGGGTCCATTATATTAAAGGGAAAGCTATGTGGGGCCCATTATATTAAAGAGAAAGCTATGTGGGGCCCATTATATTAAAGAGAAAGCTATGTGGGGCCCATTATATTAAAGAGAAAGCTATGTGGGGCCCATTATATTGAAGGGAAAGCTATGTGGGGCCCATTATGTTAAAGAGAAAGCTATGTGGGGCCCATTATATTAAAGAGAAAGCTATGTGGAGCCCATTATATTAAAGAGAAAGCTGTGTGGGGCCCATTATATTAAAGAGAAAGCTATATGGGGCCCATTATATTAAAGAGAAAGCTATATGGGGCCCATTATATTAAAGAGAAAGCTATGTGGGGCCCATTATATTAAAGAGAAAGCTATGTGGGGCCCATTATATTAAAGAGAAAGCTATGTGCGGCCCATTATATTAAAGAGAAAGCTATGTGGGGCCCATTATATTAAAGAGAAAGCTATGTGGGGCCCATTGTATTAAAGAAAAAGTTATGTAGGACCCATTATATTAAAGGGAAAGCTATGTGGGGCCCATTATATTAAAGGGAAAGCTATGTGGGGCCCATTATATTAAAGGGAAAGCTATGTGCGGCCCATTATATTAAAGAGAAAGCTATGTGGGGCCCATTTTATTAA
Organism: Phyllobates terribilis; assembly: GCF_046119375.1. Lineage (NCBI taxonomy): Eukaryota > Metazoa > Chordata > Amphibia > Anura > Dendrobatidae > Phyllobates > Phyllobates terribilis. The sequence goes on along the minus strand of NW_027363233.1, from coordinate 758,686 downwards.
AGAGAAAGCTATGTGGGACCCATTATATTAAAGAGAAAGCTATGTGGGGCCCATTATATTAAAGGGAAAGCTATGTGGGGCCCATTATATAATAATAAAATCTATGTGGTGCCCATTATATTAAAGGGAAAGCTATGTGGGGCCCATTATATTAAAGAGAAAGCTATGTGGGGCCCATTATATTAAAGGGAAAGCTATGTGGGGCCCATTATATTAAAGGGAAAGCTATGTGGGGCCCGTTATCTTAAAGGGACATCTACGTAGGGCCCATTATATTAAATGGATGTCTATGTGGGGCCCATTATATTAAAGAGAGAGCTATGTGGGGCCCATTATATTAAAGAGAAAGCTATGTGGGGCCCATTATATTAAAGAGAAAGCTATGTGGGGCCCATTATATTAAAGGGAAAGCTATGTGGGGCCCATTATATTAAAGAGAAAGCTATGTGGGGCCCATTATATTAAAGGGAAAGCTATGTGGGGCCCATTATATAATAATAAAATCTATGTGGGGCCCATTATATTAAAGGGAAAGCTATGTGGGGCCCGTTATCTTAAAGGGACATCTACGTATATGATAAATTCTATATGGGGCCCATGATATTTAATGGAAGGCTATGTGAGGCCCATTATATTAAATAGAGGACTATGTGGGGACCAATACATTAAAAAGAAAGCTATATTGGGGCCCACTATGTTATCTGGAAGGTTTTGTGGGGCCCTCTGTATTAAATTGAGGGCTATGTGAGGCCTATTAAATTAAATGGAAAGCGTTGCGGGGCCCATAATATTATATGGAGGGCTATGTGAGGCGCATTTATCAAATAAAGGGCTATGTAGCGCCAATTATATTAAATGGAAGCCTGTGTTTTGTCCATTATATTAAATAGAGATGTATCTTGGCTCCATTATAATAAATGGAAGGCAATGTGGGGACCATTATATTAAATGGAGGGTTATGTGGGGCCCATTATATTAAATGGAAGCCTATATGGAGCCCAGTAAATTAAATGTAAAGCTATGTGGGGCCCAATATTTTAAATGGAAGGTTAAGTGGGGCCAATTGTATTAAATAGAGGGCTATGTGGTGCCCAATATAAAACATGGAAGGCTTTTTGGTGCCCATTATATTAAATAGAGGGATATTTTGGCCCCATTTTATTAAATGGAAGGCTATGTCAGGTCCAATATATTAAATGGAGTCCAGTGCGGCCTATTATATTAAATTGACGGTTATGTGGGGTTCAATAGATTAAATGAAAAGGTATGTGGAGCCCAATAAATTAAATTATAGTACATGGAAGGCAATGTGCGGCTCATTATACTATATAGAGGGCTATGTGGGGGCCATTATACTTTATAGAATTCTATGTGGGGGTCCATTATACTTTTGCCAATGGCAAATTGTGTGTTCCGGTGGCACTCCAAAGGTAAAGGGTGTGCTCCGGTGGCACTCCAACGTCATAGGGTGTGCTCTGGTGGCACACCAATGGCAAAAAGGCCAAAGAGTAGACTCTGGTGGCAGACTGAGCAGCCCTAGAGTGCACCCCAGTGATAAGCAATAAGGCCAAAGAATGTACCCTGGTGGTAGGCTAAAAAGCCCTAGAGTGCGCCCCAGTGGTAAGCAATGAGGCCAAAAAGTGCACCCCGGTGGCAGGCTAAAAAAGCCTAAAATGAGTGAACCGGTGGTAAGCAAAATGGTCAGAGTGTACCCCGGTCGCAGTTAAAAAGCCCAAGTTGGGTGCCCCGGTGGTAAGCTAAAAGGCCAAAGAGTGCACCCCGGTGTAAGCTAAAAAGCCCAAGATGGGTGCCCCGGTGGTAAGCAAAAAAGGTCACATATTGGGCCCCTCTGGTAGGCCTACGGGAAATAGAGTTCTCCGATGGCACACCAACGGTAAAGGGTGTGCCCGATGGTACTCCAATGGTAAAGGGTGTGCTTCAGTGGCATGCCAGTGGCAAAAAGTGTACTCCGGTGGCATGCTAATGGTGAAAGGTGTGCTCTTTTGGCACCCCAACTGTAAAGAGTGTGTTCCAGTGGCACCCCAGCAGCCAATGGTGTACTTCGGTGGCAGACCATCGGGAAATGGTGTGATATGTAAGGCTCATCATAACAAAAGGGAGGGCTATGTGGGACCCATTATTTTATATGGAAAGCAAGGTGGGGCCCATTATATTAATTAGGGGCTTATGTGGGGCTCTTTATATTAAATAAAAACATATGTGGGCCCCATTAAATAAAATGGAAGGCTATGTGGACCCCATTAAATTAAATGGAAGGCTATGTGGACCCCATTAAATTAAATGGAAGGCTATGTGGGGCCCATTATATTAAATGGAAGCCTATATGGGGCCCAATAAATTAAATGAAAAGCTACAGTATGTACAGCAATAATAAAAATGGTAATAATACAGGGTGGGCTATTTATATGGATACACCTAAATTAAATGGAATGGTTGGTGATGTCAACTTCCTGTTTATGGCACATTAGTATATGGGAGGGGGAAACTTTTCCAGATGGGTGGTGACTATGGCGGCCATTTTGAAGTCGGCCATTTTGGATCTAACTTTATTTTTTTCAATGGGAAGAGGGTGATGTGACACATCAAACTCATTGAGAATTTCATAAGAAAATACAATGGTGTGCTTGGTTTTAACATAACTTTATTCTTTCATGAATTTTTTACAAGTTTATGACCACTTATAAAATGTGTTTAAAGTGCTGCCCATTGTGTTGGATTGTCAATGCAACCCTCTTCTCCCACTCTTGACACACTGATAGCAACACCGCAGAAGAAATGCTAGCACAGGCTTTCAGTATCCGTTGTTTCAGATGCTGAAAGGTTATATGGGGCCTATTAAAATAAATGGAAGACTATGCAGGACCTCTTGTAATAACTAGAAGGCAATTTGTGGCCCATTATATTAAACTAGATGGTGGCCCGATTCTAACTCATCGGGTATTCTAGAATATGTATGCGGCCGGCCGCGACCAATCAGCGAACCGTGTTAGTGAGGACCGGAGAGCATGTTTAAATTTGGCGCCAAAACCGGTGATTGGTCACGGCTGGTGGCCGCGACCAATCAGCGAATCGTATTAGTGAGAACCGGGGAGCGGGTACTTCCACTGTGAGCAGCCGGGAGATGACCGGCTGCTCGCAGCAGAAGTATCCCAACCGGCGGCGCCGCTCCCCGGTCCTCCCTTCACACTTGCCGTCGGGAGATCAGCGGCCCTAGCCGCTGATCTAGCGAAGGTAGCCGCATGAAGGTCAGCGGCGCCGCAGGTCGGGGTACTTCTGCTGCGAGCAGCCGGGAGATGACCGGCTGCATCGCCACTGACCTCTGTGCAGAGCGGTGTTTAAATTTGGAGCCAATATCGCTGATTGGTCGTGGCCGCCGAATCGTATTAGTGAGGACAGGGGAGCGGCGCTGCCTGTGCGGGTACTTCCACTGCGAGCAGCCGGGAAATGACCGGCTGCTCGCAGCAGAAGTATCCCGACCGGTGGCGCCGCTCCCCGGTTCTCCCTTCACACTTTCCGTCGGAAGATCAGCGGCCCTAACCGCTGATCTCCCGACGGTAGCCGCATGGAGGTCAGCGGCGCCGCTGGTCGGGGTACTTCTGCTGTTAGCGCCGGTCATCTCCCGGCTACATCGCCGCTGACCTCCGTGCGGCAAATGAGCTGCTAATGGCCGCCATCTTTTTTTGAAATCCCACGTCGCTGATTGACCACGGTCGGACCAATCAGCGACGCAGGACTTCCTGGACAGAAGGACAGACAGACATGATAAGACGATTATATATATTAAATGTAAGGTTATGTAGGGCCCAATATATTCAATGAAAAACTATATGGACCCATTATATAAAAGAAAAAGCTAAGTGTGGCCCATTTTATTAAATGGATGATGGCGTGCTCCCTTGGCAAGCCAGCGGGAAAGTGGCGTGCTTCCGGTGGCAAGCCAGCGGGACAGTGGCGTGCTCCGGTGGCAAGCCAGCGGGAAAGTGGCGTGCTCCGGTGGCAAGCCAGCGGGAAAGTGGCGTGCTCCGGTGGCAAGCCAACGGGAAAGTGGCGTGCTCCGGTGGCAAGCCAACGGGAAAGTGGCGTGCTCCGGTGGCAAGCCAACGGGAAAGTGGCGTGCTCCGGTGGCAAGCCAACGGGAAAGTGGCGTGCTCCGGTGGCAAGCCAACGGGAAAGTGGCGTGCTCCGGTGGCAAGCCAACGGGAAAGTGGCGTGCTCCGGTGGCAAGCCAGCGGGAAAGTGGCGAGCTCCGGTGGCAAGACAACGGGAAAGTGGCGTGCTCCGGTGGCAAGCCAACGGGAAAGTGGCGTGCTCCGGTGGCAAGCCAACGGGAAAGTGGCGTGCTCCGGTGGCAAGCCAACGGGAAAGTGGCGTGCTCCGGTGGCAAGCCAACGGGACTGTGGCGTGCTCCGGTGGCAAGCCAATGGGAAAGTGGCGTGCTCCGGTGGCAAGCCAACGGGAAAGTGGCGTGCTCCGGTGGCAAGCCAACGGGAAAGTGGCGTGCTCCGGTGGCAAGCCAACGGGAAAGTGGCGTGCTCCGGTGGCAAGCCAACGGGAAAGTGGCGTGCTCCGGTGGCAAGCCAACAGGACTGTGGCGTGCTCCGGTGGCAAGCCAACGGGACTGTGGCGTGCTCCGGTGGCAAGCCAACGGGAAAGTGGCGTGCTCCGGTGGCAAGCCAAAGGGAAAGTGGCGTGCTCCGGTGGCAAGCCAACGGGAAAGTGGCATGCTCCGGTGGCAAGCCAACGGGACTGTGGCGTGCTCCGGTGGCAAGCCAACGGGAAAGTGACGTGCTCCGGTGGCAAGCCAACGGGAAAGTGGCGTGCTCCGGTGGCAAGCCAACGGGAAAGTGGCGTGCTCCGGTGGCAAGCCAACGGGAAAGTGGCGTGCTCCGGTGGCAAGCCAACGGTAAAGTGGCGTGCTCCGGTGGCAAGCCAACGGGAAAGTGGCGTGCTCCGGTGTCAAGCCAACGGGACTGTGGCGTGCTCCGGTGGCAAGCCAACGGGACTGTGGCGTGCTCCGGTGGCAAGCCAACGGGAAAGTGGCGTGCTCCGGTGGCAAGCCAACGGGAAAGTGGCGTGCTCCGGTGGCAAGCCAACGGGAAAGTGGCGTGCTCCGGTGGCAAGCCAACGGGAAAGTGGCGTGCTCCGGTGGCAAGCCAACGGGAAAGTGGCGTGCTCCGGTGGCAAGCCAACGGGAAAGTGGCGTGCTCCGGTGGCAAGCCAACGGGACTATGGCGTGCTCCGGTGGCAAGCCAACGGGAAAGTGGCGTGCTCCGGTGGCAAGCCAACGGGAAAGTGGCGTGCTCCGGTGGCAAGCCAACGGGAAAGTGGCGTGCTCCGGTGGCAAGCCAACGGGAAAGTGGCGTGCTCCGGTGGCAAGCCAACGGGAAAGTGGCGTGCTCCGGTGGCAAGCCAACGGGAAAGTGGCGTGCTCCGGTGGCAAGCCAACGGGAAAGTGGCGTGCTCCGGTGGCAAGCCAGCGGGAAAGTGGCGTGCTCCGGTGGCAAGCCAACGGGAAAGTGGCGTGCTCCGGTGGCAAGCCAGCGGGAAAGTGGCGAGCTCCGGTGGCAAGACAACGGGAAAGTGGCGTGCTCCGGTGGCAAGCCAACGGGAAAGTGGCGTGCTCCGGTGGCAAGCCAACGGGACTGTGGCGTGCTCCGATGGCAAGCCAACGGGAAAGTGGCATGCTCCGGTGGCAAGCCAACGGGAAAGTGGCGTGCTCCGGTGGCAAGCCAACGGGAAAGTGGCGTGCTCCGGTGGCAAGCCAACGGGAAAGTGGCGTGCTCCGGTGGCAAGCCAACGGGAAAGTGGCGTGCTCCGGTGGCAAGCCAACAGGACTGTGGCGTGCTCCGGTGGCAAGCCAACGGGACTGTGGCGTGCTCCGGTGGCAAGCCAACGGGAAAGTGGCGTGCTCCGGTGGCAAGCCAAAGGGAAAGTGGCGTGCTCCGGTGGCAAGCCAACGGGAAAGTGGCATGCTCCGGTGGCAAGCCAACGGGACTGTGGCGTGCTCCGGTGGCAAGCCAACGGGAAAGTGACGTGCTCCGGTGGCAAGCCAACGGGAAAGTGGCGTGCTCCGGTGGCAAGCCAACGGGAAAGTGGCGTGCTCCGGTGGCAAGCCAACGGGAAAGTGGCGTGCTCCGGTGGCAAGCCAACGGTAAAGTGGCGTGCTCCGGTGGCAAGCCAACGGGAAAGTGGCGTGCTCCGGTGTCAAGCCAACGGGACTGTGGCGTGCTCCGGTGGCAAGCCAACGGGACTGTGGCGTGCTCCGGTGGCAAGCCAACGGGAAAGTGGCGTGCTCCGGTGGCAAGCCAACGGGAAAGTGGCGTGCTCCGGTGGCAAGCCAACGGGAAAGTGGCGTGCTCCGGTGGCAAGCCAACGGGAAAGTGGCGTGCTCCGGTGGCAAGCCAACGGGAAAGTGGCGTGCTCCGGTGGCAAGCCAACGGGAAAGTGGCGTGCTCCGGTGGCAAGCCAACGGGACTATGGCGTGCTCCGGTGGCAAGCCAACGGGAAAGTGGCGTGCTCCGGTGGCAAGCCAACGGGAAAGTGGCGTGCTCCGGTGGCAAGCCAACGGGAAAGTGGCGTGCTCCGGTGGCAAGCCAACGGGACAGTGGCGTGCTCCGGTGGCAAGCCAACGGGACAGTGGCGTGCTCCGGTGGCAAGCCAACGGGACAGTGGCGTGCTCCGGTGGCAAGCCAACGGGACAGTGGCGTGCTCCGGTGGCAAGCCAACGGGACAGTGGCGTGCTCCGGTGGCAAGCCAACGGGACAGTGGCGTGCTCCGGTGGCAAGCCAACGGGAAAGTGGCGTGCTCCGGTGGCAAGCCAACGGGAAAGTGGCGTGCTCCGGTGGCAAGCCAACGAGAAAGTGGCGTGCTCCGGTGGCAAGCCAACGGGAAAGTGGCGTGCTCCGGTGGCAAGCCAACGGGACTGTGGCGTGCTCCGGTGGCAAGCCAACGGGACTGTGGCGTGCTCCGGTGGCAAGCCAACGGGAAAGTGGCGTGCTCCGGTGGCAAGCCAACGGGAAAGTGGCGTGCTCCGGTGGCAAGCCAACGGGAAAGTGGCGTGCTCCGGTGGCAAGCCAACGGGAAAGTGGCGTGCTCCGGTGGCAAGCCAACGGGAAAAGGGGCGTGCTCCGGTGGCAAGCCAACGGGAAAGTGGCGTGCTCCGGTGGCAAGCCAACGGGAAAGTGGCGTGCTCCGGTGGCAAGCCAACGGGACTGTGGCGTGCTCCGGTGGCAAGCCAACGGGACTGTGGCGTGCTCCGGTGGCAAGCCAACGGGACTGTGGCGTGCTCCGGTGGCAAGCCAACGGGACAGTGGCGTGCTCCGGTGGCAAGCCAACGGGAAAGTGGCGTGCTCTGGTGGCAAGCCAGCGGGAAAGTGGCGTGCTCCGGTGGCAAGCCAGCGGGAAAGTGGCGTGCTCCGGTGGCAAGCCAACGGGAAAGTGGCGTGCTCCGGTGGCAAGCCAACGGGAAAGTGGCGTGCTCCGGTGGCAAGCCAACGGGAAAGTGGCGTGCTCCGGTGGCAAGCCAACGGGACTGTGGCGTGCTCCGGTGGCAAGCCAACGGGAAAGTGGCGTGCTCCGGTGGCAAGCCAACGGGAAAGTGGCGTGCTCCGGTGGCAAGCCAACGGGAAAGTGGCGTGCTCCGGTGGCAAGCCAACGGGAAAGTGGCGTGCTCCGGTGGCAAGCCAACGGGAAAGTGGCGTGCTCCGGTGGCAAGCCAACGGGACTGTGGCGTGCTCCGGTGGCAAGCCAACGGGAAAGTGGCGTGCTCCGGTGGCAAGCCAACGGGAAAGTGGCGTGCTCCGGTGGCAAGCCAACGGGAAAGTGGCGTGCTCCGGTGGCAAGCCAACGGGAAAGTGGCGTGCTCCGGTGGCACGCCAACGGGAAAGTGGCGTGCTCCGGTGGCAAGCCAGCGGGAAAGTGGCGTGCTCCGGTGGCAAGCCAGCGGGAAAGTGGCGTGCTCCGGTGGCAAGCCAGCGGGAAAGTGGCGTGCTCCGGTGGCAAGCCAACGGGAAAGTGGCGTGCTCCGGTGGCAAGCCAACGGGAAAGTGGCGTGCTCCGGTGGCAAGCCAACGGGAAAGTGGCGTGCTCCGGTGGCAAGCCAGCGGGAAAGTGGCGTGCTCCGGTGGCAAGCCAGCGGGAAAGTGGCGTGCTCCGGTGGCAAGCCAACGGGAAAGTGGCGTGCTCCGGTGGCAAGCCAACGGGAAAGTGGCGTGCTCCGGTGGCAAGCCAACGGGAAAGTGGCGTGCTCCGGTGGCAAGCCAACGGGAAAGTGGCGTGCTCCGGTGGCAAGCCAACGGGAAAGTGGCGTGCTCCGGTGGCAAGCCAACGGGAAAGTGGCGTGCTCCGGTGGCAAGCCAACGGGAAAGTGGCGTGCTCCGGTGGCAAGCCAACGGGAAAGTGGCGTGCTCCGGTGGCAAGCCAGCGGGAAAGTGGCGTGCTCCGGTGGCAAGCCAGCGGGAAAGTGGCGTGCTCCGGTGGCAAGCCAACGGGAAAGTGGCGTGCTCCGGTGGCAAGCCAACGGGAAAGTGGCGTGCTCCGGTGGCAAGCCAACGGGAAAGTGGCGTGCTCCGGTGGCAAGCCAACGGGAAAGTGGCGTGCTCCGGTGGCAAGCCAACGGGAAAGTGGCGTGCTCCGGTGGCAAGCCAACGGGAAAGTGGCGTGCTCCGGTGGCAAGCCAACGGGAAAGTGGCGTGCTCCGGTGGCAAGCCAACGGGAAAGTGGCGTGCTCCGGTGGCAAGCCAACGGGAAAGTGGCGTGCTCCGGTGGCAAGCCAGCGGGAAAGTGGCGTGCTCCGGTGGCAAGCCAGCGGGAAAGTGGCGTGCTCCGGTGGCAAGCCAACGGGAAAGTGGCGTGCTCCGGTGGCAAGCCAACGGGAAAGTGGCGTGCTCCGGTGGCAAGCCAACGGGAAAGTGGCGTGCTCCGGTGGCAAGCCAACGGGAAAGTGGCGTGCTCCGGTGGCAAGCCAACGGGACTGTGGCGTGCTCCGGTGGCAAGCCAACGGGAAAGTGGCGTGCTCCGGTGGCAAGCCAACGGGAAAGTGGCGTGCTCCGGTGGCAAGCCAACGGGAAAGTGGCGTGCTCCGGTGGCAAGCCAACGGGAAAGTGGCGTGCTCCGGTGGCAAGCCAACGGGAAAGTGGCGTGCTCCGGTGGCAAGCCAACGGGAAAGTGGCGTGCTCCGGTGGCAAGCCAACGGGACTGTGGCGTGCTCCGGTGGCAAGCCAACGGGACTGTGGCGTGCTCCGGTGGCAAGCCAACGGGAAAGTGGCGTGCTCCGGTGGCAAGCCAACGGGAAAGTGGCGTGCTCCGGTGGCAAGCCAACGGGAAAGTGGCGTGCTCCGGTGGCAAGCCAACGGGACTATGGCGTGCTCCGGTGGCAAGCCAACGGGAAAGTGGCGTGCTCCGGTGGCAAGCCAACGGGACTGTGGCGTGCTCCGGTGGCAAGCCAACGGGACTGTGGCGTGCTCCGGTGGCAAGCCAACAGGAAAGTGGCGTGCTCCGGTGGCAAGCCAACGGGAAAGTGGCGTGCTTCGGTGGCAAGCCAACGGGAAAGTGGCGTGCTCCGGTGGCAAGCCAACGGGAAAGTGGCGTGCTCCGGTGGCAAGCCAACGGGAAAGTGGCGTGCTCCGGTGGCAAGCCAACGGGACTGTGGCGTGCTCCGGTGGCAAGCCAACGGGAAAGTGGCGTGCTCCGGTGGCAAGCCAACGGGAAAGTGGCGTGCTCCGGTGGCAAGCCAACGGGAAAGTGGCGTGCTCCGGTGGCAAGCCAACGGGACAGTGGCGTGCTCCGGTGGCAAGCCAACGGGACAGTGGCGTGCTCCGGTGGCAAGCCAACGGGAAAGTGGCGTGCTCCGGTGGCAAGCCAACGGGAAAGTGGCGTGCTCCGGTGGCAAGCCAACGGGAAAGTGGCGTGCTCCGGTGGCAAGCCAACGGGAAAGTGGCGTGCTCCGGTGGCAAGCCAACGGGAAAGTGGCGTGCTCCGGTGGCAAGCCAACGGGACAGTGGCGTGCTCCGGTGGCAAGCCAACGGGACAGTGGCGTGCTCCGGTGGCAAGCCAACGGGAAAGTGGCGTGCTCCGGTGGCAAGCCAACGAGAAAGTGGCGTGTTCCGGTGGCAAGCCAACGGGACAGTGGCGTGCTCCGGTGGCAAGCCAACGGGACAGTGGCGTGCTCCGGTGGCAAGCCAACGGGACAGTGGCGTGCTCCGGTGGCAAGCCAACGGGACAGTGGCGTGCTCCGGTGGCAAGCCAACGGGACAGTGGCGTGCTCCGGTGGCAAGCCAACGGGACAGTGGCGTGCTCCGGTGGCAAGCCAACGGGAAAGTGGCGTGCTCCGGTGGCAAGCCAACGGGAAAGTGGCGTGCTCCGGTGGCAAGCCAACGAGAAAGTGGCGTGCTCCGGTGGCAAGCCAACGGGAAAGTGGCGTGCTCCGGTGGCAAGCCAACGGGAAAGTGGCGTGCTCCGGTGGCAAGCCAACGGGAAAGTGGCGTGCTCCGGTGGCAAGCCAACGGGAAAGTGGCGTGCTCCGGTGGCAAGCCAACGGGAAAAGGGGCGTGCTCCGGTGGCAAGCCAACGGGAAAGTGGCGTGCTCCGGTGGCAAGCCAACGGGAAAGTGGCGTGCTCTGGTGGCAAGCCAACGGGACTGTGGCGTGCTCCGGTGGCAAGCCAACGGGACTGTGGCATGCTCCGGTGGCAAGCCAACGGGACTGTGGCGTGCTCCGGTGGCAAGCCAACGGGACAGTGGCGTGCTCCGGTGGCAAGCCAACGGGAAAGTGGCGTGCTCCGGTGGCAAGCCAGCGGGAAAGTGGCGTGCTCCGGTGGCAAGCCAGCGGGAAAGTGGCGTGCTCCGGTGGCAAGCCAACGGGAAAGTGGCGTGCTCCGGTGGCAAGCCAACGGGAAAGTGGCGTGCTCCGGTGGCAAGCCAACGGGAAAGTGGCGTGCTCCGGTGGCAAGCCAACGGGACTGTGGCGTGCTCCGGTGGCAAGCCAACGGGAAAGTGGCGTGCTCCGGTGGCAAGCCAACGGGAAAGTGGCGTGCTCCGGTGGCAAGCCAACGGGAAAGTGGCGTGCTCCGGTGGCAAGCCAACGGGAAAGTGGCGTGCTCCGGTGGCAAGCCAACGGGAAAGTGGCGTGCTCCGGTGGCAAGCCAACGGGACTGTGGCGTGCTCCGGTGGCAAGCCAACGGGAAAGTGGCGTGCTCCGGTGGCAAGCCAACGGGAAAGTGGCGTGCTCCGGTGGCAAGCCAACGGGAAAGTGGCGTGCTCCGGTGGCACGCCAACGGGAAAGTGGCGTGCTCCGGTGGCAAGCCAGCGGGAAAGTGGCGTGCTCCGGTGGCAAGCCAGCGGGAAAGTGGCGTGCTCCGGTGGCAAGCCAGCGGGAAAGTGGCGTGCTCCGGTGGCAAGCCAACGGGAAAGTGGCGTGCTCCGGTGGCAAGCCAACGGGAAAGTGGCGTGCTCCGGTGGCAAGCCAACGGGAAAGTGGCGTGCTCCGGTGGCAAGCCAGCGGGAAAGTGGCGTGCTCCGGTGGCAAGCCAGCGGGAAAGTGGCGTGCTCCGGTGGCAAGCCAACGGGAAAGTGGCGTGCTCCGGTGGCAAGCCAACGGGAAAGTGGCGTGCTCCGGTGGCAAGCCAACGGGAAAGTGGCGTGCTCCGGTGGCAAGCCAACGGGAAAGTGGCGTGCTCCGGTGGCAAGCCAACGGGAAAGTGGCGTGCTCCGGTGGCAAGCCAACGGGAAAGTGGCGTGCTCCGGTGGCAAGCCAACGGGAAAGTGGCGTGCTCCGGTGGCAAGCCAGCGGGAAAGTGGCGTGCTCCGGTGGCAAGCCAGCGGGAAAGTGGCGTGCTCCGGTGGCAAGCCAACGGGAAAGTGGCGTGCTCCGGTGGCAAGCCAACGGGAAAGTGGCGTGCTCCGGTGGCAAGCCAACGGGAAAGTGGCGTGCTCCGGTGGCAAGCCAACGGGACTGTGGCGTGCTCCGGTGGCAAGCCAACGGGAAAGTGGCGTGCTCCGGTGGCAAGCCAACGGGAAAGTGGCGTGCTCCGGTGGCAAGCCAACGGGAAAGTGGCGTGCTCCGGTGGCAAGCCAACGGGAAAGTGGCGTGCTCCGGTGGCAAGCCAACGGGAAAGTGGCGTGCTCCGGTGGCAAGCCAACGGGAAAGTGGCGTGCTCCGGTGGCAAGCCAACGGGACTGTGGCGTGCTCCGGTGGCAAGCCAACGGGACTGTGGCGTGCTCCGGTGGCAAGCCAACGGGAAAGTGGCGTGCTCCGGTGGCAAGCCAACGGGAAAGTGGCGTGCTCCGGTGGCAAGCCAACGGGAAAGTGGCGTGCTCCGGTGGCAAGCCAACGGGACTATGGCGTGCTCCGGTGGCAAGCCAACGGGAAAGTGGCGTGCTCCGGTGGCAAGCCAACGGGAAAGTGGCGTGCTCCGGTGGCAAGCCAACGGGAAAGTGGCGTGCTCCGGTGGCAAGCCAACGGGAAAGTGGCGTGCTCCGGTGGCAAGCCAACGGGAAAGTGGCGTGCTCCGGTGGCAAGCCAACGAGACTGTGGCGTGCTCCGGTGGCAAGCCAACGGGACTGTGGCGTGCTCCGGTGGCAAGCCAACAGGAAAGTGGCGTGCTCCGGTGGCAAGCCAACGGGAAAGTGGCGTGCTTCGGTGGCAAGCCAACGGGAAAGTGGCGTGCTCCGGTGGCAAGCCAACGGGAAAGTGGCGTGCTCCGGTGGCAAGCCAACGGGAAAGTGGCGTGCTCCGGTGGCAAGCCAACGGGACTGTGGCGTGCTCCGGTGGCAAGCCAACGGGAAAGTGGCGTGCTCCGGTGGCAAGCCAACGGGAAAGTGGCGTGCTCCGGTGGCAAGCCAACGGGAAAGTGGCGTGCTCCGGTGGCAAGCCAACGGGACAGTGGCGTGCTCCGGTGGCAAGCCAACGGGACAGTGGCGTGCTCCGGTGGCAAGCCAACGGGACAGTGGCGTGCTCCGGTGGCAAGCCAACGGGACAGTGGCGTGCTCCGGTGGCAAGCCAACGGGACAGTGGCGTGCTCCGGTGGCAAGCCAACGGGACAGTGGCGTGCTCCGGTGGCAAGCCAACGGGAAAGTGGCGTGCTCCGGTGGCAAGCCAACGAGAAAGTGGCGTGTTCCGGTGGCAAGCCAACGGGAAAGTGGCGTGCTCCGGTGGCAAGCCAACGGGACTGTGGCGTGCTCCGGTGGCAAGCCAACGGGACTGTGGCGTGCTCCGGTGGCAAGCCAACGGGGAAGTGGCGTGCTCCGGTGGCAAGCCAACGGGAAAGTGGCGTGCTCCGGTGGCAAGCCAACGGGAAAGTGGCGTGCTCCGGTGGCAAGCCAACGGGAAAGTGGCGTGCTCCGGTGGCAAGCCAGCGGGAAAGTGGCGTGCTCCGGTGGCAAGCCAACGGGAAAGTGGCGTGCTCCGGTGGCAAGCCAACGGGAAAGTGGCATGCTCCGGTGGCAAGCCAACGGGAAAGTGGCGTGCTCCGGTGGCAAGCCAACGGGAAAGTGGCGTGCTCCGGTGGCAAGCCAACGGGAAAGTGGCGTGCTCCGGTGGCAAGCCAACGGGAAAGTGGCGTGCTTCGGTGGCAAGCCAACGGGAAAGTGGCGTGCTCCGGTGGCAAGCCAACGGGAAAGTGGCGTGCTCCGGTGGCAAGCCAACGGGAAAGTGGCGTGCTCCGGTGGCAAGCCAGCGGGAAAGTGGCGTGCTCCGGTGGGAAGCCAACGGGAAAGTGGCGTGCTCCGGTGGCAAGCCAACGGGAAAGTGGCGTGCTCCGGTGGCAAGCCAACGGGACTGTGGCGTGCTCCGGTGGCAAGCCAACGGGAAAGTGGCGTGCTCCGGTGGCAAGCCAACGGGAAAGTGGCGTGCTCCGGTGGCAAGCCAACGGGAAAGTGGCGTGCTCCGGTGGCAAGCCAACGGGACAGTGGCGTGCTCCGGTGGCAAGCCAACGGGACAGTGGCGTGCTCCGGTGGCAAGCCAACGGGACAGTGGCGTGCTCCGGTGGCAAGCCAACGGGACAGTGGCGTGCTCCGGTGGCAAGCCAACGGGACAGTGGCGTGCTCCGGTGGCAAGCCAACGGGAAAGTGGCGTGCTCCGGTGGCAAGCCAGCGGGAAAGTGGCGTGCTCCGGTGGCAAGCCAACGGGAAAGTGGCGTGCTCCGGTGGCAAGCCAACGGGAAAGTGGCGTGCTCCGGTGGCAAGCCAACGGGAAAGTGGCGTGCTCCGGTGGCAAGCCAACGGGAAAGTGGCGTGCTCCGGTGGTAAGCCAACGGGACTGTGGCGTGCTCCGGTGGCAAGCCAACGGGAAAGTGGCGTGCTCCGGTGGCAAGCCAACGGGAAAGTGGCGTGCTCCGATGGCAAGCCAACGGGAAAGTGGCGTCCTCCGGTGGCAAGCCAACGGGAAAGTGGCGTGCTCCGGTGGCAAGCCAACGGGAAAGTGGCGTGCTCCGGTGGCAAGCCAAAGGGAAAGTGGCGTGCTCCGGTGGCAAGCCAACGGGACTGTGGCGTGCTCCGGTGGCAAGCCAACGGGACTGTGGCGTGCTCCGGTGGCAAGCCAACGGGAAAGTGGCGTGCTCCGGTGGCAAGCCAACGGGAAAGTGGCGTGCTCCGGTGGCAAGCCAACGGGAAAGTGGCGTGCTCCGGTGGCAAGCCAACGGGACTGTGGCGTGCTCCGGTGGCAAGCCAACGGGAAAGTGGCGTGCTCCGGTGGCAAGCCAACGGGAAAGTGGCGTGCTCCGGTGGCAAGCCAACGGGAAAGTGGCGTGCTCCGGTGGCAAGCCAACGGGAAAGTGGCGTGCTCCGGTGGCAAGCCAACGGTAAAGTGGCGTGCTCCGGTGGCAAGCCAACGGGAAAGTGGCGTGCTTCGGTGGCAAGCCAACGGGACTGTGGCGTGCTCCGGTGGCAAGCCAACGGGACTGTGGCGTGCTCCGGTGGCAAGCCAACGGGAAAGTGGCGTGCTCCGGTGGCAAGCCAACGGGAAAGTGGCGTGCTCCGGTGGCAAGCCAAAGGGAAAGTGGCGTGCTCCGGTGGCAAGCCAACGGGACTGTGGCGTGCTCCGGTGGCAAGCCAACGGGACTGTGGCGTGCTCCGGTGGCAAGCCAACGGGACTGTGGCGTGCTCCGGTGGCAAGCCAACGGGAAAGTGGCGTGCTCCGGTGGCAAGCCAACGGGAAAGTGGCGTGCTCCGGTGGCAAGCCAACGGGAAAGTGGCGTGCTCCGGTGGCAAGCCAACGGGACTGTGGCGTGCTCCGGTGGCAAGCCAACGGGAAAGTGGCGTGCTCCGGTGGCAAGCCAACGGGAAAGTGGCGTGCTCCGGTGGCAAGCCAACGGGAAAGTGGCGTGCTCCGGTGGCAAGCCA
The DNA here is from genome assembly GCF_046119375.1 of Phyllobates terribilis. NCBI lineage: Eukaryota > Metazoa > Chordata > Amphibia > Anura > Dendrobatidae > Phyllobates > Phyllobates terribilis. The sequence continues at coordinate 743,331 of NW_027363233.1, read as the reverse complement.
ACGGGAAAGTGGCGTGCTCCGGTGGCAAGCCAACGGTAAAGTGGCGTGCTCCGGTGGCAAGCCAACGGGAAAGTGGCGTGCTTCGGTGGCAAGCCAACGGGACTGTGGCGTGCTCCGGTGGCAAGCCAACGGGACTGTGGCGTGCTCCGGTGGCAAGCCAACGGGAAAGTGGCGTGCTCCGGTGGCAAGCCAACGGGAAAGTGGCGTGCTCTGGTGGCAAGCCAACGGGAAAGTGGCGTGCTCCGGTGGCAAGCCAACGGGAAAGTGGCGTGCTCCGGTGGCAAGCCAACGGAAAAGTGGCGTGCTCCGGTGGCAAGCCAACGGGAAAGTGGCGTGCTCCGGTGGCAAGCCAACGGGACTGTGGCGTGCTCCGGTGGCAAGCCAACGGGAAAGTGGCGTGCTCCGGTGGCAAGCCAACGGGAAAGTGGCGTGCTCCGGTGGCAAGCCAACGGGAAAGTGGCGTGCTCCGGTGGCAAGCCAACGGGACAGTGGCGTGCTCCGGTGGCAAGCCAACGGGACAGTGGCGTGCTCCGGTGGCAAGCCAACGGGACAGTGGCGTGCTCCGGTGGCAAGCCAACGGGACAGTGGCGTGCTCCGGTGGCAAGCCAATGGGACAGTGGCGTGCTCCGGTGGCAAGCCAACGGGAAAGTGGCGTGCTCCGGTGGCAAGCCAACGAGAAAGTGGCGTGTTCCGGTGGCAAGCCAACGGGAAAGTGGCGTGCTCCGGTGGCAAGCCAACGGGACTGTGGCGTGCTCCGGTGGCAAGCCAACGGGACTGTGGCGTGCTCCGGTGGCAAGCCAACGGGAAAGTGGCGTGCTCCGGTGGCAAGCCAACGGGAAAGTGGCGTGCTCCGGTGGCAAGCCAACGGGAAAGTGGCGTGCTCCGGTGGCAAGCCAACGGGAAAGTGGCGTGCTCCGGTGGCAAGCCAACGGGAAAGTGGCGTGCTCCGGTGGCAAGCCAACGGGAAAGTGGCGTGCTTCGGTGGCAAGCCAACGGGAAAGTGGCGTGCTCCGGTGGCAAGCCAACGGGAAAGTGGCGTGCTCCGGTGGCAAGCCAACGGGAAAGTGGCGTGCTCCGGTGGCAAGCCAACGGGAAAGTGGCGTGCTCCGGTGGCAAGCCAACGGGAAAGTGGCGTGCTCCGGTGGCAAGCCAACGGGACTGTGGCGTGCTCCGGTGGCAAGCCAACGGGACTGTGGCGTGCTTCGGTGGCAAGCCAGCGGGAAAGTGGCGTGCTCCGGTGGCAAGCCAACGGGAAAAGGTGTGCTCCGGTGGCATGCTAATGGTAAAGGTGTGCTCCAGTGGCATTCTAACGGTAAAGGTGTGCTGCGGTCACATGCTAATGGTAAAGGTGTGCTCCGGTGGCATGCTAACGGGAATAGGTGTGCTCCGATGGCATGCTAACGGGAATAGGTGTGCCCGGTGGCATACTAACGGGAAAAGGTGTGCTACGGTGGCATGCTAGCGGGAAATGGTGTGCTTCGGTGGCATGATAACGAGAAAAGGGGTACTCCATTGGCACCACAATGGTCAAGGGACTTGGAAATGTCACATGTGAAGTCATACTCGCATAGTGTCTGTTGTTGCAGGGATCAAAAGAGCGACCCGGTGGAACAAGATGTGGACACTGTGCGGCAGATGGTGGTTTAAGGACAGCAAACAGCAAAATAAGACCAAGCAACAGCAAGAAAACAATCCAAGAATTACCGCAGCAGACAAGTAAGTGATTGTGATTCTTTTAAACGGTGATGTATGATCAGATGAAGTGGAATGCAGTAAGTTTGGAAATATGATTAACATGTTAATAAAGTGTCTGAAATGTATGAGCGAGAAAGAGAAAAAGGTGGATTGTTACAGGGGGACAGCTGAGAGTAGGGAGTTGCAGAGAAAGTCCTTGTGACAGGTTTAGGATGTATACGGCTGTTTATTGCCTCCTCCACATACAAAGGCAGGAGATGAGACTATCAAACTATTGAACTTGGAGTTGTCAGTAATGTTGGAGGTGAAATTAATAAAGCAAGTAAAATGGGAAAGAAAAAAAGGGGTTGTATGTTTGCCTGGTCAGAGGGATGTTTGCCTGGTCATGGGGATGTTTGTCTGGTCAGAGGGATGTTTGCCTGGTCAGAGGGATGTTTGCCTGGTCAGGGGGATGTTTGCCTGGTCAGGGGGATGTTTGCCTGGTCAGGGGGATGTTTGTCTGGTCAGGGGGATGTTTGTCTGGTCAGAGGGATGTTTGCTTCACGTTGGGGAAGAGGGAAAGGATTGAATAATCCGGCACCTGTCCTATGCACAGGATGGTCAGCTAGTGCCGCCATTGGGAAAGAGCTGACCTAGTGTCACTATCAATCATCAGAGTCTGCAGTACAACTGATTAGGGGTCCAGCAGGGGGGCGCTGATGACACAGGTGGACCTTGGGGCGGTTTTCCGGTTGCGGACGCTGCACCTAGAGGGTTTTCTTCATGTAATTATCCTCCTCACATTGCAGACTTGTGAACTTAATAAATTTTCTTCATTTGCTTATTTTCTTCCTTCTCTCCCAAACACGTTGCTGAAGTGCTGTCTCACCCCCACTGCCCCCATCCAGAAGCTTCTTGTGGCTGCTGTTCAGTGAGATTTGTCCTCTATATACCAGCAGTCTGTGTATGGGCCTGTCCCTGTCTGATCCTCTCTGCTCTCCACCCCTGCACTCAGACATGGGAAACCCTGTACTCGGATTACTTCACATCTTGGTGAACAACAGCTGAAAGGACCCTATAAAGGAGCCTTTACCAGGCAGGTGACAGCGGTGCAGCATTGTGCTTGTGGGGGCAATCGGGCGGTGGAGTCAGAAATTGGGGAATACTTGGGTGCTCTCTGGACGGACAATATTAGTGCTGCAGTAATTTCCCACAAGTTTTTGCACAGAGCGGCCACTAATATAGAATAAAGTAAAACAATTGTGCTCTGTAAATAATGGCTGTGCTTTGCTACAAATGCTTCATGTTCGCAGGAGGTTTTTTTTTCTTTAATAAATTTTATTTAGTTTATAATTGATTTTTTCTCTTTCTGCTAGATATCAGCACATGATAGAGGCCGTACGGGACTGATATAAGAAGTTCTTGGCTGAGAAGGAAAGAAGCTTCATTCCTCCATGAGCTGCAGTTCTTTGTGTCCAGTCGGGAACTCTATTAGTAAGTAGATTTTATCACCGGCGCAGACATTTCCGGGAAGGTTCCAATTGGCCGAATACAAGACGTTCATTAAACTCTTCAATTGAAATAAACGTCTGGTTATCATCCACAATACTTAATACCGGTCACTTGTCACAAATTTGTATATTTTTACCTGTTATAAAATGCTGCTGATCCCTTGAATCTTTTCTTTTTTTTTGTCATTTTAGACAAAACATTACATATTTCTGACAAGTCCCAGGTCTTTTCACACCACTCGTTTTGCAGGTTCTTTAATTCTACAGCACTTATGTTATTGGGGTCATTTTTGTGCAGTTTGCAGTTACATGATTTTTTATACATGTTTTTTTTTAGCTTTGTCTTGTTATTACATCACATTCATCTTTTTCCTCTCTTGCTTTCCTGGACTGAAGGAAACATATCTCCAAGTCACTCTGAGCTGCCGGCAGGAGAGATGGACCCTCAGGAGCCTCCTAGTCTTCAGAATCCACATGAAGGAGAAGTCCAAGAACAAGAAAGGCCTCCGACAGCAGAGCAACCTGTCCGCCAAAAAGTCCCAGAAGAAGAAGCGATGGTCCCGCAGCTCATCTGTGTTTTTCCTAAATGTGGTTTATACTTTTACTGATTGTAATTTTCTTGGTCGATACCAGATAAAGTTTTGGATGACAACTGTCTGGACTTGTGTCTTATTTTACATTTCTCCTTTTTTCTTCTTGCTTCCCCTCCAGTGAGATCTGGCTTAGGTGATAAAAGCCTTTCTCTATCCGGCATTTTTGCAGCAGGCTGGAGAAAGACTTTCTGGATGATAACTTGCCTTAGTCTCAGGTGCCCATACACTAGTTAGCTTTAGACCGGACGCTTGTCCACACAACACATCCCGACTCCCTCATATACATGAATGTGGTTATATGTGTGGGGGAGATGGCCCCATACACAGCACATGGTCGGCTGCTCCAGCAAAAATCCTTGGGTTTGACCTACCTTCCTGTAATATATATGGGGGGCCATTAGTTGGATGTTTGCAGGACCCCTCTTTGTCCAACAGCTTCCCTCCCCCACACATAGCAAGCAGTGTACAGACAAGCTCCCTTCCCGCACATACAGCATATATAGCATATAAAGAAAAAACTTAGAAGTCTGAACAGAAACATAAATTGATGTGCATGCAAAATGTAAATGCATGTTAACACAAGGCCAAAGCAAAATACTCAAGTAACTGGAAGTAAATGGGTAAATCGCACAGTGCAAAAATAATAAATAATGAAGGGTATTTAGTTAACATAATTTTGATCAAAATAATGTAAAAGCTATCCCGCCACGTCATAGCAACCCTTATGGGACAATCCTAACTCTAATATTAAAACCTTACCATTTGTCAAGTGACGTACATATGGATAAGGGCAGAGAGACTGACCCCCTAGTAGAAGCATAGACCTGAGGCAGAATAAACATTTCAGCTCAGACAAAGGGTGGCCACACCCTAATATGTACTAAAGCACACTGAACTACAAAGAAAAAACCTAGAAGTCTGAACTGAAACATAAATTGATGTGCATGCAAAATGTAAATGCATGTTCACACAAGGCCACTAGACAAAGAAAAACCAAAGACAAGCAAAATACCCAAGTAACCGGAAGTAAATGGGTAAATCGCAAAGTGCAAAAATAATAAATAATGAAGGGTATTTAGTAGTGAAGAGCGAGCACTAAAATGCTCGGGTGCTCAAAGCTCGGGCCGAGCTCGCCATGATACTCGGTTGCTCGACCTGAGCCACGAGCCCAATGTTAGTCTATGGGAGACCCGAGCATTTTCGCGGCGGCATCCCCGGCTGTCTTTTAAAAGCCTAACAAGTGTCCAAAATGTGGCAGTGCTCAAATGACATGGGGACAGCATGGGGATCGCCCCAGGAAGAATTTCTGACCCCCAGGTCACTTCTGTCAACAACGTGGTCAGAGGTATTAAGCCACTTTTAAGGGCTCACAATAAAACGTTCAAAAACTAAACTGAAACTGCTTTCCTGTGAAATATGTTAAGGAAGTTCCTTTCCAGGGTAAAGACTTGTGTATAAGGTAAAATAAATAATAGAAAAAAAAAATACTCCTCCACACCTTGGGCTATGTTCACAAGTAGCATTTTTAATGTGTTTTTGCACTTTTGTATTGCTTCAACCGTGACAAATGCATTCACCGGGAAATGTCATTTTAACATTTTACAACCTTATCTGGCCATGTGCTGTGTGACACATGCATACAGTGCTGAAAAGACATGGGGACAGCATGGGGAAGACCCCTGGAAGCATCTCTGACTCCCCGGTCACTGCCTAAAAGTGTGCCCATCAGAAGTCATCCTTGCCGCATCAGAAGATGCAGACTTGCAACTATCCCCGTGCAAGTTCTTGTCCCAGGGCAGGGTTCAATTGTACCTCCCCCATTCCTTGCAATGCAAGCGCAAATATGCAGCCAACCACCCACCCACCCCCAGGCTGCAATACCATATTGCTTGCTTGCACTTGAAATTGGGCCGTTTAGGCATGTGGAGGCGGAATCTGGCCACCATGTCATGGCAGCGTTGGCGGCCTGGTATCCATACTCAGTCCCCAGCCGCCCGGCGGCGGGGTGTCCACACTCGGTCCCCAACCGCCTGGGGGCGGCCGGGTGTCCATACTCGGTCGCCAGCCGCCTGGGGGCAGCCGGGTGTCCATAAAAGGTCCCCAGCCGCCCCTATTTCTCCTTGGAACATCCCCCCACACACTTTTCTTAGCCTGGCCTGCTTTAGGGCAGCATTGGACGAGCCCACCAGAGAACCAGACTCCTCCGGTGGGCCCTGGCTTCTCCATCAGGGGAGTTGAGAGTGCCAAGGTGAGGACCATGATGATGATACAAGTTAGCATCTGCTTTGTTTTATTGGAATGCAAGCGCATGTATGTAGTAGCGGCAAGGCCTGAGGTGGTCAGCGTTTTGGCGCATATCCTACCTCCTCCGAGGATTGCTGGATGTTTTCCTGCTACTATCCCAGTTCTATGACTCCCGTTAAAACAAAGCTTCAGGTGATGAATGATGGATGAGGTGGTGGCAAAGGAGAGCAGGAGGAACAGGGACCATTCACATCAATATCAGGCAAGTCAACCACATATGTCTTGTAGGATATGTTTCTGTAACAAAAGGAGCGGTTTGGCTACACAGTTATAGGGCATACAGTGAGTGCAATGCCTACCAAAAATTTCGAGGCACTCCAATGTACCTTGGAAATGACATGGAGGTCAGAGGGCCTTAACTAAACAGTTTTTTCCATTTATAGCAACTGGGTCTCCTGTACAATGTTGGCCTAAACAGTGAATGGAAGGCTTTCCAAAAATTATGAGGTACTGCAATGCCCCTTGAAACAGACGTGGATTACAGCGTACTAAAAACCTTCTACCCACTATTGGGGAGTGGGTCTCCCTTAGTATTCGCCTTTGCATTGAAAAGCAAAAGCTGACTAAAATTAGGAGGAAATGCAATGTCCGTTGGGAGAGTTGTGGAGGTTAGAGGTAATTAAAAACAACATTTCAATGCCCCTAGGAAGAGCTGTGGAGTTCAGAGTGGCTTAAGAAGACTGTTTTAATGTCCCTTTGAAGAGACATGGAGGTCACAGTAGCTTAACAAGATGGTTTTAATGCCCCTCGGAAAAGACGTGGAGGTCCCAGTAGCTTAATAAGACGGTTTTAATGCTCCTCAGAAAAGTGGTGAAGGTCCCAGTAGCTTAACAAGACGGTTTTAATGCCCCTTGGAAAAGTGGTGGAGGTCGCAGTAGCTTAACAAGACGGTTTGAATGCCCCTTGGAAGAGACGTGGAGGTCCCAGTAGCTTAACAAGACGGTTTGAATGCCCCTTGGAAGAGACGTGGAGGTCCCAGTAGCTTAATAAGACTGTTTTAATGCCCCTCGGAAAAGTGGTGGAGGTCACAGTAGCTTAACAAGACGCTTTTAATGCCCCTCGGAAGAGACGTGGAGGTCCAAGTAGCTTAACAAGACGGTTTGAATGCCCCTTGGAAGAGACGTGGAGGTCCCAGTAGCTTAACAAGACGGTTTGAATGCCCCTTGGAACAGACGTGGAGGTCCCAGTAGCTTAACAAGACAGTTTAAATGCCCCTCGGAAAAGTTGTAGAGGTCATAGTGGCTTAACAAGATGCTTTTAATGCCTCTCAGAAGAGACGTGGAGGTCCCAGTAGCTTAACAAGATGGTTTGAATGCCCCTTGGAAGAGAAGTGGAAGTCCCAGTAGCTTAACAAGACGGTTTTAATGCTTCTCGGAAAAGTGGTGGAGGTCCCAGTAGCTTAAAAAGACGCTTTTACTGCCCCTCGAAAAAGTGGTGGAGGTCGCAGTAGCTTAACAAGACGGTTTGAATGCCCCTTGGTAGAGACGTGGAGGTCCCAGTAGCTTAACAAGACATTTTTAATGCCCTTCGGAAAAGTGGTGGAGGTCACAGTAGCTTAACAAGTCGCTTTTAATGCCCCTCAGAGGAGAAGTGGAGATCCCAGTAGCTTAACAAGACGGTTTGAATGCCCCTTGGAAGAGACGTGGAGGTCACAGTAGCTTAACAAGACGGTTAGTATGCCCCTTGGAAGAGACGTGGAGGTCACAGTAGCTTAACAAGATGGTTTTAATGCTCCTCGGAAAAGTGGTGGAGGTCCCAGTAGCTTAACAAGATGCTTTTAATGCCCCTCGGAAAAGTGGTGGAGGTCCCAGTAGCTTAACAAGACGCTTTGAATGCCCCTTGGAAGAGACGTGGAGGTCCCAGTAGCTTAACAAGACGGTTTTAATGCCCCTTGGAAAAGTGGTGGAGGTCGCAGTAGCTTAACAAGACTGTTTGAATGCCCCTTGGAAAAGTGGTGCAGGTCCCAGTAGCTTAACAAGATGGTTTGAATGCCCCTTGGAAGAGACGTGGAGGTACCAGTAGCTTAAAAAGACGGTTTTAATGCCCCTCGGAAAAGTGGTGGAGGTCCCAGTAGCTTAACAAGACGGTTTTAATGCCCATCGGAAAAGTGGTGGAGGTCCCAGTAGCTTAACAATACGCTTTTAATGCCTCTCAGAAGAGACGTGGAGGTCCCAGTAGCTTAACAAGACAGTTTGAATGCCCCTTGGAAGAGACGTGGAGGTCCCAGTAGCTTAAGAAGACGGTTTGAATGCCCCTTGGAAGAGACGTGGAGGTCCCAGTAGCTTAAAAAGACGGTTTTAATGCTTCTCGGAAAAGTGGTGGAGGTCCCAGTAGCTTAATAAGACGCTTTTAATGCCCCTCGAAAAAATGGTGACGTACATATGGATAAGGGCAGAGAGACTGACCCCCTAGTAGAAGCATAGACCTGAGGCAGAATAAACATTTCAGCTCAGACAAAGGGTGGCCACACCCTAATATGTACTAAAGCACACTGAACTACAAAGAAAAAACCTAGAAGTCTGAACTGAAACATAAATTGATGTGCATGCAAAATGTAAATGCATGTTCACACAAGGCCACTAGACAAAGAAAAACCAAAGACAAGCAAAATACCCAAGTAACCGGAAGTAAATGGGTAAATCGCAAAGTGCAAAAATAATAAATAATGAAGGGTATTTAGTAGTGAAGAGCGAGCACTAAAATGCTCGGGTGCTCAAAGCTCGGGCCGAGCTCGCCATGATACTCGGTTGCTCGACCTGAGCCACGAGCCCAATGTTAGTCTATGGGAGACCCGAGCATTTTCGCGGCGGCATCCCCGGCTGTCTATTAAAAGCCTAACAAGTGCCCAAAATTTGGCAGTGCTCAAATGACATGGGGACAGCATGGGGATCGCCCCAGGAAGCATTTCTGACCCCCAGGTCACTTCTGTCAACAACGTGGTCAGAGGTATTAAGCCACTTTTAAGGGCTCACAATAAAACGTTCAAAAACTAAACTGAAACTGCTTTCCTGTGAAATATGTTAAGGAAGTTCCTTTCCAGGGTAAAGACTTGTGTATAAGGTAAAATAAATAACAGAAAAAAAAAATACTCCTCCACACCTTGGGCTATGTTCACAAGTAGCATTTTTAATGTGTTTTTGCACTTTTATATTGTTTCAACCGTGACAAATGCATTCACCGGGAAATGTCATTTTAACATTTTACAACCTTATCTGGCCATGTGCTGTGTGACACATGCATACAGTGCTGAAAAGACATGGGGACAGCATGGGGAAGACCCCTGGAAGCATCTCTGACTCCCCGGTCACTGCCTAAAAGTGTGCCCATCAGAAGTCATCCTTGCCGCATCAGAAGATGCAGACTTGCAACTATCCCCGTGCAAGTTCTTGTCCCAGGGCAGGGTTCAATTGTACCTCCCCCATTCCTTGCAATGCAAGCGCAAATATGCAGCCAACCACCCACCCACCCCCAGGCTGCAATACCATACTGCTTGCTTGCACTTGAAATTGGGCCTTTTAGGCATGTGGAGGCGGAATCTGGCCACCATGTCATGGCAGCGTTGGCGGCCTGGTATCCATACTGAGTCCCCAGCCGCCCGGCGGCGGGGTGTCCACACTCGGTCCCCAACCGCCTGGGGCGGCCGGGTGTCCATACTCGGTCGCCAGCCGCCTGGGGGCAGCCGGGTGTCCATAAACGGTCCCCAGCCGCCCCTATTTCTCCTTGGAACATCCCCCCACACACTTTTCTTAGCCTGGCCTGCTTTAGGGCAGCATTGGACGAGCCCACCAGAGAACCAGACTCCTCCGGTGGGCCCTGGCTTCTCCATCAGGGGAGTTGAGAGTGCCAAGGTGAGGACCATGATGATGATACAAGTTAGCATCTGCTTTGTTTTGTTGGAATGCAAGCTCATGTATGTAGTAGGAGCAAGGCCTGAGGTGGTCAGCGTTTTGGCGCATATCCTACCTCCTCCGAGGATTGCTGGATGTTTTCCTGCTACTATCCCAGTTCTATGACTCCCGTTAAAACAAAGCTTCAGGTGATGAATGATGGATGAGGTGGTGGCAAAGGAGAGCAGGAGGAACAGGGACCATTCACATCAATATCAGGCCAGTCAACCACATATGTCTTGTAGGATATGTTTCTGTAACAAAAGGAGCGGTTTGGCTACACAGTTATAGGGCATACAGTGAGTGCAATGCCTACCAAAAATTTCGAGGCACTCCAATGTACCTTGGAAATGACATGGAGGTCAGAGGGCCTTAACTAAACAGTTTTTTCCATTTATAGCAACTGGGTCTCCTGTACAATGTTGGCCTAAACAGTGAATGGAAGGCTTTCCAAAAATTATGAGGAACTGCAATGCCCCTTGAAACAGACGTGGATTACAGCGTACTAAAAACCTTCTACCCACTATTGGGGAGTGGGTCTCCCTTAGTATTCGCCTTTGCATTGAAAAGCAAAAGCTGACTAAAATTAGGAGGAAATGCAATGTCCGTTGGAAGAGTTGTGGAGGTTAGAGGTAATTAAAAACAACATTTCAATGCCCCTAGGAAGAGCTGTGGAGTTCAGAGTGGCTTAAGAAGACTGTTTTAATGTCCCTTTGAAGAGACATGGAGGTCACAGTAGCTTAACAAGATGGTTTTAATGCCCCTCGGAAAAGACGTGGAGGTCCCAGTAGCTTAACCAGACGGTTTGAATGCCCCTCGGAAGAGGGGCTTTTAATGCCCCTTCCAAGAGCCATACAGTACAGCATAGTACAAACATTATTCCCATTATTGGGGAGTGTGTATCCCATAGTCATTGCTTATGCCTTCCAAGCAAAAGCTGCCAAAAATTGGGACGGAGGAACTTGCAATGCCCCTTACAAGAGCCATGCAGTACAGCATATTCCAAACATTATTCCCATTATTGGGGAGTGTGTCTCCCATAGTCTTTGCTTATGCCTTCCAAGCAAAAGCTGCCAAAAATTAGGACGAAGGAGCTTGCAATGCCCCTTACAAGAGCCATGCAGTACGGCATATTACAAACATTATTCCCATTATTGGGGAATGGGTCTCCCATAGTATTTGCTTATGCCTTCCAAGAAAAAGCTGCCAAAAATTAAGAGGAACTGCAATGCCCGTTCGAAGAGTCATGGAGGTTAGAATTAATTAAAAACAACATATCAATGCCCCTTGGAAGAGCTGTGGAGTTCAGAGTGGTTTAACAAGACGCTATTAATGCCCCTCAAAAGAGATGTGGAGGTCCCAGTAGCTTAACAAGACGGTTTTAATACCCCTTGGAAAAGTGGTGGAGGTCCCAGTAGCTTAACAATACGGTATTAATACCCCTCGGAAAAGTGGTGGAGGTCACAGTAGCTTAAGAAGACGCTTTTAATGCCCCTCAGAAGAAACGTGGCGATGCCAGTAGCTTAACAAGACGGTTTTAATGCCCCTTGGAAAAGTGGTGGAGGTCGCAGTAGCTTAACAAGATGCTATTAATGCCCCTCAGAAGAGACGTGGAGGTCCCAGCAGCTTAACAAGACGGTTTGAATGCCCCTTGGAAGAGACGTGGAGGTCACAGTAGCTTAACAAGATGCTATTAATGCCCCTCAGAAGAGACGTGGAGGTTCCAGCAGCTTAACATGACGGTTTTAATGCTCCTCAGAAAAGTGGTGGAGGTCCCAGTAGCTTAACAAGATGGTTTTAATGCCCCTCAGAAACGTAGTGGAGGTCCCAGTAGCTTAACAAGACTGTTTGAATGACCCTTGGAAGAGACGTGGAGGTCCCAGTAGCTTAACTGGCCGGTTTAAATGCCCCTTGGAAAAGTGGTGGAGGTCACAGTAGCTTAACAAAACGCTATTAATGCCCCTCAGAAGAGACGTGGAGGTCTCAGTAACTTAACAAGACGGTTTTAATGCTCCTCAGAAAAGTGGTGGAGGTCCCAGTAGCTTAACAAGACGGTTTTAATGCCCCTTGGAAAATTGGTGGAGGTCGCAGTAGCTTAACAAGACGGTTTGAATGCCCCTTGGAAGAGACGTGGAGGTCCCAGTAGCTTAACAAGACGGTTTTAATGCTCCTCAGAAAAGTGGTGGAGGTCCCAGTAGCTTAACAAGACGGTTTTAATGCCCCTTGGAAAAGTGGTGGAGGTCGCAGTAGCTTAACAAGATGGTTTGAATGCCCCTTGGAAGAGACGTGGAGGTCCCAGTAGCTTAACAAGACGGTTTGAATGCCCCTTGGAAGAGACGTGGAGGTCCCAGTAGCTTAACAAGACTGTTTTAATGCCCCTCGGAAAAGTGGTGGAGGTCACAGTAGCTTAACAAGATGCTTTTAATTCCCCTCGGAAGAGACGTGGAGGTCCAAGTAGCTTAACAAGACGGTTTGAATGCCCCTTGGAAGAGACGTGGTGTTCCCAGTAGCTTAACAAGACGGTTTGAATGCCCCTTGGAAGAGACGTGGAGGTCCCAGTAGCTTAACAAGACAGTTTTAATGCCCCTCGGAAAAGTTGTAGAGGTCACAGTAGCTTAACAAGATGCTTTTAATGCCTCTCAGAAGAGACGTGGAGGTCCCAGTAGCTTAACAAGATGGTTTGAATGCCCCTTGGAAGAGAAGTGGAAGTCCCAGCAGCTTAACAAGACGGTTTTTATGCTTCTCGGAAAAGTGGTGGAGGTCCCAGTAGCTTAAAAAGACGCTTTTACTGCCCCTCGAAAAAGTGGTGGAGGTCGCAGTAGCTTAACAAAACGGTTTGAATGCCCCTTGGTAGAGACGTGGAGGTCCCAGTAGCTTAACAAGACAGTTTGAATGCCCCTTGGAAGAGACGTGGAGGTCCCAGTAGCTTAACAAGACGTTTTTAATGCCCCTCGGAAAAGTGGTGGAGGTCACAGTAGCTTAACAAGTCGCTTTTAATGTCCCTCAGAAGAGAAGTGGAGATCCCAGTAGCTTAACAAGACGGTTTGAATGCCCCTTGGAAGAGACGTGGAGGTCACAGTAGCTTAACAAGACGGTTAGAATGCCCCTTGGAAGAGACGTGGAGGTCACAGTAGCTTAACAAGATGGTTTTAATGCTCCTCGGAAAAGTGGTGGAGGTCCCAGTAGCTTAACAAGATGCTTTTAATGCCCCTCGGAAAAGTGGTGGAGGTCCCAGTAGCATAACAAGACGCTTTGAATGCCCCTTGGAAGAGACGTGGAGGTCACAGTAGCTTAACAAGATGGTTTTAATGCTCCTCGGAAAAGTGGTGGAGGTCCCAGTAGCTTAACAAGATGCTTTTAATGTCCCTCGGAAAAGTGGAGGTCCCAGTAGCTTAACAAGACGGTTTTAATGCCCCTTGGAAAAGTGGTGGAGGTCGTAGTAGCTTAACAAGACTGTTTGAATGCCCCTTGGAAAAGTGGTGCAGGTCCCAGTAGCTTAACAAGATGGTTTGAATGCCCCTCGGAAAAGTGGTGGAGGTCCCAGTAGCTTAACAAGACGGTTTTAATGCCCCTCGGAAAAGTGGTGGAGGTCCCAGTAGCTTAACAATACGCTTTTAATGCCTCTCAGAAGAGACGTGGAGGTCCCAGTAGCTTAACAAGACGGTTTGAATGCCCCTTGGAAGAGACGTGGAGGTCCCAGTAGCTTAAGAAGACGGCTTGAATGCCCCTTGGAAGAGACGTGGAGGTCCCAGTAGCTTAACAAGACGGTTTTAATGCTTCTCGGAAAAGTGGTGGAGGTCCCAGTAGCTTAATAAGACGCTTTTAATGCCCCTCGAAAAAATGGTGGAGGTCGCAGTAGCTTACCAAGACGGTTTGAATGCCCCTTGGAAGAGACGTGGAGGTCCCAGTAGCTTAACAAGACAGTTTGAATGCCCCTTGGAAGAGACGTGGAGGTCCCACTAGCTTAACAAGACGTTTTTAATGCCCCTCGGAAAAGTGGTGGACGTACCAGTAGCTTAATAAGACGCTTTTAATGCCCCTCAGAAAAGTGGTGAAGGTCCCAGTAGCTTAACAAGACGGTTTGAATGCCCCTTGGAAGAGATGTGGAAGTCCCAGTAGATTAACAAGACGGTTTTAATGCTCCTCGGAAAAGTGGTGGAGGTAGCAATAGCTTAACAAGACGCTTTTAATGCCCCTTACAAGAGCCATACAGTACAGCATTTTAAAAATATTATTCCCATTATTGGGGAGTGGGTCTCCCACAGTCTTTGCTTATGCCTTCCAAGCAAAAGCTGACAAAAATAAGGACGGAGGAACTTTCAATAATGGCAACACGGACCACGGTCACCCTGGTGGTATAGTGGTGGTGGAGGCTGAGGATAAGGAGAAGAACATAAAACAGCCGAAATGAGGAAGCGTATACCCATGTGTGGGTGTGAAGCGGTGCATGTGAATACACTTTCCGAAATAACACAGTGGATTTGACTTTATGTTACTCTGCTGTCATTTGGTGGTGATGAGAAGTCTGGCCCAATCCAGCTACTGTTCATTTTGATAAGGGTCAGCTTGTCAGCATTGTCAGTTGACAGGCGAGTGCGCTTATCAGTTATAATTACCCCAGCAGCACTAAAAACACGCACCGATAACACGCTAGCGGCAGGGCAGGCCAGGACCTCCAAGGCGTACAGAGCGATTTCATTCCAAGTGTCCAGCTTGGATACCCAATAATTAAAAGGCACAGAGGAATCAAGGAGGATGCTGGTACGGTCGGCAAGGTACTCCCTCACCATCTTTTGAAACTTTCCACTGCTTGTGAGAGTACCCCGCGCCTCAGGGCCTGTAAGCTGGGCAGGTCTCAGAAAACTGTCCCAGAATGTTGACAGTGTTCCCCTGCCTCTGCTGGATTGGAGTTGCCTCTCTCTCGCTTGTACGCCTTGGTTGGTCAACGAACTGTGACCTCTGCCGCTAGCGTGTTCAGATGGGAATTTTTTTTTAACAGTTCTGCAGCAAGGGCCTTCTGGTACTGCCCCATTTTCGTAGACCTCTCCACCTCAGGAATAAAAGAGTGAAAGTTCTCCTTGTAGCGGGGGTCTAAAAGTGTCACCAACCAGTAATGACTGTCACCCAACATTTTGACAACGCGAGGGTCACGGTTAAGGCAGAGTAACATAAAGTCAGCCATGCGTGCCAGACTGGTAATGGGCAAGACTTCCGTGTCCTCACCAAGATGACGACTGACCATGCTCTCCTCCTCCTCCCCCCCCCCCCTGTCCTCAGGCCACCCACGCTGAACTGACAGTATGACAGTTGTACAGGTACTACCGTCTACAGCGCATGATACAAGCTCCTGTTCTTCCTCCTCCTCCTCTCCCTCATTGTCCCCCAATGCACGTTGGGATGAGATGAGGCTGGGCTGTGTGTAATCGACCGCTACGGCTTCTTGATCCATTTCATCATACTCTGGCTGCAATGCCTCCTCTTTAATTCTCTGCAGAGAGCATTGCAAAAGACAGACAAGTGGAATGCTGACGCTAATGATGGCGTCATCGCCACTCACCATCTTGGTGGACTCCTCAAAGTTTGTCAAGATGGTACATACAGTACAGACCAAAAGTTTGGACACACCTTCTCATTTAAAGATTTTTCTGTATTTTCATGACTATGAAAATTGTACATTCACACTGAAGGCATCAAAACTATGAATTAACACATGTGGAATTATATACTTAACAAAAAAATGTGAAACAACTGAAAATATGTCTTATATTCTAGGTTCTTCAAAGTAGCCACCTTTTGCTTTGATGACTGCTTTGCACACTCTTGAGAGACTGCCATAAAGACTGAGAGGAGGGGGCATCTTTGCATGCAGTATGGACAGGGGATTGCCATGCACACACAACAGGTGACACCAGCTGACACTGGTCATGGACCCTGGGGTTCGCCCCACAAAGTCAGGTGCTTTGCTGCCATGTGCCTGATCATGCTGGTGGTGGTCAGGCTGGTAGTTTCGTCACCCCTGCTGATGCTGGCATGGCAGGTGGTACAAATGGCCTTTTTGGGGATATCAGCAGAGTCTTTAAAAAAATTCCAGACTCTGGAAGACCTACAGGTTGTACTGGCAACGTCCCTCGTGTTGGTGTTACGGGGAACTGTTGCCGGCCTTCTGTGTGCGGCCACCACACTGCTTTTTTCTGCCTGTTGGGGTACTCTGCCTCCCTCACCCTGTCTGCTGCTGGCCTCGCTCTGCATGTCCTCCTGCCACATTGGGTCAGTTACTAGATCATCCACCACCTCCTCCTCTTCCACTTGCGCACCACGATCCTCCTCCTCACTTCCTGGCAATTGTGTCTCGTCATCGTCAACCTCTTGTGACAAATTGCCAGCGTTGACTTCCTCTGGCCGTGGCTGTTCAAATATTTGGGCATCTCTACATGGGATCTCCTCTTCCACCACTTCAAGCGGAGCAGGCGAGGGGCACAAATCTGGAAATGAACCAGTGAACAGCTCTTCAGAGTGTCCAAGTGTGGGATCAGTTGCTGTCTGATGACACTCGGCATGGTGGGAGGGAGGAGCATCAGGGTGAGGAGGAGTATGCGGTCGAGACTCATGGCTACTAAGAATTGACCGTGTGGAAGACAGACCGGAGGTGGTGGTGCCCAGGTAACTGGAAGTATTATCTGCTATCCAATTAATAACCTGTTCACACTGATCTGGTGTTGTTCTGTGCTTCCCTAGTAATTCGGTCAAGAAGTGGGAGCGAGAAGATATGGCTGTTGATTGTGGCACATTTTCACCCTGGCCACGGCCCCGTCCTCTGCATGCACCATCACCAGAACGTCCACTTCCATGTCCCTTGCCACGCGCCTTGCCCATTGTAAAGTAAGTAAAATAGCTTACACTCGCACCATCAATGGAAAAAGGGTAATAAAGTAGATTAGAACCGTGGAAGAGGAAAACCACAGTTCTATTTCTCTGGCCTACACCCGACTCTTTTAAACAATCTGAACAATCAGGGAGAAACTATTACTGTTTTTCTTTACGGAAAAAATACCAAAAGGTGAATAATAGAGATTTTTTACCGTGGAATGGCAAAACCACAGTTATTGTTTACTGGGGTATACCAGAAAATTTTAAATAGATATATTTGTGTCTGAACAATCAGGAGATAGTACTGTTTTTCTTTACAGCAAAAAATGCAAAAAAGCAGGATAATACAGAGATTTGACCCGTGGAACTGCAAAACCACACTTGTATTTCTCGGGCCTACACCAGACTATTTTCAACAGATATATTTGTGTCTAAACAATCAGGAGACACTACTACTGTTTTTCTTTGCGGCAAAAAATGCCAAAAGCAGGATAATAGAGATTTTTTACCGTGGAACAGCAAAACCACAGTTATAATTTACTGGTGTATACCAGACTATTTTCAACAGATATATTTGTGTCTGAACAATCAGGAGACACTATTAGTTTTTTTTTACGGTGACACATATTACTATAACTTGCACCCATAGTGCAAAAAAAACAAAAACCCTAAAAAAACACAATGGGTTCAACCGTACTCAAATTGTTAACTAGGAGCAATGATTAGTGTGAATAATATAATATTTTGATTGGAGATGATCCAACCTCTGGTTCCACCACTGATCCTGAGAATGAAGGAATGGGGAACCTATCAGCTTTTTTTTTTTCCTGCACAGCTGTGCTCCCAACCACCCACAGTGCAAAAAAAACCCCTAAAAAAACAATAGGTATAACCGTACTCAAATTGATAATTGGGAGCAACGATTAGTGTGAGGGATATAATATTGTGATTGGCGATGTTCCATCCACTGATTCTGAGAAAGAAGGAATGGGGAACCTATCAGCTTTTTTTCCTGCACAGCTGTGCTCCCACCCATTGCGCAAAAATACCCTAAAAAAATGCACGTACTCAAATTGTTAATTGGGAGCAATGATGAGTGTGAAGGGATATAATATCTTGATTGGCGATGGTCCGACCTGTGGTTCCGCCACCGATCCCAAGAATGAAGGAATTGAGAACCTATAAGCTTTTTTTTTCCTGCACAGCTGTGCTCCCAACCACCCACCCATAGTGCAAAAAATAAAAAAAACAATAGATCCAACTGTACTCAAATTGTTAAATTGGGAGCGTGAAAAAAATAATGCATCCACTTCTTTCTAAATTAGGCTGTCAGACCCCCAAGAATGACATCCTAGTAATATGCCATGACTTATACCTCTTTAAATGTATGCAAAGGATAAACCTGGATATCCAGGTATACGTTCTATTGATTGATTTCTATAAGGGCCTATTTACACATGTAAATGTGTATCTGCTACGGACATGAATGATCGGCTGCAGCCCTTCCACGTGGCCAGTCAATGGATCCGCAAATCACAACAAGTAATTCAAGGAAATGGAAAAGTAAAAAAAAAATTCTAGTAACATTGTATAGCGTACCGGCGATTGCGCTATTTAACTTGCCATCAGTGATTGACAGCATATAAATGGTTAAACAGCAGTGATTGACGCTCCGCTCTGGCCGCTGCTGTTACAGCAAGATGTCAGCTGTGTAGGATGGGGGCTCTGCTCCTGAGCCCACCCGAAACAGCAATCCAATGGACGGTTTCACACACCACATTATCCAGTGGTGTTTAATTTGCTTTTCTATTTAGGAAACAAAACCGTTTTAATAACGTTTTCCTTCTCTGGTATCTAGGAGCCATTTCAGCTATTTGTAAAGGGAATCTGTCAGCAGGTTTTCTTGGCTATTCTGAGAGCAGCATGATGGGGTGAGCGCCACACTAGGAGTAGGACCACCGAGCCCAGAGCTATTGCAAGACGTGCAGACAATATATACCAGGTATGAATGAATCCAATACAACATTATTGTTACTTGGGAATGAACCTACTTGGATATAATACATCCCTTGATATGTATATACCAAAAGGTCATTATCTTGGGAATGCCTAAATTGGCTTTTATTATTTGGGATTATATCCTTTTACTATGTGACCTAGGATATACTATCAGTATGCATTAGCACAATTGGAGCTACTACTATTTAGCCCTGGTGTCTCTGCAATTCAAATATTTACATTATACCTCCTCACTATTATATGGTATTACTATATATATGTGTGTGTGCTCTTTTCTTTCCCGCCATGTACCCAAATTATTATAATAAAGGTCTTTTTTAACACATTGACCCCTTGTCGGATGTACTATATATTGGTTGTTGTTGAGAGCAGCATGATGTAGAGACAAAGACCTCTTACTGGTCTTTTATTAGCAGAAGATTATCACTAGAGGACTAGTAAACCTGCAGCCAGGTAGTCCAACCACGCCCCCCACCACTGATTGGCAGTTTAAATACAGTGTACACAGAAAGCTGCCAATCAGAGGTGTGGGTGGGGTTATTATACAGAGCTCAGCATTCAGAGATCTGCATGAGAAAAAAAAACCTGCAATTTTATCAAAATAACACCAAGCAGCCCAGTAAGTGATACATCGTTGGAATCAGGGCCTCGGATTATGCTGCTCTCAAATGGGATAGCAAAAACCTGCTGACATATTCCATTTAAAGGGGCAGCTGCTACTAAATCCAGACATGGTGCAAAATGTAAATTCTGCTGCAGATTTACTGCTGTAGATTTTTAATTCCTAAAAATCCCTGTAGATTCAGAGGATCTCAACCTTTTCAATGCAAATTATTTTCAAGACTTATTCACAGATATTATGAAATATTACAGTAGAAATAAAAAAAAAAAGCACAATACCTAAACCCCCTCCTTGGGAAAAATATATGGCAAGTATAAGAAAGACAAAAATTTATTCTGGAGTCATATTGAAGTGTAAATAGAATTGTAACCATACAATGTAAACAGCAGCAAATGTAAGTAGGATCCACTGGATCTATATAAGAGGAACATTTTCCAAAGCTGATCTTCGGAGCCCACCGCTATGCTGGCTGGACCGGCATTGTGATCGTCAGCACCTGGAATATACGTCACGTTTCACTGCAGCTCATAGAACCAAATGATAAGACGCAGAGCAGTGCGAGGCTTGTGACTCGCTATACACAAAATATACGACATGTTTGATGAATGGCATAAAGGAAAGCCGATGCATTCAGATGTCTCTGGGCAACTATATGTTGTGATAGATAAGTTCCTGTCAGGGTGAGGGGCAGCATCCTATCTGCTCACTCATCATGACAGGTTTACAACATGTTGACTCATGGACGTGATCAGTCAGTCAATCAATGACAGATGCACGTTCTTGATTCCGACAGGTAGGTCAGAGATATAAAAAATAGAAACTACCGCACTCCTGGAGTGGTGGTGGTGCCCAGGTAGGGTTACAAGCCCGTATAGATACAGAAAAATAACCTGGCACTCAGAAGACTCATGGGTTCTTTTAGTGATTTTTAATAAAGTAATGTAGTAAATAACAAATAAACAGACGTTTCGGTCACAATAGACCTTCATCGGTGTACTACAAAAGCAAAAAAATATAATAGTGAGTACCACATAGAAATATGCAATTCATATAACATAGGTTTGACAGAATGAGATCAAAATTCAATTGGTCATGGATAATGTACATACAGAAAATACAACATCGGGAAAAAATAATAATATAGTAGAGGATCTGGGGAAAGGGGATGGGAAGGAGAACTAGGTTAGGAGGGAAAGGGAAAAATAAAAAGTGACATACCGGTTTTATTAAAGGCGAGATGCATTTGGGCCGCTGTCTGTAGAAATTTGTAAACTAAGGGAACACATATAAAAAAATTTTTTTTAAATAAAGAGGTCTAGAACAATGTAAGATGTGTGATGACACTTAGTGTAATCGGTGGCTATGAGGTTAGAAATACCCCGATAGGTGCTGTGGGATGAGGAACAAGGAAGAGCACATAATGTGTGAGGGCAGGGGATGAAAAAACGTACCCGTTGCTTGCGGTAGGTACTTAAAGGTAATGGCCTGGTCGGTGCCGTAAGCTGTATAGAAAATGGAGTAAATAATAAAATATCTATGGGATATAGGGGCATTAAGTATAGTAGGAGCCAAAAAAGGAAAACATACCCGTAGAAGAAAATGAATAACCAGAGGCAGTAGCCCGGTAGGAAGTTGTATGCTAAGGGAAAAAATGGCACATTAAATGAAGCCCCAATAAGTATTAAGGATAAGGGGACCAGTGTAGGAAGCGTACCTGTATTGTAAAGGACGCAGGACGCGGTATCCACCGTTTGTCCAGAAGCATGTGGCAGGATAAGGCACCAGGGGTCTTTAAATAGGGGGTAGGAGGGGTGAAAGGTTGTAATAGGAGCCAATCATTGGTGGTAGTGGTGTGGGAACGCGCTTTACTAGATTCTGGGATAGGACCTGAAAACCGGAAGTAGCGTCAAATGACGCTATTCAGGTCCTGTAAGGAAAAAAACGGTCACGTGACCGGAAGTGACATGTGTATGCGTTCCACACAATGTTCTATGCGTTCCACTGAGCGAGGGGAGCGCTGTAATACTTGTAACAGCGCTGTAGAGCAGAGGAGACCCACTAATAGATATGTGGTTGCGTTCCACACAGGTACCATGCGTTCCACAGAGCGGTGGGAGCGCTGTAATACTTGTGACGGCATAGTAGAACAAGGGAAAGCCAGGATGGGAGTCCAGGAAGGATGGGGATCAGGAGGAGGGATGCCATATTAGGATGGGATCTGGAGAAACAGATAATGATAGCATAAGTTATTAAGGCAGAAAACACGGTGTATATCATAAAAACCACAATAAAGTGTAGTCATATCATCACGACCCCCCAAGTAACAAATAAAAGAAAATAAAAGAGGTTCCAACAAATAATATACCTGTGGTCTTGGTAGTGAATACATGTATATATGCAATCCGTGTTGTGTGGCAAGAATCAGTCGAAGTGGAAGAACTTAATTGGTTAGGAGGCACACACACATAAACACACATATACATTTATTTATATATCCATATACACACATACACACCCATTCCGAGGTGGCTATAGTCGTTTAAGTAAAGAAGCTGAGATCGTATTCCTTATTTAAGCCCCTTGGGGATAACGATTGTAACTCGTGGATCCAAAAAGCCTCTCTATATTTAAGAAGGCGAATACGGTCGCCTCCCCGTCTGGGAGGGGGTACGTGTTCAATCACTTGAAATTTTAGCTGCGCCACTGAATAGCCAGCTGATGCAAAATGTGATGGAACCAGAAGAAGAAGGTTTTTACAACGTATGGTCGATTTGTGTTTTGAGATCCTATCTTTAACACACTGGGTGGTTTCCCCCACGTACATGAGACCACAAGGACATTTAAGGATGTAAACAACATAGGAAGAGTTGCAGGTAAAGTAGTCCTTAATTTTGTACTGTTTCCCCGAGTGTGGGTGGTAAAAAGTGTCGCCTCGGATGATATTGTTGCATTGGTAGCATTGAAGACATGGGAATGTCCCGTTTTTGGGTGTGGACAGAAATCTTTGTCGAGGTTTAGTGATGGGGGTGCCTACGTCGGAATGGACGAGGCGGTCACGGATGTTAGTGGGTCTCATGTAGCATGGTAAAAATGGAGCTTTGAACTCTTGAACTGTGGGATAGGCTGTTTGGAGTATGCTCCAATGTTGTCGTATTTTCTTGTGTATTATCGAGACTACAGGATGGTAGGTATGGAAAAACGGTATACGGTTATTGGTGGAAAGTCTGGGTCTGTTGGTGGGTTCTAGGGCTCGAGATAATGTATCAGGTGGGTAACCTCTGTTGAGGAACTTCTCTTTCATCTCGGTGATCCTGATGTCCCGTGTGGTAGGATTGCTAACAATTCGTTCAACGCGGTGGAATTGGGACTTGGGCACTGAGGTGAAGATGGATTTGGGGTGGAGGCTGGTATAATGTAAGAGGCCGTTTCTGTCTGTGGGTTTAACATAAAGGTCCGATGAGAGGTGTCTTAGATTATCTTTTAAAATGGTAGTGTCGAGGAAGTTTATGGATTCCCTGCTAGAGGAAATGGTGAACCGTAGGCCCTCCCAGGATGAGTTGAGGGTCTCAAAGAATTGTGATAGGGTTTCTATGGGTCCCGCCCAGATGCAAAAAATGTCATCAATATAGCGTTTCCACATCCTGGAATAGGTTTGGAAGAGTGGGTTCGTATATACCACCTCTTCTTCAAACGATGACATGAAGCAGTTTGTCACAGACAGAAACGGCCCCTTACATTATACCAGCCTCCACCCCAAATCCATCTTCACCTCGGTGCCCAAGTCCCAATTCCACCGCGTTGAACGAATTGTTAGCAATCCTACCACACGGGACATCAGGATCACCGAGATGAAAGAGAAGTTCCTCAACAGAGGTTACCCACCTGATACATTATCTCGAGCCCTAGAACCCACCAACAGACCCAGACTTTCCACCAATAACCGTATACCGTTTGTCCATACCTACCATCCTGTAGTCTCGATAATACACAAGAAAATACGACAACATTGGAGCATACTCCAAACAGCCTATCCCACAGTTCAAGAGTTCAAAGCTCCATTTTTACCATGCTACAAGAGACCCACTAACATCCGTGACCGCCTCGTCCATTCCGACGTAGGCACCCCCATCACTAAACCTCGACAAAGATTTCTGTCCACACCCAAAAACGGGACATTCCCATGTCTTCAATGCTACCAATGCAACAATATCATCCGAGGCGACACTTTTTACCACCCACACTCGGGGAAACAGTACAAAATTAAGGACTACTTTACCTGCAACTCTTCCTATGTTGTTTACATCCTTAAATGTCCTTGTGGTCTCATGTACGTGGGGGAAACCACCCAGTGTGTTAAAGATAGGATCTCAAAACACAAATCGACCATACGTTGTAAAAACCTTCTTCTTCCGGTTCCATCACATTTTGCATCAGCTGGCCATTCAGTGGCGCAGCTAAAATTTCAAGTGATTGAACACGTACCCCCTCCCAGACGGGGAGGCGACCGTATTCGCCTTCTTAAATATAGAGAGGCTTTTTGGATCCACGAGTTACAATCGTTATCCCCAAGGGGCTTAAATAAGGAATACGATCTCAGCTCCTTTACCTAAACGACTATAGCCACCTCGGAATGGGTGTGTATGTGTGTATATGGATATATAAATAAATGTATATGTGTGTTTATGTGTGTGTGCCTCCTAACCAATTAAGTTCTTCCACTTCGACTGATTCTTGCCACACAACACGGATTGCATATATACATGTATTCACTACCAAGACCACAGGTATATTATTTGTTGGAACCTCTTTTATTTTCTTTTATTTGTTACTTGGGGGGTCGTGATGATATGACTACACTTTATTGTGGTTTTTATGATATACACCGTTGTAGTGCCGGCGTCCCTGCCCTCTGCTAGGCAGGGACGCTGTTCCCCTCACCGCTCTGCTCCGTGCCCGGCGTCCCTCTCCCGCTCTGCTGGCAGCGCGCGCTCCTTCCCGGCCACTGTGCTTAGGGCGCGCGCGTGCGCCCTCCCTCCCTCTTAAAGGGGCCGCGCGCGCCGTCCTAAGGAGTCCCCGGCCAATGGCCGGAGGACTTTACCATATATAAGGCACCTCCTCCAAAATGGAGGTGCCCGAGCAATGTTGTTGCACCGTTCTACTCTGCTTCAGCCCTCAGGTCCCTTGCCAGTTACCTGCCAGTTACCTGCCAGATTCCTGCCAGCTTGCTGTCCTAATCCTGCCTGATTTCCTGTTACCTGCCTGCCTGCCTGAGGTCCGACGGTCTGCCTTACAACTCCGGTCAGTCTGTCTAAGGACCAACTTGCCCGCTCACCTGGGAGCGCACATCAGCTACCTGCCTGCTTGCCTGAGGTCCGACGGTCTGCCTTACAACTCCGGTCAGTCTGTCTATGGACCAGCTTGCCCGCTCACCTGGGAGCGCTTCTCCGCTACCTGCCTGCTTGCCTGCCCGGAGGCTCCGCTGTCACGTGCTGTGACCACCAGCTATTCCAGACTCTTGCCCGCTCACCTGGGAGCGCTTCTCCGCTACCTGCCTGCTTGCCAGCCCGGAGGCTCCGCTGTCACGTGCTGTGACCACCAGCTATTCCAGACTCTTGCCCGCTCACCTGGGAGCGCTTCTCCGCTACCTGCCTGCTTGCCAGCCCGGAGGCTCCGCTGTCACGTGCTGTGACCACCAGCTATTCCAGACTCTTGCCCGCTCACCTGGGAGCGCTTCTCCGCTACCTGCCTGCTTGCCTACCTGGAGGCTCCGCCGTCACGTGCTGTGACCACCTGCTATTCCAGAGACTCTCGCTTGCTCACCTGGGAGCACACATCCTCCATCTGCCTTGCTAGCCTACCTGGAGGTTCAGCCATCACAGGTCATACCTACCCTTTACCTAGAGACTGCCCCGGTCACTTGCCGTGACCTCCAGCCCGTTCTTCCAGAGACTGCCCCGGTCACTTGCCGTGACCTCCAGCCCGTTCTTCCAGAGACTGCCCTGATCACTTGCCGTGACCTCCTGCCCGTACACCCAGAGACTGTCCCGGTCACCTGCTGTGACTGCCTGCCTGGTCGCCACCCGCTCCCTTACAAGGACCGCTCCCTTGTATAGTAGCCCAGAGGTTCCGCCTCCCAGACCCGTTACAGTTTGCTCGGGCCATGGAACCCGGTGGCACCCAAGCTCCCTCGCTCTCGGACCTGTGTCATGAACTGTCCCATCAGAGGTCCCAACAGGAGTCCATCCTGGGTCACCTGCGGAATGTCAATACTCGCCTGGACACTCTGACTGCTCCACCAACAACCTCCGCCAGTGCCATGTCTCGCAATCCGGCAGCTCCGCTGTCCACTAACACCATGATATCCTACCCCGGACCTCGGCTTTCTGCACCTCCTCGCTTCGGAGGCGACTCAGCCCAGGCTCGGGGCTTCATAAATCAGTGCACCCTGCACTTTGAACTATTGTCCCACCAGTTTAACTCCGACCGAGCCAAAATTGCATTCATCATGTCCCATCTCACCGGGGAGGCCCTGGCCTGGCTAAATCCTCTATGGGAGAGAGGAGACCCCCTGGTGTCCAACTTGCCTGCTTTTCTCACGGCTTTCCGGAAAGTCTTCGACGAACCCGGACGGAAGACCTCATCCGCATCATCGTTGCTACGCCTCCGTCAGGAAAGTCTCACCGTGGGCCAATATGCCATACGGTTCCGTACCCTTGCCTCGGAGCTGGCCTGGGATAACGACGCTCTGGTTTCCGTCTTCTGGGAGGGTCTGTCCGGCCGTATTAAAGATGAACTTGCCGGTCGGGACATTCCTACCACTCTCGATGACTTAATAACTCTTGCCACCCGGATTGACCTACGGTTCCAGGAGCGTGCCAGAGAGGTCACCCGTGAGAGGAGGTTACCACGTCTAGCTCCTACTTTTCAGAAACCCGTCACTCCTTCTGTCTCTAACCAGGTACACCCTCTTGAGCCTATGCAGGTCGACCAGACCAAGATGGTCAAGACCCGTCAGGACTTACGCCGTGCCGAGGGGACCTGCTTCTACTGTGGCAGTAAGGAGCACCGGATCCGTGCCTGCCCGGAGAGGTCGGGAAACGCCTGTGTCTAGGTTCGCTCAGAGAGGTCCACCTAGACAAGAATAAATCCTCTCCATCCCTGCTGTTGTCAGTTTCAATCGTCTACGGGGAGAACCGTTATTTCGAACTAGCCCAACTGGACTCTGGAGCAGCCGGGAATCTTATTTCACAGTCCCTGGTAGAGAAATACCGCATCCCCACCAAACCTCTGGCTGTACCCTTGTCTGTTGCTGCCGTGGATGGGGGGCTCTTACCACGCCCCATCCAACTCATCACCGAATCCATTACTCTGCAGGTGGGAATGCTGCATTCTGAAAGTATCTCCTTCCATGTTCTGCCTGGACTCTCTCACGCCCTCTTGCTAGGCCTACCTTGGCTCCAGAAACATGCACCCGTTCTTGACTGGCAGACCGGAGAAGTCCTTCGCTGGGGACAGGGCTGCCATAAGACCTGTCTGGTTCCCGTTCATCCCGTCCGTCCTTCTCCTACCCCAGCTAATGTACCTGGACTTCCGATTCCTTATTGGTCTTATGCTGATGTCTTTAATAAAAAGGAGGCAGAGACACTACCCCCTCATAGACCATACGACTGCCCTATCGACCTGTTACCTGGTACTTCTCCTCCCCGTGGGCGTATTTATCCATTATCCGCTGCTGAGACCCGGTCGATGTCCGAATATATTGAGGAGAATCTGGCCAGGGGATTCATCCGGAAATCTACCTCCCCGGTGGGAGCAGGCTTCTTTTTCGTCAAAAAGAAGGACGGCTCTCTCCGTCCCTGTATAGACTATAGAGGCCTTAACCAGATCACGGTGAAGAATAAGTACCCCCTTCCGCTCATTCCGGAGTTATTTGATCGTCTGAGGGGGGCTAGAATCTTCACCAAACTGGACCTCCATGGGGCGTACAACCTGGTTCGTATCCGTCAGGGGGATGAATGGAAGACGGTATTCAACACCCGGGACGGCCACTATGAATATCTGGTAATGCCCTTTGGCCTCTGTAACGCTCCTGCCGTCTTTCAAGAGTTGGTCAATGACATCTTCCGGGACCTTCTCTACTCCTGGGTAGTGGTGTACCTGGACGACATCTTGGTCTTCTCTCCGGATCTCCAGACTCACCGGAGGGATGTTCGTCAGGTCCTGCTCAGGCTCAGGCAGAACCATCTCTACGCTAAATATGAGAAGTGCCTCTTTGAGCAGACCTCGCTTCCGTTTCTGGGCTACATTATCTCTCAGACCGGCCTACAAATGGATCCTGAGAAACTGTCTGCCATCGAGAAATGGCCCCGACCAGAGGGGTTGAAGGCTATTCAACGGTTCCTGGGCTTCGCCAACTATTACCGCCTCTTCATCCCGCACTTCTCTTCCCGGACTGCCCCAATTTCCGCGCTCACCCGTAAGGGTACTAATCCCAAAGAGTGGCCGCCCGAAGCAGAGGAGGCCTTTCTTTCCCTAAAACAGGCCTTCTCTTCCGCCCCGGTGCTGCATCGCCCGGACGGCAACAAGCAGTTCTTCCTGGAAGTTGACGCCTCCTCCTCTGGAGCCGGAGCGGTACTTACTCAAAAATCATCTTCCGGGAGAATGGTAACTTGTGGCTTCTTCTCCAAACTCTTCTCCTCTTCTGAGCGCAACTATTCCATAGGAGACCGAGAGTTATTGGCCATCAAGCTGGCGTTGGAGGAGTGGCGTTACCTACTCGAGGGGGCTCTTCATCCGGTAATAATTTACACTGACCACAAGAACTTGGCTTACCTCCAGCATGCCCAGAGACTTAACCCGCGCCAAGCCCGGTGGTCCTTGTTTTTTGCTCGCTTTGATTTTGTTCTTCATTTTCGCCCGGCTGACAAAAACGTCAAAGCAGACGCCTTGTCCCGATCCTTTCTGGTGTCCGATCTCGAGGAAGAACCTAAACATATCATCGATCCCGCCAGAGTAATGCAGGTGGCTCCCGTGAGTCTAAATCGTCTCCCTCCCGGTAAGACGTTTGTTTCAGTACCTGATCGGGAGAAGATCCTACACTGGGGCCATTCGTCTAAACTAGCTGGCCACGCCGGTCAGAAAAAGACCCTCCAGCTTATTGCCCGGCACTATTGGTGGCCTACCCTGCACAAGGACATAATAGACTTTGTTTCTGCCTGTGTGTCCTGCGCCCGCAACAAAGTCCCGAGACATCTGCCAGCCGGACGCCTCCTTCCGCTTCCTGTACCTGCTGCCCCCTGGCAGCATATAGCAATGGACTTTATAACTGATCTCCCCGTCTCTGCCGGTTGTACGGTCATTTGGGTGGTCGCTGACCGCTTTTCCAAGATGGCTCACTTTATTCCCCTGCCAGGCCTTCCGTCTGCACCCGAGCTGGCTAAAGACTTTATCCGCCACATCTTCCGTCTTCATGGCCTGCCCCTCCACATCGTGTCGGATCGTGGGGTACAGTTCACCTCACGTTTCTGGAGAGCCACTTGTAAACTACTAGACGTCACCCTGGACTTCTCTTCCGCTTACCACCCACAGTCCAATGGTCAAGTGGAGCGGATCAATCAGAACCTGACCAGTTACCTCCGGCACTTCGTTAATGCCCACCATTCTGACTGGGTGGATCTCCTACCATGGGCCGAGTTCTCTTATAATAATCACGAGAGCGAATCCTCCTCCAAATCCCCGTTTTTTGTAGTCTTTGGTCAGCATCCTCGGATTCCTTTTCCTGTCTCCACCTCTGTGGACAACCCGGCTGCGGAATCTCTCGTTAGCAAATTTTCCTCCATATGGGAGAGTACCCGGTCCGCACTCCTTCTGTCATCCGAGCGTATGAAAAGACACGCTGACAAAAAACGCCTGGATCCTCCACAATTTCGTCCAGGAGATAAAGTCTGGCTCTCATCTAAATATGTTCGACTCAAGATACCTTCTTACAAGTTAGGACCTCGGTTCATCGGTCCTCTGGAGGTCATCAGTCAGATCAACCCGGTGGCCTATAAATTGAAACTCCCGGCCAACTTACGGATCCCTAACTCCTTCCATGTATCTCTCCTCAAACCCGTGGTGCTTAGCTCTTTTTCCAAGTCTACAGGTACGCCTCCTGCTCCGGTTTCTGCTGAGGACGAGTTTGAGGTAGAGAACATTCTTGCCACCAAAAGGGTAAGAGGAAAGACCTTTTTTCTGGTAGATTGGAAGGGGTTTGGTCCTGAGGAGAGAACGTGGGAGCCCCGGGAGAAAATCCATGCCCCTCTCATCCTAGCTAAATTTCTATCTGGCCTAAAAAAGGGGGGGCCTAAAGGGGGGGGTACTGTAGTGCCGGCGTCCCTGCCCTCTGCTAGGCAGGGACGCTGTTCCCCTCACCGCTCTGCTCCGTGCCCGGCGTCCCTCTCCCGCTCTGCTGGCAGCGCGCGCTCCTTCCCGGCCACTGTGCTTAGGGCGCGCGCGCGCGCCCTCCCTCCCTCTTAAAGGGGCCGCGCGCGCCGTCCTAAGGAGTCCCCGGCCAATGGCCGGAGGACTTTACCATATATAAGGCACCTCCTCCAAAATGGAGGTGCCCGAGCAATGTTGTTGCACCGTTCTACTCTGCTTCAGCCCTCAGGTCCCTTGCCAGTTACCTGCCAGTTACCTGCCAGATTCCTGCCAGCTTGCTGTCCTAATCCTGCCTGATTTCCTGTTACCTGCCTGCCTGCCTGAGGTCCGACGGTCTGCCTTACAACTCCGGTCAGTCTGTCTAAGGACCAACTTGCCCGCTCACCTGGGAGCGCACATCAGCTACCTGCCTGCTTGCCTGAGGTCCGACGGTCTGCCTTACAACTCCGGTCAGTCTGTCTATGGACCAGCTTGCCCGCTCACCTGGGAGCGCTTCTCCGCTACCTGCCTGCTTGCCTGCCCGGAGGCTCCGCTGTCACGTGCTGTGACCACCAGCTATTCCAGACTCTTGCCCGCTCACCTGGGAGCGCTTCTCCGCTACCTGCCTGCTTGCCAGCCCGGAGGCTCCGCTGTCACGTGCTGTGACCACCAGCTATTCCAGACTCTTGCCCGCTCACCTGGGAGCGCTTCTCCGCTACCTGCCTGCTTGCCTACCTGGAGGCTCCGCCGTCACGTGCTGTGACCACCTGCTATTCCAGAGACTCTCGCTTGCTCACCTGGGAGCACACATCCTCCATCTGCCTTGCTAGCCTACCTGGAGGTTCAGCCATCACAGGTCGTACCTACCCTTTACCTAGAGACTGCCCCGGTCACTTGCCGTGACCTCCAGCCCGTTCTTCCAGAGACTGCCCTGGTCACTTGCCGTGACCTCCAGCCCGTTCTTCCAGAGACTGCCCTGATCACTTGCCGTGACCTCCTGCCCGTACACCCAGAGACTGTCCCGGTCACCTGCTGTGACTGCCTGCCTGGTCGCCACCCGCTCCCTTACAAGGACCGCTCCCTTGTATAGTAGCCCAGAGGTTCCGCCTCCCAGACCCGTTACAACCATGTTTTCTGCCTTAATAACTTATGCTATCATTATCTGTTTCTCCAGATCCCATCCTAATATGGCATCCCTCCTCCTGATCCCCATCCTTCCTGGACTCCCATCCTGGCTTTCCCTTGTTCTACTATGCCGTCACAAGTATTACAGCGCTCCCACCGCTCTGTGGAACGCATGGTACCTGTGTGGAACGCAACCACATATCTATTAGTGGGTCTCCTCTGCTCTACAGCGCTGTTACAAGTATTACAGCGCTCCCCTCGCTCAGTGGAACGCATAGAACACTGTGTGGAACGCATACACACGTCACTTCCGGTCACGTGACCGTTTTTTCCCTTACAGGACCTGAATAGCGTCATTTGACGCTACTTCCGGTTTTCAGGTCCTATCCCAGAATCTAGTAAAGCGCGTTCCCACACCACTACCACCAATGATTGGCTCCTATTACAACCTTTCACCCCTCCTACCCCCTATTTAAAGACCCCTGGTGCCTTATCCTGCCACATGCTTCTGGACAAACGGTGGATACCGCGTCCTGCGTCCTTTACAATACAGGTACGCTTCCTACACTGGTCCCCTTATCCTTAATACTTATTGGGGCTTCATTTAATGTGCCATTTTTTCCCTTAGCATACAACTTCCTACCGGGCTACTGCCTCTGGTTATTCATTTTCTTCTACGGGTATGTTTTCCTTTTTTGGCTCCTACTATACTTAATGCCCCTATATCCCATAGATATTTTATTATTTACTCCATTTTCTATACAGCTTACGGCACCGACCAGGCCATTACCTTTAAGTACCTACCGCAAGCAACGGGTACGTTTTTTCATCCCCTGCCCTCACACATTATGTGCTCTTCATTGTTCCTCATCCCACAGCACCTATCGGGGTATTTCTAACCTCATAGCCACCGATTACACTAAGTGTCATCACACATCTTACATTGTTCTAGACCTCTTTATTTAAAAAAAAAAATTTTTATATGTGTTCCCTTAGTTTACAAATTTCTACAGACAGCGGCCCAAATGCATCTCGCCTTTAATAAAACCGGTATGTCACTTTTTATTTTTCCCTTTCCCTCCTAACCTAGTTCTCCTTCCCATCCCCTTTCCCCAGATCCTCTACTATATTATTATTTTTTCCCGATGTTGTATTTTCTGTATGTACATTATCCATGACCAATTGAATTTTGATCTCATTCTG
Source organism: Phyllobates terribilis (assembly GCF_046119375.1). Classification (NCBI taxonomy): domain Eukaryota; kingdom Metazoa; phylum Chordata; class Amphibia; order Anura; family Dendrobatidae; genus Phyllobates; species Phyllobates terribilis. Next base: position 711,125 of record NW_027363233.1, on the reverse strand, counting down.
TCAAACCTATGTTATATGAATTGCATATTTCTATGTGGTACTCACTATTATATTTTTTTGCTTTTGTAGTACACCGATGAAGGTCTATTGTGACCGAAACGTCTGTTTATTTGTTATTTACTACATTACTTTATTAAAAATCACTAAAAGAACCCATGAGTCTTCTGAGTGCCAGGTAGGTCAGAGATGTCCGTCTCAAACAGTTTACTTTCACCCATCTAGGATGGACGGCTGCTGACATTGTTGGCCATTATGTCCATATGCAATTATTATCCCCTAATTGTGATGTACAATACAAATTTATATTATGGTACCGTGTTAGCCAGAAAATTTGATGGAAATAATTTTATGCCCAAAAATGGCAAAAGTATTCTCGGAGTGATACCTTTATTGGCTAACCAGAAAAAAATATATATATATGCAAACTTACAGAGCACAGAGGCTCCTTCTTCAGGCAGGATTACAAATGTTAAGAATTCATGTGTAATATTGCCTGAAGAAGGAGCCTCTGTGCTCTGAAAGCTTGCATATATATTTTTTTTCTGGTTAGCCAATAAAGGTATCACTCCAAGAATACTTTTGCCATTTTTGGGCATAAAAGTATTCACATAGAATTATCCACTAATTAAAATAATTTATTTTTGCTAAATAAATGTATACATTTTTTAAAATTTTATTATATACATTTTCTCAGAGAACCTCTTTAAGAAGATGATTTCAGAATGGGCTAGAAGACATGTCCAGCTTTGCTTAATTGTCTCACCTTACTGTCCTTGTTGAACTGAGCTCCACTTTGTTCTTGGATGATATTGTAAGGAATGAAGACGTCTAGATGATACAAATCGGGACGTCTGACTATTCTGTCTTCACCCAAGTCCAACACAAGAGATCTAGCAGAAGACTGTAAAGAGAAGACCAGCGTGGTAACAACGCTTATGTCGCTGAATGCTTCTGTACGGGAAAGAAAGTTGTAACCAACAAGTGCACAAAAATCTAAACTTTTACCTTGATACGTGGCCAACTAGAAGTTACTGTGTAGCTCCACACGTCTCCTACATTAAATCTGACACGTGGAGGAACTGCTCACAGAAAATGCTGAAAAATATTTTTTAGGATTCACACTGCATTAAAAGGGGTTGTCCACCACTTTAATACTAATGGAATATCCTTAGGATAGGTCATCAATATTAAAGTGCCAGGCAACCCCTTTAAGTGAGGCATAATGAATGGTACCAGAATTTCAGATAATGTAGCCTTCATTAGGCAGAAGGCCCACTCGGTTATATGAAGAAATCTGGGGTCCCCAAAAGCAAACCCAGTAATCACCAGATTCCCGTGTGGTGACTACTTAATCTGCTTTTTGGGAAGACCAGAACTGACCCCTATATTTAACCAAGTGGGTCCCCTCAAGCTACATTATCCTGTCTGATGAAGGCTACATTAGCTGAAAAATTCTTAATCTTCATTATGCCTCATTTAACGCAATGTGAATCATGGACATGAGAAAAATCAAATTAAAAAATAAATACATTTAAAGCATTTTCTGTGCGATTCCTCCAAATGTCGCATTAATATAGAAAAAATAAAGAGCGGCGTGTTCTACACTATTGCAACAAGCCTCTTTCATCATTTATATCATCATTATAACATCATTTATATGCACCAGCACCATGGAATCAATGGCACTATATAATTAAATAATAATAATAATATATACATCTTCCCACCAGCTTGTTTTCCCTCTATCTCCTCTCTGGATCTATGAAGCCAGAACTGTCAAAGAAGAGGTGATGGTGGAGATGGAGGGGAAACAAGCAGGGGGGGAGGCTTATATAAATGACTGGTCCCGCCGTGAAGCATTGGGCGTCTGTGCTTGGTTTGAACAGTCGTTCTCTGCTGACAGAGTCGTTTACAGAGATCTTCTTTCCAATTCCAACAGCTTGCAAACAACCCACCATGGTATGAAAAAAAAATTATATCATCATCATCCAGCAAATGTGTCACAGCTGCCAGCAATTGGCTACTGTGGACACATCAAAGCTGTGATGATAAAAGTTGGCAGAGGAGGACCGGTAGCACGAGGTTGGCACAGACTTTTAATAAGGGAAGACTATTGGAAATCACATGAAATACAAAAAGGTCACAATCCTAAACCACATCTGAGGGTCTCACCACTTTAGGTAAAGAGATTTCAGCCACCAGAAAACTTGGGTGTCCTACAGGAGGTTCCGCCACAATCATGTAATCTGGTTTCACGGGTGAACTGATAAAAAAAAGGAAGGCAGCAGTATATTGCAAGGGTACACCATCAATTTATGATCTGTTGGGGTCGATCTCTAATATAATAAAGGGGCACTGATGCTGGTAATGAGGAACAGCCCCTTTCACAGTCATTCCCTGCACATTGGCATCATGGCCTCCACTGTGCAGCGGAACGACAGCATAGATCCAGCAAAGTGAATGGGCTTAGCTGCAGTTCTCCTGCACAGTGAAAATCCGGGTAGCTGCCCCACACCAGCATATTCTTTAAAAAGGGCAGCAGGGTTACTTCCAGGCTGCAGCCCCCTTATTCTTGGAGTCCAAGAAGTTGGATATCCTATATCTTTTGTAAGATGGGATTCTAAAAAAAGTAAATGCATGCATTAAACCTCAAAGTAACCCAAACCTTTCAACTTCTGAGATGAGGGACTTGCTTGGAGTTAGCTGGGAGGGTCTGTAGGAAAAAAATAAAGAACATAAAGGCATAATAGTTAAAACAAAAAAACAAAACAATGTCCACATTGTTCTTGCACCATAACAAGCCATTCTGCAACTTCCCCCATCTGTTGGGTATAACCCATCACCACGAGGAGTGGTGCTCCCCCATCTGTTGGGTATAACCCATCACCTCAAGGAGTGGCGCTCCCCCATATGTTGGGTATAACCCATCACCACGAGTAGTGGCACTCCCCCATCTGTTGGGTGTAACCCATCACCACGAGGAGTGGAGCTCCCCTATCTGTTGGGTGTAACCCATCACCACGAGGAGTGGCACTGCCCCATCTGTTGGGTATAACCTATCACCAGGAGGAGTGGCGCTCCCCCATCTGTTGGGTGTAACCCATCACCACGAGGAGTGGCGCTGCCCCATCTGTTGGGTATAACCTATCACCAGGAGGAGTGGCGCTCTTCATACTTTGTGTACCTAGAGGAAATGTGGTATTATAAGACATCCAATCAATTGAATGGCCGACCATGTACTGCATGGATGAGCGAGGAACATCAGAGAAGAAGCCGCCGATGCTCAACAGCAGCCTACTCTGTCGTCTTTTACAGACTGTATGCCATAGACTTGTACCTTAGAGTTGGGACTTACCCCATTATGTCCATTTCCTGAATCATCGGTTTTGATTTGGTTCTGATATTCTGTTCAAAAATGGATCCCAGGAACTTCCGATTTTTCAGCATTTTCCACTCTGAAGGGAAACCATAGATGATTAACAGGGTCGGACTGGAACTGAAACTCAGGCCTGGCATGTGAGAGCACGCAGCCCGCCCGACGCGCGTTGAATGTGAAATATTTTCGAGAATGATTTGGGTATATGTCACAATAAAAATTGCAGCAAACTGCACTTTATCATCGATAGACAAAAACTGACATAATGTAAAATATAAACTTCCCTCCAGGAAAATGTTAATTTCTTTCAACTGGAGGGACGGACATATTTGTAATATAGAGCTCCAAGTTCCCAAAAATGCTATGTTTGATAGTACCAGGAAAAGCAGGAAAAGTGAATCCTTGAAGATTTGAAGCAGTTTCATGTCTATTCTTTCAGTATTTTTGCAGCGTTTCTAAAGAACGGGAAAAAAAATCTCAAAAAACGCAATTTCAAGGGGATTTTCCTGCTGAGCGAAACACTTTTTGTGCAGAAATGTTCTTCCCTTTCTTTTTTGTTTATATTTTGTGTTATACACTAGTGGCCAAAATTGAGGCAACACCTTCAGTTTTTCACCATCACCAATATTTAATGGAAGTTTTCACTGACCTACTTACTTGTACACACGCCCTCTTCTGCGATATGTAGTCTATGTTGGTTTATAGTGACCTGGGTGTGATTTAAGACAGATATTGTGCGATTAAAATTCGGTTTTTATATTTTAATGCCAGTTTGTCATCAGAAGGTAAGCAATTACATGTTTTCGTTCTCAAAGTGTGTAAGCGGTTTCAAGAGACTGGTTCGATAAAGAATAAAGCAGGTAGAGAAAGGAAGAAGGCTACAAGTCCTCAGACTGATAGAAGAATTGTTAGAATCGCCCTAAATAACAGGAAATAAACTGCTGTTAACATCAACAAGGAGCTTGTCAACACCGGAGTGACAGTGTCTGATCGGACGGTCCGACGACGACTGGTAAACGCGGGGTTAAGAGCCAGAATACCAGGTAAAAAGCCATTTCTGAATGCCTCACAGCGTCAGAAACGTCTACAGGGGCCAAAGAACATTGTAAATGGACCATTGAACAATGGAGAAATGTTATATGGAGCGATGAGACACGCATATCCATCTTTGGCAGCGACGGTGTCCGCTACGTTCGACGACGACCTGGAGAGGACTGGTTGCCAGAGGGTACAGTACCCACCATGAAGCCTCCCCTGAGTGTTATGGTAGGGGGCTGCGTGTCCAGAGATGCAGGTGGTCGGCTGCAGGTAATTGAAGAAACAGTTAATGCTGAAAAGTACATCAAGGAAGTCCTTCAGCCTAAACTCATTCCTTCGGCACGTGATGTATTTGGTGAAGGGACACCGTTTATTTTAAGATGGAGCCCCATGCCATACAGCTAAAAAATGTCTCTCTTGGTTCAAGGACAAAAATGTCCAGCTATTGAATTGGCCAGGAAACAGCCCAGATCTCAATCCTATTGAGAATCTCTGGGCTCGGCTCAAAAGAGCGGTGTCAAAACAGCGGGCTTCACACAAGCAGGAACTCATTGCAGCCATCATCAAATCATGGCTTCATATCATCACACCATCTGATTTACACAAACTGGTAGATAGCATGCCAAGTAGATGCCAGGCAGTCATCAAGGCCGAGGGCTATCCAACTGAGTATTAACATTTAGTGTTAGATATGAAAATAGGACAAATCAATGGCTTTTCTCCCACAGTCATCTGAGTGACAATAGTCTCCAATTTGTTGACAAATGAACAAATTTCCTGCTAATATTGTGTTTCTATATGAGATTTTATTTCTACTTAAAAACTTTACTGTGAAATCAAAAACATTCATGAAATTTGTATTTGTATTGGCAAAATGCTAAAAATTCATAAATCTTGGGGGTGTTGCCTCAATTTTGGCCACTAGTGTATAGAGTTCCTCAGTATATTTATATGTTGTCCCCCATCACATTTTTCATCTCTCCTTACAAGTATGCCTTGTATCTTAGCTAAAACATGGTAGTAAGTAGCATATGAAACCCTTTTATAATGGGCAGTGTAGAATCGCTGCATATTTCAGGGATATGCGCTCCTGAGGACTCATTAGTGCTGCCCTCCTCAGGCGAAACCTGGTTGTGATATAATATGGGGCTAGCCGGTCTCACCTACCAGTTTGGGTCACAAACCCTTTTTCGTTTGCTTTGATGTTTTACTCATTGTTTATTACGTTTACACCCCAAATCTCTGCTAATCCTGGAGATCAAACCTATGAAAGCAATTTATGAATGATCGTAACACCTCTATGAAGGGTAATTATCATCTCCTTCATAAATATACATTTATATGTATAAATACATATGTGGTCAATGCATAGTACTGGCACATGACTTATCACTTTCCAGGACTATACAAAGCACCAGGAACATTCATAACAAGCGGAGGAGAAGCGATTCTGGCAACTTAATAGGAAAGGATTCTTTACAGTTAGAGCAGTCAGACTGTGGAATGCCAACCACAAGATATAGTAATGGCAGATAGTATAACAGCATTTATAGAAGGGCTGGATACTTTTTTAACAAAACATGACATTGTGGGTTATAAATAATCTAGTAAAAAGAAAATGGATAACTTTGGAGATAGACCAAGGACATTAAAGTTCAAACTTTTTCAACCTATGTAACTATGCAAGTATGCAGAATGCACATTAGGAAAATGCTTGAAATGCAATTCCCTATAATATTATTTTACAAGTCATTTCCTCTTAATTTTCTGCTTTGTAAAGTGCTAGTTATAAGCCCAATCTATGGATCTAAAAAGTGCAAAACACTCCTGAAACACTTGTACGTATGTTCTATAATCTATGTTTCTTATGGTGCCTAAGGGAAGCCGTAATTATAAGACTCCTGCTTGGTAACAAGTGCAGTTATTTGCCTCCATAATGAAAGTGAATTACTAATGATGAAAGGGTTAATACTTGGACCCTGCATCAATAATAGCCCTTGTAGTAATCATGACAACTATTGTGAGGGCATAAACAAGTGTCATAAAGAAGATTCCATAAAAGAATGCCGCGCTGCCACGATCAGCGCCATTACTGATGATGCGCCTGAGGACCTTGAGCTTGACCACCCCACGTAATGTGCCAACGTTGGTGTAATTTGGAGGTTCTAGCAGGGAAAGGGGTTGTCTTCTTAGACACCCCGGGGGGAAGGGAAGGTAACAGAATGGGGGGTCCCCAAAACAGGATCCCCTTCTGTTACTATGTACAAACAGCTGCTCTTCTTTGGGAGTTCATGGATGGATCCTTGACTTTAATGGGTGATAAATTGGGAGGGGGAGGGGATACTCATCCTATTAGGGGTTATCCATAATGAGCAACCCCTGTAACCAAGTACCCAACTTCTTGAGAGACGGAGCTGGATCTGTAAGGGAGAAGTGGTAGATCCATCTGGGAAATCAGATCAACTAAATTCGTTCCAGCAACAAATGTGGTGACAGATATCGCAGTCAGATCTCTCCCACATCCAGTTTATCACATTAATAGTCTATATTTGTTATGTCGTTCTCTGTAAATATGTAGAAATTCTAAAACTCCGTCATATATCGGCACTAACTCTCTAAGCCCAAGGGAAGGGCAGCCCTCCAGCCATGGTTCCCTAGAGGTTTCCTCCACAGGGGGTTTTCCTCTCCTGAGTGCTGGAGGGTGACTCTTCGTGAGTCGAGGGTTGTGCCATTTTCGGTGTCATGTAAATTTAAATAAAGTTGAGAACGTTTGACACCTAATTGCAATGCTTTGTGTATTTATTTTGTATGTGTCTGATTCATTTTGTTTGGGAGTCGGGGTCCATCACACTTCACTGAGTCATACGTCTGGACATCTGCTGCCAGCAGTTTTGCCCCAGGGGTTGCCCCTGCTCTGGGGAGTTTGATGGAGCAGAGAAGACAAGAATTATAATAGACTCAATTCTCATAGACATAATATAACCACAGGATTCATGAAACATGGGCTGTCCCGACATATGGTCCTGCAACACAAGCAGGATTACAGGGATCTTAAGATCTTACCTATTGAACATGTTTTGCCTGACACCCCTAATAGGGTGCAATGTCTGAATCGTAAAGAAATTTATTGGATGTATAAACTCAACACTTTGAAGCCACAAGGGCTAAATGAAATCACAGAGGTTTTTATATGAGTCTTGAGGTCAGTTATCACATATACCCATTATATACATTTCTAATTCAATTATATATCATATGTCCACCCCACCCCCCTTTTTTATTCCCAATGTATTCTGACACATGGCTCAAACCCCACAATTCCTACAACACAAAATTCGTTATCGTCCTTATTCCTGCCATACATATTATATATATTGATGATAACAGAACAGCAAGATTTCTAGCCTTGCAATTCGCATACCAATTCCTTCCATGCATTTCCCGAGGTCTTCTACACTAACATCTATATACATATGCCACAGCACATAATAAGAATTAAGTATCTCAGCATTCTACAGTCACACAGCCATCTCCTCATTCCCCCACTCTTTCCTACAACCTGCCCCCTTCTATTTACACTGCTACTGATAACACACATAATATACCTTTAGCAGACTAGTACGTCCCACGGAGACTAGTTTGCATTTTCTTCTCTTCCTTTAGTTCCCTGTCCTCTGTCAGTCAGCCGACGAGGTGTGAGATCCAGCACAGTGATCTGGAAGATCTTATCTTCAATACATTGTAATATACCAATCGTTCAGGAGTTTACACACTTGCGGTCCTCAGTCATCTCTACATGCCCGTCCTCCCTCCTTCCCCCCCTTTCCTCACTGACAAACACCTCATACCTAATACACCAGTAGCAGGCTTGCACCTTCTGCCATTCCTTCAGCTCTTGGTTTTCTGCCTGTCAGCCGACGAGGTGTGAGGTCTGGCAGAGCGGTCTGGACTCTCTGATCTTTCACACATGATACAATATAGCTAGGACTTTGGGATGCATACACTGCGGTCCTCGATCAACTACAAATGTTTTATCCCATGTGCTTTAATATAAATGTTTTAAAACATTTGGATCATTACATTTCAGAGGTCATTTTAATTATTTGTTCTATGGTTTTCATTTTATCTGCATAAGAGTGTAATTAGTCGACCAATAATTTTATTTAATCTATTTATAAATAATTTCACTGTCTCTCTGTAAACCGTTGGTTGGTCTTGGCGCCAAAAATAACAGCGGGCTTTTCTCCTTTTTTTTTTCACCACGTGTAGTTTTATGTATATAAGACCGTTTGATAAATCGGTCTACATCAGCTATGTACCTGAGGAAGTGGACGGGACGTCCACGAAACGCGTAGTAATCGTAGCTTTTAACAATAAACCACAAGATTGTTTAATTATACAATCTCTCGTCATAATTCTTCACTACGGAGGAGCGCGGATTTTTTACCAGCACCTACTTCATCCTACTACAGACTAAAGACAAGAATTATAGCACTCATCCTCAGAATAAGGACTTCTATTACAGTACTACAAGCAGCTTCCTCGCCTCATTCACACAGTGAGTATTTTGGGCACTAATTTACATCAGTATTTGTAAGCTGAAAACCAGAGGGGAACAAACACAGTGAAAAATAGTAACTGAAACACTTTCACCTCTTCTGTTTTGGATCCACTCCTGGCATCTGCTAACAAATACTGATGCAAAATATCGCCATGGAAGTGCCCTAAATTCTTACTGACTGATTTGACTGTTTGAGTTGCAGTCAAGCAACAGAGGTTGCAAGCGTTAAAGGAGTTTTCTGGTATCAAAAACCCCTGTCCCCCTTGCCATTTTTCTCTATCCTGAACCTGTGCTGCCTGCCCCGATCTCAGACTGTCTGACCTAGTCCTTGTCTTCGCTCTCCTGTGTCTGGTACCCTGGTACCTCCGGAATGCTGCTACAGTCCCGGGGACTGCCCTGAAGTGGTACCTGGTGTCTATCGGCGGCCCAGTCTATCCTCACCATCAGAGGTTCTAGTGGAGACCCAGTAGACACCTAGTCACAACCCTCCCGTGGGGCAGTGGGTCCATATCCACCAGTGTTACACCCACATAGCAAATGTGGTACCAATATTCAAGAAGGGGATAACATCTGAGCCTGGAATTTATAGACCGGTAAGTTTAACTTGTACTGTGGGCAACATCTTTGAGGGTTTGCTAAGAGATACTAACCTGGAGCACCTCAATAAGAATAACCTAAACATATGATTATGAGGGATCTGTCCTGCAAACTAATCTGAAAAGATTCTATGGGGAGGTAAGTTCTAGGTTGGACCAGGGAAACTTAGTGGATGTTGTCTATCTGGACTTTTCAAAGGCATTTGATACGGTGCCATACAACAGGTTGGTACATAAAAATTTTCAATATATTATATGGTAAACTTGCTCCACGAAAGAACAAGTCCTTGTGTGGTCGATGGAAAAAATCAAGGAAAATATCAGTGATGCGGTCGTTACCTCTTGACAGCTCCATTTGGTACTTGTTCTCTAGTCCCTCCATGGCCACAGTGATAAAAAATTCCCTGAAAAGCTCATTATTCTAATAAAAAAAATACAAAGTAAGGAGCTGACACAAAGGAGAGCAGACAGCTCGTATGTCGAAATAAGCAATTGCAGTTACCTTAATTTTCTCAAAGAAGGTGCCATTAATAACTATGTCGTATGCAGTGCAGCCGCATCCACCTGTAGGACAAAGTGCACCAGGACTTAGATACTTTGCGGTGCCGACTCAATCCATTGACCTTAGTAGGGCTGCTATGAATAAGTGGTATAAGTTCTTAAAGGGGAATCCAAGTAGTGGACAATCCCTTTAAGTCCCAAATCTAAACCAAAAAAGTTCAAAAGTCAACAACAAGATGTCAAACTTTATTCCGCAGACTGGAAGTGGACCTACCAGAACCTGTGGAGATGGCACCTTTGACCATTGAGGATTAGTAAGTTGTAATACTTGCTATTTTAACCCCTTTAAGGATATCTCTGGACTACCCCTTTAAAAAGAGACGCGCTGTATTAAAAAAAACCGTACTATTATCAACTTCAACATGGGGCTCTCCAAGGCTCATGGGGACTCGATAGCCAGAGGGATCATCAGATTCCAGGATGCTGACTAACTCCTGCTCCGTCAGGTCCGGGGGCGCTGGGATCTGGTTCGACTTGCAGATGTTAATAAAGATTTTGGTATTTTTGGATGTGCGAGTTTTAATGCAGAAACCTAACACAGAAATAAAAACAAAAAGTGAACAAAAATACAATAAAATTGGCAAAAGCCAAGCAGCATTTACATGTAACCAACTGTATAAGAAAAAACGATGTGACCCCCCACGTTGGTTGCATCATGTGACCGCTGCAGTCAATAAGACCCCACTGCCCCACTGTGGTATCTGTCACATAATATGCACAAAGTAATCTGGATAATAATCAGAGGACGCTCATCTCACCCGATTGGGGTCTGATCTGTCTGCTTTCTGGTAAGTTCGGTATTCTGCTCTGTATCTCCTGTTTGGCCTGAAATGAGGCAACAAGTGAGAATCAGTGAGTAACATGAACAGGATGGTTCTGCAAACTGATTTTTCCTGCACCAAAATAGTACAACTGTGAGGGGTCTAAAGCCAACAATACACATTAGGTAAATGTTGGAGACTGCAGCGCCCCCGGCGGCTGACGGAGGAGACATTCACCCTGTGATTGCTGGCCTCTCCAATTCATCTTTCGTACCTTCATCAGCATCTGTTCATACAGCGCTTCCTCCATGTTTGTGTTCATTTCTACAGACAGCAGCGACTTGTCAGACGCCATTTTTTCGGTCAAAGACAGAAGCTCAGGGATCTTGTTTTATAAGAGAAAACCTGAAAAATGAAAATATGTATTAATCTTCTCCACAGACAACGACAAGGGGAGAGTGCGGAAGCCTGACAGCCCACGGCACGACGGGGTGCGGGAGACTGACAGCCCAGGGCACGAGGGGGTGCGGGAGCCTGACAGCCCACGACACGAGGGGGTGCGGGAGCCTGACAGCCCACGACACGAGGGGGTGCGGGAGCCTGACAGCCCACGGCACGACGGGGTGCGGGAGACTGACAGCCCAGGGCACGAGGGGGTGCGGGAGCCTGACAGCCCACGGCACGAGGGGGTGCGGGAGCCTGACAGCCCACGACACGAGGGGGTGAGGGAGCCTGACAGCCCACAGCACGAGGGGGTGCGGGAGCCTGACGGCCTACGGCACGAGGGGGTGCGGAAGCCTGACAGCCCACGACACCAGGGGGTGCAGGAGCCTGACAGACCACGACACCAGGGGGTGCGGGAGCCTGACAGCCCATGGCACGAGGGGGCGCGGGAGCCCCACTGCCCACGACACCAGGGGGTGCGGGAGCCTGACAGCCCACGACACCAGGGGGTGCGGGAGCCTGACAGCCCACGGCACGATGGGGCGCAGTAGCCTGACAGCCCACGACACGAGGGGGTGCGGGAGCCTGACAGCTCACGACATGAGGGGGTGTGGGAGCCTGACAGCCCACGACACCAGGGGGTGTGGGAGCCTGACAGCCCACGACAAGAGGGGGTGCGGGAGCCTGACAGCCCACGACACGAGGGGGTGCGGGAGCCTGACAGCCCATGACACGAGGGGGTGCGGGAGCCCGGCAGCCCACGACATGAAGGGTGCGGGAGCCCGACAGCCCACGACACGAGGGGGTGCGGGAGCCCGACAGCCCACGACACGAGGGGGTGCGGGAGCCCGACAGCCCATGACACGAGGGGGTGCGTGAGCCCGACAGCCCACGACACGAGGGGGTGCGGGAGACCGACAGCCCACGACACGAGGGGGTGCGGAAGCCCGACAGCCCACGACACCAGAGGGTGCGGGAGCCCGACAGCCCACGACACGAGGGGGTGCGGGAGCCCGACAGCCCACGACACGAGGGGGTGCGGGAGCCCGACAGCCCACGACACGAGGGGGTGCGGGAGCCTGACAGCCCACAACACGAGGGGGTGCGGGAGCCCGACAGCCCACGACACGAGGGGGTGCGGAAGCCTGACAGCCCATGACACGAGGGGGTGCGGGAGCCCGACAGCCCACGACACGAGGGGGTGCGGGAGCCCGACAGCCCATGACATGAGGGGGTGCGGGAGCCCGACAGCCCACGACACCAGGGGGTGCGGGAGCCTGACAGCCCACGACACGAAGGGGTGCGGGAGCCCGACAGCCCACGACACCAGGGGGTGCGGGAGCCTGACAATATTGGGAGTGGGATTCTGCACACCTACAGCTAGCTACTTATTGTCCTGAATGTAGTAATCACCTTGGCACATTCCCATCTTCTTACCTGTAGTACAGACGCCAAACACCACTACTCTGACTGCAATCACCCAGCTACAGCGTCACCACGCCTCAGCAACAGGGGAGCGTCTAGATTGGAGTTGATGTCTTGAGGGGGAGGAGTGATTTCATGGAATCATGATGTCACCGGAAGGGGCGGGGCCTTCTCAGTCCAGTGGACACTATTCCACCTTCAGCTGCAGCAGTGCGCACATTGTGCCGGGACAGGAGGACTGGTGATGAGGAGCTCGTGTTCAGCGTTGTGCTGTGAGGACTGAGGCGGGGAGAACTGACCATGTGAATAAATGCTGTGCTGGCATAAAGGGGGGGTGGTGTGAGGGGCATCCAGGGGGCTGTGTGGGTGGTGTGAGGGGGCCAGGAGTGGATTAAGAGTGGCAAGGGCCCAGGACACACACACACCTGATGTATCATGTGACATGTCACATGATCCCCTGTGATAGATCATGTGATAGTTCACGTGAAATTAATTTGGCACAATATTAATTATAATCATTTTTTTTAGGCTGTGTGCCCACTATTCGTTTTTTAAGCGTTTCCGCAGCGGCAATTCCGCTGCAGAAACGCTTAAAAAACGCTTGGTAGAAGGTTTGCCATGTTCCCCAATGATAATCCGCATGTGCACAGCACATGCGGAAATTTCCGCTGCGGATTATCATTGCGGAAAAATCCACAGCATTACCAATTATTCTGCGGAAGTGCGGCGAAAAGAGGGATTGGAAAAGCGGATGCCTGGTGTGTTTGGAACCATACTTTGAAACATTGTGGAACCTCTGTGATTTGTCCTGGACAGTTACCTATTGAGGGATTTAAAGGAAACATCGCCCAAGGCATCTACCGTGACCTCAGATGGACTAGAGATCAGATAAGTCCATTTCTCTTTTTTGGTGTTTTGAACAGTATTTCTGTCATGTAATGGTACTCATTTGTATAAGTGGGTGATTGCTGCTCTTATCTATCTACCTACAGTACAGACCAATTTTTTTGACACACCTTCTCATTTAAAGATTTTTCTGTATTTTCATGACTATGAAAATTGTACATTCACACTGAAGGCATCAAAACTATGAATTAACACATGTGGAATTATATACTTAACAAAAAAGTGTGAAACAACTGAAAATATGTCTTATATTCTAGGTTCTTCAAAGTAGCCACCTTTTCCTTTGATGACTGCTTTGCACACTCTTGGAATTCTCTTGATGAGCTTCAAGAGGTAGTCACCGGAAATGGTTTTCACTTCACAGGTGTGCCCTGTCAGGTTTAATAAGTGGGATTTCTTGCCTTATAAATGGGGTTGGGACCATCAGTTGTGTTGTGCAGAAGTCTGGTGGATACACAGCTGATAGTCCTACTGAATAGACTGTTAGAATTTGTATTATGGCAAGAAAAAAGCAGCTAAGTAAAGAAAAACGAGTGGCCATCATTACTTTAAGAAATGAAGGTCAGTCAGTCCGAAAAATTGGGAAAACTTTGAAAGTGTCCCCAAGTGCAGTTGCAAAAACCATCAAGCGCTACAAAGAAACTGGCTCACATGAGGACCACCCCAGGAAAGGAAGACCAAGAGTCACCTCTGCTTCTGAGGATAAGTTTATCCGAGTCACCAGCCTCAGAAATCGCAGGTTAACAGCAGCTCAGATTAGAGACCAGGTCAATGCTACACAGAGTTCTAGCAGCAGACACATCTCTTCAACAACTGTTAAGAGGAGACTTTGTGCAGTAGACCTTCATGGTAAAATAGCTGCTAGGAAACCACTGCTAAGGACAGGCAACAAGCAGAAGAGACTTGTTTGGGCTAAAGAACACAAGGAATGGACATTAGACCAGTGGAAATCTGTGCTTTGGTCTGATGAGTTCAAATTTGAGATCTTTGGTTCCAACCACCGTGTCTTTGTGCAACGCAGAAAAGGTGAACGGATGGACTCTACATGCCTGGTTCCCACCGTGAAGCATGGAGGAGGAGGTGTGATGGTGTGGGGGTGCTTTGCTGGTGACACTGTTGGGGATTTATTCAAAATTGAAGGCATACTGAACCAGCATGGCTACCACAGCATCTTGCAGCGGCATGCTATTCCATCCGGTTTGCGTTTAGTTGGACCATCATTTATTTTTCAAAAGGACAATGACCCCAAACACACCTCCAGGCTGTGTAAGGGCTATTTGACCAGGAGGGAGAGTGATGGGGTGCTACTCCAGATGACCTGGCCTCCACAGTCACCAGACCTGAACCCAACAATAAATACACAGAGGAATGGATCCCATAAATAATTTGTCAACAAATAAGGACCACCCCCCTAAATTTTGCTCATATACAGTACAGACCAAAAGTTTGGACACATCTTCTCATTTAAAGATTTTTCTGTATTTTTCATGACTATGAAAATTGTACATTCACACTGAAGGCATCAAAACTATGAATTAACACATGTGGAATTATATACTTAACAAAAAAGTGTGAAACAACTGAAAATATGTCTTATATTCTAGGTTCTTCAAAGTAGCCACCTTTTGCTTTGATGACTGCTTTGCACAGTCTTGGCATTCTCTTGATGAGCTTCAAGAGGTAGTCACCGGAAATGGTCCTCAAACAATCTTGAAGGAGTTCCCAGAGATGCTTAGCACTTGTTGGCCCTTTTGCCTTCACTCTGCGGTCCAGCTCACCCCAAACCATCTCGATTGGGTTCAGGTCTGGTGACTGTGGAGGCCAGGTCATCTGGCGTAGCACCCCATCACTCTCCTTCCTGGTCAAATAGCCCTTACACAGCCTGGAGGTGTGTTGGGGGTCATTGTCCTTTTGAAAAATAAATGATGGTCCAACTAAACGCAAACCGGATGGAATAGCATGCCGCTGCAAGATGCTGTGGTAGCCATGCTGGTTCAGTATGCCTTCAATTTTGAATAAATCCCCAACAGTGTCACCAGCAAAGCACCATCACACCTCCTCCTCCATGCTTCACGGTGGGAACCAGGCATGTAGAGTCCATCCGTTCACCTTTTCTGCGTTGCACAAAGACTCGGTGGTTGGAACCAAAGATCTCAAATTTGACTCATCAGACCGAAGCACAGATTTCCACTGGTCTAATGTCCATTCCTTGTGTTCTTTAGCCCAAACAAGTCTCTTCTGCTTGTTGCCTGTCCTTAGCAGTGGTTTCCTAGCAGCTATTTTACCATGAAGGTCTACTGCACAAAGTCTCCTCTTAACAGTTGTTGAAGAGATGTGTCTGCTGCTAGAACTCTGTGTAGCATTGACCTGGTCTCTAATCTGAGCTGCTGTTAACCTGCGATTTCTGAGGCTGGTGACTCGGATAAACTTATCCTCAGAAGCAGAGGTGACTCTTGGTCTTCCTTTCCTGGGGTGGTCCTCATGTGAGCCAGTTTCTTTGTAGCGCTTGATGGTTTTTGCAACTGCACTTGGGGACACTTTCAAAGTTTTCCCAATTTTTCGGACTGACTGACCTTCATTTCTTAAAGTAATGATGGCCACTCGTTTTTCTTTACTTAGAATTTGTATTATGGCAAGAAAAAAGCAGCTAACAGTCTATTCAGTAGGACTATCAGCTGTGTATCCACCAGACTACTGCACAACACAACTGATGGTCCCAACCCCATTTATAAGGCAAGAAATCCCACTTATTAAACCTGACAGGGTACACCTGTGAAGTGAAAACCATTTCTGGTGACTACCTCTTGAAGCTCATCAAGAGAATGCCAAGAGTGTGCAAAGCAGTCATCAAAGCAAAAGGTGGCTACTTTGAAGAACCTAGAATATAAGACATATTTTCAGTTGTTTCACACTTTTTTTGTTAAGTATATAATTCCACATGTGTTAATTCATAGTTTTGATGCCTTCAGTGTGAATGTACAATTTTCATAGTCATGAAAATACAGAAAAATCTTTAAATGAGAAGGTGTGTCCAAACTTTTGGTCTGTACTGTAGGTAGATAGATAAGAGCAGCAATCACCCACTTATACAAATGAGTACCATTACATGACAGAAATACTGTTCAAAACACCAAAAAAGAGAAATGGACTTATCTGATCTCTAGTCCATCTGAGGTCACGGTAGATGCCTTGGGCGATGTTTCCTTTAAATCCCTCAATAGGTAACTGTCCAGGACAAATCACAGAGGTTCCACAATGTTTCAAAGTATGGTTCCAAACACACCAGGCATCCGCTTTTCCAATCGCTCAAAGAAATATAGGAATGGAAGCACTTATCCTGGGTGCACCTATTATGGTCTCTCTCCTCTAACATTTCCCTGTCCCCTGATGAGCCCCATATCGAGGAGGGGGTGAAACGCGTTGGGACTTTTGTTCTTTGCTGATGGCTATATATTTCTTTGAGGGATTGGAAAAGCGGATGTCTGGTGTGTTTGGAACCATACTTTGAAACATTGTAGAACCTCTGTGATTTGTCCTGGACAGTTACCTATTGAGGGATTTAAAAGAAACATCGCCCAAGGCATCTACCGTGACCTCAGATGGACTAGAGATCAGATAAGTCCATTTCTCCTTTTTGGTGTTTTGACCAGTATTTCTGTCATGTAATGGTACTCATTTGTATAAGTGGGTGATTGCTGCTCTTATCTATCTACCTATATGAGCAAAAATTTAGGGAGGGTGGTCCTTATTTGTTGACAAATTATTTATGGGATCCATTCCTCTGTGTATTTATTGTTTTTTCCACTGACATAAATGTTGTGTGATTTTTTGATGTTTAGCATGTCAATTATGGCATGACTAGTATATACTGCTGGTCAATATGTTTATTGTTTGTGTGTGTGCTTAGGGATACATAGGGATAAGCAAGGGACAGCCTCCGAGGAGCGGGGACACCAATCTGCACTACTAGGGTGAAAACACTCCGATGTTAGGGAGGGAGAGATACTCCACTAGGGCTGCTTAGGGCAAGTCTGTCTGTACTACCTACCACCCTTATTATCCATCCCTCATATGGTGCTTTTATTGATATGTGTAGTTAATTTTTGTCCTAGTTGTACTATTGAGTACACTTTTAAATGGCTTTGATAGCAGCCTTCAGCTCGTCATCATTGTTGGGTCTGATGTCTCTCATCTTCCTCTTGACAATACCCCATAGATTCTCTATAATAGATTCTCTATGGGGTTAAGGTCAGGCGAGTTTGCTACCAACCAAGCACAGTGATACTGTTGTTTTTAAACCAGGTATTGGTACTTTTGGCAGTGTGGACAGGGGCCAAGTCCTGCTGGAGAATGACATTTCCATCTCCAAAAAGCTTGTCGGCAGAGGGAAGCATGAAGTGCTGTAAAATGTCCTGGTAGACGGCTGCGCTGAGTTTGGTCTTGATAAAACACAGTGGACCTACACCAGCAGATGACATGGCTCCCCAAACCATCACCGATTGTGGAAACTTCACACTAGACCTCAAGCAGCTTGGATTGTGGGCTCTCCACTCTTCCTCCAGACTCTGAGACCTTGTGGAGTGTGTCAGTGACTGCCTTCTGGACATCTGTCAAGTCAGCAGTCTTCCCCATGATTGTGGAGCCTACTGAAACAGACTAAAGGACCTTGTTAAATGCTTAGGAAGACTTTGCAGGTGTTTTTTGTTAATTATTCTAATTTATTGAGATAATGACTGTTGTGTTTTCATTGGCTGTAAGCCATAATCATCAACATTAACAGAAATAAACACTTGAAATAGATCACTCTGTCTGTAATGACTCTATATGAGTTTCACTTTCTGTATTGAAGAACTGAAATAAATTAACTTTTTGATGATATTCTAATTTAGTGAGATGCACCTGGATTATTAGAATTATCACACCAGTACACCTGTTTTCTCATTTGCAAGATTTAAGTAAACCTTGTATTATATCTTTTTCATTTGTGAATGTCCTTATACTTTCAAGCAGAACCTAGACACCCCACAATACAATAACCCATCGATCACTACAAGCCCTCCGTTTTCCATGGATATCCATATTATAGACTGAGTATACCTTTCTTATGCCTGAACTGCGCACCCCTCGGTGAAGACAGTGAGTTTTTTGGGGGCAGCTTATGGTCGTCTCAGGATATGAACACCCCCTGATCTGCTTGAAAATAGAACTGAAATAAAATGTTGAGAAAAAATGTCAAATATCACGTTGACCCTTCAAGTCACTGTCTTGTAAATCTTTATCACTTCTCCACAGAATAGGTGATTGGTCTGAAATCACTCAGGGGGTAAAGAGACTCTGTCATCACAGAATAACTAATCAAACCAATGGCAGCCCCTCAGTGTATCATGGCACCCTGTATTTTGATTGGCAGCTGTAGCTTTATAGACTCGAGCGGGGGTCTCAAACATTTGGCCACAGGGGCTGCTTCATGCAGGCCGCAGGCACCGTACACCTTGAGGATTGTGGCACGTCAGCACTTTTTCAGTGGAACATATTGCAGGCGCCGTGCACAGACAAGCTCTTTGCTCAGCTCTACCAATGCCAACTGTGGGTCAATCACAGGCCAGCAGCGAATGTCCGCAGGGGACCAGGATGGGAACAGGACTAGAAGATGAGGATCAGGATGTGGTACCACATTTTTAATCTTGATTTCTTTTTGTGTTTCTTAAAGCCATAAAGTTGCCATTTGAAATGACTTTAGTTTTGTGCCATGTCTGTGATCTGCTTTTTTTCAACAACATTAAACAACTGAATGAACATCCTCCGAGCCCGGTGACTCCATAATTTTTGCCAGGGGTTGTAGAAAAGAAATATGGTGTCCCTGAAAATGGCACTTTGTCTTGCTAAGAATGAAGCACAACCCCCCTCACCCCACTCAAATTATTTATTTTTCTAGGTGCGGACAATTATACCCCATTAAGGCTCATACACCTGGACAAGAGAAAAGCAAGTATGTGGTAAAGTGCACTGAGCTGTCCGGCACAACAAGGGTGCACCGAGTGCCTGCACTACATTGGAGCCGTCTTTTTTTGTCTTTATGACAGAATCCCTTTGCAGAGTTACTATCCTTTAGGCAGAGTGCACGTGGTTATAATAATAGTCTAGCTAGTCCCATCCGTAGACATGAGTGATCGTGTGCTTCTCACACATGCCTAACATAGCTGTTTTGCTGTTTATTTACCCCAATTTGATCAATAAATTAATGCAGAATAATGTTTACTGCTCATTTCCAAGGGATCTTGGTGCAAGCCCCCCAAAAAATGCTTCTGTGCGCAGGCACAATCATTATTATTTAGATACGTCCGTTAGGCAAGCTGTACTACTGTGCCCAGAAATCATGTACCTCACTGCAGCAACTCAGTTCTAGTCATCTCTGTAGTGAGACAGAATGGAGTTACTGTATAGAGAACATACTTATATTCCTTACAGTGCACAGACATCACGAGCCTCCATGCAGCAACTCCAAGCTAGTCACCTCTGTAGTGAGACGGCTAGCATGGAGTTGCTGTACAAGGGGCGTCCTTATACACAGTACAGTGCACAGAGATCATGGACCTCAGTGCAGCAACTCCCATCTAGTCACCTCTGTACTGAGACATCTAGACTGAAGTTACTGTGCAGAGGACGTCCTTATACACAGTACAGTGCACACAAACTATGAATCTCAGTACAGCAACTCTGATCTAGTCACCTCTGTACTGAGACATCTATACTGAAGTTACTGTACAGAGGACGTCCTTATACACAGTACGGTGCACACAAACTATGAATCTCACTACAGCAACTCTGATCTAGTCACCTCTGTACTGAGACATCTATACTGAAGTTACTGTACAGAGGACGTCCTTATACACAGTACAGTACACACAAACTATGAATCTCACTACAGCAACTCCGATCTAGTCACCTCTGTACTGAGACATCTAGACTGAAGTTACTGTGCAGAGGACGTCCTTATACACAGTACAGTGCACACAAACTATGAATCTCACTACAGCAACTCCGATCTAGTCACCTCTGTACTGAGACATCTAGACTGAAGTTACTGTACAGAGGACGTCCTTATACACAGTACAGTGCACAGAGATCATGAACCTCAGTGCTGCAACTCCGATCTAGTCACCTCTGTACTGAGACATCTAGATTGTAGTTACTGTACAGAGGACGTCCTTATACACAGTACAGTGCACACAAACTATGAATCTCACTACAGCAACTCCCATCTAGTCACCTCTGTACTGAGACATCTAGATTGAAGTTACTGTACAGAGGACGTCCTTATACACAGTACAGTGCACAGAGATCATGGACCTCAGTGCTGCAACTCCGATCTAGTCACCTCTGTACTGAGACATCTAGATTGTAGTTACTGTACAGAGGACGTCCTTATACACAGTAAAGTGCACAGAGATCATGGACCTCAGTGCTGCAACTCCGATCTAGTCACATCTGTACTGAGACATCTAGATTGTAGTTACTGTACAGAGGACGTCCTTATACACAGTACAGTGCACAGAGATCATGGACCTCAGTGCTGCAACTCCGATCTAGTCACCTCTGTACTGAGACATCTAGATTGAAGTTACTGTACAGAGGACGTCCTTATACACAGTACAGTGCACAGAGATCATGGACCTCAGTGCTGCAACTCCGATCTAGTCACCTCTGTACTGAGACATCTAGATTGAAGTTACTGTACAGAGGACGTCCTTATACACAGTACAGTGCACAGAGATCATGGACCTCAGTGCTGCAACTCCGATCTAGTCACCTCTGTACTGAGACATCTAGATTGAAGTTACTGTACAGAGGACGTCCTTATACACAGTACAGTGCACAGAGATCATGGACCTCAGTGCAGCAACTCTGATCTACTCACCTCTGTACTGAGACATCTAGATTGAAGTTACTGTACAGAGGACGTCCTTATACACAGTACAGTGCACAGAGATCATGGACCTCAGTGCTGCAACTCCGATCTAGTCACCTCTGTACTGAGACATCTAGATTGAAGTTACTGTACAGAGGACGTCCTTATACACAGTACAGTGCACAGAAATCATGGACCTCAGTGCAGCAACTCCGATCTAGTCACCTCTGTACTGAGACATCTAGATTGTAGTTACTGTACAGAGGACGTCCTTATACACAGTACAGTGCACAGAGATCATGGACCTCAGTGCTGCAACTCCGATCTAGTCACCTCTGTACTGAGACATCTAGATTGAAGTTACTGTACAGAGGACGTCCTTATACACAGTACGGTGCACAGAAATCATGGACCTCAGTGCTGCAACTCCGATCTAGTCACCTCTGTACTGAGACAACTAGACTGAAGTTACTGTACAGAGGACGTCCATATACACAGTACAGTGCACAGAGATCATGGACCTCAGTGCAGCAACTCTGATCTAGTCACCTCTGTACTGAGACATCTAGATTGAAGTTACCGTGCAGAGGACGTCCTTATACACAGTACAGTACACAGAAATCATGATCCTTACTGCAGCAACTCTGATCTAGTCACCTCTGTACTGAGACATCTAGATTGAAGTTACTGTACAGAAGACGTCCTTATACACAGTACAGTGCACAGAGATCATGGACCTCAGTACAGCAACTCCGATCTAGTCACATCTGTACTGAGACATCTAAACTGAAGTTACTGTACAGAGGACATCCTTATACACAGTACAGTGCACAGAAATCATGGACCTCAGTGCTGCAACTCCGATCTAGTCACCTCTGTACTGAGACATCTAGACTGAAGTTACTGTACAGAGGACGTCCTTATACACAGTACAGTACACAGAAATCATGGACCTCAGTGCTGCAACTCCCATCTAGTCACCTCTGTACTGAGACATCTAGACTGAAGTTACTGTACAGAGGATGTCCTTATACACAGTACGGTGCACAGAAATCATGGACCTCAGTGCTGCAACTCCCATCTAGTCACCTCTGTACTGAGACAACTAGACTGAAGTTACTGTACAGAGGACGTCCATATACACAGTACAGAGCACAGAGATCATGGACCTCAGTGCTGCAACTCCGATCTAGTCACATCTGTACTGAGACATCTAGATTGAAGTTACCGTGCAGAGGACGTCCTTATACACAGTACAGTACACAGAAATCATGATCCTTACTGCAGCAACTCTGATCTAGTCACCTCTGTACTGAGACATCTAGATTGAAGTTACTGTACAGAAGACGTCCTTATACACAGTACAGTGCACAGAGATCATGGACCTCAGTACAGCAACTCCGATCTAGTCACATCTGTACTGAGACATCTAAACTGAAGTTACTGTACAGAGGACGTCCTTATACACAGTACAGTGCACAGAGATCATGGACCTCAGTGCAGCAACTCCGATCTAGTCACCTCTGTACTGAGACATCTAGATTGTAGTTACTGTACAGAGGACGTCCTTATACACAGTACAGTGCACAGAGATCATGGACCTCAGTGCTGCAACTCCGATCTAGTCACCTCTGTACTGAGACATCTAGATTGAAGTTACTGTACAGAGGACGTCCTTATACACAGTACAGTGCAGAGATCATGAACCTCAGTACAGCAACTCCCATCTAGTCACCTCTGTACTGAGACATCTAGATTGAAGTTACTGTACAGAAGACGTCCTTATACACAGTACAGTGCACAGAGATCATGGACCTCAGTGCTGCAACTCCGATCTAGTCACCTCTGTACTGAGACATCTAGATTGAAGTTACTGTACAGAGGACGTCCTTATACACAGTACAGTGCAGAGATCATGAACCTCAGTACAGCAACTCCGATCTAGTCACCTCTGTACTGAGACATCTAGATTGAAGTTACTGTACAGAGGACGTCCTTATAGACATTAATCCAAGCAAAGTGGTATCAAAGTTTAGTTAAAATATAACCTTTACTTAGTGCAATTAAAAGGGTACAATAATATGTCATCCAGTAAGGTTGTGTGCCCACGATGCGTTTTTCAAGCGTTTATGCTGCGGAATTTCCGCAGCGTAAACGCTTGGGAAACGCTTGGTAAACCTTCCCCGATGGTCTCCAATGCAATTCCGCACTTTCAATGCCCATGCTGCGGATTTTTCCGCAGCGTTTATGCTGCGCTCAAAAATCTGCAGCATGTCCATTAATTTTGCGGAAGCGCTGCGTTTTCCCCGCCATCGACTTGCATTAGAACGCGCCAATTCGGCAAGACTGCACCTGTACTTGCGTAATTGGCGCGTTCTAATGTGCGGATGGTACCCGGGTGTGGAGGACAGGAGACTCTCCTCCACACCCAGGTACCATTAAAAGCTGTAAAAAAAAGAATAAAATAAAAAATAAAGATTATATTCACCTTCCGACGGCCCCCGGACTCCTTCCCTGTGCTTGCCGATAGATCGCGCAGGACTGAAGGACCTGCGGTGACGTCACAGTCATGTGACGGCAGGTCTTTCAGTACAGCGCACTGCGATCTGCCGGCAGCCAGCACAGGAGCGCAGCAAGTCTCGGGGGCCATCAGAAGGTAAGTATAGGTTAATTTTTTTATTTTTAACCATTCTCTCGGGTCACACTATATAAATCCATGCCGTTTGCATGGATTTATATAGTGTGACCTAGTTGTCAAGCACTTTCCAAGTGATGCTAAAATCGCTTGGAAAGCGCTTGACACCCGCATGCGGAAATGCATGTGAAGAAAGCTTCACATCCGCATGTCCCTGGCAGGAAAAGCGCATGTACAATCCACATGTACAATCCGCATGTACAATCCGTATGTACGATCCGCATGTACGATCCGCATGCACAATCCGCATGTACAATCCGCATGTACAATCCGCATGTACAATCTGCATGTACAATCCGCATGTACAATCCGCATGTACAATCCGCATGCGTTTTTTTCTGCCAGGGAGATGCAGAAACGCTCAGGAAAAAATCCTGAGCATTTCTGCATCGTGGGCACATAGCCTAAGACAAAAACTAACAACATACAAACAAACTCAGAGGCAGTGGCGTACCGTCCATAGAGGCAGACCACGCAACTGCTATGGGGTCCGAATGATCAGGGGGCCCGGCGTCGGATGTCCTGTCCATAGACACGCCCCTCTAGATGGCTACGCTGCGTGCACAGCAGAGAGGAGTTGAGGCTGAGCAGCCTGAGCGACCATCATTAGAGCTGCCTAGTGGAGGCAGAGGAGCCGGCCGCGCTGCAGGGTAAGTCTCTGACTGGCTGCAGAGGGAGCCGGCCTGGCTGCAGGGTAAGTCTCTGACTGGCTGCAGAGGAGCCGGCCTGGCTGCAGGGTAAGTCTCTGACTGGCTGCAGAGGGAGTTGGCCTGGCTGCAGACTAAGTCTCTGACTGGCTGCTCAGGGAGCCGGCCTGGCTGCAGTGTAAGTCTCTGACTGGCTGCAGAGGAGCCGGCCTGGCTGCAGGGTAAGTCTCTGACTGGCTGCAGAGGAGCCGGCCTGGCTGCAGGGTAAGTCTCTGACTGGCTGCAGAGGGAGCCGGCCTGGCTGCAGGGTAAGTCTCTGACTGGCTGCAGAGGAGCCGGCCTGGCTGCAGGGTAAGTCTCTGACTGGCTGCAGAGGAGCCGGCCTGGCTGCAGAGTAAGTCTCTGACTGGCTGCAGAGGAGCCGGCCTGGCTGCAGGGTAAGTCTCTGACTGGCTGCTCAGGGAGCCGGCCTGGCTGCAGTGTAAGTCTCTGACTGGCTGCAGAGGAGCCGGCCTGGCTGCAGGGTAAGTCTCTGACTGGCTGCAGAGGAGCCGGCCTGGCTGCAGGGTAAGTCTCTGACTGGCTGCACAGGGAGCCGGCCTGGCTGCATGGTAAGTCTCTGACTTGCTGCAGAGGGAGTCGGCCTGGCTGCAGGGTAAGTCTCTGACTGGCTGCAGAGGAGCCGGCCTGGCTGCAGGGTAAGTCTCTGACTGGCTGCAGAGGAGCCGGCCTGGCTGCAGGGTAAGTCTCTGACTGGCTGCAGAGGAGCCGGCCTGGCTGCAGGGTAAGTCTCTGACTGGCTGCAGAGGAGCCGGCCTGGCTGCAGGGTAAGTCTCTGACTGGCTGCACAGGGAGCTGGCCTGGCTGCAGAGTAAGTCTCTGACTGGCTGCAGAGGAGCCGGCCTGGCTGCAGGGTAAGTCTCTGACTGGCTGCAGAGGAGCCGGCCTGGCTGCAGGGTAAGTCTCTGACTGGCTGCAGAGGGAGCCGGCCTGGCTGCAGGGTAAGTCTCTGACTGGCTGCCGAGGGAGCCGGCCTGGCTGCAGGGTAAGTCTCTGACTGGCTGCAGAGGAGCCGGCCTGGCTGCAGGGTAAGTCTTTGACTGGCTGCACAGGGAGCCAGCCTGGCTGCAGGGTAAGTCTCTGACTGGCTGCAGAGGAGCCGGCCTGGCTGCAGGGTAAGTCTCTGACTGGCTGCAGAGGAGCCGGCCTGGCTGCAGGGTAAGTCTCTGACTGTCTGCAGAGGGAGCCGGCCTGGCTGCAGGGTAAGTCTCTGACTGGCTGCAGAGGGAGCCGGCAGGGCTGCAGGATAAGTCTCTGACTGGCTGCAGAGGAGCCGGCCTGGCTGCTGGGTAAGTCTCTGACTGGCTGCAGAGGGAGCCGGCAGGGCTGCAGGGTAAGTCTCTGACTGGCTGCAGAGGGAGCCGGCCTGGCTGCAGGGTAAGTCTCTGACTGGCTGCAGGGTAAGTCTCTGACTGGCTGCAGAGGAGCCGGCCTGGCTGCAGGGTAAGTCTCTGACTGGCTGCAGAGGGAGCCGGCCTGGCTGCAGGGTAAGTCTCTGACTGGCTGCAGAGGGAGCCGGCCTGGCTGCAGGGTAAGTCTCTGACTGGCTGCAGGGTAAGTCTCTGACTGGCTGCAGAGGAGCCGGCCTGGCTGCAGGGTAAGTCTCTGACTGGCTGCAGAGGGAGCCGGCCTGGCTGCAGGGTAAGTCTCTGGCTGCAGAGGAGCCGGCCTGGCTGCAGAGTAAGTCTCTGACTGGCTGCTCAGGGAGCCGGCCTGGCTGCAGTGTAAGTCTCTGACTGGCTGCAGAGGAGCCGGCCTGGCTGCAGGGTAAGTCTCTGACTGGCTGCAGAGGAGCCGGCCTGGCTGCAGGGTAAGTCTCTGACTGGCTACAGAGGAGCTGGCCTGGCTGCAGGGTAAGTCTTTGACTGGCTGCACAGGGAGCCGGCCTGGCTGCAGGGTAAGTCTCTGACTGGCTGCAGAGGAGCCGGCCTGGCTGCAGGGTAAGTCTCTGACTGGCTGCAGAGGAGCCGGCCTGGCTGCAGGGTAAGTCTCTGACTGTCTGCAGAGGGAGCCGGCCTGGCTGCAGGGTAAGTCTCTGACTGGCTGCAGAGGAGCTGGCCTGGCTGCAGGGTAAGTCTCTGACTGGCTGCAGAGGGAGCCGGCAGGGCTGCAGGGTAAGTCTCTGACTGGCTGCAGAGGGAGCCGGCCTGGCTGCAGGGTAAGTCTCTGGCTGCAGGGTAAGTCTCTGACTGGCTGCAGAGGAGCCGGCCTGGCTGCAGGGTAAGTCTCTGATTGGCTGCAGAGGGAGCCGGCCTGGCTGCAGGGTAAGTCTCTGACTGGCTGCAGAGGGAGCCGGCCTGGCTGCAGGGTAAGTCTCTGACTGGCTGCAGGGTAAGTCTCTGACTGGCTGCAGAGGAGCCGGCCTGGCTGCAGGGTAAGTCTCTGACTGGCTGCAGAGGGAGCCGGCCTGGCTGCAGGGTAAGTCTCTGACTGGCTGCAGAGGAGCCGGCCTGGCTGCAGAGTAAGTCTCTGACTGGCTGCTCAGGGAGCCGGCCTGGCTGCAGTGTAAGTCTCTGACTGGCTGCAGAGGAGCCGGCCTGGCTGCAGGGTAAGTCTCTGACTGGCTGCAGAGGAGCCGGCCTGGCTGCAGGGTAAGTCTCTGACTGGCTGCAGAGGAGCCGGCCTGGCTGCAGGGTAAGTCTCTGACTGTCTGCAGAGGGAGCCGGCCTGGCTGCAGGGTAAGTCTCTGACTGGCTGCAGAGGGAGCCGGCAGGGCTGCAGGGTAAGTCTCTGACTGGCTGCAGAGGAGCCGGCCTGGCTGCTGGGTAAGTCTCTGACTGGCTGCAGAGGGAGCCGGCAGGGCTGCAGGGTAAGTCTCTGACTGGCTGCAGAGGGAGCCGGCCTGGCTGCAGGGTAAGTCTCTGACTGGCTGCAGGGTAAGTCTCTGACTGGCTGCAGAGGAGCCGGCCTGGCTGCAGGGTAAGTCTCTGACTGGCTGCAGAGGGAGCCGGCCTGGCTGCAGGGTAAGTCTCTGACTGGCTGCAGAGGGAGCCAGCCTGGCTGCAGGGTAAGTCTCTGACTGGCTGCAGGGTAAGTCTCTGACTGGCTGCAGAGGAGCCGGCCTGGCTGCAGGGTAAGTCTCTGACTGGCTGCAGAGGGAGCCGGCCTGGCTGCAGGGTAAGTCTCTGACTGGCTGCAGAGGAGCCGGCCTGGCAGCAGAGTAAGTCTCTGACTGGCTGCTCAGGGAGCCGGCCTGGCTGCAGGGTAAGTCTCTGACTGGCTGCAGAGGAGCTGGCCTGGCTGCATGGTAAGTCTCTGGCTGGCTGCAGAGGTAGCCGGCCTGGCTGCAGGGTAAGTCTCTGACTGGCTGCAGGGTAAGTCTCTGACTGGCTGCAGAGGAGCCGGCCTGGCTGCAGGGTAAGTCTCTGACTGGCTGCAGAGGGAGCCGGCCTGGCTGCAGGGTAAGTCTCTGACTGGCTGCAGAGGAGCCGGCCTGGCTGCAGAGTAAGTCTCTGACTGGCTGCTCAGGGAGCCGGCCTGGCTGCAGTGTAAGTCTCTGACTGGCTGCAGAGGAGCCGGCCTGGCTGCAGGGTAAGTCTCTGACTGGCTGCAGAGGAGCCGGCCTGGCTGCAGGGTAAGTCTCTGACTGGCTGCAGAGGAGCTGGCCTGGCTGCAGGGTAAGTCTTTGACTGGCTGCACAGGGAGCCGGCAGGGCTGCAGGGTAAGTCTCTGACTGGCTGCAGAGGGAGCCGGCCTGGCTGCAGGGTAAGTCTCTGACTGGCTGCAGGGTAAGTCTCTGACTGGCTGCAGAGGAGCCGGCCTGGCTGCAGGGTAAGTCTCTGACTGGCTGCAGAGGGAGCCGGCCTGGCTGCAGGGTAAGTCTCTGACTGGCTGCAGAGGGAGCCGGCCTGGCTGCAGGGTAAGTCTCTGACTGGCTGCAGGGTAAGTCTCTGACTGGCTGCAGAGGAGCCGGCCTGGCTGCAGGGTAAGTCTCTGACTGGCTGCAGAGGGAGCCGGCCTGGCTGCAGGGTAAGTCTCTGACTGGCTGCAGAGGAGCCGGCCTGGCTGCAGAGTAAGTCTCTGACTGGCTGCTCAGGGAGCCGGCCTGGCTGCAGTGTAAGTCTCTGACTGGCTGCAGAGGAGCCGGCCTGGCTGCAGGGTAAGTCTCTGACTGGCTGCAGAGGAGCCGGCCTGGCTGCAGGGTAAGTCTCTGACTGGCTGCAGAGG
Source organism: Phyllobates terribilis (assembly GCF_046119375.1). Lineage (NCBI taxonomy): Eukaryota > Metazoa > Chordata > Amphibia > Anura > Dendrobatidae > Phyllobates > Phyllobates terribilis. The sequence continues at coordinate 681,979 of NW_027363233.1, read as the reverse complement.
AGCTGGCCTGGCTGCAGGGTAAGTCTTTGACTGGCTGCACAGGGAGCCGGCCTGGCTGCAGGGAAAGTCTCTGACTGGCTGCAGAGGAGCCGGCCTGGCTGCAGGGTAAGTCTCTGACTGGCTGCAGAGGAGCCGGCCTGGCTGCAGGGTAAGTCTCTGACTGTCTGCAGAGGGAGCCGGCCTGGCTGCAGGGTAAGTCTCTGACTGGCTGCAGAGGAGCCGGCCTGGCTGCAGGGTAAGTCTCTGACTGGCTGCAGAGGGAGCCGGCAGGGCTGCAGGGTAAGTCTCTGACTGGCTGCAGAGGGAGCCGGCCTGGCTGCAGGGTAAGTCTCTGACTGGCTGCAGGGTAAGTCTCTGACTGGCTGCAGAGGAGCCGGCCTGGCTGCAGGGTAAGTCTCTGACTGGCTGCAGAGGGAGCCGGCCTGGCTGCAGGGTAAGTCTCTGACTGGCTGCAGAGGGAGCCGGCCTGGCTGCAGGGTAAGTCTCTGACTGGCTGCAGGGTAAGTCTCTGACTGGCTGCAGAGGAGCCGGCCTGGCTGCAGGGTAAGTCTCTGACTGGCTGCAGAGGGAGCCGGCCTGGCTGCAGGGTAAGTCTCTGACTGGCTGCAGAGGAGCCGGCCTGGCTGCAGAGTAAGTCTCTGACTGGCTGCTCAGGGAGCCGGCCTGGCTGCAGTGTAAGTCTCTGACTGGCTGCAGAGGAGCCGGCCTGGCTGCAGGGTAAGTCTCTGACTGGCTGCAGAGGAGCCGGCCTGGCTGCATGGTAAGTCTCTGACTGGCTACAGAGGAACCGGCCTGGCTGCAGGGTAAGTCTTTGACTGGCTGCACAGGGAGCCGGCCTGGCTGCAGGGTAAGTCTCTGACTGGCTGCAGAGGAGCCGGCCTGGCTGCAGGGTAAGTCTCTGACTGGCTGCAGAGGAGCCGGCCTGGCTGCAGGGTAAGTCTCTGACTGTCTGCAGAGGGAGCCGGCCTGGCTGCAGGGTAAGTCTCTGACTGGCTGCAGAGGGAGCCGGCAGGGCTGCAGGGTAAGTCTCTGACTGGCTGCAGAGGAGCCGGCCTGGCTGCTGGGTAAGTCTCTGACTGGCTGCAGAGGGAGCCGGCAGGGCTGCAGGGTAAGTCTCTGACTGGCTGCAGGGTAAGTCTCTGACTGGCTGCAGAGGAGCCGGCCTGGCTGCAGGGTAAGTCTCTGACTGGCTGCAGAGGGAGCCGGCCTGGCTGCAGGGTAAGTCTCTGACTGGCTGCAGAGGGAGCCAGCCTGGCTGCAGGGTAAGTCTCTGACTGGCTGCAGGGTAAGTCTCTGACTGGCTGCAGAGGAGCCGGCCTGGCTGCAGGGTAAGTCTCTGACTGGCTGCAGAGGGAGCCGGCCTGGCTGCAGGGTAAGTCTCTGACTGGCTGCAGAGGAGCCGGCCTGGCTGCAGAGTAAGTCTCTGACTGGCTGCTCAGGGAGCCGGCCTGGCTGCAGGGTAAGTCTCTGACTGGCTGCAGAGGAGCTGGCCTGGCTGCAGGGTAAGTCTCTGGCTGGCTGCAGAGGAGCTGGCCTGGCTGCAGGGTAAGTCTCTGACTGGCTGCAGAGGAGCCGGCCTGGCTGCAGGGTAAGTCTCTGACTGGCTGCAGAGGAGCCGGCCTGGCTGCAGGGTAAGTCTCTGACTGGCTGCACAGGGAGCCGGCCTGGCTGCAGGGTAAGTCTCTGACTGGCTGCAGGGTAAGTCTCTGACTGGCTGCACAGGGAGCCGGCCTGGCTGCAGTGTAAGTCTCTGACTGGCTGCAGAGGAGCCGGCCTGGCTGCAGGGTAAGTCTCTGACTGGCTGCAGAGGGAGGCGGCAGGGCTGCAGGGTAAGTCTCTGACTGGCTGCAGAGGGAGCCGGCAGGGCTGCAGGGTAAGTCTCTGACTGGCTGCAGAGGGAGCCGGCCTGGCTGCAGGGTAAGTCTCTGACTGGCTGCAGAGGGAGCCGGCCTGGCTGCAGGGTAAGTCTCTGACTGGCTGCAGAGGAGCCGGCCTGGCTGCAGGGTAAGTCTCTGACTGGCTGCAGAGGAGCCGGCCTGGCTGCAGGGTAAGTCTCTGACTGGCTGCAGAGGAGCCGGCCTGGCTGCAGGGTAAGTCTCTGACTGGCTGCTCAGGGAGCCGGCCTGGCTGCAGGGTAAGTCTCTGACTGGCTGCAGAGGAGCCGGCCTGGCTGCAGGGTAAGTCTCTGACTCACTGCAGCACTCTGTACTGTAAGTGTGAAATGTAAATGAATTTCTTTTACTTTGTGTCCTGTTTTGGATGTGCGGGTGTTAAGGCAGGGGGGAGGGGTCGTGTTTGGAATTCTGCCAACTATCTAGGGTAACTGGGGAGGAGGGCTGCAAACAAATAAAAAGTCAGGAAGCCCCTCACACCAAGCCACTGTCTTGTGTCTGTCAGTCACCACAGAGATCCTGAACCTGGGACCAGAGGGTTGAGCTAAACATTAGGACACCTGTGACAATGGAAGCCTATTAATAAATTGTTTAAATGACTTCTTTACACACATTTATCTGCACTGCAGATCATGCACTCCTAATGAAGGATTAACTGAAGGAGGAATGGACAGGCTGCAGAGTGCACAGCAGAGCAAAGGACACGGCTGTCAGAGTGAGTACATCTGACCCCAGACCATCACTAATCACTAGTATTGCTGCAGCTAGCCACACTGTATGTGCGCACAATGCGTACCAGCCTGCGGCCCCAATGCTGCGGAATAGCTACCATTTTTTTTTCACCTGCAGACTTTCCTTTGACGCTGCATAAACACGCAGCGTCAAACCCGCAGGGCCTCCGGATCATGGGCACATAGCCTAAGGGTACGTTCCCACGTTCAAGATTTGCTGCGGTTTTGACGCTGCATATTTATGCAGCGTCAAACCCGCAACAGCCAGATGTTACAGCATAGTGGATGTTCTTTTCTGTCCACTATGCATCTCTGTGCACCAGCGGATCACCAGCGGAAACTGAGATGCGGCGTGTCCTTCAGACCCCGAGCATGTCGATTTCTCTTGTGGGTCCGCATGTAGACTTTCCTCATAGACTTGCTTAGTTGAGGAAGATCCGCATGTGTAAAAATGCGTGTCCAGTAATTTACATAATAAGTACAAAAATTCTGCAGCGTGAAAACCGCAACAAATCCTGAAAGTGGGAATGTACTCTTAAAAAATTTATCCACTACTTTGACATTGATGCTCTATCCATAGGATAGGGCATCAATGTATGATCGGCCGGGGTCCCGGACGCCCCATCCCCATCAATCAGCTGTTATCATGCCGGCGGCAGCGGCCACAAGTCCTTATCTGCGGTGCTTGGCCGTCCATCTGTAGTGGCCGCTGCTCGTAACTGCACATCCGCCTCCCATTCAATTGAATAGGAGGCGGATATACAGTTACAAGCGGCCGCCACTACAACTTGACGGCCAGGCACCACAGGCAAGGACTTCCTGCCGGCGGCCACCGGCACGATAACAGCTGATCGGCAGCGATGCCACGTGTGGGACCCCAGCCGATCATACATTGATGCCCTATCCTAAGGACAGGGCATCAATGTCAAAGTAGTGGACAACCCCTTTAAAGGGTTGTCCAGGCTTGAGATGAAAGTCTGCAATCACTCTATGACTGCAGACTTCTGAATCCTCAGAGCGCACACATCGCGTGCAGGCGGTCATGCCACCACAAGTATGTGATTTGTGTTATGATCTGCAACATGAACTAAGGAAAGATAGGGGAAGGCTGTCCCTACAATAAGACTAAGCTGAATCCCTACGATGTAGCGGGCTGCCTGTTCCGAGTGAACAGACCCGCCTTAGTCTTCAGCTAGTCTGAACGGAGACCTATAGCATAAAGGAGAGGGGTCCCTAAAAGAACTAAGGACTGGGACAAAAATGGGACACCTCCTAAACAGAGTAGTTGCAGAACACAAAAATACAAACTGACAAAAGGGTACTAGAGGTCCCAGAAGGACCAAGCGAGCTGCCAGATAGGCACAGAAGCACCTGGCTAGAGAAGCAGTCAAACAACACTGAAGTCCAGCACAGCCAAAAGGGCGGAGCTGTAATATAAAGGCAAATGGTCACATGACCGCTATACACAGGAAGGAAAAAACAAACAAACAGGAGGGTTCTAACAATTTGCATGCTTCCAGTCACATTCTGACTAGACGTGTTCGTCCTCGATCAATACAAGGGAACTGAATGCACGTTTAATCGACACGTGACCACAGATATGCAAAACACATACTTGTACGTGACCGGCTGCTCTTGCCACTGTCATCGAAGAATCCTGACAGCGTATGATGTGAGGATTCAGATGACCGTAGTCATATAGAGCGATTGTAGACTTTCATCCCAAACTTGGACAACCCCTCTGTGTTTATGTATGTATATCGCCTCCAGACAGAATAAATTAAGTGTGAACAGGCGCTGCTGCTATCACTGCATAATAAAGAATACAGTCGCCTCTGTAAGCGTAGAGATATGGAAAATGAAGGTACTTGGTGCATAAATTGGCCAATTCATGGGAGCCCATCAAGAACGACAAGATGTACCATTCTTTCATGGGACTAACCAAATTTAAAGTGTGCAAATTGAAGTGGTCAGTGCCAAAAAGTGCCTGTTTCTGCCATTTTCCCATAACTCCACCTGATGAAGGCAGCAGACCGCTGCAGAAACGTGTTGTGGGCATTAATACTTCAATAAAGAGGTTTGTTTTATCCTTTTCCAGCGCCTTATCCAGTTTCTAGCGCCCCACTGACCACTTCAATTTGCACACTGTTCACTTTTCCCTTGGGAGTTGTGGCTGGAGGCTGCAGAGAACTGGATACAATTTCAGCTGCAGGACCTGTAGGACCTGCGATGATGTCATCACCCATGTGACCCCACCCGGAATCACATGATTGGAAGCTCCATCTGCTAATCCAGAGGAGACACTGAAGGCATCGTGGCAGCGCTATCAGCGCCAGTAGCTGTTTAACCTGGGTTGTGCGGTCTGCACAACCCACTCAGGTGAGCAGACCACTGTATCTGCACGTATATTCCACTTCCATACAGGTTCACACAAGCACTGCGCTTTTCCACCCCACCCCCTTTTTTGTCTAACCAAATTTAAAGGGCAGGTAGGATCCACTACTAATTAAAAACAACCTTAGGACTCATTCACACTTCTGATTTTTCCACATACAAGAAAAATGGCCAATTATTCTGATCAGACTTTAATCAGAGTGTGACCTGAGTGTCATCCGTTGTTCTCGCATCTGGAGAAATAAAAAAATAAAGCAATTCTCCACCTTCTTCATTCTTACAGACCATAAAAATCGACTGCACTGAGATGTCAGAGTGCAGTCCGTTTTTTTTTCACAAACCCATTGACCTTGCATGGCCAAGTGTAATCTGACCCTTGGATCAAAATCGGGCATGTCTCTAAAATCACGGACATGTGAATGGCCCCATAGACTATCACAGGTACGAGTGCTATCCTTGAAGACGATGGATAGCACTCGTATGCAAATAGTGCATGTGTGATTGAGGCCTTAGGCTGATGGGAGATCATATACTATTGGAGGTGGTGACTGTCTCCATATCTGACTGATCCCCTCCCATCAGCCTAAGACCTCATTCACACATCCATATTTTTGATCAGATTCTCGGCAGGCCAGTCTGTTCTTCACAGCCAGCTGACGTTCTGAGTGCTAACACAGTGGAGTGTAGAGAGATGCGCTTTGCACAATCTTCACAGGTTACAACCCGTAAGGCTATATTCACACATTGTGTTTTTGCTAATTTTTTTTCCGCTGCCAAAACCTGCTCTCTTGGCAGTAGAGAAAAAGCAGGTTTTGCTGAGTTTTTTTCTGCGTTTTTGTCAGGGTACATTTGTTTCTTGTGCATGCTGATAAAGTTTAGTGCATAAAAAGAAACATGATTCAATTTCCTCAGGTTTTTGCACCAAAAACACAGCAAAACTTGATACCTGCGTTTTTGCTGCAATTTTGCGCTACCCATTGCTTTCTATGGGTGAAAAACGCTAAAAGAAGTGACATGCTGCTGTTTGCAAAAATGCAGCTCTTTGACAAAACAGTCAGGAAAAAAAAAACAAAGAGTGTGCATGAGATTTCTGAAATCTCAGACTTTGCTGGTACTGTAAAACGCAGCAGAAAATTCATAAATGCTGCAAAAACGCAACATGTGAACATAGCCTAAAGTTAGCTCAGTTTCTTATCAGGGGATTTCATCCACGATGTTGATATTTCGGCAAATGGACAAAGGTTGTCTTTATAAGTGAAGCTCTATACGTAATATGGACTTCACTATATATGTATGTGTGGCGCCCCTGAGGGTTCGACCGCCACAGGGATGCTGCACCTCTTTAATGGGGTGTAGTGTTCCTCCTCTGAGGTAACAACAGTGCGATGGTCAGGATTCTACCTCCACATCCAACACCACACTTCTCCCACCAGAGGGGGCTAGTAGGCACTAGGTGCTGCCCCTACTGGAAATCGGGAGACTGGGGAACCAAGAGATAGGGGAACCAATTAGTGGGTGAGGGTGGAGGATTCACAGTTTAGTGACACTTTAAATTTCATATTTAATACAAAGCCATCTTGGTTCTGGGTTCATTGATCGTTCTTTGATCGTGACCTTCCTCCCTGAGCGTGGATCCTGTGTGGACCTGCAGAGGATGGAGGCACGGCCCTCGTACCCTGACTTTGGGTCAAGGGGCAGGTTGCAGATAATGAATGTCTCAGCCTGGTCAAGGACCATGACCAAGAAGGCCCGGAGCTTAGGAGTGTAGCTCCATCGCAAATGGATCACAGGGGGATGCAGACGGAGCGGTATACGCCACCTATCCTCGCCAACCTGATTTATTCAGAGGGATTCCGGCTGCAAGAGGGGTACCGGCCCCCGACACCTGACCTTGCCACTGTACGTCCTGGTCAGGGAAGTCCGGTAGGCCCTGAGGACCCCATCGGGTAACGGAAGGAGCGGAGCTGCCACCCGTACCCTTTTTCTGAGTGAAGTTCAGAGGGAGACCCGGCCTATCTACACACACACAGACAGGTAAGGACCTGGTCTGAAGTCTAGGAACACTCTGGTGCTGAGTCCTGATTGAACACTGGACTTACTTGGAGGTTGTCGGACCCCCCCCCCCCGTCTCTGGTGACCGCAGAACTCTGCGAGGAGCAGGGAGAAGCCTTCCAACTGCAATCTCCACCGTGAATAAAAACCCTGGAAGTTAACCCCTATGGCCTCCGGACTCTTTATTCTGCATTACACCGCACTACGCAGTACCAGACCTCCTAGACTACAACCCCCTCCATCCTGTCCCTCTGCCCTGAGGCCCTGCTCCACCTGTGGGGAGTAGTAACAACAATGGCTACAATAACACCCTGCCTCAGCGGACTGTAGCGGCGCTGGTGGCCTTCACCAGGTGCCACAGGTGGCGTAGTCGAGATCAGCCACTCAACCCGGATAAGCCCATACCATCCTTTTTAATGTGACGGCCCTGGGCACGGAGCGGGTCCGGGCCACGGCTGCACCCCATCTACAACACAGGACCCCGAGTCCCCCATCTCCCAGGGTAGGGCTTACAGCGTCACTCAACTGGCGTAGTCAGCAGGATCGCGTGCCCGCAGCAAAGGAAGGAATTACCCATTGCTACCGGGTACTGTGTGCCTTACACCTTAGACTGTCATTTCCACTTAAAATGGCGCCCGCCCAAGAAGAACAGATGCCATAGTCTATTGGAAAGACGGTCTTCTAACACCTCCTATCATGGGCCAGGCTCCCACATGGCGCCAAAAGTGTGGACCGCCCCTTCCATCAGAAACTGTCCGCGGGGTAATGCCCGTCAAAATGGATGGGCCAAACGAAGGCGTGGCTGTCAGCATACCGCCCTGGAGCCGCCCCAAAAGAGGAGGAAAAAGAAAAAAAACAACAAGGTGCGGTTATTGCAGTTGAGGTTTGGCGGCCTTCAGGAGCGGACATGGACGCTGCTGGAGCGCAACAAACGGAACCTTCCTAACCTGGCCCAGGTCCTTCCCCCGGCAGGGAGCGAAGCGGCACAATACTTAAAGCGGGAGATATTGAATTTCTCCACCAGTAAGCCCCGGGTCTTGCACAGAGACTGGATGAGGCCCAGAAGGCGGCGTCTGCTGCGTGGCAGGAAGAAATGCTGCTGCGCATACGAACCCGCCATCAAGGAGCCGAAGCTCAGGGAGAAGCGGTGACAAAGGTCGTGAGCGGCCCAGAGGCAGGTGAGTGTGCTTCACCTGCCCCGGCTGCTGAACCTACCGTGCCTGTACTGGACCTCATGGCCGAGTATCTCCTGCTTGGCGCGGTCCCCTGGGAGCAGGTCTTTGCCCCGGAGCTGCAAGCTTCTGCTATAGGCGGAGACCTGCACTGCCGTCCAACTCCTGATTCGGAAATACCTGAGGCTGCTGGGGTATCCACCGACCCCAACCCGGACCGGTCCGCACTTGCAGAGGACCCGCTGCAACCCCTGCTGACACCGCTACCCGCACCAACAGTCACCTGGCCGGCGGCTGAGGAGTGGGCCTGGGACAACCGGGGGGGGACCTGATGGGCTTCCCCCGGGAGACCCAGGCTGAAGCGCGCAGGAGGAGCGAGCTGTGCCGTCAGCAGATCCTTCAACTCAGCCGGGAGCAGCGCCAGAGGGAGATTCGCTGCGAGCGCCTCGAGGTGCGCGCCAAGGCTGCAAAGTCCCGGGCCCGCCAGGAGGAGAAGACCCGTCCAAGCCCCCGTGTGGAAGGGCAAGTTGTCTGCTTCCACCATGAGGCGGGGTGGGGATTCATTCGGAGTTCCCAGCATGAGCACGACGTCTTTGTCAGCCGGCGGGACGTCGAGCCGCGGCTGAAAAAGGGACACCCTGGCCGGAACCTCGTCCCGGGTGACATAGTCACGTACACCCGCCACCACGGGGTGCGGGGGTGGTACGCCCTGGATGTCCACAAGGTGTTCGGGAGCGATGCCCCCTCGCGCTCGGCCTTAGAGGACCGGTCAGCCTCCGTCAGGAGGAATGAGCCTTTTCCCCGGAGGGGACCCGAGAATTAAGCAGCCCCGGCGGCTGTAACTTGTTTAAAGTTGTAATGGTTGTGTTTATGTTTTAATTTACATTCCCGGTTTCTAGAGACATTTGGCCCTGCGGACTTGCAGCAGACAGACTCATACCCTGTAAATAGTTTGCATCTCTTTAGGTGCTCCTTATATTGGTTTTATGTAAAACCGTGGCTATTTCTACCTCAGACCTCAGAAGAAAAACCTGTCTGGAGTGGCTCTCCTGGAGGTCCAACTCGGGATCTTCATGCCCTGCAGCCACCCCAGGGCCTACGTTGGGGGTTTGGGACAGGTCCCTCGTGCTTCTGAACTGCCTTTAAGTCCCTGCACTTTAACCCGTCTGTCTGTGCATAAATGTCTCTGGATGATTCTTGTACTTTTATATTTTTATACCTTTGTACTTTTATATTATATGCTGTTCGAAACGTTTAAGAAGAAGTGCCTCCCATAAAGGGAAGATAGTTTATTGTTCATATATATAAAAAAAAAAAAAAAAAACTGTACCAGGTATTGCTCTTTTGCAGCCCGCGGACGTGCTGTGTTTCACCAGGGGGGAATGTGGCGCCCCTGAGGGCTCGACCGCCACAGGGATGCTGCACCTCTTTAATGGGGTGTAGTGTTCCTCCTCTGAGGTAAGAACAGTGCGATGGTCAGGACCCTACCTCCACATCCAACACCACACTTCTCCCACCAGAGGGGGCTAGTAGGCACTAGGTGCTGCCCCTACTGGGAAACTGGAGACTGGGGAACCAAGAGATAGGGGAATCAATTATTGGGTGAGGGTGGAGGATTCACATTTTAGTGACACTTTAAATTTCATATTTAATACAAAGCCATCTTGGTTCTGGGTTCTTTGATTGTTCTTTGATCGTGACCTTCCTCCCTGAGCGTGGATCCTGTGTGGACCTGCATAGGATGGAGGCATGGCCCTCGTACCCTGGCTTTGGGTCGAGGGGCAGGTTGCAGATAATGAATGTCTCAGCCCGGTCAAGGACCATGACCAAGAAGGCCCGGAGCTCAGGAGTGTAGCTCCACTGCAAATGGATCCCAGGGGGATGCAGACGGAGCGGTATACGCCACCTATCCTTGCCAACCTGATTTATTCAGAGAGATTCCGGCTGCAAGAGGGGTACCGGTCCCAGACACCTGACCTTGCCACTCTACGTCCTGGTCAGGGAAGTCCGGTAGGCCCTGAGGATCCCACCGGGTCACGGAAGGAGCGGAGCTGCCACCCGTACCCTTTTTCTGAGTGAAGTTCAGAGGGAGACCCGGCCTATCTACACACACACAGACGGGAAAGGACCCGGTCTGAAGTCTAGGAACACTCTGGTGCGGGGTCCTGATTGAACACTGGACTTACTAGGAGGTTGTCGGACCCCCCCCCCCCCCGTCTCTGGTGACCGCAGAACTCCGCGAGGAGCAGGGAGAAGCCTTCCAACTGCAATCTCCACCGTGAGTAAAAACTCTGGAAGTTAACCCCTATGGCCTCCGGACTCTTTATTCTGCATTACACCGCACTACGCAGTACTAGACCTCCTAGACTACAACCCCCTCCATCCTGTCCCTCTGCCCTGAGGCCCTGCTCTGCCTGTGGGGAGTAGTAACAACGATGGCTGCAATAACACCCTGCCTCAGCGGACTGTAGCGGCGCTGGTCGCCTTCACCAGGTGCCACAGGTGACATAGTCGAGATCAGCCACTCAACCCGGATAAGCCCATACCATCCTTTTTAATGTGACGGCCCTGGGCACGGAGCGGGTCCGGGCCATGGCTGCACCCCATCTACAACACAGGACCCGGCTCCGAGTCCCCCATCTCCCAGGATAGGGCTTACAGCGTCACACATATGTACAAAAGAATGTCACTGTGTAAAATAGCTCTTACCATAGTACCAGTGGCATACCACTAATAGCGGCAGATCATATGGCCACATTTGAGCTCTTTAGGAGACCAGATGCTTAAAGGCTCCCTGCTGTACCATTCAGCCATGAGTCTGTGTCTCAGTGCACCAAGCATGATGTCACTATGTCACGTCTGCTGTGCATCGCCTCCGTTCACACGGTGCATAGAGCAGCTCATTGGGGAAACGGGTAGGTGATTAATTTTTATATATTTTTTTATCAGTCAGGACTTGTAGGGGGTTGTGGAGCCTTATACTGTGGAGGCGCCTACTGTGGGGTCATCACTCTGTGTGTGGGGTACCTGTGCAGGCTATTATACTGTGGCTACTTTCATCATATTGTATGGAGGTCCTGTGGAGACCATGATACAGTGGAGGACCTGTGGGCCATTATACTGTTTGGGCAGCTGTGAGGGCCATCATACAATGTGGGTCTGTGGGGACCATCATACTTCTTGGGAACCATAATACTGTGTGAGGGAGGGGAGTTGCTAGGGAGCCATCATACAGTGTGGGTATATGGGGGGCCATCATGCTGTGTGGGTGTTTGTGAGGGCATCATACCTTACTGGGGGGACTATGGAGTCATCTTACTGTGTGTGTGTCAGGGTTACTGTACAGGAATTTACTGTAGGGGGGTATAATACTGTGTGTTGGATGCATGTTTTGTTGTATTTAAATCAACAGGGTGATAAAAAGGGATGAGAACACTAAAGGACTTCAGTATGGGCACATTCACTATGTGCATGCCACAAGACATGTTCATTTCCCTGTCTTCAAAAGTTGAGCTATGCCCTTTGTGAAAGCACCTATATACTGCGATTCTACTTACACTGCAGAATTTATTATTATTTTTTACTGGTGGGGGGGCAATTTGGACTTTTGCTATGGGGCCCCATGATTTCTATGTACGCCCCTGGTTAAGGAACTTCCTTTCCAGGGTAAAGACTTGTGTATAAGGTAAAATAAATAACCAAAAACAAAAATGCTCCTCCACACCTTGGGCTATGTTCACAAGTAGCATTTTTTATGCGTTTTTGCACTTTTGTATTGCTTTCAACAGTGACAAATGCATTCACCGGGAAATGTCATTTTAACATTTTACAACCTTATCTGGCCATGTGCTGTGTGACACACGCATACAGTGCTGAAAAGACATGGGAATAGCATTGGTAAGATCCCTGGAAGCATCTCTGACACCCAGGTTACTACCTAAAAGTGTGCCCATCAGAAGTGATCCTTGCCGCATCAGAAGATGCAGACTTGCAACTATCCCCGTGCAAATCCTTGTCCCAGGGCAGTGTTCAATTTGTACCTCCCCCATACCTTTCAATGCAAGCGCAAGTATGCAGCCTGCCACACACCCACCCCCAGGCTGCAATACCATACTGCTAACTTGCACTTGAAATGGGGCCTTTTAGTTTGGAGGAGGCCAAAGCTGGCCATTACCTCATGGCTGCTTTGGCAGCGAGGTATCCATACTCAGTCCCCTGCCGCCCGGCGGCCGGGTGTCCATAAACGGTCCCCAGCCGCCCCTATTTCTCCTTGGAAGTTCCCCCACACTTTTCTTAGCCCGGCCTGCTTTAGAGCAGCATTGGACGAGCCCACCAGAGAACCAGACTCCTCCGGTGGGCCCTGGCTTCTCCATCAGGGGAGTTGAGAGTGCCAAGGTGAGGAGCATGATGAGGATGATAGAAGTTAGCGTCTGCTTTGTTTTATTGGAATGCAAGCGCATGTGACTCGCCCCCTGGGCCGTGGGGCACTCGGATCCGGGCAATTAGGGAAACGATGGGAGTAGTAGTGGCAACCCGGTTCCGTGGCTCAGGGTGGTCAGGCCAGTGGTAGTCCGTTATGTGTTATTGATAATGTCCGACTACGCCACCCGTGGATTGCGGTTATTAGGAACCGCCGCTGCATGCAGACCGCTGGGGCTGATGAGGTGTGCAGCTAGGGTAGTGTGACTCCCCACGGGAAGAGTGCGGCCCCAGGGCAGTATAGTGGATGGTGGGAGTGATGGTAGTGAGAGTCCCAGTGCTGATAGTGCTGGAGGAGCAAGGAGCACACAGACAACAGGTTGCAGTCCAGGGTCTTTACTAAACAGGTAAACTGACCTACAAACAGTCCCAGCTAGGAGGGGACCTGGATGTCTGAGAGCAACGGGGAAATTGGCCCTGGTCAGGGTGAGGGTGTAGGCCTACCGTGCTTTCTGCGCTCCTTCTGGCTATCTCCTCCTGATAGGGTAACAGCCCACGTTTCCGAGCTTTCCGTGTATTCTCGCCTGTATGGCCTGCGACGTGGGTTCCTTTCTGCTCCCAGCCTTGTACGGCTTTACTGGTCCCTTCGGTTGTGGCAGGGCCTCCAGGCTTCTTAGGCCAAGGAATATACAGTCCCTTGCGGACTGGTTCTCTGCTGGAGGATGTAGAATCCTCCCAGCCTCAGACACCAAAGTCTGGTAAAGTAAGTCTTTTCTCTGCCAAGACAGGCTCACTGCGCCTCTTGTCTCTGGCTTGTGGCTCTCCTTCTGCCACACTTCCTCTTAGGTGCAATACAACTGTCCCTCCCTGCTCTGGGACCTGAATCCTCAGATAGGTCGTCCAGTTCTCTCTAACCCTGCCCCCAGTACCAGCTTTTATAGGGGCAGCCAGCTCCCCCTACTGGCCTGAGACAGGAGGCATTGCATGCTAATGTTCCCCTGACTAGAGAACCTCCCCCTTGCTCTCAGACACAGCTTTAATTACACTTGTGGCATCCAGGCCAGGGTGACACATTCCCCACTAGTGAAATTTAGTACTCCGGGACTAAACAATAAACAAAGACAATATGCATAACAATAAAACATTAATAGACAGACGACGCACAAATTGAGTTCTTAAGGTCACAGTGTGGCCTGTGACCAGGTGTCCATATCACCAACTCAACGGGGAGCCTTAACCAGGTGGGGGTCTGTCCTACCCCAAGTCCTTCACAGTCTTAGTTCATTCCTGGGTTAGGCTCCGAACGCAGTCCATACAAGGTCCCGGTTATAAAAAGTCCATAACCTGTGAGTCCTTACGGTAGCTGCAAGAAACTGAAACAGAGTATTACCAAACAAGCATGTAACTTGGCAAACATTTCAACAGTTGGTAACAGGGCTATTGACAATTTTAGTACACTCTATATTCTCCAGCGAGCGGGTATCTGTCCCTTTGTGCTCCTGGTTGACCTACGTAGCCCACTGTCTGGTGGTGGACCAACCTGGCTTTCCCCACTAGCGTTAGGGGTACAGCTACCAGCTGAGTGTACAGGTAGGGCAGGCAGCTGTCTGCGGGTCCTTTGGCTTACCGCAGGCATGGCAGGCTCACTGTCAGCAGAGGGTTGACTCTCCTGGGCTGATGGTACAGGCTCTTCTGCCTCTGGAACCGCTTGCTCCTCTTCACCTTCCGGCTCTGGTGTTGGTTGTTGCTGTGCCGGTTGCAGGAAATGCAGGACAGGTACCACTATAGCATCATTTATGCGAGTCCAGGACTGAGGGAACTCTCCGAGAACGGTGCTGATCATTCCTTCCTTGTCCTCTGCGGGTTCAAGGTCACTCTGATCCTCTTCTGCACTACGGAGTTGCTCGGGGCACCTTTTGAGGTGGTCTCTGGAGACGACACTAGTGGTTTCTCCTCCGTCCTTGGTGATTACGCACACCTTTGGGTTGTCGTGGTCAGACTGCAGTACGGTGTAGGGTTCCCTTTCCCACTGGTCGTCCAACTTATGTAGCCTTCTCTTCCGCTTCAGGACTTGCTCACCAGGTTCTAGGGGACCAGCAGGGGCGTGTTGATTGAAGAGTTTTTCTTGCCTCTCTCTCACCTAGGCCAGGCTCTTCTCCACACTCTCCTGTACCTTCTTGTACTGCAGTTGCCTTTCCGTATCCCAGTCCGCATCCGGGGAGGTGTCCTCAGGTATTAGGACTCCCATCTCCAGGTCTACGGGCAGCTTACCTGGTCTAGCTCGCATCAGGTAAGCCGGGGTGCAGTTTGTAGCATTCACCGGGATATTGTTGTATAGGTCTATCAGGTCCGGCAGTTTTTCTGGCCACAGGCTGCGTTCCTCCAGGGGCAACGTCTTCAGGAGATCAATGACTATATTGTTCATCTTCTCACACATCCCGTTGGTTTGTGGGTGGTAAGGCGTTGTACGAATTTTCTTACAGCCATAGAGGTTGCAGAACTCCTGGAAGATTTCAGCCTCGAACGCTGGACCCTGGTCTGTCAGGACCTGTTCCGGATACCCGTGTGGACGACAGAAGTATTGCTGGAAGGCTCTGGCTGCTGTTTGGGCTGTCAAGTCTTTTACCGGGACCACCACGAGAAAACGGGAATAGTGGTCCACGATTGTCAGGGCGTAGATGTACCCTGACCGGCTTGGAGCCAACTTGACGTGGTCTAGAGCTACCAGCTCAAGAGGCTGCGTGGTGACGATGGGCCTCAAGGGTGTCTTCTGGCTGGTGCGGTCCTTCCTCCTTAGGTGACAAGGGCCACAGTCTCTGCACCACTTTTCTACAGCTCCTCTCATGCCGACCCAAAAGAACCTTCCTCTTAGCAGGAACTCCAGTTTCTTCCAACCGAAGTGTCCCGCTCTGTCATGGTAAGCTCCCAGGACCATAGCTGCATCCCGCCTTGGGACCACGACTTGCGAGGTCAGCTCGTGCGTCCGGTGGTTGACAATCCTTCTGCACAACTTGCCTTCGTAGAGGAACAGCTTGCTCTTCTCCTTCCACAGCTGCTTCGCTTCCTCTGGAGCATCCGGATCCATGCGGGCGTCTTCCTGGGTCAGCAGATCTTTCACCAGGCGGATGGCAGGGTCACTATCTTGGGTCTCGGCCCAGCTGTGGTGAGGTAGGGGATTGATCATCACAGTTGTTAGATCCTCCTCCTTCACACGGTGAGAGTGTTGAGCGGCTCCATACCGGTGAAACGCGGGGAGTTCTACCTCCTCCAGCTCTTCTGGGTCTTCGTCACCTTCAGGTAAGTGAGGCATCCTTGATAGGGCGTCCGCGTTGGCGTTGGTTTTGCCTGCCCGGTACTTGATCACGAAGTCATAGTTGGAGAGACGGGCCATCCACCGCTGTTCTAGGGCACCCAGTCTTGCATTGTCCAGGTGTGTCAACGGGTTGTTTTCCGTGTACACGGTGAACTTTGCGGAGGCCAGGTAATGCTTGAAGCGTTCCGTCACGGCCCACACCACCGCCAAGAATTCTAGCTTGAAGGAGCTGTAATTCTCCGGGTTCCTCTCGGTGGGCCTCAGCTTCCGACTGGCGTATGCGATCACCCGTTCTCTGCCCTGTTGGTTTTGGGACAGTACGGCTCCCAGTCCCACATTACTGGCGTCCGTGTGGAGAATAAAAGGCTGGCCATAATCAGGGTAGGCCAGGATCTCATCCCCTGTGAGGGCCATCTTTAGCTGGCGGAAGGACTCCTCTTCCGGTTTATCCCACTTGAAGGGTGGCTTCTGACTCCTGGACTTAGACTGTCCGATCAGGAGGTCCTGCATAGGAGCTGCCATCTTAGTGAACCCGGGGATGAACCTTCGGTAGTAGCCTACCAACCCGAGAAACTGTCTCACCTCTTTGATGTTCGAGGGGCTTGGCCAGCTCTTGATTGCCGTGACCTTGTCAGGGTCGGGGGCCACTCCTTTCGCGCTTACCACGTGCCCTAGGTACTGGACCTTTGGTTTCAGCAGGTGACACTTCGATGGTTTCACCTTCAGGCCATAGCCTGCCAGGGCTTCGAACACCTCGGCCAGGTGCTTGAGATGGTCCTCGTAGGTCTTCGAATAGACGATCACGTCGTCCAGGTAAAGGAGGACCGTCTCGAAGTTTCGGTGCCCTAGACAGCATTCCATCAGCCGCTGGAAGGTCCCTGGTGCGTTGCAGAGCCCGAAAGGCATACAGTTGAACTCACTCAGTCCCATCGGGGTGGTGAAGGCGGTCTTCTCCTTGTCAGCCTCTGCCACAGGAACCTGCCAGTACCCGCTAGTAAGGTCCAAAGTAGAAAAGAAGTTAGCAGATTTTAGTGCGGCTAAAGACTCCTCTATTCTAGGCAGCGGATATGCGTCTTTGTGGGTGATACGGTTGATTTGTCTATAGTCCACGCACATTCTCATGGTGCCGTCTTTCTTTTTCACCAGAACCAAGGGGGCTGCCCAGGGGCTACAGCTATCTCTAATGACCCCAGCTTCTTTCATCTCTTAGCATGCCCTTGGCGTTCTGATAATGTGCAGGGGGTACAGGTCGGTGTCTTTCTTTTATCGGTGGGTGGCTCCCAGTGGGGATGTGGTGTTCTATCCCTTTTACTCTGCCGAAGTCTAGTGGGTGCTTACTAAAGACTCTCTCGTACTCCTGTACCACCCGGTAGACTCCTTGTTTTTGGTGCAGGGGAGTGGAGTCAGCACCCACGTGGAGTTTCTGGCACCAGTCCTCTTTTTGTTTCTGGGAGCCATTACCCTCCGCCTGAGGAGATGGAGGCAAGGGTTCCACGGCCCTGATAGCTTTGTGTTCGACAACAAACAGTTTGGCGAGTGTAGCGTACCTGGGTAAGTGTACTTCCCTCTCCCCAATGTTGAGGATGCGGACGGGCACCCTCCCATGACGGACATCAACCACCCCCCGGGCTGTCAAAATGGTGGGCCTGCTGTCTGAGTACACGGGTTCTACCATGGCTTGGTAGTCTCTACCTCTCAACCCGATTGCAGTCCAACACCAGATCATCATTTCACTTTCGGGAGGCATGGAAATGGGGAATGGGTCACTCAGTCTTACGCTACCGATCTCACCACCAGACAGTTCTACCTGCTGCCGTCTCATCAGGGCTTTTATCTCCTTGTTGAGGACTCTCTGTTGGCTGGAACTAGCATTCACCGCCACCTGTTGTAAAATTACAATTACCTCTGAAAGACAATTTTCAATTATGTTAGTACCCACAGTTATTTTAGGGTGACTTTCATGACGGTCAATGTCCACAATAATCACTCCCTGTGCCGGCAGTTCAACTTTACCAATTTTAATGGTCATCTCCTTGAACCCCATCTGCGGCACGGGTAAGCCATTACTGGCGATGGTGCTCAAGTTACTGTCTGGATACCGTGTGATATCAGCATCAGTCCAATACTGCTTAAAAAGTACATAAGGGATTGTGGTTACTTGTGACCCAGTAACCAGCAAGGCGCTCATGGGGATACCGTCCAGCACCACGGGTAAAACCGGGCGCCCCCCAACGTACTTATCACGCCAATTATAAGGGCCTGGTGATCTTATGCCTGGGGGTTGGCCCTCTGCCCCAGGTTGGACCCGTTTAAATTACAGTACCTGGAAACGTGTCCGGGCTGGTTGCATCGATGGCAAATGGGCTGTCCATCCTCTGCGTAGCGGTCTGTGGGCCTCCCTCGGAACGACGGGATCCTCCTCTGTCGACGCCACGGGACATCCTCCGGACTTGAAGCCAGCTCGATGGGTCTTGACGGGTCCACTTGCAACGCCTGGACGGTCCTGGTCAATGCCGCGACGCTCCTGGTCAGCTCCTGGACTTGGTGGTGCAGGTCTTTCGACGGGGCTTGGTTCAGGGCCTGTGCATCAGCCCCCACGGGACCCATAGAGGAGGGCGCCGTCTCCTGGTGGTAGGCGAGAGCAGGGCGCCGGGGGATTATAGCGCCACTTGTTGCGGATTCACGGAGCACCCTTATGGCCCTGTCCTTGAATTGGGCAAAGGTCAGATCAGGGTTCTGAAAGAACATGAGGCGCAGCTGGGTCCTGTGGGCGCTAGACAGCAGACCTTCTATGAACTGTTCTGTTAGGAGCTTATCCGTATCCTGCACGCTGCCAGGGTCAGCTTGTTGGATGGCCCTCAGGGCTTCCTGCAGATTGAGGGCATAGTCTCTGATGCTGTCCTGTGCCCGCTGCTTACATCCATAGAACCTCATTTTAATCTCAGCGGAGGTACATGTGTCAAAGGTACCCCGCAGCCGGGCCAGAATACCCTTCACAGTCCTTTTCTCCTCAGTGGGCCATGATTTTACCTCCCTTTGGGCTGCTCCAGTTAACTGCCCTGTCAATATGCTGACCTTCTGTTCCTCTGTCAGGGGGTAAACCTGGAACAAACTGTACAGCCTTTCCTTGAAGTCAGTTAGGGCATGGGGCTCCCCTGAGTACTTGGGCAGCCAGGCCGCTCCAGGGATGTAGGGCAGGGAAAAGGGCATCACCGCTGCTGCAGCTGCGTTGGTGGTAGTGGGCGCCTCTGTGTCCGACATCTTCCTCCCCCCTAGTTAAGCGTGGCCTACCTTCCGACGATCCTCTTCTGTAGGCCGCGGCTCCGCTGCTGCTGCTATGGACGAGGACCTGGCGTCGCGTCCTGATGACGTCAGCGTCGCTCTCTCTCCCTTCCAGGACCTTGCGCAGCGTCGGTGCGTGGGGCGGAGCTTCGGATCTCGCGCGGTTTTGACGTCCACGCCCCTCTTCTTCCTGCGCGGCGTCCTGAAGATGGCGTCCGATGGCGGGAAGCAGCTGCGGATGGCGGGAAGATGGCGGGAAACGGTCCAAGATGGCGTCTGATGGCGGGAATCGGCTCCAGATGGCGGGAAACGACTCCGGACGGCGGGAAACTTCGCCACAGGTAAGTTACAAAAGTCTTTTTCAGGCACGCAGTACCCGGTGGTTGCGGGCACGAAATCCTGCCGACTACGCCAAAGCTGACTCGCCCCCTGTGCCGTGGGGCACTCGGATCCGGGCAATTAGGGAAACGATGGGAGTAGTAGTGGCAACCCGGTTCCGTGGCTCAGGGTGGTCAGGCCAGTGGTAGTCCGTTATGTGTTATTGATAATGTCCGACTACGCCACCCGTGGATTGCGGTTATTAGGAACCGCCGCTGCATGCAGACCGCTGGGGCTGATGAGGTGTGCAGCTAGGGTAGTGTGACTCCCCACGGGAAGAGTGCGGCCCCAGGGCAGTATAGTGGATGGTGGGAGTGATGGTTGTGAGAGTCCCAGTGCTGATAGTGCTGGAGGAGCAAGGAGCACACAGACAACAGGTTGGAGTCCAGGGTCTTTACTAAACAGGTAAACTGACCCACAAACAGTCCCAGCTAGGAGGGGACCTGGATGTCTGAGAGCAACGGGGAAATTGGCCCTGGTCAGGGTGAGGGTGTAGGCCTACCGTGCTTTCTGCGCTCCTTCTGGCTATCTCCTCCTGATAGGGTAACAGCCCACGTTTCCGAGCTTTCCGTGTATTCTCGCCTGTATGGCCTGCGACGTGGGTTCCTTTCTGCTCCCAGCCTTGTACGGCTTTACTGGTCCCTTCGGTTGTGGCAGGGCCTCCAGGCTTCTTAGGCCAAGGAATATACAGTCCCTTGCGGACTGGTTCTCTGCTGGAGGATGTAGAATCCTCCCAGCCTCAGACACCAAAGTCTGGTAAAGTAAGTCTTTTCTCTGCCAAGACAGGCTCACTGCGCCTCTTGTCTCTGGCTTGTGGCTCTCCTTCTGCCACACTTCCCCTTAGGTGCAATACAACTGTCCCTCCCTGCTCTGGGACCTGAATCCTCAGATAGGTCGTCCAGTTCTCTCTAACCCTGCCCTCAGTACCAGCTTTTATAGGGGCAGCCAGCTCCCCCTACTGGCCTGAGACAGGAGGCATTGCATGCTAATGTTCCCCTGACTAGAGAACCTCCCCCTTGCTCTCAGACACAGCTTTAATTACACTTGTGGCATCCAGGCCAGGGTGACACACATGTATGTAGTAGCAGCTAGGCCTGAGGTGGTCAGCATTTTGGCGCATATCCTACCTCCTCCAAGGATTGCTGGATGTTTTCCTGCTACTATCCCAGTTCTATGACTCCGGTTAAAACAAAGCTTCAGGTGATGTGTAATAGTGGGGAAGGACGTAGCCTTCCTTTGGCACTGAAGTAGTTAAAGAAAGTGTTCCCGTAGTTAGACCTCTCTGAACTGTTGGTAGACCAAGCTAAGGGTTAGCTTTAGTGGTCCAGTCAATAGAGTGGAGGGGGAACTTAGTGCCCAGATCAAGCCTTAAGTGATATAGAGCTTGTTCCTGACATAATTCCTTGTGGGCTGCAGTACCTGTAAACAGCCACAAGATGCCACTGTCCTGGGTGAAGATGTCAGGTTGAGTCTGCTGGCAGTGTTACAGACAGTGATGGGTTAATGCTGTGTGAAGACAGCTCACTGAGGGTGGGCACATTAGGAAAATCTCTTTAGTTTCCAGGATCAGGAAGTGATTCTTCAGATAGGATGGTGAACCGTACGGGCAGCCTGAATATATGGTGGCTTCTAGGGTAGACGGGAGCTCCATACCCTCAGACAGTGGGATCACTAGTGTGAAAGTCTCCCTACGCAAGAGCAAGAGTCCTGTTAGCCGGCTGGAGAAACTCATCAGAGGTAGTGAGGACCCGGGGCACTTCTAGTCTGCAGGAAGCAGAGGAAGATAAATACAGTCATATGAAAAAGTTTGGGCACCCCTATTAATCTTAAGCTTAATGTTTTATAAAAATTGGTGTTTTTACAACAGCTATTTCAGTTTGATACATGTAATAACTGTTGGACACAGTAATGTTTCTGCCTTGAAATGAGGTTTCTTGTACTAACAGAAAATGTGCAATCTGCATTCAAACTAAATTTGACAGGTGCATAAGTATGGGCACCTCACCAGAAAAGTGACATTAATATTTACTAGATCCTCCTTTTGAAAAATTAACAGCCTCTAGTCGCTTCCTGTAGCTTTTAATGATTTCCTGGATCCTGGATGAAGGTATTTTTGACCATTCCTCTTTACAAAACAATTCCAGTTCAGTTAAGTTTGATGGTCGCCGAGCATGGACAGCCCTCTTCAAATGATCCCACAGATGTTCAATGATATTCAGGTCTGGGGACTGGGATGGCCATTCCAGAACATTGTAACTGTTCCTCTGCATGAATGCCTGAGTAGATTTGGAGCGGTGTTTTGGATCATTGTCTTGCTGAAAGATCCATCCACTGCGTAACTTCAACTTTATCACTGATTCTTGAACACTATTGTCAAGAATCTGCTGATACTGAGTGGAATCCATGTGTCCCTCAACTTTAACAAGATTCCCAGTGCCGGCATTGACCACACAGCCCCAAAGCATGATGGAACCTCCACCAAATTTTACTGTGGGTAGCAAGTGTTTTTCTTGGAATGCTGTGTTTTTTGCCGCCATGCATAACGCCTTTTTGTATGACCAAACAACTCAATCTTGGTTTCATCAGTCCACAGGACCTTCTTCCAAAAAGAAATTGGCTTCTCCAAATGTGCTTTTGCATACCTCAGCCGACTCTGTTTGAGGCGTGCTTGCAGAAACGGCTTCTTTTGCATCACTCTCCCATACAGCTTCTCCTTGTGCAAAGTGCATTGTATAGTTGACCGATGCACAGTGATACCATCTGCAGCAAGTTGATGCTGCAGCTCTCTGGAGGTGGTCTGAGGATTGTCCTTGACTGATCTCACCATTCTTCTTCTCTGCCTTTCTGATGTTTTTCTTGGCCTGCCACTTCTGGCCTTAACAAGAACTGTCCCTGTGTTCTTCCATTTCCTTACTATGTTCCTCACAGTGGAAACTGACAGGTTAAATCTCTGAGACAGCTTTTTGTATCCTTCCCCTGAACAACTATGTTGAATAATCTTTGTTTTCCGATCATTTGACAGTTGTTTTGAGGAGCCCATGATGCCACTCTTCAGAGGAGAGTCAAACAGGAGAACAACTTGCAAGTGGCCACTTTAAGTAGCTTTTCTCATGATTGCATACACCTGGCTATGAAGTTCAAAGCTCAATGAGGTTACAAAACCAAAAAAAGTGCTTTAGTAAGTCAGTAAAAAGTAGGCAGGAGTATTTAAAACAAGAAAATGATAAGGGTGCCCATACTTATGCACCTGTCAAATTTTGTTTGAATGCAGATTGCACATTTTCTGTTAGTACAATAAACCTCATTTCAAGGCAGAAACATTACTGTGTCCAACAGTTATTACATATATCAAACTGAAATAGCTGTTGCAAAACACCAATTTTTATAAAACATTAAGCTTAAGATTAATAGGGGTGCCCAAACTTTTTCATATGACTGTAGGACTCCCGGCTTAGATGTGGGGGAGAGATCGGATCCAGATCACTGTTGGTATTGCAGAAGAGTCTCTTGGGCTAGAGATTAGAGTCACAGAGATGCTTCACTTAAAGAGGGAACCAGGGCTGAAGATGTTGCCAGTGCCTGTGAGAGAGATAATAACCTGTCGGGCCATATCCATTATATCTGCCTGTAAATATTGTACATATTCCTCTTCCCCAAGTAAAGTTCAAGTTCTGGTTAAGAACTTCGTGTCCTCTGAATTTATTGCTGCCCTGGTCCCAGAAGAGAAATGCCTGGAGACAGCCGCGATCGGATGGTTTGAAGTAAGTGGAGAGCACCACATACACAGCCACACATCAGAGGGAGGACACAAATTGTCTGTAGGGTGTCAGAGCGAGAGGGGGCTACAGCTCGCCCACGACTACCTTGCTGGGGCACCTTACAGATGAATGATGGATGAGGTGGTGGCAAAGGAGAGAGCAGGAGGAACAGGGACCATTCACATCAATATCAGGCCAGTCAACCACATATGTCTTGTAGGATATGTTTCTGTACCAAAAGGAGTGGTTCGGTTACACAGTTATAGGGCATACAGTGAGTGCAATGCCTACCAAAAATTTTGAGGCACTCCAATGCCCCTTGGAAATGACATGGAGGTCAGAGGGCATTAACTAAACCGTTTTTTCCATTTATAGCAACTGGGTCTCCTGTGCACTTTTGGCCTAAGCAGTGAATGGAAGGCTTTCCAAAAATTATGAGGAATTGCAATGCCCCTTGAAACAGACGTGGATGACAGCATACTAAAAACCTTCTACCCATTATTGGGGAGTGGGTCTCCCTTAGTGTTCACCTACGCATTGAAGAGCAAAAGTTGACTAAAATTAGGAGGAAATGCAATGCCCGTTGGAAGAATGGTGGAGGTCGCAGTGGAATAAAAAGACAATATCAATGGCCCTTGAAAAAGTGGTGGAGGTCGCAGTAGCTTAACAAGACGGTTTTATGCCCCTTGGAAGAATTGTGGA
The DNA here is from genome assembly GCF_046119375.1 of Phyllobates terribilis. Classification (NCBI taxonomy): domain Eukaryota; kingdom Metazoa; phylum Chordata; class Amphibia; order Anura; family Dendrobatidae; genus Phyllobates; species Phyllobates terribilis. Next base: position 657,886 of record NW_027363233.1, on the reverse strand, counting down.
GGTCGCAGTAGCTTAACAAGACGGTTTTAATGCTCCTGGGAAAGTGGTGGAGGTTGCAGTAGCTTAACAAGACGGTTTTAATGCCCCTTGGAAGAGACATGGAGGTCGCAGTGGAATAAAAAGACAATATCAAAGCCCCTGGGAAAAGGGGTGGTCGCAGTAGCTTAACAAGACGGTTTTAATGCCCCTGGGAAAAGTGGTGGAGGTCGCAGTAGCTTAACAAGATGGTTTTAATGCCCCTGGGAAAAGAAAGTGGTGGAGGTTGCAGTGGAATAAAAAGACAATATCAATGCCCCTGGGAAATGTGGTGGTCGCAGTAGCTTAACAAGACGGTTTTAATGCCCCTGGGAAAAGTGGTGGAGGTCGCAGTAGCTTAACAAGACGGTTTTAATGCCCCTGGGAAAAGCGGTGGAGGTCGCAGTAGCTTAACAAGACGGTTTTAATGCCCCTTGGAAGAGACGTGGAGGTCAGAGGTCCTTAACTCTGACTGACATAGGGCCCACAATCCTCGGTGTGGGGAGGATGTGTTCCGTCCCAAGGTCCGACTGGGTTGCAGTGGAATAAAAAGACTATCAATGCCCCTGGGAAAAGTGGTGGAGGTCGCAGTAGCTTAGCAAGATGGTTTTAATGCCCCTTGGAAGAATGGTGAAGGACGCATTAGCTTAACAAGTTGGTTTTAATGCCCCTGGGAAAAGTAGTGGAGGTCGCAGTGGAATAAAAAGACAGTATCAATTCCCCTGGGAAAAGTGGTGGTCGCAGTAGCTTAACAAGACGGTTTTAATACCCCTTGGAAGAGACGTGGAGGTCGCAGTGGAATAAAAAGACAATATCAATGCCCCTGGGAAAAGTGGTGGAGGTCGCAGTAGCTTAACAAGACGGTTTTAATGCCCCTTGGAAATGACATGGAGGTCAGAGGTCCTTAACTCTGACTGACATAGGGCCCACAATCCTCGGTGTGGGGAGGATGTGTTCCGTCCCAAGGTCCGACTGGGTCCCGGCTTCCACTATGTTTACCCAGTGTGCCGTCAGGGAGATGTACCGTCCCTGGCCACAAGCACTTGTCCGTTGTCAGGTGGACTCTCCCAGTAACTGTGTTGTTGAGGGCACGGCAGATGTTTTGGGACACGTGCTTGTGTAGTGTGGGGATGGCACACCGGGCAAAATAGTGTTGGCTGGGGACCGAGTACCGAGGGACGGCCGCCGCCATAAGGTTGCGGAAGGATTCCGTCTCCACCAGCCTAAAAGGCAGCATTTCCAACGCAAGTAGTCGTGAAATGTGCGAATTTAGGACTGTGACCTGTGGGGCGTTGGCTGCGAATTTGCGCTTTCGTTCAAAGGTCTGGGATATGGACAATTGAACGCTGCGGTGGGACGTGGACGTTGATGCTGTTTCTTGAGAAACTGCCATAACAAGTGAAGACTGAGTATGCAGTATGGAGAGGGGATTGCCTTGCACGCACAACAGGGGGTTCTCTTACATGCACAACAGCGGAAGAAGCAGTGGTGACACCCACTGACACAGGTCGTGGACCCTGGGGTTCGCCCCACAAAGTCGGGTGCTTGGCTGACATGTGCCTGATCATGCTGGTGGTGGTTAGGCTGGTAGTTTTGTCACCCCTGCTGATGCTGGCATGGCAGGTGATACAAATGGCCTTTTTGGGGTTATCAGCAGAGTCTTTAAAAAAATTCCAGACTCTGGAAGACCTACCGATTGTACTGGAAACGTCCCTCGTGTTGCTGTTACGGGGAATGGTTGCCCGCCTTCTGTCTGCGGCCACCACACTGCTTCTTCTGCCTGTTGGGGTACTCTGCCTCCCTCCCCCTGTGAGCTGCTGGCCTCGCTCTGCGTGTCCTCCTGCCACGTTGGGTCAGTTACTAGATCATCCACCACCTCCTCCTCTTCCACTTCCGCACCACGGTCCTCCTCCTCACTTCGTGGCAATTGTGTCTCGTCATCGTCCACCTCTTGTGACAAATTGCCAGCGTCGCCTTCCTGTGGCCATAGCTGTTCAAATAGTTGGCCATCGCTACATGGGATCTCCTCTTCCACCACTTAAAGCGCAGCAGACGAGGGGCCCAAATATGGAAATGGACCAGTGAACAACTCTTCAGAGTGTCCAACTGTGGGATCAGTTGCTGTCTGACGACACTCAGCATGGTGGGAGGAAGGTGCATCAGAGTGAAGAGGAGTATGCAGTTGATACTCACGGCTACTAACACTTGACCATGTGGAAGACAGACCGGAGGTGGTGGTGCCCAGGTGACTGGAAGTATTATCTGCTGTCCAATTAATAACCTGTTCACACTGATCAATTGGCAATAGTGGTGCTGTTGTGTGTTTCACTCGTAATTCGGTCAAGAACTGGGAGCGAGAAGATGTGGCTGTTGGTTGTGACACATTTTCACCTTGGCCACGGCCCCGTCCTCTGCACGCACCATCACCAGAACGTTCAGTTCCACGTCCCTTGCCACGCACCTTGCCACTTTTGTAAATGAAGTAAAATAGCTTACACTTGCACTATCAATGGCAAAAGGGTAATAAAAAGGAGATTTGAAATGTGGAAGAGAAAAACCACAGTTCTAGTTCTCTGGCCTACACCAGAATCTTTTAAACAGATATATTTGTGTCTGAACAGTCAGCCAGACACTCAAACTTTTTTTTTTATGAAAAAAAGGCAAAAAAGTGGATAACACAGAGATTTGAACCGTGGAACTGCAAAACCACAGTTTTAGTTATCTGGCCTACACCAGATTCGTTTAAACAGATTTATTTGTGTCTGAACACTCACAGACACACTCAACTTTTTTTTTTGGGGGGGAAATACCAAAAGGTTAATAAGACGATTTTTGCAGGCTTTAGAGGCCCTACACTACCTATTTCGCAGTTTAAATCTCTCCCTAGCTCAGCAGCACTCTCCCTACACCGTCTGATCCGGAGCGACTGTGTCCAAGATGGCGGCGCCCGGTTTTAAATACCCGAGGTGACGCTGTGCGGCCAGCCAATCAATGTAATGCCCACAACCAACATGGCTGCGGCATTACAGTGACTGGCTGGCAATCCCTGCATGTTCACTGGCTCTGTAAAGAGCGCCAAACGTGCAGGGCGGACACCTGAGCTCCCGCCCGAGTTAACCGAAAATGCTCTGTGCTCGCCGAACATCCCGAGTAGTGAGATGCTCGGGCGAGTACTGAGCAGTGTCGAGCATGCTCGCTCAACACTAGTAATGACGTCACTACATCGCATCTGCTTTGCAGAGTGTGAGTGCACCAAAGATCTTAACAGAGCGTTGGGGGAGTGGGAACGAATTGAGTTTGTGTAGTTTTCTTTTTCATATTTATATGGGAAGAGTGTCTGTATACAGTGGCTATTTGAGGGCTCATACTGTTGTAAGAGGGTGTGACATCAAGGATGAGAATCCCCAGCGCTTTGTAGCATTTGTGAATGAGGACTGCTATCTACTGTCCAAACGGGACCCTGCGGGACAGACCAGAAGAGGGAGAGTTTCAGGAGGGCTGAGTTTAGATGGAGCACCCGATCTGGTGACCTTGATGATGCAGTTCCCGGGTATAAAAGGACAGCACTCCAAAACAGGAGGAAATTTGGCGCCTAGAGAAGGGATGGACAGGATGTGTGTCTTGGGAGATGCTGAGGGCAGGGTGCCGGGCCGTTACAGGAAGCGCGAACCTTGTGGCGCGTCTGGAAGCAAGACCTAGGCAGTCCCAGACAAGCCCCGGAATCCAGATGATGCCAGTCAAGGCCCAAAGACCAGACCTGCCCAAGGCAAGTTTCAAGTCCTAAAGATCAGACCCAAGAACCGGAGCCCAGACGACGCAAGTCAAAAGCCGAGGCCCAGCCCTCATCCCACCGGGTACGAGAGACATCCGCCGTTGGTCAATACCTGAAGATTTTGAGGAAACTACGCTTGGGGGTGCACACCTGTGTCAACAGGAGGCGCGAGTGAGCTGGGCCGTTGCTTCCAGCACTGACGTACGGTACAGCGGTCGGCCTAGGCCAGTGCAACAGAAAGGGAGAAGTGAAGGAGGCCCAGTGAGCCTTGCTAGACTTTATCAGGAGTTCTTGCGGATTAGAGGGAAGAACTGGAAACGCCCGCTAATGCCTGTGCTAGAGGAAGAAACAGTACAGTGACTCTCGTTATCGGGAACACCATGCCTGCTAGAAGACTATACAAATACTGTATATAAGAAGAGACTGTTATAATAGAGTGGACCTGAGGATTCATTATATGATTGATATTGTATATTTCATGCTGTAATTACCCTGTTATTCATTATTTACTAGTGTTGAGCAAGCACTAAAATGCTCGGGTGCTCGAAGCTCGGGCCGAGCTCGCCGTGATACTCGGGTGCTCGACCCGAGCAACGAGCCCAATGTTAGTCTATGGGAGACCCAAGCATTTTTGCGGCAGCACCCCCGGCAGTCTTTTAAAAGCCTAACAAGTGCCCAAAACGATAGTGACAGTGCTCATATGACATGGGGACAGCATGGGGATCGCCCCAGGAAGCATTTCTGACCCCCAGGTCACTGCTGTCAACAACGTGGTCAGAGGTATAACCCATTTTTAAGGGCACACAATAAAACGTTCACAAACGAAACTGAAACTGCTTTTCTGTGAAATATGTTAAGGAAGTTCCTTTCTAGGGTAAAGACTTGTGTAAAAGGTAAAATAAATAACCAAAAACAAAAATACTCCTCCACACCTTGGGCTATGTTCACAAGTAGCATTTTTTTATGCCTTTTTGCACTCTTGTATTGCTTTCAACCATGACAAATGCATTCACCGGGAAATGTCATTTTAACATTTTACAACCTTATCTGGCCATGTGCTGTGTGACACATGCATACAGTGCTGAAAAGACATGGGAACAGCATGGGGAAGACCCCTGGAAGCATCTCTGACACCCAGGTCACTGCCTAAAAGTGTGTCCATCAGAAGTCATCCTGGCAGCATCAGAAGATGCAGACTTGCAACTATCCCCGTGCAAGTTCTTGTCCAGGGCAGTGTTCAATTGTACCTCCTCCATTCCTTGCAATGCAAGCGCAAATATGCAGCCAACCACCCAACTCCCCCCCCCCCCACCCCAGGGTGCAATACTATACTGCTTGCTTGCACTTGAAATTGGGCCTTTTAGGCATGTGGAGGCGGAATCTGGCCACCACGTCATGGCTGCGTTGGCGGCCTGGTATCCATACTTAGTCCCCAGCCGCTCGGCGGCCGGGTGTCCACACTCGGTCCCCAACCGCCAGGGGGCGGCCGGGTGTCCACACTCGGTCCCCAGCCGCCAGGGGGTGGCTGGGTGTCCATACTCGGTCCCCAACTGCCCCGTCGGCCTGGTGTCCACACTCGGTCCCCAGCCGCCAGGCGGTGGCCGGGTGTCCATACTCGGTCCCCAGCCGCCCCGCGACCGGGTGTCCACACACGGTCCCCAGCCGCCCCTATTTCTCCTGTCAACTTCCCCCCACACACTTTTCTTAGCCCGGCCTGCTTTAGGGCAGCATTGGACGAGCCCACCAGAGAACCAGACTCCTCCGGTGGGCCCTGGCTTCTCCATCAGGGGAGTTGAGAGTGCCAAGGTGAGGAGCATGATGATGATGATAGAAGTTAGCATATGCTTTGTTTTCTTGGAATGCAAGCGCATGTATGTAGTAGCGGCTAGGCCTGAGGTGGTCAGCGTTTTGGCGCATATCCTACCTCCTCCGAGGATTGCTGGATGTTTTCCTGCTACTATCCCAGTTCTATGACTCCTGTTAAAACAAAGCTTCAGGTGATAAATGATGGATGAGGTGGTGGCAAAGGAGGAACAGCAGGAGGAACAGGGACCATTCACATCAATATCAGGCCAGTCAACCACATATGTCTTGTAGGATATGTTTCTGTAACAAAAGGAGCAGTTCGGCTACACAGTTATAGGGCATACAGTGAGTGCAATGCCTACCAAATATTTTGAGGCACTCCAATGCCCCTTGGAAATGACATGGAGGTCAGAGGGCCTTAACTAAACTGTTTTTTTTCCATTTATAGCAACTGGGTCTCCTGTACACTGTTGGCCTAAGCAGTGAATGGAAGGCTTTCCAAAAATTATGAGGAGCTGCAATGCCCCTTGAAACAGATGTGGATTACAGCATACTAAAAACCTTCTACCCATTATTGGGGAGTGGTTCTCCCTTAGTTTTCGCCTTTGCATTGAAAAGCAAAAGCTGACTAAAATTAGGAGGAAATGCAATGCCCGTTGGAAGAGTCGTGCAGGTTACAGTAGCTTAACAAGACGGTTTTAATGCCCCTCGGAAAAGACGTGGCGGTCCCAGTAGCTTAACAAGACGGTTTGAATGCCCCTTGGAAGAAACGTGGAGGTCACAGTAGCTTAACAAGACGGTTTTAAGGCCCCTTACAAGAGCCATGCAGTATAGCATATTACAAACATTATTCCCATTATTGGGGAGTGTGTCTCCCATTGTCTTTGCTTATGCCTTCCAAGCAAAAGCTGCCAAAAATTAGGACGGAGGAACTTGCAATGCCCCTTACAAGAGCCATTCCGTACAGCATATTACAAACATTATTCCCATTATTGAGGAGTGTGTCTCCCATAGTCTTTGCTTATGCCTTCCAAGCAAAAGCTGCCAAAAATTAGGAGGAAATGCAATGCCCGTTCGAAGAGTCGTGGAGGTTAGAGTTAATTAAAAACAACATTTCAATGACCCTTGGAAGAGCTGTGGAGTTCAGAGTGGTTTAACAAGACGGTTTAATGCCCCTTGGAAAAGTGGTGCAGGTCGCAGTAGCTTAACAAGATGGTTTGAATGCCCCTTGGAAGAGATGTGGAGGTCACAGTAGCTTAACAAGACAGTTTTAATGCCCCTTGGAAAAGTGGTGGGGGTCGCAGTAGCTTAACAAGACGGTTTGAATGCCCCTTTGAAGAGACGTGGAGGTCCCAGTAGCTTAACAAGATGGTTTTAATGCCCCTTGGAAAAGTGGTGGAGGTCCCAGTAGCTTAACAAGACGGTTTTAATGCTCCTTGGAAAAGTGGTGGAGGTCACAGTAGCTTAACAAGATGGTTTTAATGCCCCTTGGAAAAGTGGTGGAGGTCGCAGTAGCTTAACAAGACGGTTTGAATGCCCCTTGGAAGAGACGTGGAGGTCCCAGTAGCTTAACAAGACGGTTTTACTGCCCCTCGGAAAAGTGGTGGAGGTCCCAGTAGCTTAGCAAGATGCTTTTAATGCCCCTTACAAGAGCCATACAGTACAGCATCTTAAAAATATTATTCCCATTATTGGGGAGTGGGTCTCCCACAGTCTTTGCTTATGCCTTCCAAGCAAAAGCTGACAAAAATAAGGACGGAGGAACTTTCAATAATGGCAACATGGACCACGGTCACCCTGGTGGTATAGTGGTGGTGGAGGCTGAGGATAAGGAGAAGAACATAAAACAGCCGAAATGAGGAAGCGTATACCCATGTGTGGGTGTGAAGCAGTGCATGTGATTACACCTCCCGAAATAACACAGTGGATTTGACTTTGTTACTCTGCTGTCATTTGGTGGTGATGAGAAGTCTGGCCCAATCCAGCCCTTGTTCATTTTGATAAGAGTCAGCTTGTCAGCATTGTCAGTTGACAGGTGAATGCGCTTATCAGTTATAATTCTCCCAGCGGCACTAAAAACACGCTCCGATAACATGCTAGCGGCAGGGCAGGCCAGGACCTCCAAGGTGTACAGAGCGAGTTCATTCCAAGTGTCCAGCTTGGATACCCAATAATTACAAGGCACAGAGGAATCACAGAGAACGCTGGTACGGTCGGCAAGGTACTCCCTCACCATCTTTTGAAACTTTCCACTCTTTGTGAGAGTACCCCGCGCCTCAGGGCCTGTAAGCTTGGCGGGTCTGAGAAAACTGTCCCAGAACGTTGACAGTGTTCCCCTGCCTCTGCTGGATTGGAGTTGCCTCTCTCTCGCTTTTACGCCTTGGTTGGTCAACGAACTGTGACCTCTGCCGCAAGCGTGTTCAGATGGGAATTTTTTTAATAGTTCTGCAGCAAGGGCCTTCTGGTACTGCCACATTTTTGTAGACCTTTCCACCTCAGGAATAAGAGAGTGAAAGTTCTCCTTGTAGCGGGGGTCTAAAAGTGTCACCAACCAGTAATGACTGTCACCCAATATTTTGACAACGCAAGGGTCACGGTTAAGGCAGCGTAACATAAAGTCAGCCATGCGTGCCAGACTGGTAACGGGCAAGACTTCCGTGTCCTCACCAAGATGACGACTGACCATGGTCTCCTCCTCCCCCCTGTCCTCAGGCCACCCACGCTGAACCGACTGTATGACAGTTGTACAGGTAATACCGTCTACAGCGCATGATACCAGCTCCTGTTCTTCCTCCTCCTCCCTCCCCTCAGGCCACCCACGCTGAACCAACGGCATGACAGTTGTACAGGTACTACCGTCTACAGCGCATGATACCAGCTCCTGTTCTTCCTCCTCCTCCTCCCTCCCCTCAGGCCACCCACGCTGAACCGACGGCATGACAGTTGTACAGGTACTACCGTCTACAGCGCATGATACCAGCTCCTGTTCTTCCTCCTCCTCCCTCCCCTCAGGCCACCCACGCTGAACCGACGGCATGACAGTTGTACAGGCACTACCGTCTACAGCGCATGATACCAGCTCCTGTTCTTATTCCTCCTCCTCCCTCCCCTCAGGCCCCCCACGCTGAACGGACAGCATGACCGTTGTACAGGTACTACCGTTTACAGCGCATGATACCAGCTCCTGTTCTTCCTCCTCCTTTTCCTCCCTCCCCTCAGGCCACCCACGCTGAACCGACGGCATGACAGTTGTACAGGTACTACCGTCTACAGCGCATGATACCAGCTCCTGTTCCTTCCTCCTCCTCTCCCTCATTGTCCCTCAATGCACGTTGGGATGAGATGAGGCTGGGCTGTGTGTAATCGCCCGCTACGGCTTCTTGATCCATCTCATCATACTCTGGCTGCAATGCCTCCTCTTTAATTCTCTGCAGAGAGCATTGCAAAAGACAGACAAGTGGAATGCTGACGCTAATGATGGCGTCATCGCCACTCACCAGCTTGGTGGAATCCTCAAAGTTTGTCAGGATGGTACATATGTCAGACATCCAGGTCCACTCCTGAGGTCTTATGTGTGGAGTCAGACCTAAATATCGACGGCCTTGTTGCAGCTGGTATTCCACAACTGCTCTCTTCTGTGGGGGCTAGAGTTCCAATGTGTGGGAACATCACACACCAGTCGGTGTGCCGGAAGCTGCAAGGGCGGCGGAAGCTGTAGCCGACTTGCGAAAATGAGTTGACAGGCGGCGTACTTTGACGAGCAGATCTGGCAACTCGGGGAACGATTTAAGAAACCGCTGAACCACGAGGTTAAGCACATGAGTCAGGCATGGTACGTGTGTGATCTCGCCTCGCCTCAGAGCCGCCACCAGGTTACGGCCATTGTCACACACGACCATGCCTGGATGTAGGTTCAGCGGTCTCAGCCACAGATCTGCCTGCTCTTTCACAGCTGTCCATAACTCACAAGCAGTGTGAGGTTTCTCACCTAAGCTTATGAGTTTCAGCACAGCCTGTTGCCGCTTGGCGGAGGCAGTACTGAAGTGCTTCCAGCTTGTAACTGATGTGGTGATATCTGAGATGGAGGCTGAACATGAGGAGGAGGAGGAGGATGATGCGTAGGAGCTGTACACTGTGGGGGCAACTCTGACTGACATAGGGCCCGCAATCCTCGGTGTGGGGAGGATGTGTTCCGTCCCAAGGTCCGACTGGGTCCCGGCTTCCACTATGTTTACCCAGTGTGCCGTCAGGAAGATGTACCGTCCCTGGCCACAAGCACTTGTCCACCTGTCCGTTGTCAGGTGGACTCTCCCAGTAACTGCGTTGTTGAGGGCACGGCAGATGTTTTGGGACACGTGCTTGTGTAATGTGCGGATGGCACACAGGGCAAAATAGTGTCGGCTGGGGACCGAATACCGAGGGACGGCCACCGCCATACGGTTGTGGAAGGATTCCGTCTCCACCAGCCTAAAAGGCAGCATTTCCAACGCAAGCAGTCATGAAATGTGCGAATTTAGGACTGTGGCCTGTGGGGCGTTAGCTGCGAATTTCCGCTTTCATTCAAAGGTCTGGGATATGGACAATTGAACGCTGCGGTGGGACGTGGAGGTGGACGTTGATGCTGTTTCTTGAGAAACTGCCTTAACAAGTGAAGACTGAGAGGAGGGGGCATCTTTGCATGCAGTATGGACAGGGGGTTGCCTTGCATGCACAACAGTGGAAGAAGCAGTGGAGATACCCGCTGACATGGGTTGTGGACCCTGAGGTTCGCCCCATAAAGTCGGGTGCTTTGCTGCCATGTGCCTGATCATGCTGGTGGTGGTCAGGCAGGTAGTTTTGTCACCCCTGCTGATGCTGGCATGGCAGGTGGTACAAATGGCCTTTTTGGGGTTATCAGCAGAGTCTTTAAAAAAATTCCAGACTCTGGAAGACCTACCGGTTGTACTGGCAACGTCCCTCATGTTGGTGTTACGGGAAACTGTTGCCCGCCTTCTGTGTGCGGCCACCACACTGCTTCTTCCTGCCTGTTGGGGTACTCTGCCTCCCTCACCCTGTGTGCTGCTGGCCTCGCTCTGCATGCCCTCCTGCCACGTTGGGTCAGTTGCTAGATCATCCACCACCTCCTCCTCTTCCACTTGCACACCACGATCCTCCTCACTTCCTGGCAATTGTGTCTCGTCATCGTCCACCTCTTGTGACAAATTGCCAGCGTCGACTTCCTGTGGCCGTGGCTGTTCAAATATTTGGGCATCGCTACATGGGATCTCCTCTTCCACCACTTCAAGCGGAGCAGGAGAGGGGCACAAATCTGGAAATGGACCAGTGAACAGCTCTTCAGAGTGTCCAAGTGTGGGATCAGTTGCTGTCTGACGACACTCGGCATGGTGGGAGGAAGGAGCATCAGGGTGAGGAGGAGTATGCGGTCGAGACTCACGGCTTCTAAGAGTTGACCATGTGGAAGACAGACCGGAGGTGGTGGTGCGCAGGTAACTGGAAGTATTATCTGCTATCCAATTAATAACCTGTTCGCACTGATCAGTTCACAATACTGGTGTTGTTCTGTGCTTCCCTAGTAATTCGGTCAAGAAGTGGGAGCGAGAAGATGTGGCTGTTGGTTGTGGCACATTTTCACCTTGGCCACGGCCCCGTCCTCTGCACGCACCATCACCAGAATGTCCAGTTCCATGCCCTTGCCACGCGCCTTGCCCATTGTAAAGGAAGTAAAATAGCTGACACTCGCACTATCAATGGAAAAAGGGTAATAAAAAGTAGATTAGAACCGTGGAAGAGGAAAACCACAGTTCTGTTTCTCTGGCCTACACCCTACTCTTTTAAACAATCTGAACAATCAGGGAGAAACTATTACTGTTTATGGAAAAAATACCAAAAGCTGGATAATAGAGATTTTTTACCGTGGAATGGCAAAACCACAGTTATTGTTTACTGGGGTATACTAGACTTTTTTAAATATATATATTTGCAGCTGAACAGTGAGCGATACACTCAAACATTTTTTTTTAGATATAAATGGCCCAAAAGTGGATAATACAGAGGTTTGAACCGTGGAACTGCAAAACCACACTTGTATTTCTTGGGCCTACACCACACTATTTTCAACAGATATATTTGTGTCTGAAAAATCAGAGACACACTTTTTTTTTTTTTGGGGGGGGGACACACCAAAAGGTTAATAAGACGGGTATTTGTACAGTGTGAAGGAGGAAAAAAAAAGAGGATTTAGATGAAAAAAAAAAGGATTTTTCCTGGCCCCCGAGACCTGGAGCTAAGTCCATCAATTTCAGCAACAAGAGCACACAGGACTGTAATGCAGCGTTTGCTGGTATAAACACTGCGTCTCCTATACAGCCTGCCTGCCTGGTATCTGGGATGGATATTAGTCCTGAGAAGGACTGTTTGTTTGATCTGGCAGCCTTTACAGACCCTACACTAACTATTTCGCAGGATATATCTCTCCCTAAATCAGCAGCGCTGTTCCTACACTGTCTGATCCGGAGCGACTGTGTCCAAGATGGCGGCGCCCTGTTTTAAATACTCGAGGTGACGCTGTGCGGTCAGCCAATCACTGTAATGCCCACAAACAACATGGCTGCGACATTACAGTGACTGGCTGGCAATCCCTGCATGTTCATTGGCTCTGTAAAGAGCGCCAAAAGTGCAGCGCCGAGACCCGAGCTCCCGCCCGAGTAACCCGGAAATGCTCGGTGCTCGCTGAACATCCCAAGTAGCGTGATGCTCGGGCGAGTACCGAGCAGTGTCGAGCATGCTCGCTCAACACTATTATGTACCATTGCTATAGTTACCACAATTTCCAGCCACATTAGGGACACAAACAGTTTCATTGGGTACTTCCACCTTGTCCCTGCGCGTTGCATCTGGTCACCTGCTTACACTGTATGTAGGAGGCTGTGTGGGGGCTCATACTGTATATATGGGGCTGTGTGCAGGCTCATATGGTATATGGGAGGGTGTCAGCATACTTAATTCTGCTCAATATTAAGTGATACAATTAATATTAATATAATATAATAATTATAATTAATATGTTAATATTAATATTGAGCAGAATTAATTTTAGACTTCTGGTTCGGCATCCAGAATAGTAACTGTCTCTCATGTGGCCCCGCGGGAATATTAATTGCCCACCACTAAGAGATTATATTTTCAGTCGATGCTGGGAACTGTTGGGAGGGCATCGTCCATAGATCACTGCTTGCCCTCTTCTTTATGCTTTTATTGTATAATGCCAAACCAATACCAAAGCTCCGACAATTGTCTCCTACACATACTGTAACCATTAACTGACACTAGCAAAGTGGGCAACATTTCTAGAACGAGTGCACAGCAGAGTGTGACACTGCCCTTGGCAATCCGTCAGAATCCATTACATGTCAGTAACAGAATTGCGTGTTTCTCTTAGTAATCATAAGAGCACTATGCCATTAGCTTCCCGCAGAGATTATCAGCAAGGTAGCTTTTCATGACTTTTTCAGAAACATTTTTCACAAAATTGTCCTCCTATTATTTGATCAATTAGTTTAGTATAATAGTGTACTTTTATGAAAAGAATGGGGAAAAGCATTGATGACTGTGAACCCATTTTGTCTCACCGTGAGTTAAAATGGTCGCTTGTGAGATAAAAACTGCAATAACTACCAGAACAAAGCTGGATCCAGTCTAACTACTGTATTCTATCTGACTGAAGGGAGCTGCGAAGAGCGCGGGAGGGAAACAAGAATGTACTCTCAAAGGAAGAATCACATTAGAAGACCTAACAAATCCTTGGTAAAACATTGGAGATCTGGTTGACAACCTAGAGGAGAGCATAAGAAGAGTTAAAATACATATGGATCCATGTGCTGAACGTTTCTGATAGCGTTAAATGGGCATTGAAAGTTAGATAAAAGTCACCTAAACTCTATATTCAACACATTTTATAGAATCACTTGAAAATCCCTTAGATTGCTGTCTGTATTGTTGAGACGGTGTATTCTTATACATGAGACAGGACAGGTGTCCATACTTGGAATCTTTTAAAAGACTTCATTTCAGTTTTCAAGGTTAATTCATTGAAGGTTTTTACTTCATCGGTTAAAGCTTTTATGAAATGAATTTTTGGTCCACTCTTCTTTAAAGGCTTTAAAAGCAGTAAAATGAGACATCAGCCATAAGTAGTCCTTGTTCAATAAGGACCATCTATGGTATTAAAACACTTATCTGAAAATTCATTGTTCCTGTCCTTAAAGGGAACCTGACAGCTGATACATGCTGCCCGGTCCACAGATACCATGCGTGTATCAGTCACTGGCTGTATTATCACAGCCAGGTATGTTTGACTCTGAAACGCCACAGCATTTACTTTAAAAGCTGTCAAGGACCATGCCACGCAGTGACTAGTCGAGAAGGCCAGTCCCCTGTGTGCATGCATAGAGAGAGACCAGTCACTCAAGGGGAGCAGGCAGGGATGAGCTGCCAGGGACCCGCCTTTCTGACTAGTCACATGTGCAGCTCAGTCCAGGTGGCTTTTTAAGTATCTTTTTCTCTGAAATGCTGCAGTGTTTCAGGTCAAACAAACATTGCTGAAATCTTACAGCCAGTGACTGATACATGCAGGTTACCCTAGGATTGGGCAGCATGTATCAGTTGTCAGGTTTCCAACATTTTTGACAAGCACTGCAGTTAATTGAGTCCTAATAGTGTGTAATATTCTTGCCAATTCAAGTGGTCGCCATGTGACCCCAAGTATGGGATTTGCTTAGCTGCACTCACATGCCGACTAGATTCTCATCTGCTTCTCTCAGTGTTCTATTGAGAATGGCAGGAAAAGAAACTAGTTGGCATGTGACATAAGGATACAAATCGCTAACTTGTGGTCAAGTGACGACTATTCAAATTGGCAAGCAGACTCAAACCCTAATTCTATATACAAGCAGAGTTTATTTAGGAGCTTTTTTTTGCTTTTGCTTTCCAAAATTCCTATCAAAAACACTTGGAAAACTCTCCCTATTCATTTCTGTGGCCAATCCACTTTGCTGATAATGAGATTTTTTTTTCTAAAAAATGAAAAAAAAAATCCTGGTCTAAAAAAATAAAGTACATGTCACTTCTTTGAAGTGTGTCCTGATGGAAACTGCACCAAACTAGGCACTGTCCAATCTGAAGGCAGGAAATAATGCTTTAGGAAAAAAAAAAACAAAAGGAAAAGAGAATACTTTGCTGAGCAATTTACCCTTGAAAAAGCTGTCGTTTTTTAACATCTCAAAAAAACTCATGCATAGCCTAACACTGTGTATATTACTCGCTTTTAAGGTTTGGCAAATTGCACTCGGCTGAACAACCCCATTAAGGTATAATCTTAAAGAGGTTGCGCAATATAGGAAAAAACATTTTTAACTCACGGATGGGCTTAATATAAAAAATGGCATTAGGCCACGTGCACACGTTCAGTATTTGGTCAGTATTTTATCTCAGTATTTGTAAGCCAAAACCAGGAGTGAAACAATCAGGAAAAGTATAATAGAAACTCGTCACCACTTCTGTATTTATCACCCACTCCTGGTTTTGGATTACAAATTCTGAGATAAAATACTGACCAAACACTCAGCGTGTGCACGTGGCCTTAAACTCACCTTTCGGTGCAGACACTGATCTAGTGCAGGTTGCAATAGAGGTCTCTACTGGCTCTGACTGCAATACCTGCTCTTTCAAGAAGTAGCAAAATCACTTCAGTCTGTGATTGTTAGGCTGTGTGCCCACGATGCGTTTTTTAAGAGTTCCCGCACCGGCAAAAATGCTGCAGAAACGCTTAAAAAACGCATGGTAGAAGGCCTGCCATGTTCCCCAATGATAATCCGCATTATTTTGCGGAAGCGCTGCGTTTTCGCCGCCATTGACTTGCATTGGAACGCATGGAATCCGCATCACTGCATCTGTACATGCAGAATCCATGCGTTCCAATGCGCGGATGGTACCCGGGTTTGGAGAAGAGGAGACTGTCCTCCGGACCCGGGTACCATAGAACCTGTGAAAAAAAGAATAAAATAAAAAATAAATGTTATATTTACCTTCTGATGGCCCCCGCTGCGCTCGTCTTCCCATGCCGGCAGATCGCGGTGGACTGAAAGACCTGCGCTGACGTCATAGTCATGTGACGGGTCACGCGATGCTGACGTCGGCAGGTCCTTCAGTGTACCATGATCTGCCGGCAGCCAGGACGGAGCGAAGCAAGACTGCGGGGGCCATCGGAAGTTAAGTATTGATTTATTTTTTTATTTTTAATCATTCTTTGGGGTCACAGTATATAAATCCATGCCGTTTGCATGGATTTATATAGTGTGACCAAGTTGACAAGCACTTTCCAAGTGATGCTAAAATCGCTTGGAAAGCGCTTGTCAACCCGCATGCGGAAATGCAAGTGAAGACCGCTTTACATCCGCATGTCCCTGGCAGGAAAAACGCATGTACAATCTGCATGTACAATCCGCATGCACAATCCGCATGCACAATCCACATGTACAATCCGCATGTACAATCCGCATGAACAATCCGCATGTACAATCTGCATGTACAATCTGCATGTACAATCCGCATGTACAATCCGCATGCACAATCCGCATGCACAATCCGCATGTACAATCCGCATGTACAATCCGCATGAACAATCCGCATGTACAATCCACATGTACAATCTGCATGTACAATCCGCATGCGTTTTTTCTGCCAGGGAGATGCAGAAACGCTCAGGAAAAATCCGGAGCATTTCTGCATTGTGGGCACATAGCCTTAGCAGCAGGCAAGTGACTAGCAGAGCCCATCATTAGTGAAACATATGATGACGTGCTCTTCTCATCACCTGACCACTGTGGCCAATCACAGGTTGTAGCAGTCCTTCTACTTACGAATGGCGCAAGCATCGTTTTCAGAGCTGGTGCAGACCTCCATAGTGATCTGCACTAGATCTACAGGAACGCTAGAAGCTGAGTATATCACCATCCAAGCCTTTTTCTATATTGGAGAATCAATGCTGCCCTACTGGCTAATTTATAAAACACCTGCAGGCAGCCTAACAATAAGATGGTCAGCAGCAGGGCCATATTTGGCATTCATGCTGCCCTAAGCATGTTAAGTGGTCACGCCCCCTACTAATCAGTCAGACTAAGGCCGGTTTCACACGTCCGGATATTTCTGGTACTGGGAAAACCCATACAGGAGATATCCATGTCCATGTGTGGCACACATGTAGCAGCTGTGTGCCGCATCAGGAGCAAACGTACCGGCGCTTGGAAATCAGTGGTACAGTTAGCGCTGTTACCAAGCGCTGGGTTCTAAACGCTGCCCTCATTATGGTTCCCTGCCGGCGCTGCGATCAGCACCAGCAGGGACCATGATGAGAGTAGTAGTGTCTGCTCCCGCAGTGTCCGACTGTAAGAATAGAATAAAAAATCCTTATTCTCACCTGTCTTAAGTGTCCACCGCAGTAATCCATACGACCGCTCAGGCAGAGGAGCCGGGGAGAATGACTACTGCAGCAAGCTGGCCCCAGAGCTGTGCTCAGTAAGCGGTGTCCTGGCACTCACTGAGTGCAGCGCAGCTCCGCAGCCCGCTCACTGCAGCGGCTCATTCTCACCAGCTCCTCTGCTGAGCGGTCACATGGATTACAGCGGTGGACACTTACAGTAGAACAGGTGAGTATAAGGAGTTTTTATTTTATTCTTATTCTGACAGTCGGACACTGGAGGAGCAGACACTACTACTCTCATCATGGTCCCCTACTGGTGCTGATCGCAGCGTTGCCAGGGAATCGTGATGAGGGCAGCATTCAGAACCCGGTGCTTGGAAACAGCGCTAACTGTACTGCTGATTCCCAGGCGCCGGTACGTGTCACACAGATGGCATCTGTGTGCGGTATGTGTTTACACGGACCCATTGACTTGAATGGGTACTTGTGATCCGTGCTGCTGTCATCCAAAAACGGACATGTCAGCATGTTTTGCCCATGGACACACGGTCTGTGGAAACACATTGACATGTGCGCAGACCCATTAATTTGAATGGGTCTATGTGTGTCAGTGTCTCCGGTACGTGTGAAAGAGACTTAAAGGGGTTTTCTCACTAATGAAAGTTGATTTTAATCAATAGATCTTGGAATAATAATAAGTTCCACAATTGGATGTGTTTTAATAAAATGTTCCTGTGCGGAGATAATCTTATAAATGTTCCCCTGTGTAATGGCCGTGTCTGACCATGTATGGAACATGGTCTGATCATTCCACAGCTCCTGGGCAGGGGAAGAAGGAAAAGAGTATACAGACATTACAGCAGGGAACGCAGCTGATTCATTTTCTGAGGTAAAACATTTCCCTGCCTGTTTTTAAACAATGTTTTACTTCAAAGAAAGAATCAGCTGTGATCCTGTCCTGTAATGTCTGTATACTCTTTTGCTTCCTCCCCTGTCCAGGAGCTGTGGTATGATCAGACCATGTTCCTGCACGGTCAGAAACAGTCATTACACAATACAGAGCAGAGGCACATTTATAAGATTATCTCAGCACAGGAACATTTTATTTAAATACATTCAATTGTGGAAATAATTATTATTACAAGATTCATTGATTAAAATTAACTTTTGCTTGTGGGAAAACCCCTTTAAGACACGTCACACTCTACTATATTTGGCCAGCGACGCTGGGGACTATGTGGGGCCCATTACACTGTATGGAGGACTATGTGGGGCCATTTTACTATATAGAGGACTAAGTGGGGCCCATTATACTGTATGGAGGACTAAGTGGGTCCCATTATACTGTATGGAGAACTATGTGGGGCCCATTATACTGTATGAACGACTATGTGAAGCCCACTATACTTTACGGAAGACTATGAGTTGGCCCATTATTCTGTATGGAGGACTATGTGGGCCTATTATTCTGTATGGAGGACTATGTGAGGCCCATTATTCTGTATGGAGGACTATGTGGGCCTATTATTCTGTATGGAGGGCTATGTGGGCCTATTATTCTGTATGGAGGGCTATGTGAGGCCCATTATTCTGTATGGAGGACTATGTGGGCCTATTATTCTGTATGGAGGACTATGTGAGGCCCATTATTCTGTATGGAGGGCTATGTGAGGCCCATTATTCTGTATGGAGGACTTTGTGGGGATCACAGTTGCTGCATCATATTGTGTTGGGGTCACAGTAGGGTCATCATACCGTGTGTGTGGAGGGTTACCATGGAGGAATTCACTGTGAGGGTATCATACTGTGTTTGGGAGGCACTTTTGTTTGTATCATACTTTATTATCTGTATTATTTATTAAGTCAAAGTTTTTTATCCTTTGTTATTACATATTTAAATTAGGCCATTGGGCCATTTGCTTTTTACTGCTCTTACATAACATTATATTATTCCAGTATGCCCTATTTGTGATTGTGTTTTATTTTATTCTAAGATCTATTAATTAAAATGTACTTTGTTCGTGGCACAACCCCTTTAAGAAAAGTTTCATCATTATATTTGATAAGGAAAAACGTCTGCAATTCTAGACATTTTTTTAAATATGAACATTAGCCTGCGACTTTGTCTAAGTTTTTAATTTTGGCCATCTGTGTATTTGAGTTTGCCATCCCTGCCATAAATCGTCTGATCGCTGTGTTGTGCGGGTCGTTATAGGTACAGGAACACATATGTCCATGGTATTTGCTGATTTGTGATGTTTATTATCTTAAAAAGCACAATGAAATGCCATTATTGTAATTGTTTTTCATTATTTTTTAGTAATGTTATAGGAAAAAAATCTTTTAATTTCCCTCTATAATACAGGGACAAAAAAATACACTGCTATGTATAGATGTATCTCTATGTATCAGTAGCATTTGCCTGTGGGTTCAGAGTGTGCAAATATCGAAAATCCTCCCAGTGATATCAGCAGAGGCTGTTGCTCATAGCTTTAGTTGTTACCGGCAATGATAGCGGTTGTGGGTTTGATTCCCATGGAGACCAGAAAATGGTTTATTTCATTCCTGTAAGAACAAAGCAGAGATGCAGACCCCACCCCAAGGAGCATGTGCTGACACCCATTGGACAAAAAGTGTAGTGGGTTTTATTTTAACCCCACCTAGAAGTGAGAATTTCTGATGAGCCCAAAAGGGGGCAGGGTTAGGGATGGAACATAAAAGTCCCCATAAGAAAAAGTGATCCCCAATGATAAGAAGACTGAAAAGCCCTGATCTAAGTGATCAGGAGATTGGATCTTCAAATCCCCTATGGACTGGGAAAAAAAAACATTTTTCTTCGGTCTTGGTGTTGGAGCCATAGCTGTTGCTAGAGACTATAAAGATATCTATCCTTCCCACTTAAAAAAATAAAAATACTTAAAAAATGTATCAATCATTTGTATATATTATAGGTGCTGTTTATGCTGCCAATCAATGGGATATAAGGTCCTGATCCCAGCACCTATTGGTCAAAAGACCACTCTGAAGTGCGCAGCGCCTGCATAAGCTGTGTGGGGGCTCAATGGTAAGTCCTTGTGTCCGTACACCGCTCTCAGAAAAAAATCACATCATGCAGAAATCAATGGGGTCGCTCTGCTCCCATCTGCATCAGTTATTAGACAACCCCTTTCTATTAGGACAGAGCAGATATCCATCACTGCTTACTGTTGGGAAAGAGAGCCTGATGAAGGCATTAACACTGCCCCCTGCTGGATGATGTCTGGGGCGTTTCCTAGAGCAGAGCACATCCATCATGAATAACAAGTTTTACAATAACTGTCGCACTATAAACCGTTCGTCTGCAGCCCGGGCCTATGGCGGCAGGATGAAGACTACAATGAAGCTCTGTGTGGGCAGGGCTGCACTAACTACTAAGCTACTGTGTCAGCCAATCACTGAGCTCCATCAGTGACATATGCAAATGAGCTTCTGGGAAAAGGGACAGAGGCAACGTGTATTCAGGGTAAATCTCCTAAATTTTCGCCGTAGTTGAGCTTTCTATAGCAGGAGGGTGTTCAGCAGGAGCGGCTCATTATATTAGCAGAAAAAAAAGTTTCTCTCCCTAAAGTCAAAGTTTCTCATTTTACGGACTATAAATACAGTATAGGTTGCCGGAGTATATTGGAGGTGAGGGGTAGTCTGCACTAAAGAAAAAAAAATAAAAAAAAAGATATACATATCGTATATAAAAAAGTGATGTGACGCCTCAGTGTCTGCACTAAAGAAAAAAAAAATAAAAAAAGAGATATACATATCGTATATAAAAAAGTGATGTGACGCCTCAGTGATCCACCACGTGCATCTGAATGAAGGTTAATGGACTTGTGCCAATTATCCGTCATGAATCAGATATTTTTAAGTGAATCTGTCAGCTTGTTTTTCTTACTCCCATGTACTGATCTAATCTGTTTTACGTCGCTGTAATGCAGATTATTCCATACCTCTGTTTTTTCAATCCTATATTCCTTTCCCGAGTAATCTCTTTTCTAATTTTTGGAGATATTACCATTAATACTATACAATATATCCACAGGCCATAACCGCATATCACCAGCACTACAGTAGTGACTATATACTGATCATTGACAAAACCGCTGTACGAAAACCAATATTCCCACCCAGGCTCGGTCTGGCCTGGCGGGGCGCCGGGAAATTTCCCGGTGGGCCCCGGGCCCCATGCAGAGGGAACTGAAGAATTTAAAAAAAAAAAAAGTGGTCGTGGGCCTTTTAAGGGCGCGCGCACGCACTTTCACCGACGCGATGCCCAGGACAGTAGCGGGAGGGGCCTGGGAGCAGGAGAGCAGGGGCTGCACTGCAGCGTCACACTCAGCAGACAGGGAAGCACGTCTGCTAAAAGTGACGTCACAGCGCGCCCTGCACTGCAGTCTCCCACATTAGGAGCCTGTCTGTACACTGTATGGGCTGGAGACAAGCCAAGGTACTGTAATATTTGTGTGTTTGTATGGATTTTTATGTATATGCTGCCTGCATGTGTGTGTGTATATGCCTGTGTGTGTACAGTGTGTGTGTATATGCCTGTGTGTGTGTGTACAGTGTGTGTGTATATGCTTGTGTGTGTACAGTGTGTGTGTATATGCTTGTGTGTGTACAGTGTGTGTGTATATGTGTGTGTGTATATGCTTGTGTGTGTACAGTGTGTGTGTATATGCCTGTGTGTGTGTACAGTGTGTGTGTATATGCCTGTGTGTACAGTGTGTGTGTATATGCCTGTGTGTGTGTACAGTGTGTGTATATGCCTGTGTGTGTGTGTACAGTGTGTGTGTGTACAGTGTGTATATACCTGTGTGTGTGTACAGTGTGTGTATATGCCTGTGTGTGTGTGTGTACAGTGTGTATATGCCTGTGTGTGTACAGTGTGAGTATATGCCTGTGTGTGTACAGTGTGTGTATATGCCTGTGTGTGTGTGTGTATATACCTGTGTGTGTGTACAGTGTGTTTATATGCCTGTGTGTGTGTTTATATTCCTGTGTGTGTGTGTGTTTATATGCCTGTGTGTGTATATGCCTGTGTGTGTGTGTGTGTGTATATATGCCTGTATGTGTGTGTGTGTATATGCCTGTGTGTGTCCATTGTGTATGCCTGTGTGTTTATGTGTCTTCACACATACGTGTGTGTGTGCTTCCCTGCGTGTCTGCATTTTTGTGTGTGATTGTCTGAGTGTGTCTGTGCATTTCTGTGAGTGCTTGCCTGTGTGTGTACGTGTCCCCATTTCTGTGAGTATGTGTATCTGCGTGTGTATATTAGGGCTCTTTCACATGTCCTGATATTTACGGGACTGGAGATATCCGTGTCCACCTGTGTGTCATCCAAGTGACACATACTGGCGCTTGGGAATCAGTATACAGTTAGCGCTGTTCCCAAGAGCCGGGTGCTGAGCGCTACCCTCATCATAGATCCCTGCAGGCGCTGTGATCAGCAGCAGCGGGGTCAATGATGAGAGTAGTAGTCTACTCCCACCGTGTCCGTGTCCAACTGTAAAAATAAGAATAAAATAAAAAAATCCTTATACTCACCTCTCCTAAGTGTCACCCGCTGTAATCCGTGCGAGCGCTCATGCCGAGGAGAATGACTCCTGCAGCGAGCTTGCTCCAGAGCTGCGCTTAGTGAATGACAGGGTACCGCTTGTTGAGCGCAGCTCCGGAGCCCACTCACTGCAGGAGACATTCTCCTCGGCGTGAGCGCTCACACGGATTACAGCGGGTGACACTTAGTAGAGGTTAGTATAAGGATTTTTTTATTTTATTCTTTTTACAGTTGGACACAGCGGGTATAGACTATTACTCTCATCATTGACCATGCTGGTGCTGATCGCAGCGCCTGCAGGGATCTATGATGAGGGCAGCGCTCAGCGCTCTTCCCAAGCACCGGGTGCTAACTGTCATCAGTATGCGGGACTTTTTGCGGTCTGGACAGCAGGTAAAAAACAGACATGCCAGCGTGTTTTGCCCACGGACACCACATGGTCTGTAGAAAGTGGAAACACACTGACATGTGCACATACGCATTCATGTGAATGGGTCTACGTGTGTCAGTGTCTCTGGTACGTGTGGAAACGGTCACCGCATGTACTGACGTGTGGAAGAGCCCTTAGTATGTGTCTGTGTGCACTGGTTTTCGTGTGTGTAAGCGTGCTTCTGCATGTCTGTGTGCTCTTCCGAAGATTTATTATATTTGGAGAGAGATGGGAGAGAAATTTTAGGAGACAGAATGGGGAGATGTGTGAAGAAACAGTATGGTGAACTAGGGGAGGGGTGGGAATGGGTGCGAGAACAGAATGGGGATGTATGAGGAAACAGTATGGAGAGTGGGGGAATAGTGTGAGGAGACAGTATGGCGGGAGAAAAGTGTGAGGTGACACAGCACAGAGACTAGGTAGTGTGGGGGAAGGTATAGAGATGCGGCAGTATGGTGGGAACAGTGTGAGGGCACAGCAAGGAGGGAACAGTATGCTGAGGAGGGGGAGTGTGATGAAGGGGCACAGTATAGAGACTGGGCAGTATAGGGGGGACACCGTGTGAGAGGACAATGTGAATAGGGGGCCCAGTATGGTAAGGAGAGGACAGTGTGGAGAGCAGGTACCATAAGAGGGATACAGTGTATGTCATTTTTTTGTGCAGGGAGCATTGTAAAAGTTAGGTTTATTCAGGGGCTCAGTGTAGATATTTTTATTCAGGGGCACTATAATGACACTGCTATCTTTAAGGGCATCGTGTGGGGATGAGCTGCAGAAGACCGGAGAAGATGGAAGTCTGCAGAGACGAGCTGTGGATGAGAAAAGTCATCATGGAGACTGGACAAGAGGGAGACGAAAAGAGAGAGAACGACTCTAATCAGAGAAGACGTCTCAGGTAAGACACCTGGATGTAAATGTTCATTTGTGATCCTGCCTGCGTCTCATCAGTACTGTGGTTCCTGTATGGTCCGCAGTCTGATGATGACTGATAACAACTCCCAGTATCTCTATTGTTAATTACATACTGGGAGTTGTAGGTTTATGTGATACAAAGATATATGGGGCTGACCTGACATTACAAATGATGGTGGTTCCGATGATGTATTCATGTACTGAGTTTGTGCGCGTCTGCGTGTGTGTGCGCTTCTGCGTGTTTGTGCACGTCTACGTATCTGGAATAATATGTATTTTGTAAGATGTGTGTATGTAAGAGTCCATTGTGGTGTGTAATAACATTCATATGCTTGAGGCACCTTTACTAAATCTATTAGGACTTGCTCACATGTGTTAGGGAATTCCATTTGTCTTTCCACATTTAGGAACAGACAAGTGAAATTTGCTAACCTTGTCATAACCATAGGGTTGTACTTGTATGGAGCGGGTTCAGGAGCTCAGCCTGCTCCATACCAGGCAGATGTCGGCTGTGTTACATAGCCGGCGTCTGCCTGTAACAGCAGTGATCAGAGCTCGCCTTGATTGCTGCTGTTTTGAGTATTTAAGTGCCCTTGTCAATCACTGACAGCAGCATTTAGATAGCACGATGGCCGGTGCATGCAGTCACCTGCTCCCTTCTGCCCCCTGTGACGCAGTTGCAGGTTGCTGATGGGTTGCCAGTAGTGCTGAGTGAGTGTGGTCGGATAAGGTGTGACCCCAGCATGCTCGGGTGTTATCCGAGTATCTTGTAGTGCTCTGCTAATATGCTCGAGTCCCTGCGGTAACATGTTTTGCGGTGGTAGACAGAAGCAACATATGCAGGGATTACCTAACAAACAGGCAATTCCTGCATGTGTTGCGTCAGCCTACCGCCGCAAAACATGATACCCTGGGGACTCGAGCATATTAGCAGAGCACTACAAGATACCTGGATAACACCTGAGCATGCTGGGATCACACCTTATCTGACCATTCTCGCTCAGCACTAGTTACCAGGTGCTGCTGCCATGTTAGTTGTTCAATGAAGCTCAGCCTGAGGTTGGGCTCCATGGAAGTGTCACAATCAAGGTGCCGGACGTTATTGCAGCACCCTCACTTTGTAGTTCGCAGTGACTGTAATGTCTCCCTCCTTGCACCGATCCTATGACAGGAAGCGAGTGGCGGCAGGGAGAATAAAACGTAATTTTCTCCGTGTAGCCAACGCTTTTCCATTAAGCCGTCTAACCAGGCTTTAAACCCTATTTACCTGCAGATTACCGCTATATCTGCAGATAAATAGCGTTTTTCAAGGTGACAAGTTACCATTAAAGGGACTCTGGCAGTGCGGAATGACTGTTTGAACAAAGTCCTGTCGCTCAGTGCTCCACAGCGCAGCCAATCATGTAACTATAGTGCATTATAGACAAACATAACAAGTAATAAAACCGTTTATGGTGGGCTGTAGTGTGGGCCCCTAGATTCAGTTCCCCTGGTGGGCCCTAGGCACCCCAGTCCGACCCTGTTCCCACCATACGGTGAGCATAAAGTAGTAGATACCAGTCCTACAGGGACGCTATGTAGAGCACACGTGTCACATTCTGGCCCACGGGCCAAGTCTGGCTCTCAGGGTGATTGTTTTTGGCTTGCGACGCTGGGGACTATATGGGGCCACTATACTGTCTGGAGGACTATGTGGGGCCTATTATCCTGTACGGAGGACTATGTGGGGCCTATTATCCTGTACGGAGGACTATGTGGGGCCAGTATACTGTATGGAGGACTATGTGAGGCCATTATACTATATGAAGGACTATATGGGGCCAATAATCTGTATGGAGGACTATGTGAGGCCCATTATTCTGTATGGAGGACTATCTAGGGCCCATTATTCTGTATGGAGGAATATGTGGGGTCCATTATTCTGTATGGAGGACAATGAGATGGCCCATTATTCTGTATGGAGGACTATGTGGAGCACATTATAATTTATGGAGCCTTATGTGGGCCCATTATTCAGTATGGAGGACTATGTGGGGCCTATTATTCTGTATGGAGGAAGATGTGGGGCCCATTATTCTGTATGGAGGACTATGTGGGGCCCAGTATACTGTATGGATGACTATGTGAGGCCCATTATACTATGTGGAGGACTATGTGGGGCCCATTATACTGTATGGGTGACTATGTGAGGCCCATTATACTGTATGGAGGATTATGAGGGGCCCATTATACTGTATGGAGGATTATGAGGGGCACATTATACTGTATGGAGGACTATGTGGGGCCTATTATTCTGTATGGAGGAAGATGTGGGACCCATTATTCTGTATGGAGGACTATGTGGGGCCCATTATACTGTATGGATGACTATGTGAGGCTCATTATACTGTATGGAGGACTATGAGGTGGCACGTTATATTCTATGAAGGACTATGTGGGGCCATTATTCTGTATGGAGGAGTATGTGGGACCCATTGTATTGTATCGAGGACTATTTGGGGCCTATTATTCTGTATGGAGGAATATGTGGGGCCCATTATTCTTTATGGAGGACTATGTGGGGCCCATTATTCTGTATGGAGGACTATCTAGGGCCCATTATTCTGTATGGAGGAATATGTGGGGCCCATTATTCTGTATGGAGGACAATGAGTTGGCCCATTATTCTGTATTAAGGACTATGTGGGGCACATTTTACTGAATGGAGCACTATGTGGGCCCATTATTCAGTATGGAGGACTATGTGGGGCCTATTATTCTGTATGGAGGAAGATGTGGGGACCATTATTCTATATGGAGGACTATGTGGGGCCCATTATACTGTATAGATGACTATGTGAGGCCCATTATGCTGTGTGGAGGACTATGTGGGGCCCATTATACTGTATGGGTGACTATGTGAGGCCCATTATACTGTATGGAGGATTATGAGGGGCCCATTATACTGTATGGAGGATTATGAGGGGCACATTATACTGTATGGAGGACTATGTGGGGCCTATTATTCTGTATGGAGGAAGATGTGGGACCCATTATTCTGTATGGAGGACTATGTGGGGCCCATTATACTGTATGGATGACTATGTGAGGCTCATTATACTGTATGGAGGACTATGAGGTGGCACGTTATATTCTATGAAGGACTATGTGGGGCCATTATTCTGTATGGAGGAGTATGTGGGACCCATTGTATTGTATCGAGGACTATTTGGAGCCATTATTCTGTATGGAGGACTATGAGGGGCCCATTATTCTGGGTGGATGACTATGTTGGGCCCATTATACTGTATAAAGGACAATAAGTTGGCCCATTATTCTGTATGGAAGACTATGTGGTGCCCATTATTCTGTACGAAGGACTACGTGAGGCCCATTATAATGTATGAAAGACTATTTGGGGCCCATTATTCTGTATGGATGACTATGTGAGGCCCATTATACTGTATTGAGGACTATGAGGTGGCACATTATATTGTATGCAGGATTATGAGGGGCCCATTATACTGTATGGAACACTATGTGGGCCCATTATTCAGTATGGAGGACTATGTGGGGCCTATTATTCTGTATCTAGGACTATGTTGGGCCCATTATACTGTATGGAGGACTATGAGGTGGCACATTATACTGTATGTAACAATATCTGGGCCCATTATTCTGTATGGAGGACTATGTGGGGCCCATTATTCTGTACGGATAACAGTGAGGTCCATTATACTGTATGGAGGACTATGAGGTGGCACATTATATTGTATGGATAACTATGTGGGGCCATTATTCTGTATGGAGGACGATGTGGGGCCATAATTCTGTATGGAGGAATATGTGGGGCCCATTATTCTGTATGGAGGACTATCTAGGGCCCATTATTCTGTATGGAGGAATATGTGAGGGCCATTATTCTGTATGGAGGACAATGAGTTGGCCCATTATTCTGTATAGAGGACTATGTGGGGCCATAATTCTGTATGGAGGAATATGTGGGGCCCATTATTCTGTATGGAGGAATATGTGAGGGCCATTATTCTGTATGGAGGACAATGAGTTGGCCCATTATTCTGTATGGAGGACTATGTGGGGCACATTATGTAGTGCCGGCGTCCCTGCCCTCTGCTAGGCAGGGACGCTGTTCCCCTCACCGCTCTGCTCCGTGCCCGGCGTCCCTCTCCCGCTCTGCTGGCAGCGCGCGCTCCTTCCCGGCCACTGTGCTTAGGGCGCGCGCGCGCGCCCTCCCTCCCTCTTAAAGGGGCCGCGCGCGCCGTCCTAAGGAGTCCCCGGCCAATGGCCGGAGGACTTTACCATATATAAGGCACCTCCTCCAAAATGGAGGTGCCCGAGCAATTTTGTTGCACCGTTCTACTCTGCTTCAGCCCTCAGGTCCCGTTGCCAGTTACCTGCCAGATTCCTGCCAGCTTGCTGTCCTAATCCTGCCTGATTTCCTGTTACCTGCCTGCCTGCCTGAGGTCCGACGGTCTGCCTTACAACTCCGGTCAGTCTGTCTAAGGACCAACTTGCCCGCTCACCTGGGAGCGCACATCAGCTACCTGCCTGCTTGCCTGAGGTCCGACGGTCTGCCTTACAACTCCGGTCAGTCTGTCTATGGACCAGCTTGCCTGCTCACCTGGGAGCGCTTCTCCGCTACCTGCCTGCTTGCCTGCCCGGAGGCTCCGCTGTCACGTGCTGTGACCACCAGCTATTCCAGACTCTTGCCCGCTCACCTGGGAGCGCTTCTCCACTACCTGCCTGCTTGCCTGCCCGGGGGTTCCGCTGTCACGTGCTGGGACCACCAGCTATTCCAGAGACTCTTGCCCGCTCACCTGGGAGCGCTTCTCCGCTACCTGCCTGCTTGCCTACCTGGAGGCTCCGCCGTCACGTGCTGTGACCACCTGCTATTCCAGAGACTCTCGCTTGCTCACCTGGGAGCACACATCCTCCATCTGCCTTGCTAGCCTACCTGGAGGTTCAGCCATCACAGGTCGTACCTACCCTTTACCTAGAGACTGCCCCGGTCACTTGCCGTGACCTCCAGCCCGTTCTTCCAGAGACTGCCCCGGTCACTTGCCGTGACCTCCAGCCCGTTCTTCCAGAGACTGCCCTGATCACTTGCCGTGACCTCCTGCCCGTACACCCAGAGACTGTCCCGGTCACCTGCTGTGACTGCCTGCCTGGTCGCCACCCGCTCCCTTACAAGGACCGCTCCCTTGTATAGTAGCCCAGAGGTTCCGCCTCCCAGACCCGTTACAGTTTGCTCGGGCCATGGAACCCGGTGGCACCCAAGCTCCCTCGCTCTCGGACCTGTGTCATAAACTGTCCCGTCAAAGGTCCCAACAGGAGTCCATCCTGGGTCACCTGCGGAATGTCAATACTCGCCTGGACACTCTGACTGTTCCACCAACAACCTCCGCCAGTGCCATGTCTCGCAATCTGGCAGCTCCGCTGTCCACTAACACCATGATATCCTACCCCGGACCTCGGCTTTCTGCACCTCCTCGCTTCGGAGGCGACTCAGCCCAGGCTCGGGGCTTCATAATTCAGTGCACCCTGCACTTTGAACTATTGTCCCACCAGTTTAACTCCGACCGAGCCAAAATTGCATTCATCATGTCCCATCTCACCGGGGAGGCCCTGGCCTGGCTATATCCTCTATGGGAGAGAGGAGACCCCCTGGTGTCCAACTTGCCTGCTTTTCTCACGGCCTTCCGGAAAGTCTTCGACGAACCCGGACGGAAGACCTCATCCGCATCATCGTTGCTACGCCTCCGTCAGGAAAGTCTCACCGTGGGCCAATATGCCATACGGTTCCGTACCCTTGCCTCGGAGCTGGCCTGGGATAACGACGCTCTGCTTTCCGTCTTCTGGGAGGGTCTGTCCGGCCGTATTAAAGATGAACTTGCCGGTCGGGACATTCCTACCACTCTCGATGACTTAATAACTCTTGCCACCCGGATTGACCTACGGTTCCAGGAGCGTGCCAGAGAGGTCACCCGTGAGAGGAGGTTACCACGTCTAGCTCCTACTTTTCAGAAACCCGTCACTCCTTCTGTCTCTAACCAGGTACACCATCCTGAGCCTATGCAGTTCGACCAGACCAAGATGGTCAAGACCCGTCAGGACTTACGCCGTGCCGAGGGGACCTGCTTCTACTGTGGCAGTAAGGAGCACCGGATCCATGCCTGCCCGGAGAGGTCGGGAAACGCCTGTGGCTAGGTTCGCTCAGAGAGGTCCACCTAGACAAGAATAAATCCTCTCCATCCCTGCTGTTGTCAGTTTCAATCGTCTACGGGGAGAACTGTTATTTCGAACTAGCCCAACTGGACTCTGGAGCAGCCGGGAATCTTATTTCACAGTCCCTGGTAGAGAAATACCGCATCCCCACCAAACCTCTGGCTGTACCCTTGTCTGTTGCTGCCGTGGATGGGGGGCTCTTACCACGCCCCATCCAACTCATCACCGAATCCATTACTCTGCAGGTGGGAATGCTGCATTCTGAAAGTATCTCCTTCCATGTTCTGCCTGGACTCTCTCACGCCCTCTTGCTAGGCCTACCTTGGCTCCAGAAACATGCACCCGTTCTTGACTGGCAGACCGGAGAAGTCCTTCGCTGGGGACAGGGCTGCCATAAGACCTGTCTGGTTCCCGTTCATCCCGTCCGTCCTTCTCCTACCCCAGCTAATCTACCTGGACTTCCGATTCCTTATTGGTCTTATGCTGATGTCTTTAATAAAAAGGAGGCAGAGACACTACCCCCTCATAGACCATACGACTGCCCTATCGACCTGTTACCTGGTACTTCTCCTCCCCGTGGGCGTATTTATCCATTATCCGCTGCTGAGACCCGGTCGATGTCCGAATATATTGAGGAGAATCTGGCCAGGGGATTCATCCGGAAATCTACCTCCCCGGCGGGAGCAGGCTTTTTTTTCGTCAAAAAGAAGGACGGCTCTCTCCGTCCCTGTATAGACTATAGAGGCCTTAACCAGATCACGGTGAAGAATAAGTACCCCCTTCCGCTCATTCCGGAGTTATTTGATCGTCTGAGGGGGGCTAGAATCTTTACCAAACTGGACCTCCGTGGGGCGTACAACCTGGTTCGTATCCGTCAGGGGGATGAATGGAAGACGGCATTCAACACCCGGGACGGCCACTATGAATATCTGGTAATGCCCTTTGGCCTCTGTAACGCTCCTGCCGTCTTTCAAGAGTTGGTCAATGACCTCTTCCGGGACCTTCTCTACTCCTGCGTAGTGGTGTACCTGGACGACATCTTGGTCTTCTCTCCGGATCTCCAGACTCACCGGAGGGATGTTCGTCAGGTCCTGCTCAGGCTCAGGCAGAACCATCTCTACGCTAAATATGAGAAGTGCCTCTTTGAGCAGACCTCGCTTCCGTTTCTGGGCTACATTATCTCTCAGACCGGCCTACAAATGGATCCTGAGAAACTGTCTGCCATCGAGAAATGGCCCCGACCAGAGGGGTTGAAGGCTATTCAACGGTTCCTGGGCTTCGCCAACTATTACCGCCTCTTCATCCCGCACTTCTCTTCACGGACTGCCCCAATTTCCGCGCTCACCCGTAAGGGTACTAATCCCAAAGAGTGGCCGCCCGAAGCAGAGGAGGCCTTTCTTTCCCTAAAACAGGCCTTCTCTTCCGCCCCGGTGCTGCATCGCCCGGACGGCAACAAGCAGTTCTTCCTGGAAGTTGACGCCTCCTCCTCTGGAGCCGGAGCGGTACTTACTCAAAATTCATCTTCCGGGAGAATGGTAACTTGTGGCTTCTTCTCCAAACTCTTCTCCTCTTCTGAGCGCAACTATTCCATAGGAGACCGAGAGTTATTGGCCATCAAGCTGGCGTTGGAGGAGTGGCGTTACCTACTCGAGGGGGCTCTTCATCCGGTAATAATTTACACTGACCACAAGAACTTGGCTTACCTCCAGCATGCCCAGAGACTTAACCCGCGCCAAGCCCGGTGGTCCTTGTTTTTTGCTCGCTTTGATTTTGTTCTTCATTTTCGCCCGGCTGACAAAAACGTCAAAGCAGACGCCTTGTTCCGATCCTTTCTGGTGTCCGATCTCGAGGAAGAACCTAAACATATCATCGATCCCGCCAGAGTAATGCAGGTGGCTCCCGTGAGTCTAAATCGTCTCCCTCCCGGTAAGACGTTTGTTTCAGTACCTGATCGGGAGAAGATCCTACACTGGGGCCATTCGTCTAAACTAGCTGGCCACGCCGGTCAGAAAAAGACCCTCCAGCTTATTGCCCGGCACTATTGGTGGCCTACCCTGCACAAGGACATAATAGACTTTGTTTCTGCCTGTGTGTCCTGCGCCCGCAACAAAGTCCCGAGACATCTGCCAGCCGGACGCCTCCTTCCGCTTCCTGTACCTGCTGCCCCCTGGCAGCATATAGCAATGGACTTTATAACTGATCTCCCCGTCTCTGCCGGTTGTACGGTCATTTGGGTGGTCGCTGACCGCTTTTCCAAGATGGCTCACTTTATTCCCCTGCCAGGCCTTCCGTCTGCACCCGAGCTGGCTAAAGACTTTATCCGCCACATCTTCCGTCTTCATGGCCTGCCCCTCCACATCGTGTCGGATCGTGGGGTACAGTTCACCTCATGTTTCTGGAGAGCCACTTGTAAACTACTAGACGTCACCCTGGACTTCTCTTCCGCTTACCACCCACAGTCCAATGGTCAAGTGGAGCGGATCAATCAGAACCTGACCAGTTACCTCCGGCACTTCGTTAATGCCCACCATTCTGACTGGGTCGATCTCCTACCATGGGCCGAGTTCTCTTATAATAATCACGAGAGCGAATCCTCCTCCAAATCCCCGTTTTTTGTAGTCTTTGGTCAGCATCCTCGGATTCCTTTTCCTGTCTCCACCTCTGTGGACAACCCGGCTGCGGAATCTCTCGTTAGCAAATTTTCCTCCATATGGGAGAGTACCCGGTCCGCACTCCTTCTGTCATCCGAGCGTATGAAAAGACACGCTGACAAAAAACGCCTGGATCCTCCACAATTTCGTCCAGGAGATAAAGTCTGGCTCTCATCTAAATATGTTCGACTCAAGATACCTTCTTACAAGTTAGGGCCTCGGTTCATCGGTCCTCTGGAGGTCATCAGTCAGATCAACCCGGTGGCCTATAAATTGAAACTCCCGGCCAACTTACGGATCCCTAACTCCTTCCATGTATCTCTCCTCAAACCCGTGGTGCTTAACTCTTTTTCCAAGTCTACAGGTACGCCTCCTGCTCCGGTTTCTGCTGAGGACGAGTTTGAGGTAGAGAACATTCTTGCCACCAAAAGGGTAAGAGGAAAGACCTTTTTTCTGGTAGATTGGAAGGGGTTTGGTCCTGAGGAGAGAACGTGGGAGCCCCGGGAGAACATCCATGCCCCTCTCATCCTAGCTAAATTTCTATCTGGCCTAAAAAAGGGGGGGCCTAAAGGGGGGGGTACTGTAGTGCCGGCGTCCCTGCCCTCTGCTAGGCAGGGACGCTGTTCCCCTCACCGCTCTGCTCCGTGCCCGGCGTCCCTCTCCCGCTCTGCTGGCAGCGCGCGCTCCTTCCCGGCCACTGTGCTTAGGGCGCGCGCGCGCGCCCTCCCTCCCTCCCTCTTAAAGGGGCCGCGCGCCGTCCTAAGGAGTCCCCGGCCAATGGCCGGAGGACTTTACCATATATAAGGCACCTCCTCCAAAATGGAGGTGCCCGAGCAATGTTGTTGCACCGTTCTACTCTGCTTCAGCCCTCAGGTCCCATTGCCAGTTACCTGCCAGTTACCTGCCAGATTCCTGCCAGCTTGCTGTCCTAATCCTGCCTGATTTCCTGTTACCTGCCTGCCTGAGGTCCGACGGTCTGCCTTACAACTCCGGTCAGTCTGTCTAAGGACCAACTTGCCCGCTCACCTGGGAGCGCACATCAGCTACCTGCCTGCTTGCCTGAGGTCCGACGGTCTGCCTTACAACTCCGGTCAGTCTGTCTATGGACCAGCTTGCCCGCTCACCTGGGAGCGCTTCTCCGCTACCTGCCTGCTTGCCTGCCCGGAGGCTCCGCTGTCACGTGCTGTGACCACCAGCTATTCCAGACTCTTGCCCGCTCACCTGGGAGCGCTTCTCCACTACCTGCCTGCTTGCCTGCCCGGGGGTTCCGCTGTCACGTGCTGGGACCACCAGCTATTCCAGAGACTCTTGCCCGCTCACCTGGGAGCGCTTCTCCGCTACCTGCCTGCTTGCCTACCTGGAGGCTCCGCCGTCACGTGCTGTGACCACCTGCTATTCCAGAGACTCTCGCTTGCTCACCTGGGAGCACACATCCTCCATCTGCCTTGCTAGCCTACCTGGAGGTTCAGCCATCACAGGTCGTACCTACCCTTTACCTAGAGACTGCCCCGGTCACTTGCCGTGACCTCCAGCCCGTTCTTCCAGAGACTGCCCCGGTCACTTGCCGTGACCTCCAGCCCGTTCTTCCAGAGACTGCCCTGATCACTTGCCGTGACCTCCTGCCCGTACACCCAGAGACTGTCCCGGTCACCTGCTGTGACTGCCTGCCTGGTCGCCACCCGCTCCCTTAC
Source organism: Phyllobates terribilis (assembly GCF_046119375.1). Classification (NCBI taxonomy): domain Eukaryota; kingdom Metazoa; phylum Chordata; class Amphibia; order Anura; family Dendrobatidae; genus Phyllobates; species Phyllobates terribilis. The sequence continues at coordinate 623,324 of NW_027363233.1, read as the reverse complement.
AAGGACCGTTCCCTTGTATAGTAGCCCAGAGGTTCCGCCTCCCAGACCCGTTACACATTATACTGTATGGAGCACTATGTGGGGCCATTATTCAGTAGGGAGGAATATGTGGGGCCTATTATTCTGTATGGAGGAAGATGTGGGGTCCATTATTCTGTATGGAGAACTATGTGGGGCCCATTATACTGTATGGATGACTATGTGAGGCCCATTATACTGTGTGGAGGACTATGTGGGGCCCATTATACTGTATGGAGGATTATGAGGGGCTCATTATACTGTATGGAGCACTATGTGGGCCCATTATTCAGTATGGAGGACTATGTGGGGCCTATTATTCTGTATGGAGGAAGATGTGGGGCCCATTATTCTGTATGGAGGACCATGTGAGGCCCATTATACTGTATGGAGGACTATGAGGTGGCACATTATATTGTATGGAGGACTATGTGGGGCCAATATTCTGTATGGAGGACTATGTGGGGCCCATTATATTGTATCGAGGACCATTTGGGGCCATTATTCTGTATGGAGGACTATGGGGGGCCCATTATTCTGGGTGGATGACTATGTGGGGCCCATTATACTGTATGAAGGTCAATAAGTTGGCCTATTATTCTGTATGGAGGACTATGTGGTGCCCATTATTCTGTATGGAGGACTATGTGAGGCCCATTATACTGTATGGAGGACTATGTGGGGCCCATTATTCTGTATGGATGACTATGTGAGGCCCATTATACTGTATGGAGGACTATGAGGTGGCACATTATATTGTATGGAGGTTTATGAGGGGCCCATTATACTGAATGGAGCACTATTTGGGCCCATTATTCAGTATGGAGGAATATGTGGTGCCCATTATTCTGCATGGAGGACAATGTGGGGCCCATTATTCTGTATGGATGACTGTGAGGCCCATTATACTGTATGGAGGACTATGAGGTGGCACATTATATTGTATGGAAAACTATGTGGGGCCATTATTCTGTATGGAGGACGATGTGGGGCCATTATTCTGTATTGAGGACTATGTGGGACCCATTATTCTGTATGGAGGACTATGTGGAGCCATTATTCTGTGTGGAAAAATATGTGGGGCCATTCATTATTCTGCATGGAGGACTATGTGGGGCCATTATTCTGTATGGGGGACTATGTGGGGCTATTATTCTGTATGGAGGACTATGTGAGTCCCATTATACTATGTGGAGGACTATGTGGGGCTCATTATACTGTATGGATGACTATGTGAGGCCCATTATACTGTATGGAGGACTATGAGGTGGCACATTATATGGTATGGAGGACTATGTGGGGCCATTATTCTGTATGGAGGACTATGTGGGGCCATTATTCTGTATGGAGGACTATGTGGGACCCATTATTCTGTATGGAGGACTATGTGGGGCCCATTATTCTGTATGGAAAAATATGTGGGGCCCATTATTCTGTATGGAGGACTATGAGGTGACACATTATTCAATATTGAGGACTATGTGGGGCCTATCTTTCTGTAAAAAAGACAATGATTTGGTCCATTATTCTGTATGGAGGACTATGTGGGGCCCATTATACTGTATGGAGGACTATCTGGGGCCCATGATTCTGTATGAATGACTGTTTGAGGCCCATTATACTGTATGGAGGACTATGTGGGGCCTATTATCCTGTACGGAGGACTATGTGGGGCCATCATACTGTATGAAGGACTATGTGGGGCCAATATTCTGTATGGAGGACTATGTGGGGCCCATTATTCTGTATGGAGGACTATCTAGGGCCTATTATTCTGTATGGAGGAATATGTTTGGCCCATTATTCTGTATGGAGGACAATGAGTTGGCTCATTCTTCTGTATGGAGCACTATGTGGGCCACATTATACTGTATGGAGCACTATGTGGGCCCATTATTCAGTATGGAGGACTATGTGGGGCCTATTATTCTGTATGGAGGAAGATGTGGGGCCCATTATTCTGTATGGAAGACTATATGGGGCCCATTATATTGTATGGATGACTATGTGAGGCCCATTATACTGTGTGGAGGACTATGTGGGGCCCATTATACTGTATGGGTGACTAAGTGAGGCCCATTATACTGTAGGGAGGATTATGAGGGGCCCATTATACTGTATGGAGGATTATGAGGGGCCCAATATACTGTATGGAGCACTATGTGGGCGTATTATTCAGTATGGAGGACTATGTGGGGCCATTATTCTGTATGGAGGACTATGTGGGGCCATTTTTCTGTATGGAGGACTATGTGGGACCCATTATTCTGTATGGAGGATTATGTGGGGCCCATTATTCTGTATGGAAAAATATGTGGGGCCAATTATTCTGTATGGAGGACTATGAGGTGGCACATTATTCAATATTGAGGACTATGTGGGGCCTATTTTACTGTAAGAAGGACAATGAGTTGGTCCATTATTCTGTATGGAGGACTTTGTGGGGCCATTATTCTGTATGGAGGACTATGTGGGGCCCATTTTATTGTATCGAGGACTATTTGGGGCCATTATTCTGTATGGAGGACTATGAGGGGCCCATTATTCTGGGTGGATGACTATGTGGGGCCCATTATACTTTATGAAGGACAATAAGTTGGCCCATTATTCTGTATGGTGGACTATGTGTTGCCCATTATTCTGTACGGAGGACTATGTGGGGCCCATTATTCTGTATGGAGGACTATGTGTTGACCATTATTCTGTAGGGAGGACTATGTGGGGCCTATTATTCTGTATGGAGGAAGATGTGGGGCCCATTATTCTGTATGGAGGACTTTGTGGGGCCCATTATACTGTATGGATGACTATGTGAGGCCCATTATACTGTGTGGAGGACTATGTGGGGCCCATTATACTGTATGGGTGACTATGTGAGGCCCATTATACCTTATGGAGGATTATGAGGGGCCCATTATACTGTATGGAGGATTATGAGGGGCTCATTATACTGTCTGGAGCACTATGTGGTCCCATTATTCAGTATGGAGGACTATGTGGGGCCTATTATTCTGTATGGAGGACTATGTGGGGCCCATTATACTGTATGGAGGAAGATGTGGGATACATTATTCTGTATGGAGGACTATGTGAGGCCCATTATACTGTATGGAGGTCTATGAGGTGGCACATTATATTGTATGAAGGACTAGGTGGGGCCATTATTCTGTATGGAGGACTATGTGGGGCCCATTATATTGTATCGAGGACTATATGGGGCCATTATTCTGTATGGAAGACTATGAGGGGCCCATTATTCTGGGTGGATGACTATGTGGGGCCCATTATACTGTATGAAGGACAATAAGTTGGCCCATTATTCTGTATGGTGGACTATGTGATGCCCATTATTCTGTACGGAGGACTATGTGAGGCCCATTATACTGTATGGAGGACTATGTGGGGCCCATTATTCTGTATGGATGACTATGTGAGGCCCATTATTCAGTATGGAGGACTATGTGGAGCCTATTATTCTGTATCTAGGACTATGTGGGGCCCATTATACTGTATGGAGAACTATGAGGTGGCACATTATACTGTATGGAACACTATGTGGGCCCATTATTCTGTATGGAGGACTATGTGGTGCCCATTATTCTGTATGAAGGACTATGTGGGGCCCATTATTCTGTATGGATGACTGTGAGGCCCATTATACTGTATGGAGGACTATTTTGTGGCACATTATATTGTATGGATAACTATGTTGGGTCATTATTCTGTATGGAGGACGATGTGGGGCCATTATTCTGTATGGAGGACTATGTGGGACCCATTATTCTGTATGGAGGACTATGTGGGACCCATTATTCTGTATGGAGGACTATCTAGGGCCCATTATTCTGTATGGATGAATATGTGGGGCCCATTATTCTGTATGGAGGACTATCTAGGGCCCATTATTCTGTATGGAGGAATATGTGGGGGCCATTATTCTGTATGAAGGACAATGAGTTGGCACATTATTCTGTATGGAGGACTATGTGGGGCACATTATACTGTATGGAGCACTATGTGGGACCATTATTCAGTATGGAGGACTATGTGGGGCCTATTATTCTGTATGGAGGAAGATGTGGGGCCCATTATTCTGTATGGAGGACTATGTGGGGCCCATTATACTGTATGGATGACTATGTGAGGCCTATTATACTGTGTGGAGGACTATGTGGGGCCCATTATACTGTGTAGGTGACTATGTGAGGCCCATTATACTGTATGGAGGATTATGAGGGGCCCATTATACTGTATGGAGCACTATGTGGGCCCATTATTCAGTATGGAGGACTATGTGGGGCCTATTATTCTGTATGGAGGAAGATGTGGGGCCCATTATTCTGTATGGAGGACTATGTGGGGCCCATTATACTGTATGGAGGACTATGTGGTGCCCATTATACTGTATGGATGACTATGTGAGGCCCATTATACTGTATGGAGGACTATGAGGTGGCACATTATATTGTATGGAGGACTATGTGGGGCCATTATTCTGTATGGAGGACTATGTGAGGCCCATTATATTGTATCGAGGACTATTTGGGGCCATTATTCTGTATGGAGGACTATGAGGGACCCATTATTCTGGGTGGATGACTATGTGGGTCCTATTATACTGTATGAAGGACAATAAGTTGGCCCATTATTCTGTATGGAGGACTATGTGGTGCCCATTATTCTGTATGGAGGACTATGTGAGGTCCATTATACTGTATGGAGGACTATGAGGTGGCACATTATATTGTATGGAGGATTATGAGGGGCCCATTATACTGTATGGAGCACTATTTGGGCCCATTATTCAGTATGGAGGACTATGTGGGGCCTATTATTCTGTATGGAGGACTATGTGGGGCCCATTATACTGTATGGAGGACTATGAGGTGGGACATTATACTGTATGGAGCGCTATGTGGGGCCCATTATTCTGTATGAAGGAATATGTGGTGCCCATTATTCTGTATGGAGGACTATGTGGGGCCCATTATTCTGTATGGATGACTGTGAGGCCCATTATACTGTATGGAGGACTATGAGGTGGCACATTATATTGTATGGAAAACTATGTGGGGCCATTATTCTGTATGGAGGACGATGTGGGGCCATTATTCTGTGTGGAGGACTATGTGGGACCCATTATACTGTATGGAGGACTATGTGGAGCCATTATTCTGCATGGAAAAATATGTGGGGCCATTATTCTGCATGGAGGACTATGTGGGGCCATTATTCTGTATGGGGGACTATGTGAGGCCATTATTCTGTATGGAGGACTATGTGAGTCCCATTATACTATGTGGGATGACTATGTGAGGCCCATTATACTGTATGGAGGACTATGAGGTGGCACATTATATTGTATGGAGGACTATGTGGGGCCATTATTCTGAATGGAGGACTATGTGGGGCCATTATTCTGTATGGAGGACTATGTGGGACCCATTATTCTGTATGGAGGACTATGTAGGGCCCATTATTCTGTATGGAAAAATATGTGGGGCCCATTATTCTGTATGGAGGACTATGAGGTGACATATTATTCAATATTGAGGACTATGTGGGGCCTATTTTTCTGTAAGAAGGATAATGAGTTGGTCCATTATTCTGTATGGAGGACAATGTGATGCCCATTATTCTGTATGGAGGACTATGTTGGGCCCATTATACTGTATGGAGGACTATGTGGGGCCCATGATTCTGTATGAATGACTGTGTGAGGCCCATTATACTGTATGGAGGACTATGTGGGACCTATTATCCTGTACGGAGGACTATGTGGGGCCATTATACTTTATGGAGGACTATGTGGGGCCAATATTCTGTATGGAGGACTATGTGGGGCCCATTATTCTGTATGGAGGACTATCTAGGGCCTATTATTCTGTATGGAGGAATATGTTTGGCCCATTATTCTGTATGGAGGACAATGAGTTGGCCCATTATTCTGTATGGAGGACTATGTGGGGCCCATTATATTGTATCGAGGACTATTTCGGGCCATTATTCTGTATGGAGGACTATGATGGGCCCATTATTCTGGGTGGATGACTATGTGGGGCTCATTATACTGTATGAAGGACAATAAGTTGGCCCATTATTCTGTACGGAGGACTATGTGAGGCCCATTATACTGTATGGAGGACTATGTGGGGCCCATTATTCTGTATGGATGACTATGTGAGGCCCATTATACTGTATGGAGGACTATGAGGTGGCACATTATATTGTATGAAGGATTATGAGGGGCCCATTATACTGTATGGAGCACTATGTGGGCCCATTATTCAGTATGGAGGACTATGTGGAGCCTATTATTCTGTATCTAGGACTATGTGGGGCCCATTATACTGTATGGAGAACTATGAGGTGGCACATTATACTGTATGGAACACTATGTGGGCCCATTATTCTGTATGGAGGACTATGTGGTGCCCATTATTCTGTATGAAGGACTATGTGGGGCCCATTATTCTGTATGGATGACTGTGAGGCCCATTATACTGTATGGAGGACTATTTTGTGGCACATTATATTGTATGGATAACTATGTGGGGTCATTATTCTGTATGGAGGACGATGTGGGGCCATTATTCTGTATGGAGGACTATGTGGGACCCATTATTCTGTATGGAGGACTATGTGGGGCCTTTATTCTGTATGGAGGAATATCTAGGGCCCATTATTCTGTATGGAGGAATATGTGGGGCCCATTATTCTGTATGGAGGACTATCTAGGGCCCATTATACTGTATGGAGGAATATGTGGGGGCCATTATTCTGTATGAAGGACAATGAGTTGACACATTATTCTGTATGGAGGACTATGTGGGGCACATTATACTGTATGGAGCACTATGTGGGCCCATTATTCAGTATGGAGGACTATGTGGGGCCTATTATTCTGTATGGAGGAAGATGTGGGGCCCATTATACTGTATGGATGACTATGTGAGGCCTATTATACTGTGTGGAGGACTATGAGGGGCCCATTATACTGTGTAGGTGACTATGTGAGGCCCATTATACTGTATGGAGGATTATGAGGGGCCCATTATACTGTATGGAGCACTATGTGGGCCCATTATTCAGTATCGAGGACTATGTGGGGCCTATTATTCTGTATGGAGGAAGATGTGGGGCCCATTATTCTGTATGGAGGACTATGTGGGGCCCATTATTCTGTATGGAGGACTATGTGAGGTCCATTATACTGTGTAGGTGACTATGTGAGGCCCATTATACTGTATGGAGGATTATGAGGGGCCCATTATACTGTATGGAGGACTATGAGGTGGCACATTATATTGTATGGAGGATTATGAGGGGCCCATTATACTGTATGGAGCACTATTTGGGCCCATTATTCAGTATGGAGGACTATGTGGGGCCTATTATTCTGTATGGAGGACTATGTGGGGCCCATTATACTGTATGGAGGACTATGAGGTGGGACATTATCCTGTATGGAGCGCTATGTGGGGCCCATTATTCTGTATGAAGGAATATGTGGTGCCCATTATTCTGTATGGAGGACTATGTGGGGCCCATTATTCTGTATGGATGACTGTGAGGCCCATTATACTGTATGGAGGACTATGAGGTGGCACATTATATTGCATGGAAAACTATGTGGGGCCATTATTCTGTATGGAGGACGATGTGGGGCCATTATTCTGTGTGGAGGACTATGTGGGACCCATTATACTGTATGGAGGACTATGTGGAGCCATTATTCTGCATGGAAAAATATGTGGGGCCATTATTCTGCATGGAGGACTATGTGGGGCCATTATTCTGTATGGGGGACTATGTGAGGCCATTATTCTGTATGGAGGACTATGTGAGTCCCATTATACTATGTGGGATGACTATGTGAGGCCCATTATACTGTATGGAGGACTATGAGGTGGCACATTATATTGTATGGAGGACTATGTGGGGCCATTATTCTGAATGGAGGACTATGTGGGGCCATTATTCTGTATGGAGGACTATGTGGGACCCATTATTCTGTATGGAGGACTATGTAGGGCCCATTATTCTGTATGGAAAAATATGTGGGGCCCATTATTCTGTATGGAGGACTATGAGGTGACATATTATTCAATATTGAGGACTATGTGGGGCCTATTTTTCTGTAAGAAGGATAATGAGTTGGTCCATTATTCTGTATGGAGGACAATGTGATGCCCATTATTCTGTATGGAGGACTATGTTGGGCCCATTATACTGTATGGAGGACTATGTGGGGCCCATGATTCTGTATGAATGACTGTGTGAGGCCCATTATACAGTATGGAGGACTATGTGGGGCCCATTATTCTGTATGGAGGACTATGTGAGGTCCATTATACTGTGTAGGTGACTATGTGAGGCCCATTATACTGTATGGAGGATTATGAGGGGCCCATTATACTGTATGGAGGACTATGAGGTGGCACATTATATTGTATGGAGGATTATGAGGGGCCCATTATACTGTATGGAGCACTATTTGGGCCCATTATTCAGTATGGAGGACTATGTGGGGCCTATTATTCTGTATGGAGGACTATGTGGGGCCCATTATACTGTATGGAGGACTATGAGGTGGGACATTATACTGTATGGAGCGCTATGTGGGGCCCATTATTCTGTATGAAGGAATATGTGGTGCCCATTATTCTGTATGGAGGACTATGTGGGGCCCATTATTCTGTATGGATGACTGTGAGGCCCATTATACTGTATGGAGGACTATGAGGTGGCACATTATATTGTATGGAAAACTATGTGGGGCCATTATTCTGTATGGAGGACGATGTGGGGCCATTATTCTGTGTGGAGGACTATGTGGGACCCATTATACTGTATGGAGGACTATGTGGAGCCATTATTCTGCATGGAAAAATATGTGGGGCCATTATTCTGCATGGAGGACTATGTGGGGCCATTATTCTGTATGGGGGACTATGTGAGGCCATTATTCTGTATGGAGGACTATGTGAGTCCCATTATACTATGTGGGATGACTATGTGAGGCCCATTATACTGTATGGAGGACTATGAGGTGGCACATTATATTGTATGGAGGACTATGTGGGGCCATTATTCTGAATGGAGGACTATGTGGGGCCATTATTCTGTATGGAGGACTATGTGGGACCCATTATTCTGTATGGAGGACTATGTAGGGCCCATTATTCTGTATGGAAAAATATGTGGGGCCCATTATTCTGTATGGAGGACTATGAGGTGACATATTATTCAATATTGAGGACTATGTGGGGCCTATTTTTCTGTAAGAAGGATAATGAGTTGGTCCATTATTCTGTATGGAGGACAATGTGATGCCCATTATTCTGTATGGAGGACTATGTTGGGCCCATTATACTGTATGGAGGACTATGTGGGGCCCATGATTCTGTATGAATGACTGTGTGAGGCCCATTATACAGTATGGAGGACTATGTGGGACCTATTATCCTGTACGGAGGACTATGTGGGGCCATTATACTTTATGGAGGACTATGTGGGGCCAATATTCTGTATGGAGGACTATGTGGGGCCCATTATTCTGTATGAAGGACTATCTAGGGCCTATTATTCTGTATGGAGGAATATGTTTGGCCCATTATTCTGTATGGAGGACAATGAGTTGGCCCATTATTCTGTATGGAGGACAATGTGGGGCCCATTATATTGTATCGAGGACTATTTCGGGCCACTATTCTGTATGGAGGACTATGTGGGGCCAATTATACTGTATGAAGGACAGTAAGTTGGCACATTATTCTGTCTGGTGGACTTTGTGGTGCCCATTATTCTGTACGGAGGACTATGTGAGGCCCATTATACTTTATGGAGGACTATGTGGGGCCCATTATTCTGCATGGATGACTATGTGAGGCCCATTATACTGTATGGAGGACTATGAGGTGGCACATTATATTGTATGGAGGATTATGAGTGGCCCATTATACTGTATGGAGCACTATGTGGGCCCATTATTCAGTATGGAGGACTATGTGGAGCCTATTATTCTGTATCTAGGACTATGTGGGGCCCATTATACTTTATGGAGGACTATGAGGTGGCACATTATACTGTATGGAACTCTATGTGGGCCCATTATTCTGTATGGAGGACTATGTGGTGCCCATTATTCTGTATGGAGGACTATGTGGGGCCCATTATTCTGTATGGATGACTGTGAGGCCCATTATACTGTATGGAGGACTATGAGGTGGCACATTATATTGTATGGATAACTATGTGGGGCCATTATTCTGTATGGAGGACGATGTGGGGCCATTATTCTGTATGAAGGACTATGTGGGACCCATTATTCTGTATGGAGGACTATGTGGGGCCCATTATACTGTATGGATGACTATGTGAGGCCCATTATACTGTATGGAGGACTATGTGGGGCCCATGATTCTGTATGAATAACTGTGTGAGGCCCATTATACTGTATGGAGGACTATGAGGTGGCACATTATATTGTATGGAGTACTATATGGGGCCATTATTCTGTATGGAGGATTATGTGGGGCCATTATTCTGTATGCAGGACTATGTGGGACCCATTATTCTGTATGGAGGATTATGTGGGGCCCGTTATTCTGTATCCAATAATATGTAGGGCCATTATTCTGTATGGAGGACTAAGTAGAGCCATTATTCTGTATGGAGGACTACAGTATGTGGGGCCATTATTCAATATGGAGGACTATGTGGGGCCCATTGTACTGTATGGATGACTATATGAGGCCCATTATACTGTATGGATGAATATGTGAGGTCAATTATACTGTATGAAGGACTATGAGGTGGCACATTATATTGTATGGAAGACTATTTGTGGCCATTATTCCGTATGGAGGACATTGTGGGGCCATTATTCTGTTTGGAGGACTAAGTGGGGCCCATTATTCTGTATGGACGGCAATGAGTTGGCCGATTATTCTAAATGGAGGACTATGTGGTGTCCATTATTCTGTATGGAGGACTATGTGGGGCCATTATTCTGTATGGAGGACTATCTAGGGCCCATTATTCTGTATGGAGGAATATGTGGGGCCCATTATTCTGTATGGAGGACTATCTAGGGCCCATTATTCTGTATGGAGGAATATGTGGGGGCCATTATTCTGTATGGAGGACAATGAGTTGGCCCATTATTCTGTATGCAGGACTATGTGGGGCCCATTATTCTGTATGGAGCACTATGTGGGCCCATTATTCAGTATGGAGGACTATGGGGGGCCTATTATTCTGTATGGAGGAAGATGTGGGGCCCATTATTCTGTATGGAGGACTATGTGGAGCCCATTATATTGTATGGATGACTATCTGAGGCCCATTATACTGTGTGGAGTACTATGTGGGGCCCATTATACTGTATGTGTGACTATGTGAGGCCCATTATACTGTATGGAGGATTATGAGGGGCCCATTATACCGTATGGAGGATTATGAGGGGCTCATTATACTGTATGGAGCACTATGTGGGCCCATTATTCAGTGTGGAGGACTATGTGGGGCCCATTATTCTCTATGGAGGACAATGAGTTGGCCCATTATTCTGTATGGAGGACTATGTGGGGCACATTTTACTCTATGGAGCACTATGTGGGCCCATAATTCAGCATGGAGGACTATGTGGGGCCTATTATTCTGTATGGAGGAAGATGTGGGACCCATTATTCTGTATGGAAGACTATGTGGGGCCCATTATACTGTATGGACGACTATGTGAGACCCATTATACTGTATGGAGGACTATGAGGTGGCACATTATATTGTATGGAGGATTATGAGTGGCCCATTATACTGTATGGAGCACTATGTGGGCCCATTATTCAGTATGGAGGACTATGTGGAGCCTATTATTCTGTATCTAGGACTATGTGGGGCCCATTATACTTTATGGAGGACTATGAGGTGGCACATTATACTGTATGGAACTCTATGTGGGCCCATTATTCTGTATGGAGGACTATGTGGTGCCCATTATTCTGTATGGAGGACTATGTGGGGCCCATTATTCTGTATGGATGACTGTGAGGCCCATTATACTGTATGGAGGACTATGAGGTGGCACATTATATTGTATGGATAACTATGTGGGGCCATTATTCTGTATGGAGGACGATGTGGGGCCATTATTCTGTATGAAGGACTATGTGGGACCCATTATTCTGTATGGAGGACTATGTGGGGCCCATTATACTGTATGGATGACTATGTGAGGCCCATTATACTGTATAGAGGACTATGTGGGGCCCATGATTCTGTATGAATAACTGTGTGAGGCCCATTATACTGTATGGAGGACTATGAGGTGGCACATTATATTGTATGGAGTACTATATGGGGCCATTATTCTGTATGGAGGACTATGTGGGGCCATTATTCTGTATGCAGGACTATGTGGGGCCCATTATTCTGTATGGAGGATTATGTGGGGCCCGTTATTCTGTATGGAATAATATGTAGGGCCATTATTCTGTATGGAGGACTATGTAGGGCCATTATTCTGTATGGAGGACTACAGTATGTGGGGCCATTATTCAATATGGAGGACTATGTGGGGCCCATTGTACTGTATGGATGACTATATGAGGCCCATTATACTGTATGGATGAATATGTGAGGTCAATTATACTGTATGAAGGACTATGAGGTGGCACATTATATTGTATGGAGGACTATTTGTGGCCATTATTCCGTATGGAGGACATTGTGGGGCCATTATTCTGTTTGGAGGACTAAGTGGGGCCCATTATTCTGTATTGACGGCAATGAGTTGGCCGATTATTCTAAATGGAGGACTATGTGGTGTCCATTATTCTGTATGGAGGACTATGTGGGGCCATTATTCTGTATGGAGGACTATCTAGGGCCCATTATTCTGTATGGAGGAATATGTGGGGCCCATTATTCTGTATGGAGGATTATCTAGGGCCCATTATTCTGTATGGAGGAATATGTGGGGGCCATTATTCTGTATGGAGGACAATGAGTTGGCCCATTATTCTGTATGCAGGACTATGTGGGGCCCATTATTCTGTATGGAGCACTATGTGGGCCCATTATTCAGTATGGAGGACTATGGGGGGCCTATTATTCTGTATGGAGGAAGATGTGGGGCCCATTATTCTGTATGGAGGACTATGTGGAGCCCATTATACTGTATGGATGACTATCTGAGGCCCATTATACTGTGTGGAGGACTATGTGGGGCCCATTATACTGTATGTGTGACTATGTGAGGCCCATTATACTGTATGGAGGATTATGAGGGGCCCATTATACCGTATGGAGGATTATGAGGGGCTCATTATACTGTATGGAGCACTATGTGGGCCCATTATTCAGTGTGGAGGACTATGTGGGGCCCATTATTCTGTATGGAGGACTATGTGGGGCACATTTTACTCTATGGAGCACTATGTGGGCCCATAATTCTGTATGGTGGACTATGTGTTGCCCATTATTCTGTACGGAGGACTATGTGGGGCCCATTATTCTGTATGGAGGACTATGTGGGGCCTATTATTCTGTATGGAGGATTATGAGGGGCCCATTATACCGTATGGAGGATTATGAGGGGCTCATTATACTGTATGGAGCACTATGTGGGCCCATTATTCAGTGTGGAGGACTATGTGGGGCCCATTATTCTGGGTGGATGACTATGTGGGGCCCATTATACTGTATGAAGGACAATAAGTTGGCCCATTATTCTGTATGGTGGACTATGTGTTGCCCATTATTCTGTACGGAGGACTATGTGGGGCCCATTATTCTGTATGGAGGACTATGTGGGGCCTATTATTCTGTATGGAGGAAGATGTGGGGCCCATTATTCTGTATGGAGGACTATGTGAAGCCCATTATACTGTATGGATGACTATGTGAGGCCCATTATACTGTGTGGAGGATTATGAGGGGCCCATTATACTGTATGGAGGATTATGAGGGGCTCATTATACTGTATGGAGCACTATGTGGGCCCATTATTCAGTATGGAGGACTATGTGGGGCCTATTATTCTGTATGGAGGACTATGTGGGGCCCATTATACTGTATGGAGGACTATGAGGTGGCACATTAAACTGTATGGAGCACTATGTGGGCCCATTATTCAGTATTGAGGACTATATGGGACCTATTATTCTGTATGGAGGGCTATGTGAGGCCCATTATTCTGTATGGAGGACTCTATGGGGCCTATTATACTGTATGGAGGGCTTTGTGGGGATCACAGTTGCGGCATCATATTGTGTTGGGGTCACAGTAGGGTCATCATACCGTGTGTATGGAGGATACAGTGGAGGAAGTCACTGTGAGGGTATCATACTGTGTTTGGGAGGCACTTTTGTTTGCATCATACTTTATTATCTGTATTATTTATTAAGTCAAAGTTTTTTATCCTTTGTTATTACATATTTAAATTAGGCCATTGGGCCATTTGCTTTTTACTGCTCTTACATAACATTATATTATTCCAGTATGCCCTATTTGTGATTGTGTTTTATTTTATTCTAATTAATCTATTAATTAAAATGTACTTTGTTCGTGGCACAACCCCTTTAAGAAAAGTTTCATCATTATATTTGATAAGGAAAAACGTCTGCAATTCTAGACATTTTTTTAAATATGAACATTAGCCTGCGACTTTGTCTAAGTTTTTAATTTTGGCCATCTGTGTATTTGAGTATGCCATCCCTGCCATAAATCGTCTGATCGCTGTGTTGTGCGGGTCGTTATAGGTACAGGAACACATATGTCCATGGTATTTGCTGATTTGTGATGTTTATTATCTAAAAAAGCACAATGAAAATGCCATTATTGTAATTGTTTTTCATTATTTTTTAGTAATGTTATAGGAAAAAAATCTTTTAATTTCCCTCTATAATACAGGGACAAAAAAATACACTGCTATGTATAGATGTATCTCTATGTATCAGTAGCATTTGCCTGTGGGTTCAGAGTGTGCAAATATCGAAAATCCTCTGTGATATCAGCAGAGGCTGTTGCTCATAGCTTTAGTTGTTACCGGCAATGATAGCGGTTGTGGGTTTGATTCCCATGGAGACCAGAAAATGGTTTATTTCATTCATGTAAGAACAAAGCAGAGATGCAGACCCCACCCAAAGGAGCATGTGCTGACACCCATTGGACAAAAAGTGTAGTGGGTTTTATTTTAACCCCACCTAGAAGTGAGAATTTCTGATGAGGCAAGAAGAGGCAGGGTTAGGGACGGAACATAAAAGTCCCCATAAGAAAAAGTGATCCCCATTGATAAGAAGACTGAAAAGCCCTGATCTAAGTGATCAGGAGATTGGATCTTCAAATCCCCTATAGATTAAGAAAAAAAAACATTTTTCTTCGGTCTTAGTGTTGGAGCCATAGCTGTTGCTAGAGACTATAAAGATATCTATCCTTCCCATTTAAAAAAATAAAAATATTTAAAAAATGTATCAATCATTTGTATATATTATAGGTGCTGTTTATGCTGCCAATCAATGGGATATAAGGTCCTGATCCCAGCACCTATTGGTCAAAAGACCACTCTGAAGTGCGCAGCGCCTGCATAAGCTGTGTGGGGGCTCAATGGTAAGTCCTTGTGTCCGTACACCGCTTTCAGAAAAAAATCACATCATGCAGAAATCAATGGGGTCGCTCTGCTCCCATCTGCGTCAGTTATTAGACAACCCCTTTCTATTAGGACAGAGCAGATATCCATCACTGCTTACTGTTGGGAAAGAGAGCCTGATGAAGGCATTAACACTGCCCCCTGAATTTATTTCCTTCTGTTTACAGAGCTTATCTGGGGTTATAAACCAGGATCCTCTTGTAGTGCAGGCCTGTAGTGTCTGGGCCCATAACCTATCACAGAGTGCGTCTTCTTACAGTCACCACTGTACTTATGAGAGCTTCAATCAGCAAGATATCTTGAGTAAACAGTATTTACTTCATACTGGATAAACATGAGATACAATTCAGTGTCACACAGTCCGTGTGCTGCTGACATAACACATACCGGAAAGAAAAAGAAAACACAGGAAGTAAAAACAACTAACAATTTAGAGATTTCCTCCCACCATTACAGCAAGCATATAACTTTACACACTATCGCCATCTGCTGTCTGGATAGTATAATGTCCTCCTTTCACTTATAATAAGTCCTAATCTGTTGCATATGCCAACAGTTTCTTACGGTTAAAAGTGGGGGGGGGGCGACCCAACCCACCTGGAATTGACGATGCCAACGTCACGTAAAACACAGCAAGGGGACTCCAAAAAGAGTCTCCATTTTTTCCAAAAATTGTGGCACAGACACCACTTAAGTGGCATCAATTTCCCCAGAGTTGCTTAAAATGGTTGGTGAGGTGATTTTACCAAATCCTCAAGCTTTTAGTCTCCCCAGGATGACACAGGGGTAGAAAAGTCCTTGCGGATCCATGATTTGTTCATCTTTATGAATGTGAGTCTGTCTACATTCTCAGTGGACAGCCGCGTGCGCTTATCTGTCAGCACACCACCAGCAGCGCTGAACACACGTTCAGAGAGAGTACTGGCTGCAGGGCATGACAAGATCTCCAAGGTGTGAGTGGCGAGCTCCTGCCATTTTTCCAGATTGGAAGCCCAAAATGAGCAAGGGTCCAGTGACACAGTCATGGCTTTGATGTTCACTTGGAAATACTCCTGTACCATCCTCTCTAGGCGTTGACTATGTGTCAGACTTCTTGTCTCCTGTGGCCTTGCAAAGGATGGTCTAAAAAAGTGGTGAAATGATTCCACAAAATTGCTGTTACCAGCAGATACTGTGTTATTGTTACGGTTTGAGTGATGAAGACACGACAGTCCCACAGTTGGCAAGTTAGAACTGTGAGATTCACTACGTGCACCACTGGTGTTTTGTGGAAAAGCACATGTAAGATTCTGCAACAGCCTCTGCTGATACTCCTGCATGCGTGAATCCCTTTCTATGGCAGGAATTATTTCGGCAAATTTACTTTTGTACCGGGGATCTAAGAGTGTGGCAAACCAGTAGTCGGGATTACTTCGAATTCTGACAATCCGAGGGTCATGTTGCAGGTAGTGCAGCAAGAAGGCATTCATGTGTCTTGTGCATCCAGGAGGACCAAGTCCTTGTTGTGTTGGTAGCGAGGTAAGAATCATGCTTCCTTCCTCTGCCCTCTCCCCCCAACCTCGCACAACAGAAATGTGATCAAGGTCTCCCTCATCTGATGAGTCTTCCATGCCCATCGCCAGTTCGTTCTCCACTTCTTCCTCGGCTCCTGCACTTTCCTCAACAGTTTGGCTGCTACCATGCCTCCTGGTTAATCCCTCTCCCCCACCCTCCCATGCCTGCCGCCTTGGTGCTGCCGACCGTCTGGACCTTGCAGATGTTAGCCCTTCCGCATACGACTCCTCCTCTACTTCCTCCACCTCCTCTTGTCCCACCACCTGACTCCGAATTCTGTTTAACGTGTGCTCCAGCATGTAAATCACCGGAATAGTCATGCTGATAATGGCATCGTCAGCACTAAACATCTTCGTCGCCATTTCAAAACTGTGCAGAAGGTTGCATAGGTCCCTGATCTGAGACTACTCCTGCAGCGTGATTTGCCCCATCTCTGGATCTCGTTGGCCCAGGCTATATGTCAGAACGTATTGCACTAGGGCTTGTCGGTGCTGCCACAGTCGCTGCAACATGTGCAGAGTTGAATTCCACCGTGTCGGCACATCGCATTTCAGCCGGTGAACTGGCAGGCCCAACGACTTCTGTAGAGATGTAAGTCGTTGAGCTGCTGGATGCGAACTACGGAAGTGAGCGCACAGTGACCGTGCCCTCTGCAGAAGGCCATCTAGTCCGGGATAGTGGGCTAAAAATTGCTGGACAACCAGGTTCAACACGTGAGCCATACAAGGCACGTGTGTGACATTGCCCTGGCGAAGGGCCGCACCCAGGTTTGCAGCATTGTCGCACACGGCCTTCCCTGCTTGCAGGTCCAGTGGAGACAACCATTCATGAAACTGGGTCTCCAGAGCTGACCACAACTCCTCAGCTGTGTGACTCACATTTCCCAGACATTTCAAAGGAAACACCGCCTGATGCCGTTGAGCCCTGATGCCAGCATAGTAAGGAGGTGTGCAGGATCCCTTCTGCGCAGTTAGAAAGTGGGTGGCATTACCAGACAGGCTTTGGGTGCAGGTGGAGGTCCAAGAGGAGGTTGAGGAGGCAGAAGCAGTGGAGGAACTTCGAGATAAAGAGGATTGACGCACAACTCGTGGGGACGGCAAGACTTGGACAGCAGCCCCTTGTCCTGCTGTCACCATAGTTACCCAGTGCCCAGTCAGCGACATGTAACGCCCCTGTCCATGCCTACTCGTCCAAGTGTCTGTGGTGAAATGCACCCTGTCACACACAGAGTTTCTCAAAGAAGCGGTGATGTTGTTTGCGACATGCTGGTGTAGCGCAGGCACACCTTTCTTTGAGAAGTAGTGCCAACTGGGAATCTGGTACTGGGGCACTGCGACAGACATAAGGTCTCGAAAATCCTCTGTGTCTACCAGGTGGAAAGGCAGCATTTCTGTAGCCATCAGCTTGCAGATGGTGAAATTCAACCTCTTAGCTTTGTCATGGCTAGGAGGAAATGGTCTTTTACTTGTCCACATCTGAGGGACCGAGGGCTGGCTGTTGTGCTTAGACGGGGTTGAGTAGGGTGTCCCCGGCAAACTGCTGGTCTGTGAGGAAGATGCAGGCGGAAAAGTTAGGTTGCCTTGATCCAAAGGTGGTGCTCTCGATGTCGGAGAGCGCTCAACACCAGCTGGTGTTGCCACTTCTAAATGAAATGATGACCTGCCAATCACACCGGCTGTTGCGGGTAATGAGGTGGCAGGTCTGCGTCCCAAAACAGGTGTGACTGCTGTCCCCCCAGTCACAGAGGAAGAAGAGGCCGCGGATGCACAAGATGGGCAGACGGTGGTTGGCCCGGCCCGCTAGGCCGCATTGTAGCACAGTGAGCTTCCCACTGCAACTTATGCTTCATATCCATGTGACGGTTCATGCATGAAGTACTCAAACTATGGATTTTTTGGCGTCTACTTAGCTTTTGGTGACAAATATTACAGATAACACGAGTTGGGTCATCCTTATCGATCTGAAAAAATGCCCAGGCTATGCAAGGCTTAGAGCCCATGCGACCTGAAGAGCCACCACGACTTGTGGTCAGAGGCAGAGTTGTGGTTGAGGATGCAGTTGTTGACGTGCTTCCAGTACGCCGTCTCTGTCCAGGAAGGCGCAACCTAACCTCGTCGTCAATATCATCCTCCTCCACCTCCTCTGCTGACCTCATCGACTGGCTGACTGTGGGTTGACAGTAAGTGGGATCTCCAACCTCGTCATCATCACCCTGTGTGTTCTCACACCCGTCGTCCTCAGAGCCAACCTCTTCCTGCCCTGACCGAAAAGTCAAGTTGTCGCTCCAATCAGGTATTTGAGTCTCATCATCGTCTTCATCATTGTCTCCAACAAGAGGAGTTACAGTTTGGGAACGAGGGTCTACATTATGCTCAGAACCTTCTTCATCTGGTCCTGGATCTGACTCATAAAGATTCTGGGCATCAGTGCAGATCATTTCCTCGTCTGCATTCACAGAAGCGCTGGAGCCGACCTCTGATTCCCAGGCTATAGTATGAGTAAACAGCTCTGCAGACTCAACCATCTGTGTTACCCCATACTCAGACGGGCAGCTGGAGACTTGGGAGATGTGAGGAAGCAAGTGCGATTGGGGTGACACCTCTGAGGACTGGAGTATTTGTGATGTTGAAGTTGAGGTGGAGGAGAGCCTACTTGAAGGAGCGCTTGATATCCGTTGAAGCACCTGCTGCTTTTGTGCCTCATCTGGAATTTGTAGCAATGGGCGTGTCCGTAAGAAAGGGATCGTATCACATTGTGCACGAAAAGAAGTAGACATCTTAGGGTTCGACCCACCAGCGGACAGGCACCAGTATTGGGAGAGGGGGGCTGGCCGTCAGGGTCCACCGCGGCTCTGGCACAAACCCGGCGACACGGAGGTCACACGGGCAGGAACGGACTGGCCGTGTCGGCTTCGCACTCCAGAGTAGTCCCTCTGCCCGCTCACACCCATAACCTCAAATGGATGAACAAGCGGCTTTTCTTCCCAGGGCTGTTCCCCGCCCAGCAGGAATGTGGGGGAGCTCAGGTCGGCCTTCCACTGTACTCCCTTACCTCCCTCGCCCTCATATATATATATATATATATATATATATATTTATATTTATTATGTATCTATCAATGTATTTGTGGACCATCAGAGGGGCTCACTCGCTGTCGTGGCCCGGGCCGCTTCCCCGGCATCTGTGCAGGACCGCCAGCACTTCACCTGACATGGCCGTGAACTGTGTGTCTGGTATTAATGAAACGGCAGGGGCGACACTGCGCCTATAATGTGTATTGCCCCTGCCACGTCATTACTACCAGACACAACCGCACAGCGCACGGCCATGTCAGGTGAAGTGCCGGCAATCAAGCAGCGCCAGAGGTCCTACACAGATGCCGTAGAAGCAGCCCAGGACCCAACGGCAAGTGGGCCCCTCTGATGGTCAGGGCCATGTCTGTGACAGCCGGCGGCCCTGCACTGAGACATGCCTGAGGAGCTGCTGGACAGGACAGTTTTATGTGTTTATAAGATATGTACGTAAGCCTGTATGCATGTGTCTGTGTGCATATCTGTGTGCCATATGCATGTGTGCGCATGTCTGCGTACCGTGCTTGCACGCATGTTTGCGTACCGTACTTGCGCGCATGTCTGCGTACCATGCTTGCGCGCGTGTGCTGGCCTGGCCGCGTCACAGCTAGAAGACACTGCCCTGTGCACGGCAGTGTCTGCTAGCATGACGTCATGCAGTGCGCCCTGCACTGCTTCTGACCACCAGAGAGGAGCTGGACGACAGGAGCCGACCAGGGGGATGGTGAGTGGTGTTTGTTTGTGTGTGTCACAGTGCGTGTCAGTGTGTGCAGATATCATTGTGTGATGTCTGTTTATATGTATTTTTGTGTTTCAAATGTGTTTATGCGTGTATGTATTTGTCTTTGTATATGTCTGTATATGTTTGTGTTTGTGTGTGTGTGCGGCCTCCTGCTGTATCTGGGGGGGCGCTGTGCGGCCTCCTGCTGTATCTGGGGGGGCGCTGTGCGGCCTCCGGCTGTATCTGGGGGGGTGGGCGCCGTGCGGCCTCCGGCTGTATCTGGGGGGGGTGGACGCCGTGCGGCCTCCGGCTGTATCTGGGGGGGGCGCCGTGCGGCCTCTGGCTGTATCTGGGGGGAGGGCGCCATGTGGCCTCTGGCTGTATCTGGGGGGGGCATCGTGCGGCCTCCGGCTGTATCTGGGGTGGTGGGCGCCGTGCGGCCTCCGGCTGTATCTGGGGGGGGGGCGCCGTGTGGCCTCCGGCTGTATCTGGGGGGAGGGCGCCATGAGGCCTCCGGCTATATCAGGGGGGGGGGGGGGGCGACGTGCGGCCTCCGGCTGTGTATAGGAGGATTATGTGGAAGCTCATATTATACAGTATGAGACCCTACATACATAGGGGGTTGTCGGCATACTTAATTGTGCTCAATATTAAGTCATGCAATTAATTATAAAAAATAATTATTAATATATTAATATTGTGCAGAATTAATTTCACATGAACTATCACATGATCTATCAAAGGGGGATCATGTGACAAGTCACGTGATACATCAGGGGTGTGTGTGTGTAGGGGGGGCCCACGCCTTCTAAATTGCCCGGGGCCCTTGTTACTCTTAATCCACCCCTGGTCGCCATTCCTCGAACACCAATTTGACCCCCAAAAGTTCCCTATTACCCACGTCATAATTTCTCTCAGCCAAAGACAATGATTCTTTCAGGAAGAAAAAGCTTGGAGGGAAGCCTCCGACCAGTTGGAAAAATCAGACCCCTTCTTAGTCATGTCAGTAAGGGGTTTCACTACCACCGAGTAATTTTGGATGAATTTCCTGTAAAAATTAGTAAAGCCCAGAAAACGTTGTAGGGCCTTCAGGTTCTCGGGACGTTCCCAGTCAAGGACTGCACGGATCTTCTCCGAATCCATCCAAAAACCTGAAGATGACAACAAGTACCCCAAAAACTGCACCTCCTGAACAGCAAAAACACGTTTTTCTAGTTTGGCATAAAGTTTGTTATCCCTTAATATCTGGAGCACCTTCTTAAAAAGGCCCCCGATGGGTCTCAAAATCAGGTGAGTAAACCAAAATATCGTCCAGAGATTTATGAAATGCTGGAATACCGCAGGTGCATTGGTCAAACCAAAAGGCATAACCACTCTCGAAATGACCTTCCAGGGTATTGAACGCTGTCTTCCATTCGTCCCCCTCTCTGATTCTAACCAGATTGTAGGCTCCCCTTAAATCCAACTTGGAGAATACCTTAGCTCCCACAACGTGGCTGAACAAATGAGGAACCAGAGAAAGAGGGTATGGATCATGGATGGTAATTTGATTTAATTCCCGGAAATCTAAACAGGGTCGTAGACCGCCATCTTTTTTCTTCACAAAGAAGAACCCTGCCGTCACAGGCAAAGAGGAGGGTCTGATATGTTCCTTCTCTAGACTTTCCGCAATGAAAACCTTCATGGCTTGTGTCTCAGGACCAGAAAGATTATATAGTCTGGACTTTGGTAGTTTAGCTCTGGGGGTCAGGTTAATAGGACAGTCATAAGCACGATGAGGAGGCAAATCCTGACACCCCTTTTCAGAAAAAATGTCCTCAAAACCAGACAGAAAAGCAGGCAGTATCCCCATAGAGACAGCAGCAATAGAAACATTCAGACAGTTCTCATGGCAGTAATCTCCCCATTCAGTAATCTCCCTGGCTTGCCAATCCACCACAAGCACAGCAAGCAAGACCATGAGTTTTCACAAACTCAGCATCAACCATGCTGATCCCGGCTCCACTGTCAACAAACACAGAATTGTTTTCAGTTTTGCTCTCTAGCACCACCTCTGCTGTCAGGACAAAGCGGGAACTGCAGTTTGGCCACAAATGTACCCCTTGTTTATGCAACTCCAGACTACCGAGAGTTAAACGAGTCTCCTTTTGTTTAGAAATAGAAGGACAGGTCCCAACAAAGTGTCCCTTTTTCCCACAAAAAGAAACATACGCCTCTTTTCTTGTGAATCTCTGGGGAGATGTATGATGTAGAGACACCCCCTAACTACATAGGTTCCTCCACCTCCCCCAGTACTGGTTCACCCCCAGACCGCTCAATTGGCAAAGGTACACAACCCCGACAAGAAGGCCACGGAGAAAAAGGTTGCGCCCGTCTATCCCGAAGGCGCCTATCCAGACGTATGGCCAAAGACATGGCAGCCTCCAAGGACTGAGGGGTTTCATATACTGCCAAGGCATCTTTCAACCTTTCAGTAAGCCCCTCACAAAATTGACTTTTAAGGGCTGAGTCATTCCATTTAGAATCAGTTTCCCATCTATGGAATTCCGAACTGTACGTTTCCACTGGCTGAATCCCCTGCTAAAGGCGACATAGCTTAGACTCAGCCAAGGCGACTCGGTCAGAGTCATCATGGATGAGGGTGAGAGCTCAAAAAAAAACCTCCACAGACTGGAGACAAACTAAGTCCTGCGGTAACGAAAACGCCCATGACTGAGGATCGCCCTGCAGTAGAGAGATCACAATACCAACCCGTTGCTCCTCATTACTGGAGGAGTAGGGACAAAGTTTGAAGTACAATTTGCATGCCTTCTTAAACACAAAAAACTTGTCCCTACCTCCTGAAAACCTGTCCAGGAGGGCAACCTTGGGTTCAGGCAGGACAGGCCTACCAGCAGAGACCCCCACATTGGCGGCCTATAAACGCTGCTGAACCTCACAGCAGAGGTCACTCACCACCAGAGACAGCGGAACTGCTCTGCAACTGATCCCATACTAAAGGGAGTAAAGAAAAAAAAGCTGCATGCCCTTAATCACCTCGGCTCGCAGTTCTCCTATTACTTCCTCCCAGTCAGGGCTGGCAGACCTCTCTTTTGTTGGTGATTTAGGGTTCCCTCTTGGAGGTGGCACTGGAGGGTCTCCATGATGATCTTTGGACTGGCCACCGGGGGTCTCCAACTTCAGCTGACTAATTTTGGTGATTTTAGGAGCAGAGACTTTCTTTAACTTCTGTTCGCTCTCTGACTCCAAACTAGCGGCCTCATTCATTTTTTCAATTAGGACTTCATCCAAAATGCCAGGATCTTCTATGTACTGTTTCAGCTGAAACTTGATATCTTTGCTGATTAATCCCATTCCCAATGATCTCAAGAACTTCTTCTGGACTAGTCCAACATCACACTTCTCTTCCGCTTCTACATCTCTGGATGCAAACAACAGTCTATCCTTTAGTTCAATTGCTCTGAACAAGAAACTTTGGGGCGATTCATTATTTTTCTGTGAGAGGTTAATGAGTTGGTGGAACAATTCTGAAGTACTCTCTTCTTTATAGTGCCTTTTTAAAATCATCTTCAGCTGTTGCGAGGTCAATTGACTTTTCATTTCTAGCATACTATGGAGGTTCAGTCCTTTCACCACCCCCTCAACAATCTCATCTGGCTGGTAGCCTTTCTGTAAGCCTGCATCAATCTGGTGCAACAAGTTCCTATAAGACAGTCTCTCTTTCTGTACACACTCTTCAATCTGTCCCAGGATCTTGAATTCTTTCCATATGGTGATTTGTGGTGTTAGAGAGGACTGTCTCCCTGATTTATCTAACCCGAGCAGGTTAAATGTCCTGTCTGAATCTATCACCCGTTCAGAGGTTTTGGTCGATTCCTGCAGGGCTGTTGTTAGGGCTTTGAATTGTTCTTTCAATTCCTGTCTGTGGACAGAGATTCCTGCTTTTGGTAATTGGTGCCGCCCCTCCATCCTCCAACTTCAACCTGGTTAGAAACTGTGTTAGTTCCTGGAGGAATGTCCCCATGATGTCTTCAGCTTCTTTCTCCCCCAGCTCATCCATTTTTGCATTAATGGCAGCTAACAGTTGCCTGCGGTTGTGTGCTTTGGAAATCTGTTCTACTGACATCTTTATATGTTCTGCTACTGTGCTCAATTCTTCACAGGTTAACTGAAGAAGCAGCTTACTAATTCTGTCCATTTGTATTTCCACATCCATTGCTGCTAGTGAGTTTTTCTTTAGGGCTCAAGTAATGAGAAAGCAAGCAAAGATATCTCCAGCAGGACCAGGGTTGTATATATATTGTTAAAACTTCACTTTTAATTTCAAATTGTAAAAGCCAAGGATGAGTTACAAAATGAGCAATATAGCGGCTCTTAGGTACAGCACATTCCAACGCGTTTCGGCTAAACCTTAACTGGTGTAGCAGAGTTGAGTTGAGGTGCTCTGCTGCTGTGCTTTTCCAGACACTTTTCCTCTTCTCCCTCTACACGCTAATTCCCACATAGGATTCCCCGTACGGGCCACCAATGTTACACACACGCTGCTAGGTTCAGATAGGGGCGAGACAGGTTATATGAATTCTTTGGAATACTAGGGGAACCGTTACTCAGGGCGACCATCGACAATGTGCTGCAGCTTCTCTGCACACAGGGGTATTGACCCTCAGGCACAGACACGTAGGTTGTTTCACTTGCTGACCAGACACACTTGACAAGAGTCCTCATAAACGGTAGAACAGTAGCATTTAATAAGAAGCCGCACACCCAGTCCAAGTTAAGACTTATGAGCAACAGGCTCCAGTGACAAACAGTACAGTTTCCTTTGCAGCACAGCAGTTCACAGTCTTCCCAGTAGTACAAGACAGCACAGTTCTAATGCAAAGGCACATTAATGAACACAGCATTCTTTACAGCACAGTGAGATGGAGGCTGGGAGGGTTTGCTGAGGGAGATGATCCCTGTGACACCATTTCTTACAGTCCTTATCTTTCTGTCTGACAATACTCTGCACTGATAGTTCAGGAACTCTCCTGACCTGTGCTTAGCTTCACTCCTGACTTGAATCCTTTTCACTTGCAGGGGCGCTTCTGTGAGATACAAAACACACATAACACCTTTCTCTTCAGCTCCAGCCAGACAGTAAACAACTTCCCCACAATCCCCCTGGGGCTCTGCTAAAAACACTCCCCTTCTCCTGTGACTGTGTTAACCCCTCTAGTTGCTGGATGCTTCTGGAGCACAACACTTCCTGTCTCATGTGCTTGTGTTACTTCTGCATGTCACATATTCCCTTGTATCTTCATCCCAAGGATGCCGATATTAGTGAAAGTGCCATTGCATAAACTCTTTGGCTGGCTGTTCCAGTGCGGCCCGCGGACTGGGACAACCACGAGCCGCATTTTGCCCAGGTCTGCCCTAAGTGATGTTATTTATTTTGAATACATGAATTCTTAAAGCATTGTACAAATATTTGAGTTGATACTGTAATAATCGAATTGAAAGAGAAGTGAAAAAAAGTTTCTCTAATATGAATATTTATTTTTTCCAATGCTCCAGCTGTTACCGAACTAGTGACTTGGGACATGATCAACCCTATTTAGGACTTTAATTTGCAATCCTTTTTGTTGGTCAAATCATTGAAAAATCTCCATTTATATTATATCATTTTTGAAAGCTGGATGGGAATTTTTTGCTCACCTAAACCATTTCATGCATCATAAACAAGCGTTTTTGGACAGAGCGTTAAGTTGCTGAACCCTTTAACATTACACAAATATTGTGAATGATGGGTTGGTACTGTTAGAATCTGACAGATTATCGACCAGTGTAAATGTAGCTTTAGTCTCCATTACAGGCAGATCAGTGGGGGAGACATCTGTATTTGTAGAGATGTAAACTCAACTTCTTTTCTAACTCAATTGATCATAGATTGGGGAGATAGATGCTACCAGTGAAGTGCTGCTGTCAACCAAAGTTCATTTCTCCGCACAAAGGATGTGTGAGCAATGCCTGAGGATGGCTCTGTGTATCCATTCTTCATAATATCGCCTTCGTTTTTTTTCATCCTTTTCTTCATAGAAGTATGAAAAGCGTTTAATGTACTAAGAAAAAATAAAAACATTTCTTTGTGGGGTAAAACCTTTAAGACCCCTCAATTTAGTTGTGTGATGGCTTGTGTAACGACACAGCTTTTCTTCTTAAAGGGAATCTGCCACACCCTGGGAGATATCAGACCTCTACTATGAACATACAGGTTATAGAAAAGTAAGTCTATATGTTACACGCACTCCACTAGGTTCAGATAGGGGCGAGACAGGTTACATGAATTCTTTATATTCCTGGGGAAACCGTTACTCAGGGCGACCGTAGACCATGTGCTGCAGCTTCTCTCAGGCACACAGGGGTATTGACCCTCAGGCACAGACATGTAGGTTGTAGGTAGACACACTTGTCAAGAGTCCTCATAAACAGTAAAACAGTAGTGTTTAATAAGAAGCCACACAGCCAGTGCAAGTTAAGTCTTATGAGCAACAGGCTCCAGTGACAAACAATACAGTTTCCTTAGCAGCACAGCAGTTCACAGTCTTCCCAGTAGTACAGGACAGCACGGTTCTAATGCAAAGGCACATTAATGAACACAGCATTCTTTACAGCACAGTGAGATGGAGGTGGGGGGGAGGGTTTGCTGAGGGAGATGATCCCTGTGACACCATTTCTTCCAGTCCTTATGTAGCACCCTGAGGATTCGGCTGCTACAGGGGTATTGCACCTCAACCCAGAGGTGTGATATTCCACTCCCGGGTAAGGATGGAGTGTGGAACTGAGCTCAGTTAGCTGCATGCACTACACACATCCCATTTCCGGGGAACAGACCGATGGTACTCCCACTAGAGAAATGTGCAGGTACGACAGTGTCTGTTCCTGGCTGGAGTGGGAGGGGGGTGGAACATCCCAGTAGTGTAGGGGCAGATAGGGGGAGCAGTCTGGGTAGTGCTAGGAGCTCATTGGGTGCTGGTCACCTGAGCTCACACATAGAGGGAGTATATAAGGTGGGCACCATCTTAGATCAGGGTCAGTCTGTCAGTCTTTTGTCAGAGCAGAGCAGAGGAAGAGAGCAGAGGAGAAGAGCAGCTCCAAGGCCCAGAGAGAGAGAGGAGAAAGAAAGACCCAGAGGGGGAGAAAGAAGGAACTCCAAGAGCCCAAATTAGACCAGAGGGTGAAGAGTTGGCAACAGGGTACCGGATCCCAAGCTGGCAGAGGCTACAGCACACCTTAGCCAGGAACCGGAGGTCGTGGGCAGGACCGATCTGCCACGATCACCCACTAAATCCACCCGGAAGGCAGACCAGGAATAGGGTCAGGGAACCCAGAGACAAGGGTTTACCACCAAGAGGCCCGAGGGAGCCGGACATAGGTGGATCCCTGGTGGGGAAGGCCAGAGAAGAGGACAGGACAGAAAGGGAGCTCAGGACCACGCTCCAGAATCACCTGGGGGTTGGACGAGTCCAGGACCTGGTGGACGCAGCACGGCTCGGGTGGTCACTCAAGGCCGGAGTGACCAGAACAACTGCAGTAAGTAAAAACCCTGAACTGCACAGCCCGACTCTGAGTCTCATTTCCATCCTCGCTGCACCACCACAACCCCCATCCTCTGCAACTGACCCCCTGAGGCTATACCCCTCCCATTGGGGGTTATACTACCTGAGCTGCACATACATCACCAGCCTCAGCGGACCCTGCTGCAGCGGCGGCCGTATTGACCGCAATTCAACGGGTGGCGTAGTCGACACAAAAGAACATCTAGTAACATCATAAGGACTGCCACACACTGAGCTTGACACCCTGGGCACGGACCGGGTCACAGCCACTCGGAGACTACAACCCCCATCTGATCCGGCTCCGGGTATCCCCAACAACACTGGCCCAGGGGGCGCGTCACTTATCTTTCTGTCTGAAAATACTCTACACTGCTAGTTCAGGAACTCTACTTGACTTGTGCTTAGCTTCACTCCTGACTTTAATCCTTTTCACTTGCAGGGATGCTTCTGTGAGATACAGAACACACACACCACCTTTCTCTTTGGCTCCAGTCAGACAGTAAACAACTTCCCCACAATCCCCCTGGGGCTCTGCTAAAACACCCCCCTTCTCCTGTGACTGTGTTAACCCCTCTAGTTGCTGGATGCTTCTGTAGCACAACACTTCCTGTCTCATGTGCTTGTGCCACTTCCAATAGTTGCTGAATGCTCCCAAAGAAACAGCACCACTTCTGCATGTCACACTCTGCAACAGCACTACTTCTGCATGTCACATATACATACCTGTATGGCCCATAGTAGAGATTTGATTGCAGAGCTATGTGTTTTTATCAACTTGGTTTTGCACAGGCTTGGCTTCCCCCGGATGCCAAGAAATCCCAGCTTATCTGTTTTTTATTCTCTGAAATCCCCGCCTATGTTCTTATTTACCATATCCCCCCCTCCTCTGCACGTCACATAGAGCGCGCTTTGCTTCATCCCGGCCCGTCTCTCTGTGCACTGCGCCGCAGCTTTCTATTGCACAGGCTCCGGGGAGTCAGCTCTTGGCTTCTCTGGAGGAGTGTTTTGTCCTCCCTGCTTCCTGCTTATGATTTGTCAGTGTTATACAGGGGAGAAAAATTAGAGTCCCCAGAGAAGAATCTCTTTTAACCACCTTTTGGTCTTAGTGAAAACTAGAATTTAAACTTTATTAGCCAATATCTCTGTAATGAAAATGAGAAAAAAATAAAATATATATTTTATTCAGCGCTGCAGTCACACCTTGTTCACACCTATTTCTTGTTTTGGAAGTGCCGGTCTGTTTCTTCTGTTTCTATGTATAAGCTTTGACTGCGCACTCCGCCTCTAGGCCACAGGCGATTTTAATTGCAGCAGGATCTTATTGTCCCACACACAAGCAGACATAGTCTCTTAGAGAGGTATTCATATTGATAGGGTCCTGGTATTTTGAGAGACGCCTTACCGTGGCTACCAGGTACACATGAATTGGCCAATTTATGCGCTAAGATTTCTCATTTATTTCTATTTTCTACAGCAGTAATGCTATTCAAACTTCATATATTTCATGTTTGCATACTTAGCGTTACACTTAGCGTTACAAATTGCAAGACGTTAAAACACACTTCATCACCTTTATGCCACACACAGGTTACTGTGCAGCTGCTTGGAATAGCAATAAGCGACATTGTAATAAAAATATTACTGGCCCTTTAAGAAATTAAACCCTGATCACAATGACTCTCAGGTCAGGCCCCCTAGAGACCACTGAACTGGCTGTGGTCATTGAGGACCGGCTGAGAGCCACTGGACCCAGAGATCAGGAGGAAGGCGAAGAAACCCCCCGGAGAGTTCTGACTCGGAGGGGGGGGGGGGGATTCCTTCCTGACCCCAGTGGTGGCGATCGGATATTTCGCTGGATCATTTCTGTCCTGCTGCATATTGCTGTATATCTACATGTATTATAAGCTCAGGAGAGCCGATCCTGGGAAGGAAAAGAGAAATACACCCACAAATTACAATCTAATGTACAATGTACAGACTGCTCCTGAGGGCATGCAGAATAATGTACACCCTGTCCTAGGAGCTTACAATCTAATATACAATATACAGACTGCTCCTGAGGGCATGCAGAATAATGTACACCCTGTCCTAGGAGCTTACAATCTAATATATAATATACAGACTGCTCCTGAGGGCATGCAGAATAATATACACCCTGTCCTAGGAGCTTAAAATCTAATATATAATATACAGACTGCTCCTGAGGGCATGCAGAATAATGTACACCCTGTCCAAGGAGCTTACAATCTAATATACAATATACAGACTGCTCCTGAGGGCATGCAGAATAATGTACACCCTGTCCTAGGAGCTTACAATCTAATATACAGTATACAGACTGCTCCTGAGGGCATGCAGAATAATGCACACCCTGTCCTAGGAGCTTACAATCTAATATACAATATACAGACTGCTCCTGAGGGCATGCAGAATAATGTACACCCTGTCCTAGGAGCTTACAATCTAATATACAGTATACAGGCTGCTCCTGAGTGCATGCAGAATAATGTACACCCTTTCCTATGAGCTTACAATCTAATATACAATATACAGACTGCTCCTGAGGGCATGCAGAATAATGTACACCCTGTCCTAGGAGCTTACAATCTAATATACAGTATACAGGCTGCTCCTGAGGGCATGCAGAATAATGTACACCCTGTCCTAGGAGCTTATAATACAATATACAGGCTGCTCCTGAGGGCATGCAGAATAAGGCACATCCTGTCCTAGGAGCTTACAATCTAATATACGATATACAGACTGCTCCTGAGGGCATGCAGAATAATGCACACCCTGTCCTAGGAGCTTACAATCTAATATATAATATACAGGCTGCTCCTGAGGGCATGCAGAATAATGCACACCCTGTCCTAGGAGCTTACAATCTAATATATAATATACAGACTGCTCCTGAGGGCAAACAGAATAATGTACACCCTGTCCTAGGAGCTTACAATGTAATATATAATATACACACTGCTCCTGAGGGCATGCAGAATAATGTACACCCTGTCCTAGGAGCTTACAATCTAATATACAATATACAGACTGCTTCTGAGGGCATGCAGAATAATGCACACCCTAGCCTAGGAGCTTACAATCTAATATACAATATTCAGAATGTTCCTGAGGGCATGCAGAATAATGTACACCCTGTCCTAGGAGCTTAAAATCTAATATATAATATACAGGCTGCTCCGGAGGGCATGCAGAATAATGCACACCCTGTCCTGGGAGCTTACAATCTAATATACAATATACAGACTGCTCCTGAGGGCATGCAGAATAATGTACATCCTGTCCTAGGAGCTTACAATGTAATATATAATATACAGACTGCTCCTGAGGGCATGCAGAATAATGTACACCCTGTCCAAGGAGCTTACAATCTAATATACAATATACAGACTGCTCCTGAGGGCATGCAGAATAATGCACCCCTTGTCCTAGGAGCTTACAATACAATATACAGACTGCTCCTGAGGGCATGCAGAATAATGTACACCCTGTCCTAGGAGCATACAATCTAATATACAATATACAGACTGCTCCTGAGGGCATGCAGACTAATGTACACCCTGTCCTAGGAGCTTACAATTTAATATATAATATACAGGCTGCTCCTGAGGGCATGCAGAATAATGCACATCCTGCCCTAGGAGCTTACAATCTAATATACAATATACAGACTGCTCCTGAGGGCATGCAGAATAATGTACACCCTGTCCTAGGAGCTTACAATGTAATATATAATATACAGACTGCTCCTGAGGGCATGAAGAATAATGTACACCCTGTCCTAGGAGCTTACAATCTAATATACAATATACAGACTGCTCCTGAGGGCATGCAGGATAATGTACACCCTGTCCTAGGAGCTTACAAGCTAATATATACAATATACAGACTGCTCCTGAGGGCATGCAGAATAATGTACACCCTGTCCTAGGAGCTTACAATCTAATAAACAATAAACAAACTGCTCCTGAGGGCATGCAGAATAATGTACACCTTGTCCTAGGAGCTTACAATCTAATATATAATATACAGACTGCTCCTGAGGGCATGCAGAATAATGTACAGCCTGTCCTAGCAGCTTACAATCTAATATATAATATACAGGCTGCTCCTGAGGGCATGCAGAATAATGTACACCCTGCCCTAGGAGCTTACAATCTAATATATAATATACAGACTGCTCCTGAGGGCATGCAGAATAATGTACACCC
The DNA here is from genome assembly GCF_046119375.1 of Phyllobates terribilis. NCBI lineage: Eukaryota > Metazoa > Chordata > Amphibia > Anura > Dendrobatidae > Phyllobates > Phyllobates terribilis. Next base: position 590,479 of record NW_027363233.1, on the reverse strand, counting down.
TGTCGTAGGAGCTTACAATCTAATATATACAATATACAGACTGCTCATGAGGGCATGCAGAATAATGTACACCCTGTCCTAGGAGCATACAATCTAATAAACAATATACAGACTGCTCCTGAGGGCATGCAGAATAATGTACACCTTGTCCTAGGAGCTTACAATCTAATATATAATATACAGGCTGCTCCTGAGGGCATGCAGAATAATGTACACCCTGTCCTAGGAGCTTACAATATAATATATAATATACAGGCTGCTCCTGAGGGCATGCAGAATAATGTACACCCTGCCCTAGGAGCTTACAATCTAATATATAATATACAGGCTGCTACTGAGGGCATTCAGAATAATGTACACCCTGTCCAAGGAGCTTACAATCTAATATACAATATACATGTTGCTCCTGAGGGCATGCAGAATAATGTACACCCTGTCCTAGGAGCTTACAATCTAATATATAATATACAGACTGCTCCTGAGGGCATGCAGAATAATGTACACCCTGTCCTAGGAGCTTACAATCTAATATATAATATACAGGCTGCTCCTGAGGGCATGCAGAATAATGCACATCCTGTCCTAGGAGCTTACAATCTAATATATAATGTACAGACTGCTCCTGAGGGCATGCAGAATAATGCACACCCTGTCCTAGGAGCTTACAATCTAATATACAATGTACAGACTGCTCCCGAGGGCATGCAGAATAATACACACCCTGTCCTAGGAGCTTACAATCTAATATATAATATACAGGCTGCTCCTGAGGGCATGCAAAATAATGTAAACCCTGTCCTAGGAGCTTACAGCCTAATATATAATATACAGGCTGCTCCTGAGGGCATGGAGAATAATGAACACCCTGTCCTAGGAGCTTACAATTTAATATACCATATACAGGCTGCTCCTCAGGGCATGCAGAATAATGTACACCCTGTCCTAGGAGGTTACAATCTAATATACAGTATACAGGCTGCTCCGGAGGGCATGCAGAATAATGTACACCCTGTCCTAGGAGGTTACAATCTAATATACAGTATACAGGCTGCTCCTCAGGGCATGCAGAATAATGTACACCCTGTCCTAGGAGCTTACAATCTAATATATAATATACAGGCTGCTCCTGAGGGCATGCAGAATAGTGCACACCCTGTCCTAGTAGCTTACAATCTAATATATAATATACAGACTGCTCCTGAGGGCATGCAGAATAATGCACATCCTGTCCTAGGAGCTTACAATCTAATATATAATATACAGACTGCTCCTGAGGGCATGCAGAATAATGTACACCCTGTCCTAGGAGCTTACAATCTAATATATAATATACAGGCTGCTCCTGAGGGCATGCAGAATAATGCACACCCTGTCCTAGTAGCTTACAATCTAATATATAATATACAGACTGCTCCTGAGGGCATGCAGAATAATGTACAACCTGTCATAGGAGCTTACAATCTAATATATAATATACAGGCTGCTCCTGAGGGCATGCACAATAATGAACATCCTGTCCTAGGAGCTTACAATTTAATATATAATATACAGACTTCTCCTGAGGTCATGCAGAATAATGTACACCCTGTCCTAGGAGCTTACAATCTAATATATAACATACAGACTGCTCCTGAGGGCATGCAGAATAATGTACACCCTGTCCTAGGAGCTTACAATCTAATATATAATATACAGGCTGCTCCTGAGGGCATGCAGAATAATTCACATCCTGTCCTAGGAGCTTACAATCTAATATATAATATACAGGCTGCTCCTGAGGGTATGCAGAATAATGTACACCCTCTCCTAGGAGCTTACAGCCTAATATATAATATACAGGCTGCTCCTGAGGGCATGGAGAATGATGCACACCCTGTCCTAGGAGCTTACAATCTAATATACAGTATACAGACTGCTCCTGAGGGCATGCAGAATAATGTACACCCTGTCCGAGGAGCTTACAATCTAATATACAATATACTGGCTGCTGCTGAGGACATGTGGAATAATGTACACCCTGTCCTAGGAGCTAACAATCTAATATACAATATACAGACTGCTCCTGAGGGCATGGAGAATAATGTACACCCTGTCCTAGGAGCTTACAATCTAATATATAATATACAGACTGCTCCTGTGGGCATGCAGAATAATGTACACCCTGTGCTAGGAGCTTACAATCTAATATACAATGTACAGACTGCTTCTGAGGGCATGGAGAATAATGTACACCCTGTCCTAGGAGCTTACAATCTAATATATAATATACAGACTGCTCCTGTGGGCATGCAGAATAATGTACACCCTGTCCTAGGAGCTTACAATCTATTATACAATATACAGACTGCTCCTGAGGGCATGCAGAATAATGTACACCTGGTCTGAGGAGCTTACAATCTAATATACAGTATACAGACTGCTCCTGAGGGCATGCAGAATAATGTACACCCTGTCCTAGGAGCTTACAATCTAATATATAATATACAGACTGCTCCTGAGGGCATGCAGAATAATGTACACCCTGTCCTAGGAGCTTACAATCTAATATATAATATACAGACTGCTCCTGAGGGCATGCAGAATAATGTACACCTGGTCTGAGGAGCTTACAATCTAATATACAATATACAGACTGCTCCTGAGGGCATGCAGAATAATGCACACCCTGTCCTAGAAGTCTACAATCTAATATATAATATACAGACTGCTCCTGAGGGCATGCAGAATAATGTACACCCTGTCCTAGGAGCTTACAATCTAATATACAATATACTGGCTGCTCCTGAGGACATGCAGAATAATGTACACCCTTTCCTAGGAGCTTACAATCTAATATACAATGTACAGACTGCTCCTGAGGGCATGCAGAATAATGTACACCCTGTCCTTGGAGCTTACAATCTAATATAATATACAGGCTGCTCCTGAGGGCATGCAGAATAATGTACACCCTGTCCTAGGAGCTTACAATCTAATATGTAAAATACAGGCTGCTCCTGAGGGCATGCAGAATAATGTACAACCTGTCCTAGGAGCTTACAATCTAATATACAATATACAGACTGCTCCTGAGGGCATGTGGAATAATGTACACCCTGTCCTAGGAGCTTACAATCTAATATACAATGTACAGACTGTTCCTGAGGGCATGCAGAATAATGCACACCCTGTCCTAGGAGCTTACAATCTAATATAATATACAGGCTGCTCCTGAGGGCATGCAGAATAATGTACACCCTGTCCTAGGAGCTTACAATCTAATATATACAATATACAGACTGCTCCTGAGGGCATGCAGAATAATGTACACCCTGTCCTAGGAGGTTACAATCTAATAAACAATATACAGACTGCTCCTGAGGGCATGCAGAATAATGTACACCTTGTCGTAGGAGCTTACAATCTAATATATAATATACAGACTGCTCCTGAGGGCATGCAAAATAACGTACACCCTGTCCGAGGAGCTTACAATCTAAAATACAGTATACAGACTGCTCCTGTAGGCATGCAGAATAATGTACACCCTGTCCTAGGAGCTTACAATCTAATATATAATATACAGACTGCTCCTGAGGGCATGCAGAATAATGTACACCCTGTTCCTTGCTTACAATCTAATATACAATGTACAGACTGCTCCTGAGGGCATGCAGAATAATGTACACCCTGTCCTAGGAGCTTACTATCTAATATACAATATACAGACTGCTCCTGAGGGAATGCAGAATAATGTACACCCTGTCCTAGGATCTTACAATCTAATATAATATACAGGCTGCTCCTAAGGGCATGCAGAATAATGTACACCCTGTCCTAGGAGCTTACAATCTAATATACAATATACAGACTGCTCCTGAGGGCATGCAGAATAATGCACATCCTGTCCTAGGAGCTTACAATCTAATATACAATGTACAGACTGTTCCTGAGGGAATGCTGAATAATGCACACCCTGACCTAGGAGCTTACAATCTAATATACAATGTACAGACTGCTCCTGAGGGCATGCAGAATAATGCACACCCTGTCCCAGGAGCTTACAATCTAATATATAATATACAGGCTGCTCCTGAGGGCATGCAGAATAATGCACACCCGGCCCTAGGAGCTTACACTCTAATACACAGTATACAGACTGCTCCTGAGGACAAGCAGAATAATGTACACCTTGTCCTAGGAGCTTACAATCTAATATATAATATACAGACTGCTTCTGAGGGCATGCAGAATAATGTACACCCTGTCCTAGGAGCTTACAATCTAATATATAATATACAGGCTGCTCCTGAGGGCATGCAGAATAATGTACACCCTGTCCTAGGAGCTTACAATCTAATATATAATATACAGGCTGCTCCTGAGGGCATGGAGAATAATGTACACCCTGTCCTTGGAGCTTACAATCTAATATATAATATACAGACTGCACCTGAGGGCATGAAGAATAATGTACACCCTGTCCTAGGAGCTTACAATCTAATATACATTGTACAGACTGCTCCTGAGGGCATGCAGAATAATGTACACCCTGTCCAAGGATCTTACAATCTAATATAATATACAGGCTGCTCCTGAGGGCATGCAGAATAATCTACACCCTGTCCTAGGAGCTTACAATGTAATATATAAAATACAAGCTGCTCCTGAGGGCATGCAGAATAATGTACACCCTGTCCTAGGAGCTAACAATCTAATATACAATATACAGACTGCTCCTGAGGGCATACAGAATAATGTACACCCTGTGCTAGGAGCTTACAATCTATTATACAATATACAGACTGCTCCTGAGGGCATACAGAATAATGTACACCCTGTCCTAGGAGCCTACAATCTAATATATAATATACAGGCTGCTCCTGAGGGCATGCAGAATAATGTACACCCTGTGCTAGGAGCTTACAATCTAATATACAATGTATAGACTGCTCCTGAGGGCATGCAGAATAATGTACACCCTGTCCTAGGAGCTTACAATCTAATATATAATATACAGACTGCTCCTGAGGGCATGCAGAATAATGTACACCCTGTCCTAGGAGCTTACAATCTATTATACAATATACAGACTGCTCCTGAGGGCATGCAGAATAATGTACACCCTGTCCGAGGAGCTTACAATCTAATAAACAGTACACAGACTGCTCCTGAGGGCATGCAGAATAATGTAAACCTTGTCCTAGGAGCCTACAATCTAATATATAAAATACAGACTGCTCCTGAGGGCATGCAGAATAATGTACATCCTGTCCTAGGAGCTTACAATCTAATATACAATATACAGACTGCTCCTGAGGGCATGCAGAATAATGTACACCCTGTCCTAGGAGCTTACAATCTAATATAATATACAGGCTGCTCCTGAGGGCATGCAGAATAATGTACACCCTGTTCTAGGAGCCTACAATCTAATATATAATATACAGACGGCTCCTGAGGGCATGCAGAATAATGTACACCCTTTCCTAGGAGCTTACAATCTAATATACAATGTACAGATTGCTCCTGAGGGCATGCAGAATAATGTACACCCTGTACTAGGGAGCTTACAATCTAATATAATATACAGGCTGCTCCTGAGGGCATGCAGAATAATGTACACCCTGTCCTAGGAGCTTCCAATCTAATATATAATAAACAGGCTGCTCCTGAGGGCATGCAGAATAATGTACACACTGTCCTAGGAGCTTCCAATCTAATATACAATATACAGACTGCTCCTGACGGCATGTGGAAAAATGTACACCCTGTCCTAGGAGCTTACAATCTAATATACAATGTACAGACTGTTCCTGAGGGCATGCAGAATAATGCACACCATGTCCTAGGAGCTTACAATCTAATATAATATACAGGCTGCTCCTGAGGGCATGCAGAATAATGTACACCCTGTCCTAGGAGCTTACAATCTAATATATACAATATACAGACTGCTCCTGAGGGCATGCAGAATAATGTACACCCTGTCCTAGGAGCTTACAGCCTAAGATATAATATACAGGCTGCTCCTGAGGGCATGCAGAATAATGTACACCCTGTCCTAGAAGCTTACAATCTAATAAACAATATACAGACTGCTCCTGAGGTCATGCAGAATAATGTACACCTTGTCGTAGGAGCTTACAATTTAATAAATAATATACAGACTGCTCCTGAGGGCATGCAGAATAATGTACACCCTGTCATAGGAGCTTACAATCTAATATATAATATACCGACTGCTCCTGAGAGCATGCAGAATAATGTACACCCTGTCCGAGGAGCTTACAATCTAATATACAGTATACAGACTGCTCCTGAGGGCATGCAGAATAATGTACACCCTGTCCTAGGAGCTTACAATCTAATATATAATATACAGACTGCTCCTGAGGGCATGCAGAATAATGTACACCCTGTCCTAGGATCTTACAATCTAATATAATATACAGGCTGCTCCTGAGGGCATGCAGAATAATGTACACCCTGTCCTAGGAGCTTACAATCTAATATATAAAATACAGGCTGCTCCTGAGGGCATGCAGAATAATGTACACACTGTCCTAGGAGCTTACAATCTAATATACAATATACAGACTGCTCCTGAGGGCAGAATAATGCACATCCTGTCCTATGAGCTTACAATCTAATATACAATGCACAGACTGCTCCTGAGGGCATGCAGAATAATGTACACCCTGTCCTAGGAGCTTACAATCTAATATATAATATACAGACTGCTCCTGAGGGCATGCAGAATAATGTACACCCTGTCCTAGGAGCTTACAATCTATTATACAATATACAGACTGCTCCTGAGGGCATGCAGAATAATGTACACCCTGTCCGAGGAGCTTACAATCTAATAAACAGTACACAGACTGCTCCTGAGGGCATGCAGAATAATGTAAACCTTGTCCTAGGAGCCTACAATCTAATATATAAAATACAGACTGCTCCTGAGGGCATGCAGAATAATGTACATCCTGTCCTAGGAGCTTACAATCTAATATACAATATACAGACTGCTCCTGAGGGCATGCAGAATAATGTACACCCTGTCCTAGGAGCTTACAATCTAATATAATATACAGGCTGCTCCTGAGGGCATGCAGAATAATGTACACCCTGTTCTAGGAGCCTACAATCTAATATATAATATACAGACGGCTCCTGAGGGCATGCAGAATAATGTACACCCTTTCCTAGGAGCTTACAATCTAATATACAATGTACAGATTGCTCCTGAGGGCATGCAGAATAATGTACACCCTGTACTAGGGAGCTTACAATCTAATATAATATACAGGCTGCTCCTGAGGGCATGCAGAATAATGTACACCCTGTCCTAGGAGCTTCCAATCTAATATATAATAAACAGGCTGCTCCTGAGGGCATGCAGAATAATGTACACACTGTCCTAGGAGCTTCCAATCTAATATACAATATACAGACTGCTCCTGACGGCATGTGGAAAAATGTACACCCTGTCCTAGGAGCTTACAATCTAATATACAATGTACAGACTGTTCCTGAGGGCATGCAGAATAATGCACACCCTGTCCTAGGAGCTTACAATCTAATATAATATACAGGCTGCTCCTGAGGGCATGCAGAATAATGTACACCCTGTCCTAGGAGCTTACAATCTAATATATACAATATACAGACTGCTCCTGAGGGCATGCAGAATAATGTACACCCTGTCCTAGGAGCTTACAGCCTAAGATATAATATACAGGCTGCTCCTGAGGGCATGCAGAATAATGTACACCCTGTCCTAGAAGCTTACAATCTAATAAACAATATACAGACTGCTCCTGAGGGCATGCAGAATAATGTACACCTTGTCGTAGGAGCTTACAATTTAATAAATAATATACAGACTGCTCCTGAGGGCATGCAGAATAATGTACACCCTGTCATAGGAGCTTACAATCTAATATATAATATACCGACTGCTCCTGAGAGCATGCAGAATAATGTACACCCTGTCCGAGGAGCTTACAATCTAATATACAGTATACAGACTGCTCCTGAGGGCATGCAGAATAATGTACACCCTGTCCTAGGAGCTTACAATCTAATATATAATATACAGACTGCTCCTGAGGGCATGCAGAATAATGTACACCCTGTCCTAGGATCTTACAATCTAATATAATATACCGACTGCTCCTGAGAGCATGCAGAATAATGTACACCCTGTCCGAGGAGCTTACAATCTAATATACAGTATACAGACTGCTCCTGAGGGCATGCAGAATAATGTACACCCTGTCCTAGGAGCTTACAATCTAATATATAATATACAGACTGCTCCTGAGGGCATGCAGAATAATGTACACCCTGTCCTAGGATCTTACAATCTAATATAATACACAGGCTGCTCCTGAGGGCATGCAGAATAATGTACACCCTGTCCTAGGAGCTTACAATCTAATATATAAAATACAGGCTGCTCCTGAGGGCATGCAGAATAATGTACACACTGTCCTAGGAGCTTACAATCTAATATACAATATACAGACTGCTCCTGAGGGCATGCAGAATAATGCACATCCTGTCCTATGAGCTTACAATCTAATATACAATGCACAGACTGCTCCTGAGGGCATGCAGAATAATGTACACCCTGTCCGAGGAGCTTACAATATAATAAACAGTATACAGACTGCTCCTGAGGGCATGCAGAATAATGTAAACCTTGTCCTAGGAGCCTACAATCTAATATATAATATACAGACTGCTCCTGAGGGCATGCAGAATAATGTACACCCTTTCCTAGGAGCTTACAATCTAATATACAATGCACAGACTGCTCCTGAGGGCATGCAGAATAATGTACACCCTGTCCTAGGAGCTTACAATCTAATATATAATATACAGACTGCTCCTGAGGGCATGCAGAATAATGTACACCCTGTCCTAGGAGCTTACAATCTAATAAACAGTACACAGACTGCTCCTGAGGGCATGCAGAATAATGTAAACCTTGTCCTAGGAGCCTACAATCTAATATATAAAATACAGACTGCTCCTGAGGGCATGCAGAATAATGTACACCCTGTCCTAGGCGCTTACAATCTAATATACAATATACAGACTGCTCCTGAGGGCATGCAGAATAATGCACATCCTGTCCTAGGAGCTTACAATCTAATATACAATGTACAGACTGTTCCTGAGGGAATGCTGAATAATGCACACCCTGACCTAGGAGCTTACAATCTAATATACAATGTACAGACTGCTCCTGAGGGCATGCAGAATAATGCACACCCTGTCCCAGGAGCTTACAATCTAATATATAATATACAGGCTGCTCCTGAGGGCATGCAGAATAATGCACACCCGGCCCTAGGAGCTTACACTCTAATACACAGTATACAGACTGCTCCTGAGGACAAGCAGAATAATGTACACCTTGTCCTAGGAGCTTACAATCTAATATATAATATACAGACTGCTTCTGAGGGCATGCAGAATAATGTACACCCTGTCCTAGGAGCTTACAATCTAATATATAATATACAGGCTGCTCCTGAGGGCATGCAGAATAATGTACACCCTGTCCTAGGAGCTTACAATCTAATATATAATATACAGGCTGCTCCTGAGGGCATGGAGAATAATGTACACCCTGTCCTTGAAGCTTACAATCTAATATATAATATACAGACTGCACCTGAGGGCATGAAGAATAATGTACACCCTGTCCTAGGAGCTTACAATCTAATATACATTGTACAGACTGCTCCTGAGGGCATGCAGAATAATGTACACCCTGTCCAAGGATCTTACAATCTAATATAATATACAGGCTGCTCCTGAGGGCATGCAGAATAATCTACACCCTGTCCTAGGAGCTTACAATGTAATATATAAAATACAGGCTGCTCCTGAGGGCATGCAGAATAATGTACACCCTGTCCTAGGAGCTAACAATCTAATATACAATATACAGACTGCTCCTGAGGGCATACAGAATAATGTACACCCTGTGCTAGGAGCTTACAATCTATTATACAATATACAGACTGCTCCTGAGGGCATACAGAATAATGTACACCCTGTCCTAGGAGCCTACAATCTAATATATAATATACAGGCTGCTCCTGAGGGCATGCAGAATAATGTACACCCTGTGTTAGGAGCTTACAATCTAATATACAATGTATAGACTGCTCCTGAGGGCATGCAGAATAATGTACACCCTGTCCTAGGAGCTTACAATCTAATATATAATATACAGACTGCTCCTGAGGGCATGCAGAATAATGTACACCCTGTCCTAGGAGCTTACAATCTATTATACAATATACAGACTGCTCCTGAGGGCATGCAGAATAATGTACACCCTGTCCGAGGAGCTTACAATCTAATAAACAGTACACAGACTGCTCCTGAGGGCATGCAGAATAATGTAAACCTTGTCCTAGGAGCCTACAATCTAATATATAAAATACAGACTGCTCCTGAGGGCATGCAGAATAATGCACATCCTGTCCTAGGAGCTTACAATCTAATATACAATATACAGACTGCTCCTGAGGGCATGCAGAATAATGTACACCCTGTCCTAGGAGCTTACAATCTAATATAATATACAGGCTGCTCCTGAGGGCATGCAGAATAATGTACACACTGTTCTAGGAGCCTACAATCTAATATATAATATACAGACGGCTCCTGAGGGCATGCAGAATAATGTACACCCTTTCCTAGGAGCTTACAATCTAATATACAATGTACAGATTGCTCCTGAGGGCATGCAGAATAATGTACACCCTGTACTAGGGAGCTTACAATCTAATATAATATACAGGCTGCTCCTGAGGGCATGCAGAATAATGTACACCCTGTCCTAGGAGCTTCCAATCTAATATATAATAAACAGGCTGCTCCTGAGGGCATGCAGAATAATGTACACAGTGTCCTAGGAGCTTCCAATCTAATATACAATATACAGACTGCTCCTGAGGGCATGTGGAAAAATGTACACCCTGTCCTAGGAGCTTACAATCTAATATACAATGTACAGACTGTTCCTGAGGGCATGCAGAATAATGCACACCCTGTCCTAGGAGCTTACAATCTAATATAATATACAGGCTGCTCCTGAGGGCATGCAGAATAATGTACACCCTGTCCTAGGAGCTTACAATCTAATATATACAATATACAGACTGCTCCTGAGGGCATGCAGAATAATGTACACCCTGTCCTAGGAGCTTACAGCCTAAGATATAATATACAGGCTGCTCCTGAGGGCATGCAGAATAATGTACACCCTGTCCTAGAAGCTTACAATCTAATAAACAATATACAGACTGCTCCTGAGGGCATGCAGAATAATGTACACCCTGTCATAGGAGCTTACAATCTAATATATAATATACCGACTGCTCCTGAGAGCATGCAGAATAATGTACACCCTGTCCGAGGAGCTTACAATCTAATATACAGCATACAGACTGCTCCTGAGGGCATGCAGAATAATGTACACCCTGTCCTAGGAGCTTACAATCTAATATATAATATACAGACTGCTCCTGAGGGCATGCAGAATAATGTACACCCTGTCCTAGGATCTTACAATCTAATATAATATACAGGCTGCTCCTGAGGGCATGCAGAATAATGTACACCCTGTCCTAGGAGCTTACAATCTAATATATAAAATACAGGCTGCTCCTGAGGGCATGCAGAATAATGTACACACTGTCCTAGGAGCTTACAATCTAATATACAATATACAGACTGCTCCTGAGGGCATGCAGAATAATGCACATCCTGTCCTATGAGCTTACAATCTAATATACAATGCACAGACTGCTCCTGAGGGCATGCAGAATAATGTACACCCTGTCCGAGGAGCTTACAATATAATAAACAGTATACAGACTGCTCCTGAGGGCATGCAGAATAATGTAAACCTTGTCCTAGGAGCCTACAATCTAATATATAATATACAGACTGCTCCTGAGGGCATGCAGAATAATGTACACCCTTTCCTAGGAGCTTACAATCTAATATACAATGCACAGACTGCTCCTGAGGGCATGCAGAATAATGTACACCCTGTCCTAGGAGCTTACAATCTAATATATAATATACAGACTGCTCCTGAGGGCATGCAGAATAATGTACACCCTGTCCTAGGAGCTTACAATCTATTATACAATATACAGACTGCTCCTGAGGGCATGCAGAATATTGTACACCCTGTCCGAGGAGCTTACAATCTAATAAACAGTACACAGACTGCTCCTGAGGGCATGCAGAATAATGTAAACCTTGTCCTAGGAGCCTACAATCTAATATATAAAATACAGACTGCTCCTGAGGGCATGCAGAATAATGCACATCCTGTCCTAGGAGCTTACAATCTAATATACAATATACAGACTGCTCCTGAGGGCATGCAGAATAATGTACACCCTGTCCTAGGAGCTTACAATCTAATATAATATACAGGCTGCTCCTGAGGGCATGCAGAATAATGTACACCCTGTTCTAGGAGCCTACAATCTAATATATAATATACAGACGGCTCCTGAGGGCATGCAGAATAATGTACACCCTTTCCTAGGAGCTTACAATCTAATATACAATGTACAGATTGCTCCTGAGGGCATGCAGAATAATGTACACCCTGTACTAGGGAGCTTACAATCTAATATAATATACAGGCTGCTCCTGAGGGCATGCAGAATAATGTACACCCTGTCCTAGGAGCTTCCAATCTAATATATAATAAACAGGCTGCTCCTGAGGGCATGCAGAATAATGTACACACTGTCCTAGGAGCTTACAATCTAATATACAATATACAGACTGCTCCTGAGGGCATGTGGAAAAATGTACACCCTGTCCTAGGAGCTTACAATCTAATATACAATGTACAGACTGCTCCTGAGGGCAAGCAGAATAATGCACATCCTGTCCTAGGAGCTTACAATCTAATATACAATGTACAGACTGTTCCTGAGGGCATGCAGAATAATGCACACCCTGTCCTAGGAGCTTACAATCTAATATAATATACAGGCTGCTCCTGAGGGCATGCAGAATAATGTACACCCTGTCCTAGGAGCTTACAATCTAATATATACAATATACAGACTGCTCCTGAGGGCATTCAGAATAATGTACACCCTGTCCTAGGAGCTTACAGCCTAAGATATAATATACAGGCTGCTCTTGAGGGCATGCAGAATAATGTACACCCTGTCCTAGGAGCTTACAATCTAATAAACAATATACAGACTGCTCCTGAGGGCATGCAGAATAATGTACACCTTGTCGTAGGAGCTTACAATCTAATAAATAATATACAGACTGCTCCTGAGGGCATGCAGAATAATGTACACCCTGTCCTAGGAGCTTACAATCTAATATATAATATACAGACTGCTGCTGAGAGCATGCAGAATAATGTACACCCTGTCCAAGGAGCTTAGAATCTAATATACAGTATACAGACTGCTCCTGAGGGCATGCAGAATAATGTACACCCTGTCCTAGGAGCTTACAATCTAATATATAATATACAGACTGCTCCTGAGGGCATGCAGAATAATGTACACCCTGTCCTAGGAGCTTACAATCTAATATACAATGTACAGACTGCTCCTGAGGGCATGCAGAATAATGTACACCCTGTCCTAGGATCTTGCAATCTAATATAATATACAGGCTGCTCCTGAGGGCATGCAGAATAATGTACACCCTGTCCTAGGAGCTTACAATCTAATATATAAAATACAGGCTGCTCCTGAGGACATGCAGAATAATGCACATCCTGTCCTAGGAGCTTACAATCTAATATACAGACTGCTCCTGAGGGCATGCAGAATAATGTACACACTGTCCTAGGAGCTTACAATCTAATATACAATATACAGACTGCTCCTGAGGACATGCAGAATAATGCACATCCTGTCCTAGGAGCTTACAATCTAATATACAGACTGCTCCTGAGGGCATGCAGAATAATGTACACCCTGTCCTAGGAGCTTACAATATAATATACAGACTGCTCCTGAGGGCATGCAGAATAATGTACACCCTGTCCTAGGATCTTACAATATAATATACAGACTGCTCCTGAGGGCATGCAGAATAATGCACAACCTGTCCTAGGAGCTTTCAATCTAATATACAATGTACAGACTGTTCCTGAGGGCATGCAGAATAATGCACAACCTGTCCTAGGAGCTTACAATCTAATATACAATGTACAGACTGCTTCTGAGGGCATGCAGAATAATGTACACCCTGTCCTAGAATCTTACAATCTAATATATACCATATACAGACTGCTCCTGAGGGCATGCAGAATAATGTACACCCTGTCCTAGGAGCTTACAATCTAATAAACAATATGCAGACTGCTCCTGAGGGCATGCAGAATAATGTACACCTTGTCGTAGGAGCTTACAATCTAATAAATAATATACAGACGGCTCCTGAGGGCATGCAGAATAATGTACACCCTGTCCTAGGAGTTTACAATCTAATATATAATATACAGACTGCTCCTGAGGGCATGCAGAATAATGTACACACTGTCCTAGGAGCTTACAATCTAATATACAATGTACAGACTGCTCCTGAGGGCATGCAGAATAATGTACACCCTGTCCTAGGAGCTTACAATCTAATATAATATACAGGCTGCTCCTGAGGGCATGCAGAATAATGTACACCCTGTCCTAGGAGCTTACAATCTAATATATAAAATACAGGCTGCTCCTGAGGACATGCAGAATAATGTACACCCTGTCCTAGGAGCTTACAATATAATATACAGACTGCTCCTGAGGGCATGCAGAATAATGCACAACCTGTCCTAGGAGCTTTCAATCTAATATACAATGTACAGACTGTTCCTGAGGGCATGCAGAATAATGCACAACCTGTCCTAGGAGCTTACAATCTAATATACAATGTACAGACTGCTTCTGAGGGCATGCAGAATAATGTACACCCTGTCCTAGAATCTTACAATCTAATATATACCATATACAGACTGCTCCTGAGGGCATGCAGAATAATGTACACCCTGTCCTAGGAGCTTACAATCTAATAAACAATATGCAGACTGCTCCTGAGGGCATGCAGAATAATGTACACCTTGTCGTAGGAGCTTACAATCTAATAAATAATATACAGACGGCTCCTGAGGGCATGCAGAATAATGTACACCCTGTCCTAGGAGCTTACAATCTAATATATAATATACAGACTGCTCCTGAGGGCATGCAGAATAATGTACACACTGTCCTAGGAGCTTACAATCTAATATACAATGTACAGACTGCTCCTGAGGGCATGCAGAATAATGTACACCCTGTCCTAGGAGCTTACAATCTAATATAATATACAGACTGCTCCTGAGGGCATGCAGAATAATGTACACCCTGTCCTAGGAGCTTACAATCTAATATATAAAATACAGGCTGCTCCTGAGGGCATGCAGAATAATGTACACACTGTCCTAGGAGCTTACAATCTAATATACAATATACAGACTGCTCCTGAGGGCATGCAGAATAATGCACATCCTGTCCTAGGAGCTTACAATCTAATATACAATGCACAGACTGCTCCTGAGGGCATGCAGAATAATGTAAACCTTGTCCTAGGAGCCTACAATCTAATATATAATATACAGACTGCTCCTGAGGGCATGCAGAATAATGTGCACCCTTTCCTAGGAGCTTACAATCTAATATACAATGTACAGACTGCTCCTGAGGGCATGCAGAATAATGTACACCCTGTACTAGGGAGCTTACAATCTAATATAATATACAGGCTGCTCCTGAGGGCATGCAGAATAATGTACACCCTGTCCTAGGAGCTTCCAATCTAATATATAATAAACAGGCTGCTCCTGAGGGCATGCAGAATAATGTACACACTGTCCTAGGAGCTTACAATCTAATATACAATATACAGACTGCTCCTGAGGGCATGTGGAAAAATGTACACCCTGTCCTAGGAGCTTACAATCTAATATACAATGTACAGACTGCTCCTGAGGGCAAGCAGAATAATGCACATCCTGTCCTAGGAGCTTACAATCTAATATACAATGTACAGACTGTTCCTGAGGGCATGCAGAATAAGCACACCCTGTCCTAGGAGCTTACAATCTAATATAATATACAGGCTGCTCCTGAGGGCATGCAGAATAATGTACACCCTGTCCTAGGAGCTTACAATCTAATATATACAATATACAGACTGCTCCTGAGGGCATTCAGAATAATGTACACCCTGTCCTAGGAGCTTACAGCCTAAGATATAATATACAGGCTGCTCCTGAGGGCATGCAGAATAATGTACACCCTGTCCTAGGAGCTTACAATCTAATAAACAATATACAGACTGCTCCTGAGGGCATGCAGAATAATGTACACCTTGTCGTAGGAGCTTACAATCTAATAAATAATATACAGACTGCTCCTGAGGGCATGCAGAATAATGTACACCCTGTCCTAGGAGCTTACAATCTAATATATAATATAAAGACTGCTGCTGAGAGCATGCAGTATAATGTACACCCTGTCCGAGGAGCTTACAATCTAATATACAGTATACAGACTGCTCCTGAGGGCATGCAGAATAATGTACACCCTGTCCTAGGAGCTTACAATCTAATATACAATGTATAGACTGCTCCTGAGGGCATGCAGAATAATGTACACCCTGTCCTAGGAGCTTACAATCTAATATATAATATATAGACTGCTCCTGAGGGCATGCAGAATAATGTACACCCTGTCCTAGGAGCTTACAATCTATTATACAATATACAGACTGCTCCTGAGGGCATGCAGAATAATGTACACCCTGTCCGAGGAGCTTACAATCTAATAAACAGTACACAGACTGCTCCTGAGGGCATGCAGAATAATGTAAACCTTGTCCTAGGAGCCTACAATCTAATATATAAAATACAGACTGCTCCTGAGGGCATGCAGAATAATGCACATCCTGTCCTAGGAGCTTACAATCTAATATACAATATACAGACTGCTCCTGAGGGCATGCAGAATAATGTACACCCTGTCCTAGGAGCTTACAATCTAATATAATATACAGGCTGCTCCTGAGGGCATGCAGAATAATGTACACCCTGTTCTAGGAGCCTACAATCTAATATATAATATACAGACGGCTCCTGAGGGCATGCAGAATAATGTACACCCTTTCCTAGGAGCTTACAATCTAATATACAATGTACAGATTGCTCCTGAGGGCATGCAGAATAATGTACACCCTGTACTAGGGAGCTTACAATCTAATATAATATACAGGCTGCTCCTGAGGGCATGCAGAATAATGTACACCCTGTCCTAGGAGCTTCCAATCTAATATATAATAAACAGGCTGCTACTGAGGGCATGCAGAATAATGTACACACTATCCTAGGAGCTTACAATCTAATATACAATATACAGACTGCTCCTGAGGGCATGTGGAAAAATGTACACCCTGTCCTAGGAGCTTACAATCTAATATACAATGTACAGACTGTTCCTGAGGGCATGCAGAATAATGCACACCCTGTCCTAGGAGCTTACAATCTAATATAATATACAGGCTGCTCCTGAGGGCATGCAGAATAATGTACACCCTGTCCTAGGAGCTTACAATCTAATATATACAATATACAGACTGCTCCTGAGGGCATGCAGAATAATGTACACCCTGTCCTAGGAGCTTACAGCCTAAGATATAATATACAGGCTGCTCCTGAGGGCATGCAGAATAATGTACACCCTGTCCTAGAAGCTTACAATCTAATAAACAATATACAGACTGCTCCTGAGGGCATGCAGAATAATGTACACCTTGTCGTAGGAGCTTACAATTTAATAAATAATATACAGACTGCTCCTGAGGGCATGCAGAAAAATGTACACCCTGTCCTAGGAGCTTACAATCTAATATATAATATACCGACTGCTCCTGAGAGCATGCAGAATAATGTACACCCTGTCCGAGGAGCTTACAATCTAATATACAGTATACAGACTGCTCCTGAGGGCATGCAGAATAATGTACACCCTGTCCTAGGAGCTTACAATCTAATATATAATATACAGACTGCTCCTGAGGGCATGCAGAATAATGTACACCCTGTCCTAGGATCTTACAATCTAATATAATATACAGGCTGCTCCTGAGGGCATGCAGAATAATGTACACCCTGTCCTAGGAGCTTACAATCTAATATATAAAATACAGGCTGCTCCTGAGGGCATGCAGAATAATGTACACACTGTCCTAGGAGCTTACAATCTAATATACAATATACAGACTGCTCCTGAGGGCATGCAGAATAATGCACATCCTGTCCTATGAGCTTACAATCTAATATACAATGCACAGACTGCTCCTGAGGGCATGCAGAATAATGTACACCCTGTCCGAGGAGCTTACAATATAATAAACAGTATACAGACTGCTCCTGAGGGCATGCAGAATAATGTAAACCTTGTCCTAGTAGCCTACAATCTAATATATAATATACAGACTGCTCCTGAGGGCATGCAGAATAATGTACACCCTGTCCTAGGAGCTTCCAATCTAATATATAATAAACAGGCTGCTCCTGGGGGCATGCAGAATAATGTACACACTGTCCTAGGAGCTTACAATCTAATATACAATATACAGACTGCTCCTGAGGGCATGTGGAAAAATGTACACCCTGTCCTAGGAGCTTACAATCTAATATACAATGTACAGACTGCTCCTGAGGGCAAGCAGAATAATGCACATCCTGTCCTAGGAGCTTACAATCTAATATACAATGTACAGACTGTTCCTGAGGGCATGCAGAATAATGCACACCCTGTCCTAGGAGCTTACAATCTAATATAATATACAGGCTGCTCCTGAGGGCATGCAGAATAATGTACACCCTGTCCTAGGAGCTTACAATCTAATATATACAATATACAGACTGCTCCTGAGGGCATTCAGAATAATGTACACCCTGTCCTAGGAGCTTACAGCCTAAGATATAATATACAGGCTGCTCTTGAGGGCATGCAGAATAATGTACACCCTGTCCTAGGAGCTTACAATCTAATAAACAATATACAGACTGCTCCTGAAGGCATGCAGAATAATGTACACCTTGTCATAGGAGCTTACAATCTAATAAATAATATACAGACTGCTCCTGAGGGCATGCAGAATAATGTACACCCTGTCCTAGGAGCTTACAATCTAATATATAATATACAGACTGCTGCTGAGAGCATGCAGAATAATGTACACCCTGTCCGAGGAGCTTACAATCTAATATACAGTATACAGACTGCTCCTGAGGGCATGCAGAATAATGTACACCCTGTCCTAGGAGCTTACAATCTAATATATAATATACAGACTGCTCCTGAGGGCATGCAGAATAATGTACACCCTGTCCTAGGAGCTTACAATCTAATATACAATGTACAGACTGCTCCTGAGGGCATGCAGAATAATGTACACCCTGTCCTAGGATCTTGCAATCTAATATAATATACAGGCTGCTCCTGAGGGCATGCAGAATAATGTACACCCTGTCCTAGGAGCTTACAATCTAATTTATAAAATACAGGCTGCTCCTGAGGGCATGCAGAATAATGTACACACTGTCCTAGGAGCTTACAATCTAATATACAATATACAGACTGCTCCTGAGGACATGCAGAATAATGCACATCCTGTCCTAGGAGCTTACAATCTAATATACAGACTGCTCCTGAGGGCATGCAGAATAATGTACACCCTGTCCTAGGAGCTTACAATATAATATACAGACTGCTCCTGAGGGCATGCAGAATAATGCACAACCTGTCCTAGGAGCTTTCAATCTAATATACAATGTACAGACTGTTCCTGAGGGCATGCAGAATAATGCACACCCTGTCCTAGGAGCTTACAATCTAATATACAATGTACAGACTGCTTCTGAGGGCATGCAGAATAATGTACACCCTGTCCTAGAATCTTACAATCTAATATATACCATATACAGACTGCTCCTGAGGGCATGCAGAATAATGTACACCCTGTCCTAGGAGCTTACAATCTAATAAACAATATACAGACTGCTCCTGAGGGTATGCAGAATAATGTACACCCTGTCCTAGGAGTTTACAATCTAATATATAATATACAGACTGCTCCTGAGGGCATGCAGAATAATGTACACACTGTCCTAGGAGCTTACAATCTAATATACAATGTACAGACTGCTCCTGAGGGCATGCAGAATAATGCACATCCTGTCCTAGGAGCTTACAATCTAATATACAATGCACAGACTGCTCCTGAGGGCATGCAGAATAATGTAAACCTTGTCCTAGGAGCCTACAATCTAATATATAATATACAGACTGCTCCTGAGGGCATGCAGAATAATGTGCACCCTTTCCTAGGAGCTTACAATCTAATATACAATGTACAGACTGCTCCTGAGGGCATGCAGAATAATGTACACCCTGTACTAGGGAGCTTACAATCTAATATAATATACAGGCTGCTCCTGAGGGCATGCAGAATAATGTACACCCTGTCCTAGGAGCTTCCAATCTAATATATAATAAACAGGCTGCTCCTGAGGGCATGCAGAATAATGTACACACTGTCCTAGGAGCTTACAATCTAATATACAATATACAGACTGCTCCTGAGGGCATGTGGAAAAATGTACACCCTGTCCTAGGAGCTTACAATCTAATATACAATGTACAGACTGCTCCTGAGGGCAAGCAGAATAATGCACATCCTGTCCTAGGAGCTTACAATCTAATATACAATGTACAGACTGTTCCTGAGGGCATGCAGAATAATGCACACCCTGTCCTAGGAGCTTACAATCTAATATAATATACAGGCTGCTCCTGAGGGCATGCAGAATAATGTACACCCTGTCCTAGGAGCTTACAATCTAATATATACAATATACAGACTGCTCCTGAGGGCATTCAGAATAATGTACACCCTGTCCTAGGAGCTTACAGCTTAAGATATAATATACAGGCTGCTCCTGAGGGCATGCAGAATAATGTACACCCTGTCCTAGGAGCTTACAATTTAATAAACAATATACAGACTGCTCCTGAGGGCATGCAGAATAATGTACACCTTGTCGTAGGAACTTACAATCTAATAAATAATATACAGACTGCTCCTGAGAGCATGCAGTATAATGTACACCCTGTCCGAGGAGCTTACAATCTAATATACAGTATACAGACTGCTCCTGAGGGCATGCAGAATAATGTACACCCTGTCCTAGGAGCTTACAATCTAATATATAATATACAGACTGCTCCTGAGGGCATGCAGAATAATGTACACCCTGTCCTAGGAGCTTACAATCTAATATACAATGTACAGACTGCTCCTGAGGGCATGCAGAATAATATACACCCTGTCCTAGGATCTTACAATCTAATATAATATACAGGCTGCTCCTGAGGGCATGCAGAATAATGTACACCCTGTCCTAGGAGCTTACAATCTAATATATAAAATACAGGCTGCTCCTGAGGGCATGCAGAATAATGTACACACTGTCCTAGGAGCTTACAATCTAATATACAATATACAGACTGCTCCTGAGGGCATGCAGAATAATGCACATCCTGTCCTAGGAGCTTACAATCTAATATACAGACTGCTCCTGAGGGCATGCAGAATAATGCACAACCTGTCCTAGGAGCTTTCAATCTAATATACAATGTACAGACTGTTCCTGAGGGCATGCAGAATAATGCACACCCTGTCCTAGGAGCTTACAATCAATATACAATGTACAGACTGCTTCTGAGGGCATGCAGAATAATGTACACCCTGTCCTAGAAGCTTACAATCTAATATATACAATATACAGACTGCTCCTGAGGGCATGCAGAATAATGTACACCCTGTCCTAGGAGCTTACAATCTAATATATAATATACAGACTGCTCCTGAGGGCATGCAGAATAATGTACACCCTGTCCTAGGAGCTTACAATCTAATATATAATATACAGACTGCTCCTGAGGGCATGCAGAATAATGTCCACCCTGTCCTAGGAGCTTACAATCTAATATACAATGTACAGACTGCTCCTGAGGGCATGCAGAATAATCTACACCCTGTCCTAGGAGCTTACAATCTAATATAATATACAGGCTGCTCCTGAGGGCATGCAGAATAATGTACACCCTGTCCTAGGAGCTTACAATCTAATATATAAAATACAGGCTGCTCCTGAGGGCATGCAGAATAATGTACACACTGTCCTAGGAGCTTACAATCTAATATACAATATACAGACTGCTCCTGAGGGCATGCAGAATAATGCACACCCTGTCCTAGGAGCTTACAATCTAATATATAAAATACAGGCTGCTCCTGAGGGCATGCAGAATAATGTACACACTGTCCTAGGAGCTTACAATCTAATAAACAATGTACAGACTGCTCCTGAGGGCATGCAGAATAATGTACACCCTGTCCCAGGAGCTTTCAATCTAATATATAATATACAGGCTGCTCCTGAGGGCATGCAGAATAATGCACACCCTGCCCTAGGAGCTTACACTCTAATACACAGTATACAGACTGCTCCTGAGGACATGCAGAATAATGTACACCTTGTCCTAGGAGCTTACAATCTAATATATAATATACAGACTGCTCCTGAGGGCATGCAGAATAATGTACACCCTGTCCTAGGAGCTTACAATCTAATATACAATGTACAGACTGCTCCTGAGGGCATGCAGAATAATGTACACCCTGTCCTAGGATCTTACAATCTAATATACAATGAACAGACTGCTCCTGAGGGCATGCAGAATAATGTACACCCTGTCCTAGGATCTTACAATCTAATATAATATACAGGCTGCTCCTGAGGGCATGCAGAATAATGTACACACTGTACTAGGCGCTTACAATCTAATATATAAAATACAGGCTGCTCCTGAGGGCATGCAGAATAATGCACATCCTGTCCTAGGAGCTTACAATCTAATATATAATATACAGACTGCTCCTGAGGGCATGCAGAATAATGCACATCCTGTCCTAGGAGCTTACAATCTAATATACAATGCACAGACTGCTCCTGAGGGCATGCAGAATAATGTACACCCTGTCCTAGGAGCTTACAATCTAATATACAATATACAGACTGCTGCTGAGGGCATGCAGAATAATGCACATCCTGTCCTAGGAGCTTACAATCTAATATACAATGTACAGACTGTTCCTGAGGGCATGCAGAATAATGCACACCCTGTCCTAGGAGCTTACAATCTAATATACAATATACAGACTTCTCCTGAGGGCATGCAGAATAATGTACACCCTGTCCTAGGAGCTTACAATCTAATAAATAATATACAGACTGCTCCTGAGGGCATGCAGAATAATGTACACCCTGTCCTAGGAGCTTACAATCTAATATATAATATACAGACTGCTCCTGAGGGCATGCAGTATAATGTACACCCTGTCCGAGGAGCTTACAATCTAATATACAGTATACAGACTGCTCCTGAGGGCATGCAGAATAATGTACAGCCTGTCCTAGGAGCTTACAATCTAATATATAATATACAGACTGCTGAGAGCATGCAGAATAATGTACACCCTGTCCTAGGAGCTTACAATCTAATAAACAATGTACAGACTGCTCCTGAGGGCATGCAGAATAATTTACACCCTGTCCTAGGATCTTACAATCTAATATAATATACAGGCTGCTCCTGAGGGCATGCAGAATAATGTACACCCTGTCCTAGGAGTTTACAATCTTATATATAAAATACAGGCTGCTCCTGAGGGCATGCAGAATAATGCACACCCTGTCCTAGGAGCTTACAATCTAATATATAATATACAGGCTGCTCCTGAGGGCATGCAGAATAATGTACACCCTGTCCTAGGAGTTTACAATCTAATATACAATATACAGACTGCTCCTGAGGGCATGCAGAATAATGCACATCCTGTCCTAGGAGCTTACAATCTAATATACAATGCACAGACTGCTCCTGAGGGCATGCAGAATAATGTACACCCTGTCCTAGGAGCTTACAATTTAATATACAATATACAGACTGCTCCTGAGGGCATGCAGAATAATGCACATCCTGTCCTAGGAGCTTACAATCTAATCTGCAATGTACAGACTGTTCCTGAGGGCATGCAGAATAATGCACACCCTGTCCTAGGAGCTTACAATCTAATATACAATGTACAGACTGCTCCTGAGGGCATGCAGAATAATGTACACCCTGTCCCAGGAGCTAACAATCTAATATATAATATACAGGCTGCTCCTGAGGGCATGCAGAATAATGCACACCCTGCCCTAGGAGCTTACACTCTAATACACAGTATACAGACTGCTCCTGAGGACATGCAGAATAATGTACACCTTGTCCTAGGAGCTTACAATCTAATATATAATATACAGACTGCTCCTGAGGGCATGCAGAATAATGCACACCCTGCCCTAGGAGCTTACACTCTAATACACAGTATACAGACTGCTCCTGAGGACATGCAGAATAATGTACACCTTGTCCTAGGAGCTTACATTCTAATATATAATATACAGACTGCTTCTGAGGGCATGCAGAATAATGTACACCCTGTCCGAGGAGCTTACAATCTAATATATAATATACAGACTGTTCCTGAGGGCATGCAGAATAATGCACACCCTGTCCTAGGAGCTTACAATATAATATATAATATACAGACTGCTCCTGAGGGCATGCAGAATAATGTACACGCTGTCCTAGGAGCTTACAATCTAATATACAATGAACAGATTGCTCCTGAGGGCATGCAGAATAATGTACACCCTGTCCTAGGAGCTTACAATCTAATATATAAAATACAGGCTGCTCCTGAGGGCATGCAGAATAATGCACACACTGTCCTAGGAGCTTACAATCTAATATACAATATACAGACTGCTCCTGAGGGCATGTGGAAAAATGTACACCCTGTCCTAGGAGCTTACAATCTAATATACAATGTACAGACTGCTCCTGAGGGCAAGCAGAACAATGCACATCCTGTCCTAGGAGCTTACAATCTAATATACAATGTACAGACTGCTCCTGAGGGCATGCAGAATAATGTACACCCTGTCCTAGGAGCTTACAATCTAATATATACAATATACAGACTGCTCCTGAGAGCATGCAGAATAATGTACACCCTGTCCTAGGAGCTTACAATCTAATAAACAATATACAGACTGCTCCTGAGGGCATGCAGAATAATGTACACCTTGTCGTAGGAGCTTACAATCTAATAAATAATATACAGACTGCTCCTGAGGGCATGCAGAATAATGTACACCCTGTCCTAGGAGCTTACAATCTAATATATAATATACAGACTGCTCCTGAGGGCATGCAGAATAATGCACATCCTGTCCTAGGAGCTTAAAATCTAATATACAATGTACAGACTCTTCCTGAGGGCATGCTGAATAATGCACACCCTGTCCTAGGAGCTTACAATCTAATATACAATGTACAGACTGCTCCTGAGGGCATGCAGAATAATGTACACCCTGTCCTAGGAGCTTACAATCTAATATATACAATATACAGACTGCTCCTGAGGGCATGCAGAATAATGTACACCCTGTCCTAGGAGCTTACAATCTAAAAAACAATATACAGACTGCTCCCGAGGGCATGCAGAATAATGCACACCTTGTCGTATGAGCTGTAAGGCAGCGCTCGTCATCATACTGGGGGTAACTCGCTTCGCTGCGTCAATCAATGCACACGTGCAATGTCTTTACGTTTTTCACACAGTGTTGCAGTTTATTATGGCACTTCATAAACCGCTGTTCACACACAGTTCAACTTAGTCCGCCACCGGCAGGTTTACACACATAAACAATTCATGAGCCAAGTGGCACACCAGCCCACTTGCTCCAGGGTACAGCTTACGGCAAGGTAATAAAGTAGCAATGTTCATATCACAATGTCCATATAGCACCGGGTATTACCTTTGCCGGGTATAGCTGTCTCAGTCCGTTACTCTGCCACCACTGTGGCTCTGCGGCTTCCCAGGTAGGGGTCTCCAGCCGTCGTTCCGTCTAAGGCTACTGGTATGTCTCCACTCACATCCAGCCTGCGCCTTTCAGGACTCTTCCACAAGCCGGCTTTCCCTCAAAGGCCACTGACATCCATGCATCGGATCCAGGCTTGGCCTTTCAGGCTGCCAGGCTTCACTCTCGGCCTCACTAGGCCTCTCACAAACGGTATCACGGTATCCCACACACATGGGGAACAGGCCTCACGCCTCACACCGAACACACCTGTCTCAAATTAAGCAGGGTTTATATATGCTGTGCACAGACAGCCACATACTGACAGGACCTTGCTGATGTCACAGTCATGTGATCAGTCAGCTGTGTGTATAGGTCCTGTGTGCTGTCCCAGTCATGTGTACAGAGCTTTACTGTGCATACAGGACCTGGGTGTTGTCACAGTCATGTGACCAGTCAGTTAAAGGGGAAAGTACATGGTCCGGTAAACACATCCTGGACCATTTACAGTAATGCTAGCAAGCTGCTGCATTACATATCCCCCCCCTCTGTTCAAACTTGTGGGGTTGAACACATAATATACACAATAACATTATAACCCCCAGCTCACATAGAGACCATGAACTTTACAATTGTGCTACTCAGCCCCTGGGACCTTAGTCAATGACACTAGCCCATTCCTTAGGGACCTACCATTTGTCACTGTCACTGACTTCGCCAGGTCACCTTTCCGGGTCGTAACTTTGTCAGGTCTCCCCCGCTCCCAGCGGTCAGTTGTAACCTTGTCAGGTCTCCCCCGCTCCCAGCGGTCAATCGAAACCCTGTCAGGTCTTCCCCGCTCCCAGCGGTCAATACAGCAGCGCGACTCACATGCCCCGGTATCTAAGGTCCGGTTCGACTCCGTACTGTCCCGTCCTCTATTGGGTCGTTTGTATGGGCTGCTCAAACCGGAGTTACTGGAGGTCTCACTACCTCTAAACCCACACCCACTACTCTCAGGACATCCTAAAAGGTCCCTAACTTCAGCTGTAGCTGTTCTGTTATTTAGGGGGCCCTTTCTCTGTCGGGTCTCACTATTTCTAGACGGCTTCCATCTTCTGCTGCTCAGATGATGCTGTCTATCTACTCGCAGTCTAGCGAGATTCAATTGTTCTACCTCCTGCAGGTAGGTCACTCGGTACTCAATCAGCATGCGTATATATTCTAGGCTTTCTTCTGTTCCTACAGCGGAGAAGGACACCATGCCGTCTTCGTCTGGTATCCAGTCCTGTTGATCACGTGGACTGCTTACTCTCATCACACCAGACTTTTTGACCATCATCTGCATGGCTCGACCACTTCTCCCAATGAGCTTTCTCACCAGAACATGAGGCACCCGGATGACCTCTTCACGCATACTGTGAGCTTTCCTCCTAAGCTCCAGTTGTCTAACGGCTTGCTCCGTCTTCAACCGGAGAAACCGCTTCGTGCGAATACATCGCCAGTGCATATCACTTAGGATCGCCACCCTCTTCACTGTGACTTCGGTCGTGGACAGGACCACCAGCTGTTTAGCTTCTGAGGTCAAGTACACCTTACAGGCTCCCACAGCCTTCTTAAACTCTTCATGCACGGACTCACGGGTGCATTCTTCCCTCAAGTCCTCGGGTACATCTACGAGGCACTTGTACCGAGACGTTTCGGTCTCACCAGTGGTTTCCAGACGATCAACCAGCTCAGGTTTCAGGGACAACTGACTTCCAGCTTCTTCACCCTGGATGCTTCCCCTGAGCTGACTCACAACTACCACTTCACAACTTTTCGTCTTGACCACCTCCACTTCACCTTTATCTTCCAACACCATACTCTTAGCTCTCCTCAGGTCTACCTTCTCATGGTCTAAGGGAGTAAGTGCAACTTGTTTGCCTTTTCCCTTCTCCAAGGAGACCTCGTTCACCATGTGACACTTTGCTAGGCGACCTTTGAGCTCCAAAACTTCTCCTTCCAGCTCAATTACTCGCCTCTCAGCGGCCCGTCTCTGAAGCTCTTCCTGCTTCAACTGCTCTTCCAGCAGCAGAGCTCTCTCAGACCTCTCCGTCTCCAATGTGCCCACTCGGCTCTCAATAGCCAGTCTCTCACGCTTCTCTTGCGTCCACTGGGTTTGTAGCAACTCCTTGAGCTCCCTGATCTCGGCTCTTACTTCCACCGAATCATCCAAGCTCGCATCACTCGAGGAGGTATCTGCTTCACACCTCCCCTCACCAGCGGCCAACTCCTGGCCCTGGTCTGTGGATTCTCCGACAGACTCCTCCATCTTTTTCCGCTCAGCTTCCATCTTGCTGACTGTTTCTTTAAGGTACGTCTCCGCCTTCTGGAGAGCATCACAGGACATCTGTAGCTCCTTCACCTGAGCTTCCAGATCTAGGGTCTTTCCCCGGAGACCATCATTCTCCTCATGGGTGTCTTGCAGAGTGGTCACAACCGCTTGGCGCACTTGCTCTGCACCCACCTTATCCTCCTCTAGTTTTTCCTTCACCTTGAGGAGATCCTCATAATCTCTCTTACTCTGTTGCAGTTCCCTACTGCGTTCACCACACTCCTTCTTGGAGTCACACAGCTCCTGGTTGAGCTGTTTGCGCAGTCGTTCTAGGATTTGTTCGCGTCCAGAAACACCATTCTGCCGCGCCTCCTTCTCAAGCTTCAACTGCAAAACCTCTTCCTGGATTTTGCGGCGGTCCTCCTTAATTGCGTAGAACATTTCCTTCCACTGGTTAATTTCCTCGTTGCTTCCCTTTAGATCTCGCTGTAAGTCCTTCACAAGCTGGTGTATTTTCTGCTGTTCAGACTCCAGGATCAACTGGATTGAGGACACGTTCCCCAGGTTTCCACATAATTGCTGCCCGTCACTCTGACCCTGCTGGCCGATAGGTTCCAGCTCTTGGTCACGACTGGCCGCCTCCCCTTCCAGGGCTGTCAGATCCTTCTGACTCGGTACCGTACCGGAGGTTGCTACTGGCAACGTCACCTCCTCTTCTACCTCTAATGGAGGATCCACACTTGAAGCAAAGGCACACAGTACTACCCTCTCTTTATTTTTATTTTCAGCCAAGTCTACAGGAGCAACCTTTTTGTGGCCCTTGCGCCGTCTACGAGATGGGGACTCTCTCACCTCGTCTAGCCCCTCCTGACTGAACTCACTTTTTACTTTCATAGTGTCACAGTCAGCTACGGGGTCTGTGTCACTACCCATGGTGTTGTGGACTAACAGGTCACCTCCCACTTTGACGTCACCCCCTTCTACTGGAGTTACCACGTTATCAACGGTCACATTGTCATTTTTAGGAGGCACCAACCCACCACCAGTAACAATTTTCAGTTTTCTACACTCCATACTCTTGTGAAAATCCGCCCCTTTTTTAGACTCCGCCCCCTTTTTAACAACCACACCGGCAGGGTAATTTTTACACAAAAAATCAGCAGTAGTCTTAGGACTCAGTTCACAACATCTCTTACCACCTCCCCGGGCACTCTGGGACAACACTGGCGCCCCCGGAGAGTCCATAGAATGGTCCACTGCCGCCATTCCATATGGTGCCCACAGCTCCTGCGGTTCCTGCACCATGTCCAGTAAAAGTTTCCCAAATACCTGCTCCGGTCCCAACCGGCCCTTCAACCGCTCAATAGCTCCAGACAGATCTGCTGCTTTGCTCACAGCCATCGCGGTACACTGTTCACACTAGCACTTCATCGCTCTCCCGGAAAAATTTTCGTGGCCCCACCAAGCCACAGCAAACCAGGTTTGAGTGCGACGCCAATCTTCGCAACCCCGCCGAGTTGCCGCAAGATGCTTTATCCACACTCGTCGTCCTGTGCCGTTGCCCCTAGCAACCAGGGTTGTCGTTGCCACTAGCAACCGGGCTGCCGTTGGCCGCACTCTCGAACCATATGTAAGGCAGCGCTCGTCATCATACTGGGGGTAACTCGCTTCGCTGCGTCAATCAATGCACACGTGCAATGTCTTTACGTTTTTCACACAGTGTTGCAGTTTATTATGGCACTTCATAAACCGCTGTTCACACACAGTTCATCTTAGTCCGCCACCGGCAGGTTTACACACATAAACAATTCATGAGCCAAGTGGCACACCGGCCCACTTGCTCCAGGGTACAGCTTACGGCAAGGTAATAAAGTAGCAATGTTCATATCACAATGTCCATATAGCACCGGGTATTACCTTTGCCGGGTATAGCTGTCTCAGTCCGTTACTCTGCCACCACTGTGGCTCTGCGGCTTCCCAGGTAGGGGTCTCCAGCCGTCGTTCCGTCTAAGGCTACTGGTATGTCTCCACTCACATCCAGCCTGCGCCTTTCAGGACTCTTCCACAAGCCGGCTTTCCCTCAAAGGCCACTGACATCCATGCATCGGATCCAGGCTTGGCCTTTCAGGCTGCCAGGCTTTACTCTCGGCCTCAATAGGCCTCTCACAAACGGTATCACGGTATCCCACACACATGGGGAACAGGCTTCACGCCTCACACCGAACACACCTGTCTCAAATTAAGCAGGGTTTATATATGCTGTGCACAGACAGCCACATACTGACAGGACCTTGCTGATGTCACAGTCATGTGATCAGTCAGCTGTGTGTATAGGTCCTGTGTGCTGTCCCAGTCATGTGTACAGAGCTTTACTGTGCATACAGGACCTGGGTGTTGTCACAGTCATGTGACCAGTCAGTTAAAGGGGAAAGTACATGGTCCGGTAAACACATCCTGGACCATTTACAGTAATGCTAGCAAGCTGCTGCATTACAGAGCTTACAATCTAATAAATAATATACAGACTGCTCCTCAGGGCATGCAGAATAATGTACACCCTGTCCTAGGAGCTTACAATCTAATATATAATATACAGACTGCTCCTGAGGGCATGCAGAATAATGTACACCCTGTCCGAGGAGATTACAATCTAATATACAGTATACAGACTGCTCCTGAGGGCATGCAGAATAATGTACACCCTGTTGTAGGAGCTTACAATCTAATATATAATATACAGACTGCTCCTGAGGGCATGCAGAATAATGCACACCCTGTCCTAGGAGCTTACAATCTAATATACAATGTACAGACTGCTCCTGAGGGCATGCAGAATAATGCACACCCTGTTCTAGGAGCTTACAATCTAAAATACAATATACAGACTGCTCCTGAGGGCATGCAGAATAATGCACACCCTGTCCTAGGAGCTTACAATCTAATATACAGTATACAGACTGCTCCTGAGGGCATGCAGAATAATGTACACACTGTCCTAGGATCTTACAATCTAATATAATATACAGGCTGCTCCTGAGGGCATGCAGAATAATGTACACCCTGTCCTAGGATCTTACAATCTAATATAATATACAGGCTGCTCCTGAGGGCATGCAGAATAATGTACACCCTGTCCTAGGAGCTTACAATCTAATATACAATATACAGACTGCTCCTGAGGGCATGCAGAATAATGTACACCCTGTCCTAGGAGCTTACAATCTAATATACAATATACAGATTGCTCCTGAGGGCATGCAGAATAATGCACATCCTGTCCTAGGAGCTTACAATCTAATATACAATGCACAGACTGCTCCTGAGGGCATGCAGAATAATGTACACCCTGTCCTAGGAGCTTACAATCTAATATACAATATACAGACTGCTCCTGAGGGCATGCAGAATAATGCACATCCTGTCCTAGGAGCTTACAATCTAATATACAATGTACAGACTGTTCCTGAGGGCATGCAGAATAATGCACACCCTGTCCTAGGAGGAGCTTACAATCTAATATACAATATACAGACTGCTCCTGAGGGCATGCAGAATAATGTACACCCTGTCCCAGGAGATTACAATCTAATATATAATATACAGGCTGCTCCTGAGGGCATGCAGAATAATGCACACCCTGCCCTAGGAGCTTACACTCTAATACACAGTATACAGACTGCTCCTGAGGACATGCAGAATAATGTACACCTTGTCCTAGGAGCTTACAATCTAATATATAATATACAGACTGCTCCTGAGGGCATGCAGAATAATGCACACCCTGTCCTAGGAGCTTACAATCTAATATACAATGTACAGACTGCTCCTGAGGGCATGCAGAATAATGTACACCCTGTCGTAGGAGCTTACAATCTAATATATAATATACAGGCTGCTCTTGAGGGCATGCAGAATAATGCACACCCTGCCCTAGGAGCTTACACTCTAATACACAGTATACAGACTGCTCCTGAGGACATGCAGAATAATGTACACCTTGTCCTAGGAGCTTACAATCTAAAATATAATATACGGACTGCTCCTGAGGGCATGCAGAATAATGCACACCCTGCCCTAGGAGCTTACACTCTAATACACAGTATACAGACTGCTCCTGAGGACATGCAGAATAATGTACACCTTGTCCTAGGAGCTTACAATCTAATATATAATATACAGACTGCTTCTGAGGGCATGCAGAATAATGTACACCCTGTCCTAGGAGCTTACAATCTAATATATAATATACAGACTGCTCCTGAGGGCATGCAGAATAATGCACACCCTGTCCTAGGAGCTTACTGCCTAATATATAATATACAGGCTGCTACTGAGGGCATGGAGAATAATGTACACCCTGTCCGAGGAGCTTACAATCTAATATACAGTATACAGACTGCTCCTGAGGGCATGCAGAATAATGTACACCTTGTCCTAGGAGCTTACAATACAATATATAATATACAGACTGCTCCTGAGGGCATGCAGAATAATATACACCCTGTCCTAGGAGCTTACAATCTAATATACAATGAACAGACTGCTCCTGAGGGCATGAAGAATAATACACACCCTGTCCTTGGAGCTTACAATCTAATATACAAAGCACAGACTGCTCCTGAGGGCATGCAGAATAATGTACACCCTGTCCTAGAAGCTTACAATCTAATATAATATACAGACTGCTCCTGAGGGCATGCAGAATAATGTACACCCTGTCCTAGGAGCTTACAATCTAATATATAAAATACAGGCTGCTCCTGAGGGCATGCAGAATAATGTACACACTGTCCTAGGAGCTTACAATCTAATATACAATATACAGACTGCACCTGAGGGCATGCAGAATAATGCACATCCTGTCCTAGGAGCTTACAATCTAATATACAATGTACAGACTGTTCCTGAGGGCATGCAGAATAATGCACACCCTGCCCTAGGAGCTTACAATCTTATATACAATGTACAGACTGCTCCTGAGGGCATGCAGAATAATGCACACCCTGTTCCAGAAGCTTACAATCTAATATATAATATACAGACTGCTCCCGAGGGCATGCAGAATAATGTACACCCTGTCCCAGTAGCATATAGCCTAATATATAATATATAGGCTGCTCCTGAGGGCATGGAGAATAATGTACACCCTCTCCTATGAGTTTACAATCTAATATACAATGTACAGACTGCTCCTGAGGGCATGCAGAATAATGCACACCCTGTCCTAGGAGCTTACAGCCTAATATATAATATACAGACTGCTCCTGAGGGCATGCAGAATAATATACACGATGTCCTAGGAGCTTACAATCTAATATATAATATACAGGCTGCTCCTGAGGGCATGCAGAATAATGTACACCCTGTCCTAGTAGATTACAGCCTAATATATAATATACAGGCTGCTCCTGAGGGCATGGAGAATAATGCACACCCTGTCCTAGGAGCTTACAATCTAATATACAGTATACAGTCTGCTCCTGAGGGCATGCAGAATAATGTACACCCTGTCCTAGGAGCTTACAATCTAATATACAATATACAGACTGCTCCTGAGGGCATGAAGAATAATACACACCCTGTCCTAGGAGCTTACAATCTAATATACAGTATACAGACTGCTCCTGAGGGCATGCAGAATAATGTACACCCTGTCCTAGGAGCTTACAATCTAATATACAATATACAGACTGCTCCTGAGGGCATGAAGAATAATACACACCCTGTCCTTGGAGCTTACAATCTAATATACAAAGCACAGACTGCTCCTGAGGGCATGCAGAATAATGTACACCCTGTTCGAGGAGCTTACAATCTAATATACAGTATACAGACTGCTCCTGAGGGCATGCAGAATAATGTACACCCTGTCCTAGGGGCTTACAATCTAATATATAATATACAGACTGCTCCTGAGGGCATGTGGAATAATGTACACCCTGTCCTAGGAGCTAACAATCTAATATACAATATACAGACTGCTCCTGAGGGCATGTGAAATAATGTACACCCTGTACTAGGAGCTAACAATCTAATATACAATATACAGACTGCTCCTGAGGGCATGCAGAATAATGTACTCCCTGTGCTAGGAGCTTACAATCTAATATACAATGTACAGACTGCTCCTGAGGGCAAGCAGTAAAATGTACACCCTGTCCTAGGAGCTTACAACCTAATATATAATATACAGACTGCTCCTGAGGGCATGCAGAATAATGTACACCCTGTCCTAGGAGCTTACAATCTAATATACAATATACAGACTGCTCCTGAGGGCATGCAGAATAATGTACACCCTGTCCTAGGAGCTTACAATCTAATATAATATACAGGCTGCTCCTGAGGTCATGCAGAATAATGTACACCCTGTCCTAGGAGTTTACAATCTAATATATAATATACAGACTGCTCCTGAGGGCATGTAGAATAATGTACACCCTGTCCTAGGAGCTTACAATCTAATATACAATGTACAGACTGCTCCTCAGGGCATGCAGAATAATGTACACCCTGTCCTATGGGCTTACAATCTAATATATAATATACAAGCTGCTCCTGAGGGCACACAGAATAATGTACACCCTGTCCTAGGAGCTTACAATCTAATACACAATATACAGACTGCTCCTGAGGGAATGCAGAATAATGTAAACCCTGTCCTAGGAGCTTACAATCTAATATACAATGTACAGACTGCTCCTGAGGGCATGCAGAATAATGCACACCCTGTCCTAGGAGCTTACAATCTAATGTACAATATACAGACTGCTCCTGAGGGCATGCAGAATAATGTGCACCCTGTCCTAGTAGCATATAGCCTATTATATAATATATAGGCTGCTCCTGAGGGCATGGAAATAATGTACACCCTGTCCTATGAGCTTACAATCTAATACAGAATATACAGACTGCTTCTGAGGGCATGCAGAATAATGTACACCCTGTCCTAGGAGCTTACAATCTAATATACAATGTACAGACTGCTCCTGGGGGCATGCAGAATAATGCACACCATGTCCTAGGAGCTTACAATCTAATATACAATATACAGGCTGCTCCTGAGGGCATGCAGAATAATGTACACCCTGTCCTAGGGGCTTACAATCTAATATACAATATACAGACTGCTCCTGAGGGCATGCAGAATAATGCACACCCTATCCTAGGAGCTTACAATCTAATATACAATGTGCAGACTGCTCCTGAGGGCATGCAGAATAATGTACACCCTGTCCCAGGAGCTTTCAATCTAATATATAATATACAGGCTGCTCCTGAGGGCATGCAGAATAATGCACACCCTGCCCTAGGAGCTTACACTCTAATACACAGTATACAGACTGCTCCTGAGGACATGCAGAATAATGTACACCTTGTCCTAGGAGCTTACAATCTAATATATAATATACAGACTGCTCCTGAGGGCATGCAGAATAATGTACACCCTGTCCTAGGAGCTTACAATCTAATATACAATGTACAGACTGCTCCTGAGGGCATGCAGAATAATGTACACCCTGTCCTAGGATCTTACAATCTAATATACAATGAACAGACTGCTCCTGAGGGCATGCAGAATAATGTACACCCTGTCCTAGGATCTTACAATCTAATATAATATACAGGCTGCTCCTGAGGGCATGCAGAATAATGTACACACTGTACTAGGAGCTTACAATCTAATATATAAAATACAGGCTGCTCCTGAGGGCATGCAGAATAATGCACATCCTGTCCTAGGAGCTTACAATCTAATATACAATGCACAGACTGCTCCTGAGGGCATGCAGAATAATGTACACCCTGTCCTAGGAGCTTACAATCTAATATACAATATACAGACTGCTGCTGAGGGCATGCAGAATAATGCACATCCTGTCCTAGGAGCTTACAATCTAATATACAATGTACAGACTGTTCCTGAGGGCATGCAGAATAATGCACACCCTGTCCTAGGAGCTTACAATCTAATATACAATGTACAGACTGTTCCTGAGGGCATGCAGAATAATGCACATCCTGTCCTAGGAGCTTACAATCTAATACACAATATACAGACTGCTCCTGAGGGCATGCAGAATAATGTACACCATGTCCTAGGAGCTTACAATCTAATATACAATATACAGGCTGCTCCTGAGGGCATGCAGAATAATGTACACCCTGTCCTAGGAGCTTACAATCTAATATACAACATACAGACTGCTCCTGAGGGCATTCAGAATAATGCACACCCTGTCCTAGGAGCTTACACTCTAATATACAATATACAGACTGCTCCTCAGGGCATACAGAAAAATGCACACCCTGTCCTAGCAGCTTACAGCCTAATAGATAATATACAGGCTGCTCCTGAGGGCATGCAGAATAATGCACACCCTGTCCTAGGAGCTTACAATCTGATAAACAATATGCAGACTGCTCCTGAGGGCATGCAGAATAATGTACACCCTGTCCTAGGAGCTTACAATCTAATATACAATGTACAGACTGCTCCTGAGGGCATGCAGAATAATGTACACCCTGTCCTAGCAGCTTACAATCTAATAAACAATATACAGACTGCTCCTGAGGGCATGCAGAATAATGCACACAATGTCCTAGGAGCTTACAATCTAATATATACAATATACAGACTGCTCCTGAGGGCATGCAGAAAAATGTACACCCTGTCCTAGGAGCTTACAATCTAATATATATAATATACAGGCTGCTCCTGAGGGCATGCAGAATAATGCACACCCTGTCCTAGGAGCTTACAATCAAATAAACAATATACAGACTGCTTCTGAGGGCATGTGGAATAATGTACACCCTGTCCTAGGAGCTTACAGTCTAATAAACAATATACAGACTGCTCCTGAGGGCATGCAGAATAATGTACACCCTGTCCTAGGAGCTTACAATGTAATATACAATATACAGACTGCTCCTGAGGACATGCAGAATAATGCACACCCTGACCTAGGAGCCTAGAATTAAATAAACAATATACAGACTGATCCTGAGGGCATGCAGAATAATGCACACCCTATCCTAGGAGCTTACAATCTAATATATAATATATAGACTGCTCCTGAGGGCATGCAGAATAATGCACACCCTGTCCTAGGAGCTTACAATCTAATATACAGGCTGCTCCTGAGGGCATGCAGAATAATGCACACCCTGTCCTAGGAGTTTACAATCTAATATATAATAAACAAACTGCTCCGGAGGGCATGCAGAATAATGTACACCCTGTCCTAGGAGCTTACAATCTAATATACAATATACTGACTGCTCCTGAGGGCATGCAGAATAATGTACACACTGTCCTAGGAGCTTACAATCTAATATACAATATACAGACTGCTCCTGAGGGCATGCAGAATAATGCACACCCTGTCCTAGGAGCTTACAATCTAATATACAATGTACAGACTGCTCCTGAGGGCATGCAGAATAATGTACACCCTGTCCCAGGAGCTTTCAATCTAATATATAATATACAGGCTGCTCCTGAGGGCATGCAGAATAATGCACACCCTGCCCTAGGAGCTTACACTCTAATACACAGTATACAGACTGCTCCTGAGGACATGCAGAATAATGTACACCTTGTCCTAGGAGCTTACAATCTAATATATAATATACAGACTGCTCCTGAGGGCATGCAGAATAATGTACACCCTGTCCTAGGAGCTTACAATCTAATATACAATGTACAGACTGCTCCTGAGGGCATGCAGAATAATGTACACCCTGTCCTAGGATCTTACAATCTAATATATAATATACAGACTGCTGAGAGCATGCAGAATAATGTACACCCTGTCCTAGGAGCTTACAATCTAATAAACAATGTACAGACTGCTCCTGAGGGCATGCAGAATAATTTACACCCTGTCCTAGGATCTTACAATCTAATATAATATACAGGCTGCTCCTGAGGGCATGCAGAATAATGTACACCCTGTCCTAGGAGTTTACAATCTTATATATAAAATACAGGCTGCTCCTGAGGGCATGCGGAATAATGTACACACTGTCCTAGGAGCTTACAGTCTAATATACAATATACAGACTGCTCCTGAGGGCATGGAGAATAATGCACATCCTGTCCTAGGAGCTTACAATCTAATATACAATATACAGACTGCTCCTGAGGGTATGCAGAATAATGCACATCCTGTCCTAGGAGCTTACAATCTAATATACAATGCACAGACTGCTCCTGAGGGCATGCAGAATAATGTACACCCTGTCCTAGGAGCTTACAATTTAATATACAATATACAGACTGCTCCTGAGGGCATGCAGAATAATGCACATCCTGTCCTAGGAGCTTACAATCTAATCTGCAATGTACAGACTGTTCCTGAGGGAATGCAGAATAATGCACACCCTGTCCTAGGAGCTTACATTCTAATATACAATGTACAGACTGCTACTGAGGGCATGCAGAATAATGTACATCGTGTCCCAGGAGCTAACAATCTAATATATAATATACAGGCTGCTCCTGAGGGCATGCAGAATAATGCACACCCTGCCCTAGGAGCTTTCACTCTAATACACAGTATACAGACTGCTCCTGAGGACATGCAGAATAATGTACACCTTGTCCTAGGAGCTTACAATCTAATATATAATATACAGACTGCTCCTGAGGGCATGCAGAATAATGCACACCCTGCCCTAGGAGCTTACACTCTAATACACAGTATACAGACTGCTCCTGAGGACATGCAGAATAATGTACACCTTGTCCTAGGAGCTTACATTCTAATATATAATATACAGACTGCTTCTGAGGGCATGCAGAATAATGTACACCCTGTCCTAGGAGCTTACAATCTAATATATAATATACAGGCTGCTCCTGAGGGCATGGAGAATAATGTACACCCTGTCCGAGGAGCTTACAATCTAATATACAGTATACAGATTGCTCCTGAGGGCATGCAGAATAATGTACACCCTGTCCTAGGAGCTTACAATATAATATATAATATACAGACTGCTCCTGAGGGCATGCAGAATAATGTACACGCTGTCCTAGGAGCTTACAATCTAATATACAATGAACAGACTTTCCTGAGGGCATGCAGAATAATGTACACCCTGTCCTAGGAGCTTACAATCTAATATATAAAATACAGGCTGCTCCTGAAGGCATGCAGAATAATGCACACACTGTCCTAGGAGCTTACAATCTAATATACAATATACAGACTGCTCCTGAGGGCATGTGGAAAAATGTACACCCTGTCCTAGGAGCTTACAATCTAATATACAATGTACAGACTGCTCCTGAGGGCAAGCAGAACAATGCACATCCTGTCCTAGGAGCTTACAATCTAATATACAATGTACAGACTGCTCCTGAGGGCATGCAGAATAATGTACACCCTGTCCTATGAGCTTACAATCTAATATGTACAATATACAGACTGCTCCTGAGGGCATGCAGAATAATGTACACCCTGTCCGAGGAGCTTACAATCTAATATACAGTATACAGACTGCTCCTGAGGGCATGCAGAATAATGCACACCTTGTCGTAGGAGCTTACAATCTAAGTAATAATATACAGACTGCTCCTGAGGGCATGCAGAATAATGCACATCCTGTCCTAGGAGCTTACAATCTAATATACAATATACAGACTCTTCCTGAGGGCATGCAGAATAATGCACACCCTGTCCTAGGAGCTTACAATCTAATATACAATGTACAGACTGCTCCTGAGGGCATGCAGAATAATGTACACCCTGTCCTAGGAGCTTACAATCTAATATATACAATATACAGACTGCTCCTGAGGGCATGCAGAATAATGTACACCCTGCCTAGGAGCTTACAATCTAAAAAACAATATACAGACTGCTCCCGAGGGCATGCAGAATAATGCACACCTTGTCGTATGAGCTTACAATCTAATAAATAATATACAGACTGCTCCTGAGGGCATGCAGAATAATGTACACCCTGTCCTAGGAGCTTACAATCTAATATATAATATACAGACTGCTCCTGACGGCATGCAGAATAATGTACACCCAGTCCGAGGAGATTACAATCTAATATACAGTATACAGACTGCTCCTGAGGGCATGCAGAATAATGTACACCCTGTCCTAGGAGCTTACAATCTAATATATTATATACAGACTGCTCCTGAGGGCATGCAGAATAATGCACACCCTGTCCTAGGAGCTTACAATCTAATATACAATGTACAGACTGCTCCTGAGGGCATGCAGAATAATGCACACCCTGTTCTAGGAGCTTACAATCTAATATACAATATACAGACTGCTCCTGAGGGCATGCAGAATAATGCACACCCTGTCCTAGGAGCTTACAATCTAATATACAGTATACAGACTGCTCCTGAGGGCATGCAGAATAATGTACACACTGTCCTAGGATCTTACAATCTAATATAATATACAGGCTGCTCCTGAGGGCATGCAGAATAATGTACACCCTGTCCTAGGATCTTACAATCTAATATAATATACAGGCTGCTCCTGAGGGCATGCAGAATAATGTACACCCTGTCCTAGGAGCTTACAATCTAATATATAAAATACAGGCTGCTCCTGAGGGCATGCAGAATAATGTACACACTGTCCTAGGAGCTTACAATCTAATATACAATATACAGACTGCTCCTGAGGGCATGCAGAATAATGCACATCCTGTCCTAGGAGCTTACAATCTAATATACAATGCACAGACTGCTCCTGAGGGCATGCAGAATAATGTACACCCTGTCCTAGGAGCTTACAATCTAATATACAATATACAGACTGCTCCTGAGGGCATGCAGAATAATGCACATCCTGTCCTAGGAGCTTACAATCTAATATACAATGTACAGACTGTTCCTGAGGGCATGCAGAATAATGCACACCCTGTCCTAGGAGGAGCTTACAATCTAATATACAATATACAGACTGCTCCTGAGGGCATGCAGAATAATGTACACCCTGTCCCAGGAGCTTACAATCTAATATATAATATACAGGCTGCTCCTGAGGGCATGCAGAATAATGCACACCCTGCCCCAGGAGCTTACACTCTAATACACAGTATACAGACTGCTCCTGAGGACATGCAGAATAATGTACACCTTGTCCTAGGAGCTTACAATCTAATATATAATATACAGACTGCTCCTGAGGGTATGCTGAATAATGCACACCCTGTCCTAGGAGCTTACAATCTAATATACAATGTACAGACTGCTCCTGAGGGCATGCAGAATAATGCACACCCTGTTCTAGGAGCTTACAATCTAATATACAATATACAGACTGCTCCTGAGGGCATGCAGAATAATGCACACCCTGTCCTAGGAGCTTACAATCTAATATACAGTATACAGACTGCTCCTGAGGGCATGCAGAATAATGTACACCCTGTCCTAGGAGCTTACAATCTAATATATAATATACAGGCTGCTCCTGAGGGCATGCAGAATAATGTACACACTGTCCTAGGAGCTTACAATCTAATATACAATATACAGACTGCTCCTGAGGACATGCAGAATAATGCACATCCTGTCCTAGGAGCTTACAATCTAATATACAATGCACAGACTGCTCCTGAGGGCATGCAGAATAATGTACACCCTGTCCTAGGAGCTTACAATCTAATATACAATATACAGACTGCTCCTGAGGGCATGCAGAATAATGCACATCCTGTCCTAGGAGCTTACAATCTAATATACAATGTACAGACTGTTCCTGAGGGCATGCAGAATAATGCACACCCTGTCCTAGGAGGAGCTTACAATCTAATATACAATATACAGACTGCTCCTGAGGGCATGCAGAATAATGTACACCCTGTCCCAGGAGCTTACAATCTAATATATAATATACAGGCTGCTCCTGAGGGCATGCAGAATAATGCACACCCTGCCCTAGGAGCTTACACTCTAATACACAGTATACAGACTGCTCCTGAGGACATGCAGAATAATGTACACCTTGTCCTAGGAGCTTACAATCTAATATATAATATACAGACTGCTCCTGAGGGCATGCTGAATAATGCACACCCTGTCCTAGGAGCTTACAATCTAATATACAATGTACAGACTGCTCCTGAGGGCATGCAGAATAATGTACACCCTGTCCTAGGAGCTTACAATCTAATATATAATATACAGGCTGCTCCTGAGGGCATGCAGAATAATGCACACCCTGCCCTAGGAGCTTACACTCTAATACACAGTATACAGACTGCTTCTGAGGACATGCAGAATAATGTACACCTTGTCCTAGGAGCTTACAATCTAAAATATAATATACCGACTGCTCCTGAGGGCATGCAGAATAATGCACACCCTGCCCTAGGAGCTTACACTCTAATACACAGTATACAGACTGCTCCTGAGAACATGCAGAATAATGTACACCTTGTCCTAGGAGCTTACAATCTAATATATAATATACAGACTGCTTCTGAGGGCATGCAGAATAATGTACACCTTGTCCTAGGAGCTTACAATCTAATATATAATATACAGGCTGCTCCTGAGGGCATGCAGAATAATGTACACCCTGTCCTAGAAGCTTACAATCTAATATAATATACAGACTGCTCCTGAGGGCATGCAGAATAATGTACACCCTGTCCTAGGAGCTTACAATTAAATATATAAAATACAGGCTGCTCCTGAGGGCATGCAGAATAATGTACACACTATCCTAGGAGCTTACAATCTAATCTACAATATACAGACTGCTCCTGAGGGCATGCAGAATAATGCACATCCTGTCCTAGGAGCTTACAATCTAATATACAATGTACAGACTGTTCCTGAGGGCATGCAGAATAATGCACACCCTGCCCTAGGAGCTTACAATCTAATATACAATGTACAGATTGCTCCTGAGGGCATGCAGAATAATGCACACCCTGTTCCAGGAGCTTACAATCTAATATATAATATACAGACTGCTCCCGAGGGCAGGCAGAATAATGTACACCCTGTCCTAGTAGCATATAGCCTAATATATAATATATAGGCTGCTCCTGAGGGCATGGAGAATAATGTACACCCTCTCCTATGAGCTTACAATCTAATACAGAATATACAGATTGCTCCTGAGGGCATGCAGAATAATGTACACCCTGTCCTAGGAGCTTACAATCTAATATACAATGTACAGACTGCTCCTGAGGGCATGCAGAATAATGCACACCCTGTCCTAGGAGCTTACAGCCTAATATATAATATACAGACTGCTCCTGAGGGCATGCAGAATAATATACACGCTGTCCTAGGAGCTTACAATCTAATATATAATATACAGGCTGCTCCTGAGGGCATGCAGAATAATGTACACCCTGTCCTAGTAGATTACAGCCCAATATATAATATACAGGCTGCTCCTGAGGGCATGGAGAATAATGCACACCCTGTCCTAGGAGCTTACAATCTAATATACAGTATATAGTCTGCTCCTGAGGGCATGCAGAATAATGTACACCCTGTCCTAGGAGCTTACAATCTAATATACAATATACAGACTGCTCCTGAGGGCATGAAGAATATTACACACCCTGTCCTAGGAGCTTACAATCTAATATACAATATGCAGGCTGCTCCTGAGGGCATGAAGAATAATACACACCCTGTCCTAGGAGCTTACAATCTAATATACAGTATACAGACTGC
This sequence comes from Phyllobates terribilis, assembly GCF_046119375.1. Lineage (NCBI taxonomy): Eukaryota > Metazoa > Chordata > Amphibia > Anura > Dendrobatidae > Phyllobates > Phyllobates terribilis. Next base: position 546,406 of record NW_027363233.1, on the reverse strand, counting down.
TCCTGAGGGCATGCAGAATAATGTACACCCTGTCCTAGGAGCTTACAATCTAATATACAATATACAGACTGCTCCTGAGGGCATGAAGAATAATACACACCCTGTCCTTGGAGCTTACAATCTAATATACAAAGCACAGACTGCTCCTGAGGGCATGCAGAATAATGTACACCCTGTTCGAGGAGCTTACAATCTAATATACAGTATACAGACTGCTCCTGAGGGCATGCAGAATAATGTACACCCTGTCCTAGGGGCTTACAATCTAATATATAATATACAGACTGCTCCTGAGGGCATGTGGAATAATGTACACCCTGTCCTAGGAGCTAACAATCTAATATACAATATACAGACTGCTCCTGAGGGCATGTGGAATAATGTACACTCTGTCCTAGGAGCTAACAATCTAATATACAATATACAGACTGCTCCTGAGGGCATGCAGAATAATGTACACCCTGTGCTAGGAGCTTACAATCTAATATACAATGTACAGACTGCTCCTGAGGGCATGCAGTAAAATGTACACCCTGTCCTAGGAGCTTACAATCTAATATATAATATACAGACTGCTCCTGAGGGCATGCAGAATAATGTACACCCTGTCCTAGGAGCTTACAATCTAATATACAAAATACAGACTGCTCCTGAGGGCATGCAGAATAATGTACACCCTGTCCTAGGAGCTTACAATCTAATATAATATACAGGCTGCTCCTGAGGTCATGCAGAATAATGTACACCCTGTCCTAGGAGTTTACAATCTAATATATAATATACAGACTGCTCCTGAGGGCATGTAGAATAATGTACACCCTGTCCTAGGAGCTTACAATCTAATATACAATGTACAGACTGCTCCTCAGGGCATGCAGAATAATGTACACCCTGTCCTAGGAGCTTATAGCCTAATATATAATATATAGGCTGCTCCTGAGGGCATGGAGAATAATGTACACCCTCTCCTATGAGCTTACAATCTAATATATAATATACAAGCTGCTCCTGAGGGCACACAGAATAATGTACACCCTGTCCTAGGAGCTTACAATCTAATACACAATATACAGGCTGCTCCTGAGGGCATGCAGAATAATGGAAACCCTGTCCTAGGAGCTTACAATCTAATATACAATGTACAGACTGCTCCTGAGGGCATGCAGAATAATGCACACCCTGTCCTAGGAGCTTACAATCTAATGTACAATATACAGACTGCTCCTGAGGGCATGCAGAATAATGTACACCCTGTCCTAGTAGCATATAGCCTATTATATAATATATAGGCTGCTCCTGAGGGCATGGAGAATAATGTACACCCTCTCCTATGAGCTTACAATCTAATACAGAATATACAGACTGCTCCTGAGGGCATGTAGAATAATGTACACCCTGTCCTAGGAGCTTACAATCTAATATACAATGTACAGACTGCTCCTGAGGGCATGCAGAATAATGCACACCCTGTCCTAGGAGCTTACAATCTAATACACAATATACAGACTGCTCCTGAGGGCATGCAGAATAATGTACACCATGTCCTAGGAACTTACAATCTAATATACAATATACAGGCTGCTCCTGAGGGCATGCAGAATAATGTACACCCTGTCCTAGGAGCTTACAATCTAATATACAATGTACAGACTGCTCCTGAGGGCATGCAGAATAATGTACACCCTGTCCTAGGAGCTTACACTCTAATATACAACATACAGACTGCTCCTGAGGGCATTCAGAATAATGCACACCCTGTCCTAGGAGCTTACACTCTAATATACAATATACAGACTGCTCCTCAGGGCATACAGAAAAATGCACACCCTGTCCTAGCAGCTTACAGCCTAATATATAATATACAGGCTGCTCCTGAGGGCATGCAGAATAATGCACACCCTGTCCTAGGAGCTTACAATCTAATATATAATATACAGGCTGCTCCTGAGGGCATGCAGAATAATGCACACCCTGTCCTAGGAGCTTACAATCTGATAAACAATATGCAGACTGCTCCTGAGGGCATGCAGAATAATGTACACCCTGTCCTAGGAGCTTACAATCTAATATACAATGTACAGACTGCTCCTGAGGGCATGCAGAATAATGTACACCCTGTCATAGGAGCTTACAATCTAATAAACAATATACAGACTGCTCCTGAGGGCATGCAGAATAATGCACACCCTGTCCTAGGAGCTTACAATCTAATATATAATATACAGGCTGCTCCTGAGGGCATGCAGAATAATGCACACCCTGTCCTAGGAGCTTACAATCAAATAAACAATATACAGACTGCTTCTGAGGGCATGTAGAATAATGTACACCCTGTCCTAGGAGCTTACAGTCTAATAAACAATATACAGACTGCTCCTGAGGGCATGCAGAATAATGTACATCCTGTCCTAGGAGCTTACAATGTAATATACAATATACAGACTGCTCCTGAGGGCATGCAGAATAATGCACACCCTGACCAAGGAGCCTAGAATTAAATAAACAATATACAGACTGATCCTGAGGGCATGCAGAATAATGCACACCCTGTCCTAGGAGCTTACAGGCTGCTCCTGAGGGTATGCAGAATAATGCACACCCTGTCCTAGGAGTTTACAATCTAATATATAATATACAAACTGCTCCGGAGGGCATGCAGAATAATGTACACCCTGTCCTAGGAGCTTACAATCTAATATACAATATACTGACTGCTCCTGAGGGCATGCAGAATAATGTACACCCTGTCTTATGAGCTTACAATCTAATATACAATATACAGACTGCTCCTGAGGGCATGCAGAACAATGTACACCCTGTCATAGGAGCTTACAATCTAATATACAATATACAGACTGCTCCTGAGGGCATGCAGAATAATGTACACCCTGTCCTAGGAGCTTACAATCTAATAAACAATATACAGACTGCTTCTGAGGGCATGCAAAATAATGTACACCCTGTCCTAGGAGCTTACAATCTAATAAACAATATACAGACTGCTCCTGAGGGCATGCAGAATAATGTACACCCTGTCCTAGGAGCTTACAATGTAATATACAATATACAGACTGCTCCTGAGGGCATGCAGAATAATGCACACCCTGACCTAGGAGCTTACAATCAAATAAACAATATACAGACTGCTCCTGAGGGCATGCAGAATAATGCACACCCTGTCCTTGGAGCTTACAATCTAATATACAGGCTGCTCCTGAGGGCATGCAGAATAATGCACACCCTGTCCTAGGAGTTTACAATCTAATATATATTATACAAACTGCTCCGGAGGGCATGCAGAATAATGTACACCCTGTCCTATGAGCTTACAATCTAATATACAATATACAGACTGCTCCTGAGGGCATGCAGAATAATGCACACCCTGTCCTAGGAGCTTACAATCTAATATATAATATACAGACTGCTCCTGAGGGCATGCAGAATAATGTACACCCTGTCCTAGGAGCTTACAATCTAATATATAATATACAGACTGCTCATGAGGGCATGCAGAATAATGTACACCCTGTCCTAGGAGCTTACAATCTAATATACAATATACAGACTGCTCCTGAGGGCATGCAGAATAATGTACACCCTGTCGTAGGAGCTTACAATCTAATATACAATATACAGACTGCTCCTGAGGGCATGCAGAATAATGTACACCCTGTCCTAGTAGCATATAGCCTAATATATAATATATAGGCTGCTCCTGAGGGCATGGAGAATAATGTACACCCTCTTCTATGAGCTTACAATCTAATATATAATATACAAGCTGCTCCTGAGGGCATACAGAATAATGTACACTCTGTCCTAGGAGCTTACAATCTAATACACAATATACAGACTTCTCCTGAGGGCATGCAGAATAATGCACACCCTGTCCTAGGAGCTTACAATCTAATATACAATGTACAGACTGCTCCTGAGGGCATGCAGAATAATGTACACCCTGTCCTAGGAGGTTACAATCTAATATATAATATACCGACTGCTCCTGAGGGCATGCAGAATAATGTACACACTGTCCTAGGAGCTTACAATCTAATATACAATATACAGACTGCTCCTGAGGGCATTCAGAATAATGCACACCCTGTCCTAGGAGCTTACACTCTAATATACAATATACAGACTGCTCCTGAGGGCATGCAGAATAATGCACACCCTGTCCTAGCAGCTTACAGCCTAATATATAATATACAGGCTGCTCCTGAGGGCATACAGAATAACGTACACCCTGTCCTAGGAGATTACAATCTAATAGATAATATACAGGCTGCTCCTGAGGGCATGCAGAATAATGCACACCCTGTCCTAGGAGCTTACAATCTAATAAACAATATACAGACTGCTCCTGAGGGCATGCAGAATAAAGTACACCCTGTCCTAGGAGCTTACAATCTAATATACAATGTACAGACTGCTCCTGAGGGCAGGCAGAATAATGTACACCCTGTCCTAGGAGCTTACAATCTAATAAACAATATACAGACTGCTCCTGAGGGCATGCAGAATAATGTACACCCTGTCCTAGGAGCTTACAATCTAATATACAATATACAGACTGCTCCTGAGCGCATTCAGAATAATGCACACCCTGTCCTAGGAGCTTACAGCCTAATATATAATATACAGGCTGCTCCTGAGGGCATACAGAATAACGTACACCCTGTCCTAGGAGATTACAATCTAATAGATAATATACAGGCTGCTTCTGAGGGCATGCAGAATAATGCACACCCTGTCCTAGGAGCTTACAATCTAATGAACAATATACAGACTGCTCCTGAGGGCATGCAGAATAAAGTACACCCTGTCCTAGGAGCTTACAATCTAATATACAATGTACAGACTGCTCCTGAGGGCAGGCAGAATAATGTACACCCTGTCCTAGGAGCTTACAATCTAATAAACAATATACAGACTGCTCCTGAGGGCATGCAGAATAATGTACACCCTGTCCTAGGAGCTTACAATCTAATATACAATATACAGACTGCTCCTGAGCGCATTCAGAATAATGCACACCCTGTCCTAGGAGCTTACACTCTAATATACAATATACAGACTGCTCCTGAGGGCATGCAGAATAATGCACACCCTGTCCTAGCAGCTTACAGCCTAATATATAATATACAGGCTGCTCCTGAGGGCATACAGAATAACGTACACCCTGTCCTAGGAGATTACAATCTAATAGATAATATACAGGCTGCTTCTGAGGGCATGCAGAATAATGCACACCCTGTCCTAGGAGCTTACAATCTAATGAACAATATACAGACTGCTCCTGAGGGCATGCAGAATAAAGTACACCCTGTCCTAGGAGCTTACAATCTAATATACAATGTACAGACTGCTCCTGAGGGCAGGCAGAATAATGTACACCCTGTCCTAGGAGCTTACAATCTAATAAACCATATACAGACTGCTCCTGAGGGCATGCAGAATAATGTACACCCTGTCCTAGGAGCTTACAATCTAATATACAATGTACAGACTGCTCCTGAGGGCATGCAGAATAATGTACACCCTGTCCTAGGAGCTTACAATCTAATAAACAATATACAGACTGCTCCTGAGGGCATGCAGAATAATGCACACCCTGTCCTAGGAGCTTACAATCTAATATATACAATATACAGACTGCTCCTGAGGGCATGCAGAATAATGTACACCCTATCCTAGGAGCTTACTATCTAATATACAATATACAGACTGCTCCTGAGGGCATGCAGAATAATGCACACCCTGACCTAGGAGCTTACAATCAAATAAACAATATACAGACTGCTCCTGAGGGCATGCAGAATAATGCACACCCTGTCCTAGGAGCTTACAATCTAATATACAGGCTGCTCCTGAGGGCATGCAGAATAATGCACACCCTGTCCTAGGAGTTTACAATCTAATATATAATATACAGACTGCTCCGCAGGGCATGCAGAATAATGTATACCCTGTCCTAGGAGCTTACAATCTAATATACAATATACAGACTGCTCCTGAGGGCATGCAGAATAATGTACACCCTGTCATAGGAGCTTACAATTTAATATACAATATACAGACTGCTCCTGAGGGCATGCAGAATAATGTACACCCTGTCCTAGGAGCTTACAATCTAATATATAATATACAGACTGCTCCTGAGGGCATGCAGAATAATGTACACCCTGTCCTAGGAGCTTACAATCTAATATATAATATACAGACTGCTCCTGAGGGCATGCAGAATAATGTACACCCTGTCCTAGGAGCTTACAATCTAATATACAATATACAGACTGCTCCTGAGGGCATGCAGAATAATGTACACCCTGTCCTAGGAGCTTACAATCTAATATACAATATACAGACTGCTCCTGAGGGTATGCAGAATAATGCACACCCTGTCCTAGGAGCTTACAATCTAATATATAATATATAGACTGCTCCTGAGGGCATGCAGAATAATGCACACCCTGTCCTAGGAGCTTACAATCTAATATACAGGCTGCTCCTGAGGGCATGCAGAATAATGCACACCCTGTCCTAGGAGCTTACAATCTAATATACAATATACAGACTGCTCCTGAGGGCATGGAGAATAATGTACACCCTGTCCGAGTAGCTTACAATCTAATATACAGTATACAGACTGCTCCTGAGGGCATGCAGAATAATGTACACCCTGTCCTAGGAGCTTACAATCTAATATACAATATACAGACTGCTCCTGAGGGCATGCAGAATAATGCACACCCTGTCCTAGGAGCTTACAATCTAATATACAATATACAGACTGCTCCTGAGGGCATGCAGAATAATGTACACCCTGTCCTAGGAGCTTACAATCTAATATATAATATACAGGCTGCTCCTGAGGGCATGCAGAATAATGCACACCCTGTCCTAGGAGCTTACAATCTAATATATAATATATAGACTGCTCCTGAGGGCATGCAGAATAATGCACACCCTGTCCTAGGAGCTTACAATCTAATATACAGGCTGCTCCTGATGGCATGCAGAATAATGCACACCCTGTTCTAGGAGTTTACAATCTAATATATAATATACAGACTGCTCCGGAGGGCATGCAGAATAATGTACACCCTGTCCTAGGAGCTTACAATCTAATATACAATATACAGACTGCTCCTGAGGGCATGCAGAATAATGCACACCCTGTCCTAGGAGCTTACAATCTAATATACAATATACAGACTGCTCCTGAGGGCATGCAGAATAATGTACACCCTGTCCTAGGAGCTTACAATCTAATATACAATATACAGACTGCTCCTGAGGGCATGTGGAATAATGTACACCCTGTCCTAGGAGCTTAGAATCTAATATATACAATATACAGACTGCTCCTGAGGGCATGCAGAATAATGCACACCCAGTCCTAGGAGATTACAATCTAATATACAATATACAGGCTGCTCCTGAGGGCATGCAGAATAATGTACACCCTGTCCTAGGAGCTTACAATCTAATATACAATATATAGACTGCTCCTGAGGGCATGCAGAATAATGTACACCCTGTCCTAGGAGCTTACAATCTAATATACAATATACAAACTGCTCCTGAGGGCATGCAGAATAATGTACACCCTGTCTTAGGAGCTTACAATCTAATATACAATATACAGACTGCTCCTGAGGGCATGCAGAATAATGTACACCCTGTCCTAGGAGCTTACAATCTAATATACAATATACAGACTGCTCCTGAGGGCATGCAGAATAATGCACACCCTGTCCTAGGAGCTTACAATCTAATATACAATATACAGACTGCTCCTGAAGGCATACAGAATAATGTACACCCTGTCCTAGCAGCTTACAATCTAATATACAATATACAGACTGCTCCTGAGGGCATGCAGAATAATGCACACCCTGTCCTAGGAGCTTACAGTCTAATATACAATATACAGACTGCTCCTGAGGGCATACAGAATAATGTACACCCTGTCCTAGGAGCTGACAATCTAATATACAATATACAGACTGCTCCTGAGGGCATGCAGAATAATGCACACCCTGTCCTAAGAGCTTACAGTCTAATATACAATATACAGGCTGCTCCTGAGGGCATGTGGAATAATGTACACCCTGTCCTAAGAGCTTACAGCCTAATATATAATATACAGACTGCTCCTGAGGGCATGCAGAATAATGTACACCCTGTCCTAGGAGCTTACAATCTAATATACAATATACAGGCTGCTCCTGAGGGCATGTGGAATAATGCACACCCTGTCCTAGGAGCTTACAATCTAATATACAGGCTGCGCCTGATGGCATGCAGAATAATGCACACCCTGTCCTAGGAGCTTACAATCTAATATACAATATCCGAATGTAGCTTACCGAGGGGTGGCTACGGTGGAGCGGGGTCACAGGAGGCCGGTGTCGGCGGGCCCTGGGATCTCATAAGATGTCTGCGCCGGTGAGCAGAGTAACTTTTCCCATTGATTACCCTGCAGTGGGCTTTTTTAAAATGGACGCTGGACGCGGCGCATGCATCTCCCGAGATCTCAATCTGCGCATTCGTCTCCTCCAGCAGCCATTTTCTCAAAGTCTACTGCAGGGCAATCTATAGGAAAGGGTACTCTGCTCACCGGTGCCGATATCTCCTGCCGCCGCCGGCCCCTGAAGCAGCGGCCCTGTCTCTGGTGACCCCGCTCCGCTGCCGCCGCCCCCTGGTGAACTACTGTTAAATAGACTATAAGAGGCACCACCATTTTATTTAAAAAAATGATTTTCCACCCCAAAATTTGGGGTGCATCTTATGGTCCAGTGCGTCTTATAGTCTGCAAAATATGGTAATTGCAATGCAAGTCTATGCGTCTGTGGAAAAATTGGACTGCACGTTGACATCTGAGTGTGGTTCGATTTTCACCGACTGACAGAAGGGAGAAGATGAGAAACCTTTTGTTTCTCCTCTCCATGTCCGAGATAAACTGATACCACTCTGATCAAAGTCTGATTAGAGTCTGTAACTCTATTACACCAGTTGCCTCAATTTTGCTCATTATATCCTGTGGTTCCAGTTCTGGTCTTCCTGCTGCCATCAAGCCACTACGTTCTCCGTTGTTTCTGCTCGGCCATCCTGCTGCGCCACCGTCATCTGTCCGTGCTTCATTACTGCTGCTCATCTGAACTAGATGAGACATAACACCTATCATTACAAAAAAGAGGATTAAATGATAGGTCCTATTTAAGGAATCATCCTGATGCACAAGAGAGAACACGTCACTCAGAGATGTTTGCTGAGATTTTTTAGGGGTAAATGGTGAAGTTCTAAACTTCACCACAAACTCCCCACAGTTACACAATGTGTGAATAGGGCCTTAGTGTTAAGTGAAGAGCTTCCTTCATAGACTTGTGACACGCCCTGGGGGGATGGGGATGACTCGGTACCCGGGTCTTTGCCTGCTGGCCTTTGGGGATGTCGCGGTGGTTGGCTCCCGGGCCCGTACACTGGGGTCAGCTTTAAAAAGGGGATTGTTTGTAAATTTTTATGAAAGTTCGTGACGCCACCTGTGGTGTCTGGTGAGGATCACCAGCGCTGCAGCAGTCCACTGAGGCCGGTGTTGTGGCAGCTTAGATGGTATCGCTCCCCACAGGTGGAGCAGGGCCTCAGGGCAGCGTACGAGGGGGGATGCAGGACAGAGGGGACCCAGCCGGGTCAGAGAAAGAACGGGGATGGACACGGTAGTCACTTCAGTACCTTTTACTGGTGGTAGTTCAGGCACATCCCGGAGCACTGTAGGGTGTAGGGTGCATATCAGGATCCTTCCCAATGAGCGGGTGTAGGGCCTCCTGTTTCTTGCCTCTGCGTAGTAAGTTTCTGACCTGCCTGGAGCTAGGCCTAACTTTATCTCTGTCCTGCACCGCCTTCTCTTGGAGCACACGCTCCCAGTTTACGGGGCCTATGTTTCTCCAAGCTCTGTTACGTATCAGCTCTCTAGTGAACCTGGGACCTGTAGTTCTCCAGGGATTCCGGTTATGCCTTACTGGGTCTTAGAGATCCCGGTAAGCTCGGACCTGGTGTCCGGTAAATTCAACGGGGTGAGCTGGTTAAGCTCCTCTGCCCCCTAGTGTTATGATCTGTAACATAAACTAAGGAAAGAATGGGAAAAGCTGTCCCTACAGTAAGACTAAGCTGGATCCCTACGATGTAGTGGGCAGCCTGTTCCTTGTGAACAGACCCGCCTTCGTCCTCGGCTAGTCTGAACGGAGACCTATAGAATAAAGGGAGGGGTCCCTAAAAGAACTAAGGACTGGGACAAAAATGTGACACCTCCTAACAGAAGTTGTTGCAGAGCAAAAAGACAAACTGACAAAAAGTACTAGAGGTCCCAGAGGACCAAGCAAACTAGACAGAAATAGGCACCGAAGCACCTGGCTAGAGAGACAGGCAAAAAACACTGAAGTCCAGCAAAGCCAGAAGGGTGGGGCTGGAATATATAGGCAGCTGGTCACGTCACTGCAAAACACAAGATAGCAAAAACTAACAGGAGGGTTCTAACAGTACCCCCTCTTCTATGAGGATCCTCCGGATCCTCCAGGCCCAGGCCTATCAGGAAACCTCCTGTGGAAAGCTTTAACAAGCATAGGAGCAGAGACATCATCCGTCCTTACCCAGGAGTTGTCTTCGGGACCAAAACCCTTCCAGGAGACAAGATACTTTAATATCCCTCTATGCCATCTTGAATTCAAAATACGAGAGATTTCATATTCACCGTCTTCCACCACAGGAGGAACTGTGACAGTGGCATCCCTATTAGAAACGTCAGCCTTTTTCAACAAGGAAACATGAAACACAGGATTAATCTTCCAGGAAGTAGGGACATCCAACCTGACAGTAGATGGGTTAACAACCTGAAGCACTTTAAATGGACCCACAAACTTAGGACCCAGTTTTTTAGAGGGAATCCTCAACCGCAAGTTCTTCGAGGACAACCAAACCATGTCACCCACAGTAAACAAAACCTCTTTACGTTTCCTGTCAAAATACTTCTTGGACTTCTTGTTAGCCTCTTGCAGGTTACAACGTACATTAGTCCAAACTCTCTCCAAATCACCGGAAAAATTCTCCTACTCCGGCAACGCCGACCCCAATTTGGAGAACGAACCAAAAGACGGATGTCTCCCAGTGCAACTAAAAAAAGGAGAACACCCAGCAGAGGAGGATATATGATTGCTAAGAGCAAATTCTGCGAGAGGCAGAAACTCAGACCACACCTCTTGATTGTCCGCCACAAAACAAAGCAAAAACTGTTCAACATCCTGGTTCTTTCTTTCAGTCTATCCATTAGACTCAGGATGATAACCAGACGAAAATGACAAATGGACTCCCAACCTGTCACAAAAAGCACGTCAAAAGCGAGCCACAAACTGAGGTCCTCTATCAGAAACAATATCCGTGGGAACGCCATGGAGCTTGACAATCTCCTTAAAAAACGCCTTAGCGAGTGTCTTGGCACAGGGCAACTTAATGAATGGAACCAAATGACACATCTTACTAAAAAGGTCTACGACCACCCAGATGACAGTAAAACACTCAGACACAGGAAGATCAGCAATAAAATCCATAGAGAGATGTGTCCAAGGCGCACTAGGAACCTCCAGAGAGCAAAGCAACCCCACAGCAGCAGTATGTGAAGCCTTTGACATAGCACACACAGTACACTGACGCACCCACTTGATGACTTCCTTCTGCCATCCAGGCCACCAAAAACTGCGACTGATCAGTCTCTTAGTCTCCGAAACTCCTGGATGATCTGACAACCGAGACTCATGACACTCCACAAACAAATCTCTCCTAAAGGCTCTAGGCACGAACAACCTCCCATAGGGAGTGTTAGATGGAGCATCATTTTGAGCATTCAGAATCCCATTCTCCAAATCAGAGTCCAATGCCGCCACCACAACTCCTTTCTGCAAAATGCTCTCCTCCTCCTCGGCACCGACCGTAGGAGAGAAGCTGCGAGATAAAGCATCGGCTTTAACATTCTTAGTACCAGGAATATAGGTAACAGAAAAATGAAACCGAGAAAAAAAAAGTGCCCACCTAGCTTGACGGGCATTCAAGCGCTTGGCAGCATCCAGAAAGATCAAATTCTTATGATCTGTGAAAACCTGAATAGGAAATCTAGCGCCTTCCAAAAAATGACGCCAGTGTTCAAACGCAAGTTTAATAGCCAGAAACTCCCGATTTCCAACATCATAATTCAGTTCGGCTTCCGAAAACTTTTTCAAAAAGAAGGCACAAGGATGTACTCCACCTTTGTTCTCCCGAGACAAAACTGCTCCGATCCCCACCGATGAAGCATCGACCTCGACCAAAAAAGGTTTGGTCTCATCAGGCTGTATAAGGATAGGGGCAGAACTGAACCTCTCTTTGAGATACTCAAACGCTTCAATGGCTTCAGTAGTCCACTGGACCGTATTCGCACCTTTCCTGGTGAGATCGGTTAGAGGTTTAACAATTACAGAAAAATTCTTAATGAATTTCCTGTAATAACTGTCAAAACCCAAAAACCTCTGTATAGATTTCAAACCAATAGGCCTAGGCCATTCCTGCACAGCCTGAACCTTCACAGGGTCCATCTCAAAGCCCTCGCTGGAGACAATGCAGCCCAAAAAACTAATTTTCTGCTCAGCGAACTCACATTTCTCCAGCTTAGCAAAGAGTGAATTATCACTCAATAACTGTAAAACTTCACGTACACTCTGCCAATGGGACTCTAGATCTGGTGAATAAATCAAAATGTCATCCAAATACACAACCACATTCTTACCAATCAAAGGTCTCAGGATGTCATTAATAAGGTTCTGAAAAAATGCAGGTGCATTGGTAAGACCAAAAGGCATCACCAGATTCTCAAAGTGACCTACCGGAGTGTTAAAAGCAGTTTTCCATTCATCACCCTCCTTCACACGTAACAAATTGTATGCCCCTCGGAGATCAATTTTTGAGAACCACTTGGCTCCCACTAACTGGTTAAACAAGTCAGGAATTAACGGCAATGGGTAGGAATTGCGTACGGTAATCTTATTAATTTCACGAAAAACCAGACATGGACGTAAACCGCTGTCCTTTTTTTTAACAAAGAAGAATCCGACTGCCACAGGCGACTTAGAAGGTTTAATGTGACCAGCAGCCAGGCTGGTCTGTATTTATTCCTCCAAGGCCTTTGTCGTCACTGAATTTTGGGTCTTCTATCCTTTGGATTACGAGCTCGGAGAGAATGAAGACACAGGACAGGATGTTTGTGTCTAAACATACTCTAAAAACTTTATTACAAAACACAGGGCTAATATACACCCTAAAGGCAGGAAACGGATTTGCCATATATGGTTCGATTATACAGTTTAGCTGAACAAGCGAAAAAAGCTAGTTTCTGTATGCTTTAAAATATTTAATTAGACTTATCTAGTTAGCAAGGTCATTTCATCTTTCTGCAAGAACACATTATTGCTACAAGAAGAAACATCTGGCCAGGGAGAATCACTTTATCTTCTCCCAAAGACACGCTATTGATACAAGAAGGAACATTCATAGCTGTTGTTTTCACCTAAAATAACTGTCAGACTTATATAGCATAGATGGGGCCCTTAAACTTGAGGGACTCCATCTTCTGCTATAACATTCCATTCTTTTGTTCCTTCATTTATCAATACGAATTTCTATGTTTTCTTTTAGTACAACGCTAAATACACATTAAAAAAAGCTTAAAAACCAAATAAACCGCAAGACACATTAGCAAAACCTGTAAAATAGCTTGTACTATACCAGCCAACCATCCACCAATACCTTTAAACCAATTTGCGGGATTTAGAAAGGAAAATCTCTGTGTGGAATTATTGGCCAAAGTATCTGAACAGTTCACTCAAAAGTTTATCTCTTCCCATGAGACCGGGACAGCGAGAAAGTGTATGCTAGTGGACGTCACAGGGGCATGTGTACATATCCAACAATTAGCAATGGTCTGGTTTTGCTCCTTTAGTCCATCGATTAGAGCAAGATGGTGTCTAATGAATCTATTGTCGTCTCCATCCATGGTGCCTAACCTAGTCCATGCACCTGTGGTCGCAAGTATGCAGGTAAGTATAAACAATGTCAGCATTCTTTGTCCGCTGGTTCTCCTAGTATCTTTTTGCAATGGGACGCGTGGATCCAGGTCTCTTTTCCCTCTAGCTTAACGGCTGTACTTGTGGTCAGCAGAACTTGAAAGGGTCCGTTGCCAAACAATATCTCATATGGAGAGAGTCCAGTCTTTCTATTAGGCGTGTATCTTACTGAAAACAGAGCAAGTGGTAAACAGTCCGGCCATGGTTTTTCTGTCTCAGCCATGGCTTTCTGAATTTTTAATTTCAATGTCCCATTCAGTCTTTCCACTTTACCACTACTTTGTGGGTGATATGGGGTATGGAATGCTTGTTGAATTCCTAGAGCTGACATGACTTCATTCATTATTTCACCTGTGAAGTGTGTACCTCTGTCACTCTCAATTACCTCTGGTACCCCATACCTGCAGACCACCTCCGCAAGCAGTTTCTTTGCGGTTGCCGCAGCCGTGGCTTTGGCAATCGGGAAAGCCTCTGGCCATCCTGAGAACAAATCAATACAGACCAACACATATTCCCATGATCCTGACTTTGGCAGCTGAATATAATCAATTTGCAGTCTCTGGAATGGATAGAGGGGCCGGGGGGGTGTGTTTGGGTGGTGTTTTAACTACTCTACCCTGATTATGTGTAGCACATATCATGCACCCTTGTACCAGGTTTTCAATACAGGTGGAGAATCCTGGTGCCACCCAATGTTTCTGCATCACACTCATCACACCCGTTTTAGATTGGTGTGTCGGCCCATGTAGTATCTGGGCAGCTGCTGGGTACAGTGCCCTTGGAAGGCATCGTCGTGTCCCTTTCCCCCATACCCCATTTGCTTCATTCAGGCATGCACCTTCCTTTAACCACTTATCAACCTCCTCCTTTTGAGCCTGAGCCTGCATTTGGGATAAGATGTCATCTGACACAAAGGGGTTTTTAGGGGCACTTAACTGACATACTGTTGACCCTTGTTGCGGCTTACAGGCTGCTGTTTTTGCCGCTGCATCTGCCATCGCGTTTCCTCTGCTTACCTGGTCGGTGCGTCTGGTATGTGCTCTTACCTTTATGACAGCTACTTGTTTAGGTAGTTGTAGCGCATCAATTAACTGCTGGACCGCATCAGCATTCTTAATGGGGTGTCCTGCTGCCGTCAGGAAACCTTTTGACTTCCATATTGGACCAAAATCATGCGATATACCGAATGCGTACCTAGAATCTGTGTAAATGTTAACAATACTACCTTCCGCTAGTTTACAGGCCTCGGTTAGGGCCCTAAGTTCAGCTTCTTGAGCCGACTGGTGTGGGAGCATTGGTTCTGCCTTGATTACTGCATTGAGGGAGACAACTGCATATCCAGTATGGAAGGTACCTGAATCGTCCTGATGACGGGATCCATCTACAAAAAATTCAAAATCTGCATTTTGTAATTCATGTTCAAATACAGTAGGTAAACCTGCCGTTTCTTGTGCCATCATTTGTACACAGTCATGAGGAACTTCCTCTCTTGGATCTTCCTTATAAAGCACAGTACCTGACTCCTCCTTTAGATCCGAGAGAGGTAACAAAGTTGCTGGGTTCAGAGTAGTACACCTCTGTAAAGAAACATTGGGAGACATTAACAGTGCACATGGTAACCTGAGATGACGTGCTGCTGAGAGGTGAGCGGGTTGCACTTGATTCAATATAGTGTAGACATCATGAGGTGTTAGAACGGTGAGCGGGTGGTCAAGAACAATGTCTGCGGATTTATGGAGTAATAGTCCAACAGCATGCAGAGCACGTACGCAGGATGGTGCACCTCTGGCTACCGCATCCAATCTGCCACTAAAGTAGGCAACAGGTCTCTGATTATCACCGTGTGTTTGAGTTAAAACTCCTGCTGCATGTCCAGCTTGTTCATGAAGGTACAGAGTAAATGGGAGCTCATAATTAGGGGTACCCAAAGCTGGAGCGGCCAAAATACGGTTCTTGAGAGAATAAAAACAGTCTATTGCCTCTGGTGTTAGTACAAAAGGTGTTGGAGTAAGACAGTCATAGAGGGGCTGCATCAAAATAGAGATGGCATGAATCCACTGTCTGCAATAGGAAACAAGTCCAAGAAAAGTTCTGAGGGCTGCAACATTAATGGGGACGGTGAATGCCTGTACTGCTTGTTTGCGTGCATTTGTTAAATGACGAGCTCCTGGTGTAATGTAATGTCCCAAAAAGGTGACTGAAGATTTACAAAACTGAAGCTTATCTTTCGATGCCTTGCAGCCAGCGTGATAGAGAAACAACATAAGCGATATAGTTGCACTATGACATTGTTTCCTGGAGGGGGCACAAATGAGCAGGTCATCGACATATTGCAAAACAACGATATGTGGTTCAGACCATCCCTCCAGTATTTCCTGCAGACTTGCAGTGTACATTGTGGGTGAATTCTGGGCACCCTGTGGCAACACTGTCCATGTATATTGACTACCCTGGAATGTGAAAGCAAACAGGTACTGGCAGTCAGGATGTAATGGTACACTGAAAAATGCATTTGCCAAATCAACCACTGAAAAGCAAAGAGAGTTAGAAGGTATCTGTGACAGAAGAGTATGCGGGTTGGGCACAACTGGTGTTAGAAGTTCTGTGGCTTTGTTAACCAACCGGAGGTCATGGACCATTCTATATGCGGCTGGTTGTCCTGGCACACTCTTTTTCTTTACTGGGAACAGGGGAGTGTTGCAAGGGGACTGGGTTTTGACTAGGACTCCTCTCTGTAGTAATTTTTGGACCTGCTGGGCTATGGCATTCTCCTGAGCCGAGCTAAGGGGATACTGCCTCTGTTGAGGCAAGATGGCTCCTGGTTTTAATTTCACCATTACTGGTTGAACTCTTAACCTACCAACATCTGTTTTGTCTGAGGCCCAAAAATCATGTGGTACAGCATGCTCTAATATCAGGGGAAACTCATTTGTCTCTTCTATGCTGGCAATATCTAGTGACATAATTTTGCAAAGGGTACTTGGTTTTAAACCTGGGGTCATGGTGACAGTGCCATCGGGATGATACTCAATATGTGCTTGTAATTGGGACAACACATCATTTCCCAATAGATTTCATTGGCCTTGGGGCGACACCATGAGCTGGCTATGTACAGTAGCTCCTTGAATTTGCAGGGGAATTCTCTTAGTGACAGGGAGCAGGACAGACGGGGAATTGAAGGGGGTGGCAATGACATGATGTGAAAAATCAGTGTCAGTATATGGCCAATCACCTTGCGTAATTACTGAATTGTCGGCCCCCGTATCTACTTGGAAATCGATTTCATGTCCCCCTGGTAGGTTCACCTGCACTATACAACTGGGAGTTGGGGGTAAGGAGATGAGGGGGTTCATGTGCAAGCTACCCTCATCCTATGGGGGCGTTGTTTGGTCGGCTGGAGGACCCATACTCTGAGCATTTGGATACGGGTTGGTCCTACAGTTCTTTCTAAAATGTCCTGGCTTTTTACATCCGTAACACAGTTTCTGTCCTCCTCCTTCAGTCCGTCCTCTGCCTCTGTTGTTTCTGGGGGTCGTCTCTACTATATGTATTCTGGCAGCTCTTTTTGCCTGCGCTATGTCATGCTGTGCCCCCTGAGCTATTCTAGCTAAATCTTCTGCCTTCACTGATCTCCAGTCCGGTCTACTTGCTTTTACCTTCTCTGCAATCTCTTTCTTTAGTCCATTCATGAAAGCACTTGCTAATACCCTCTCACTAGTCTTATTCCCGGGGTTGAACCCCATTTCTGACCAGGTTTTCTTTAGTGCATAGAAATAATCCTTAGGACCTTCCTCCTTCCCCTGCACTCTATCTTCTAGTGTAACTTGCTTTTCTGCTTGCCTATCTTTACATGCTTTTACCAACGCTTTTGCGTACAGAACCCCGGCTGCTGCATCATTAGCCTCCGCTACATCAGGGCCTGTTCTACTGTCATATTGTTTATAAGTTTCGTCCGTCAGTCTGTCATACCGAGCTTCATCTGCCAATTTCCCTTTAATTACCCCCTGCAGATCTATTCTAGTGGCATGATACGTATCCTGTATGGTGGTGATGATTCTAGCAAAACCCATAGGGGACTGGGATGGGTCTGGCAGCTGGGAGATCAGTGCCAACTGCTCTGAAGGACTCCATGGTCTATACATTAACATTGTGCGAGCTTCCTGACCTGGAACCACTGCATCCCCCCCTGCTGCTGCTGGTGCTGCTCCCGGTGCTCCTGGCACAACTACCGTCCTCATTGGGAATAGACTAGCTGGGTGGGGTCTCGGTCCTCCACATGCCACACAGATGTCTACTGTCAAGGGATTCTGCTGTCCACATCTGGGGCAAACCCAACATTTAGGTTCCTGGGAATTCTGATACTGGGGTGGGGGTGACGTCGGGAGCGGACAGGGAGGAAAATCTGTCATTCCAGTTTGTCAGTCTGTAACGTCCGTCTCCTAATTCTTCAATCTTTCCTTCAAAATAAGCGCATGCATTCATCCATACATCTACTGTCCCTAACAGACCCTTATCTTTCAGCCATCCATGATAGGAGTTAAAAAAGGACTTCCATTTCTCTCCATTCATCTCTCCATTCTCATTCATTCCCGCTTTACACAATATTTTGTCAATTCCAATCAGTGCCTGTTTCCCTTCTCTGCGTACCACTAAGTCTTTGGCTATAATGCCTTCCTTGGCATTTTGGTTCCCCATTTTTTTTCGGTTCTCCTCACCTAGAAGAGACTCCTCAGTCACTTAGACAATGGTCACTTAGACAATGGGCCACAAAGGTTTCTGAACCATTCCACTACTAGCCTCTCTAGGACTTATACGCCAACCAGAAAAACAGACCAAAAACACCAATCCCGGGACACATCCACAACACAATCATTGGATCCATACTTTCATTCTTAAATTCTTCCAAAGGATAGAAGGCAGGACTGATCTGAGGGGATTCTACTGGTTCAAAGGGACCTGAGCCAGACAACAATCTGTGAATTACCTGGGGAGCCGACCGCTCGGGGGTGAGGGAGTCTCTTCTATGCAGTGATATAATTAGGTAGAATATAACAGTTATTCTTACCTCAGCGCTGTATATATCACCAACAGAGAGCTTCACTCTTCCCACGTCTCGGACCGGTCGAGCACCCCTGGGTAGATTAACTCAAGGTCCCTGTTCGAGGCGCCAGCTGTCGTCACTGAATTTTGGGTCTTCTATCCTTTGGATTACGAGCTCGGAGAGAATGAAGACACAGGACAGGATGTTTGTGTCTAAACATACTCTAAAAACTTTATTACAAAACACAGGGCTAATATACACCCTAAAGGCAGGAAACGGATTTGCCATATATGGTTCGATTATACAGTTTAGCTGAACAAGCGAAAAAAGCTAGTTTCTGTATGCTTTAAAATATTTAATTAGACTTATCTAGTTAGCAAGGTCATTTCATCTTTCTGCAAGAACACATTATTGCTACAAGAAGAAACATCTGGCCAGGGAGAATCACTTTATCTTCTCCCAAGGACACGCTATTGATACAAGAAGGAACATTCATAGCTGTTGTTTTCACCTAAAATAACTGTCAGACTTATATAGCATAGATGGGGCCCTTAAACTTGAGGGACTCCATCTTCTGCTATAACACCTTTCTTTCAGGGATAGTCAGATTAAACAAGCGACTTTTGGGAAGAGTAGCACCCGGAACAAACTCAATGGCGCAATCATAATCCCTATGAGGAGGTAAAACTTGCGACTCCTCCTCCGAAAAAACCCTCCAAAAATCTTGAATAGGTACAGGTAATTCCACTTTTTCCACAGCCGCAGAGCGACCATTACAACATTTATCATAGCACTTCAGACTCCAAGACTTAATCACATTAGTAGACCAGTCCAATAAAGGATTGTGCAGTTTTAACCAAGGCAATCCTAGAACAACTGGAGAGGGTAAATTATCCAAAACAACCAAGTCCAAAATTTCTTGGTGAACTCCATTGATAGTGAGAGGAAATGCAGCAACCTTGTGAGTAATACATTTCAAAGGAGTGTTATCAATTGCAACCACAGAAATAGGTGATGACAAAGGTTTGGATTTCAATTTAAGGTTTTCCAAAAACCCTTTATCAATCACATTAAGTGCTGAACCACACTCCACAAATACCTGAAATTCAATCAAATCTCCCTGCAGAGTAGTACACCCAAAAAGGAACACTCCTGCAGAGCGTAAACAAGCTATACGGGCGTAACTGACATTTTTTTTTTCTTTACTTAAACGACGCTCACAATACTTAATCACATGGTCACCTTTACCACAATAAAGACACAATCCCTCGGCGAATCTCCGGTCTTTTTCCTGAGGACGGAGTAACATCCCCCCAACCTCAATCGGTTCCCCGCCGTCAGAGCAGATTTTCTGGGGACTAGGACCTGACATTACAGGAGTCTTTACCTCATTGAGCCTGCACCTCAGTCTCCTGTCTATACGAACAGCTACCTGCATAGCCTCCTGCAGAGTCTCAGGTGCAGGGAATGCAATTAGCAAATCCTTAACCCTTTCACTCAGACCAGCAAGAAATAACCATCTCAGCGCCGAATCATTCCACTTAACTTCTGAAGCCCATCTCCAGAAGTGTGTGCAATAATTTTCAACATCATCAGACCCCTGATTCAAACGTTTAAGTTCTGATTCAGCAGATGAGATTCGATCAGGATCGTCATATAATAGCCCCATAGCAGAAAAAAATTCTTCAACAGAACTTAAACAAGGATCATTAGGCGGGAGAGAAAAGGCCCAACCCTGTGGTTCTTTGCGCAAAAGTGACATAATAAAACCAATGCGTTGTGATTCATTCCCAGAGGATCTTGGTCTCAAACGAAAATATAACAAACAAGCATTTTTAAAGGAAAAAAAATCTTGCTGTTTACCATAAAAAACGTCAGGCAGTCCTACCTTTGGTTCCACAAAATGCGCTCCAGGACAGCTACTCACGTGTTGCTGAAGCTCGGCCACCTCCAGAGACAATCCTGCAGGCGTTGAGCCAACTCCTGGACGGAAACCATACTGATCCCCAAATTTCTTTCCTTTTAGTTTTTTTTTTGGGCTGGACTTACTGTTGTGATCTGCAACAAGAACTAAGGAAAGATAGGGGAAAGCTGTCCCTACAGTAACACTAAGCTGAATCCCTACGATGTAGCGGGCTGCCTGTTCCTAGTGAACAGACCCACCTTCGTCCTCGGCTAGCCTGAACGAAGACCTATAGAAATAAGGGAGGGGTCCCTAAAGAACTAAGGACTGGGACAAAAATGGGACACCTCTGAAACAGAAATTGTTGTAGAACACAAAAAACAAACTGACAAAAAGTACTAGAGGTCCAAGAGGACCAAGCAAACTAACAGAGATAGGCACCGAAGCTCCTGGCTAGCAAAACAGTCAAACAACACTGAAGTCCAGCAAAGCCAGAAGGGAGGAGCTGGAATATATAGGCAGATGGTCACGTGACCGCAAAACACAAGATAGCAAAAACTAACAGGAGGGTTCTAACAATGTGCCCACGATGCAGAAACGCTCCGTATTTTTCCTGAGCATTTCTGCATCTCCCCTGGCAGAAAAAACGCATGCGGATTGTACATGCGGATTGTACATGCGTTTTTCCTGCCAGGGACATGCGGATGTGAAGCGTTCTTCACATGCATTTCCGCATGCGGGTTGACAAGCGCTTTCCAAGCGATTTTAGCATCACTTGGAAAGTGCTTGACAACTTGGTCACACTATATAAATCCATGCAAACAGCATGGATTTATATAGTGTGACCCGAGAAAATGTCAAAAAATAAAAAATAAATATAGACTTACCTTCCGATGGCCCCCGGTGTCTAGCTTCACCGTCCCGGCTGCCGGCAGATCATGTTACACTGAAGGACCTGCCGACGTCAGTGTCGCGTGACCCGTCACATGACTATGGCGTCAGCGCAGGTCCTTCAGTCCATCGCGAACTGCCGGCATGAGAGGAGGAGCGCATCGGGGGCCGCCAGAAGGTAAAAAATAAATAAATATTTATTTTATTCTTTTTTTTTTACAGTTTTCTATGGTACCCGGGTCCGGAGGAGAGTCTCCTCTTCTCTAGACCTGGGTTCGATCCACACATTAGAACGCATGGAATGCGCATCTACATATACAGTGATGCGTAATCCATGCGATCTAATGCAAGTCAATGGCGGCGAAAAAGCAGCACTTCCGCAAAATAATTGGTAGTGCTGCGTTTTTTTCCGCAATGATAATCCGCAGCGGAAATTTCCGCAGCATGTGCACAGCACAAGCGGATTATCATTGGGGAACATGGCAGGCCTTCTACCATGTGTTTTTTAAGCGTTTATGCAGCTTTTTTGCCGCTGCGGGAAAGCTTAAAAACGCATCGTGGGCACACAGCCTTAAGGAGACCAATCTCTGTGATGGGGGAAGGGCACTAAAATAGTGTATGTCCTACACAACAAACTACCTGATAGAAGACTGAAGACCGGGACACAGAGCCACCGAATACAAGAGACACAAGCAGTGTCTGACTGGTGCCAGGGGCCCCCACTATCCAACTCTAGGGCCCCACTTCTCAACTACATGCAAATGTGACATTATCCTCAATCACAAATGTATATAACAATGAACTGGGTAGATTGGTAAATGAATAAGATGCTACCTTTGTCTGCACATAGTGAGTAAAGTTTATTGTGCCAAGTACTGCTCATATAAGAGGGTGGTGGCCACTCTGCACAGGGGCCCACTGGAGGATTCTCCTGTCGGCCAGTCCAAGCCTGAGCACAGAGCTGGCACAAAAATGCTCCCATCCCATCCAAAGTTCTGGCCAGAAGTGGTCTTCATGGAAGAATTGTAATCAAAAACAATATCTTAGTCATAGAAACAAGGGTGCAGAAAAATGGCAGCCTTGGCTATGGACTAATGAGCAAAAATGTGAAATATTTGCCGGTCACAGAAGACAGTTAGTTTGTCAAAGGGCTGGAGAGTGGAACAATATAGAGGGTCTGCAAGCAACAATGAAGTATGGTGAAGGTGTAAGGGACGAGACAAGGGGCTGCTCGTTGTGTGCACATATTACTGATTCAGCTAAAGGCACATTCAGACTATGTTCTGCCACAGTTGGTGAGACACTGGGACTCTTTAACTCCGCAAAGAAGAAGACAGACATGTTTACGAAAATAAAGTCACTTACTAGGTCTGGAAAAAATGTACAATGGGTAGCAGGAATAATGCTTTAAACTTTCATCTGTATAGTATGACAGAGGTTCACACTTAATGGTTGAGGACGGCGCAATACTTGTGTAGAACTTTGCAAATGAACAGCAAGCTCCACCAAGGGCCTTCATATTCCCAGTACAGGGCTACATGGGTCGATGTATTGCGCTGTGACCATTGTACCAGCCTGGCTGATCCCATATTTTTTCACAAAGACCTCCAGGTCTGGCTAACACTGAGACTAGCTTTAAAATGATTTATTTTTCTGTGAGTGCCCCAACTTGCCTTTGGTATGGAGCACTGCTGCCACTGTTACTTGAATGCTGAAATGTATTCCCTAGTATGTCTGCTCTTCGCACACACAAAATTATGGCTAGATCCGATTGAGGGTGTCCTTTCTTCTCTGCAGCTCTACTCAGACTCTCTATTAAAACAGGAACTAACTCCTGGTGCCCACTCACTCCTCCCCAAACTATGGGCTGGCCCTACAGTTAACCATGTCCACCCCTGTACAGAGGAAAACTGGAGCCTACATAAGGATAAAACACATAAAACCACAGGTCACACTAACTATACAGTCAGGAGTCTTCAGAGAGGGTGTTCAGACGTCTTCTACACCATTACAGAGGGACCTGGCATATTTAGAACTCCAGTTCAACAAATGGAGTTGGGGATTTGGTCATCATTAAAGGTGTCTTCAATGCAGAGAAATATAGCAGATAATTATTAGTGTTGAGCGAGTATGTTCTGTTAACCCTTTTGGCGAGTATGCTCATGCCGAGCACCGAGTATTTACAGTTGCTAGTGTTATGTTTGAATCACTCCCATGTGCATGATTTGCGACTGTTTGGACAACTTTAATACATGTGAGGAATGTGTAAGAAATAGACATTCCTTACATGTACTAAAGCTGTCAAACAGTCGCAAATCATGCACACGGGAGTGATTCAAACATAACACCGAGCAGCTGTAGCTACTCGGTGCTCGGCCCAAGCATACTCGCCGAAAGAGTTAACAGAACATACTCGCTCAACACTAATAATTATCCATCATGCAATACCATCAGTTAAGCGTCTGACTGGCTCTAAATTTATTATTCAGCAGTGTAATGCGCTAACGCAGAAAGACCCAGCAAGACTGGCACCAAACCAGCAAATCCGCAGGGACAGACGCACTTGGCGCAAGCTGCCCAGCTAGGTGAGCTCTTTAGGACTGGGAACACTTTTCACTCAGCTCCCAGTGATGGAAGGGGGACTTTGGCAGAGCCTTCCCAGGCCCACTGTCGCCAGCCAGCTGGAGTCTGGTGACACGGCCGGTGCCTAGTCAAGAACCAGGAGGGTACCTCTGTAAGAACATCTAGGAAAAATTAAAAGGGAAAGAGAAGACTCCTAAGACAAAACGCTGGAAAGATAACAACTAACAATGATAGCACCCCTCACCACCACAGCACATTGAAACTGTAATAAACAGCAAAGGACTGAGCAGGGAACAGGGTTAAATAGCCCATCTAATGATCAGGTGTTGAATACCTCTCAATCAATCAACCCAAGACAACCACTCCGTGCTAACTTGCACAGCAGCTTGGACCCAATCCCACCACTGCCTAGTGCCAGACACAGCAGTATCGTGTGTTGCCTGACAACCGGGGGAACACAGCATCCCATGTTAACCGGGCATTGTATCAGTGGGAGATACGGCGTCCCGCGTCCTCACAAATCCTACTACTCCAGAGCGCGATGCTCCATAAGATTGAGACGGTTTTCCGGCATGCATTGTAGCTTCGCCTGCAGAGTCAGGACAATGGTGGCCCCTGCGACCGGAGTAGCGTAGCACTGGACTTGATCCATTCCCAGGTGGGAGCACAGAACCACAATACCTAACAAGTAGGACAATGACCCCAAATATAAAGCCAATGTGACTAAGTACTATCACCAGTATAAAAAAGAACAACGAACCTGGAAATGATGATATGGCCCCCGCAGAACACTGATCTCAAAATCATCAAGTCTGTCTTGGATTACATAGAGAGACAGAAGTATTTTTGTCCAAGCCTACATCCACAGAAAATCTGTGGTTATTTTTTAGTGAGCCAAGATATTGGGAACAGTCTCCTTGTTGAGGTCCTTCACAAAACTGTATGCAAGTGTACCTGATGCTTTGATGTTGTTTTGCAGCATTTTTCCATACCTGTTTAAAAATATTGCACAGTACTGTATGTACCCATTTGACTGACTGGTTATAGATGCATGCAGTGGCGTAACTAGAGTCTTATGGGCCCAAGTGCAAGATCTGGTCCGGGTCCCCCTTCCAACTTGAATAAATTATTATATTATATTATATATATATATGTACAGTGGTGGCCAAAAGTATTGGCACCCCTGCAATTCTGTCAGATAATACTCAGTTTCTTCCTAAAAATCATTGCAATCACAAATTCTTTGGTATTATTCTCTTCATTTAATTTGTCTTCAATGAAAAAACACAAAAAGAATTGTCCTAAAGCCAAATTGGATATAATTCCACACCAAACCTAAAAAAGGGGGTGGACAAAAGTATTGGCACTGTTTGAAAAATCATGTGATGCTTCTCTAATTCGTGTAATTAACAGCACCTGTAACTTACCTGTGGCACCTAACAGGTGTTGGCAATAACTAAATCACACTTGCAGCCAGTTAACATGGATTAAAGTTGACTCAACCTCTGTCCTGTGTCCTTGTGTGTACCACATTGAGCGTGAACAAAAGAAAGAAGACCAAAGAACTGTCTGAGGACTTGAGAAACCAAATTGTGAGGAAGCATGAGCAATCTCAAGGCTACAAGTCCATCTCCAAAGACCTGAATGTTCCTGTGTCTTCCGTGCGCAGTGTCATCAAGAAGTTTAAAGCCCATGGCACTGTGGCTAACCTCCCTAGATGTGGACGGAAAAGAAAAATTGAAGAGAGATTTCAATGCAAGATTGTGCAGATGGTGGATAAAGAACCTCGACTAACATCCAAACAAGTTCAAGCTGCCCTGCAGTCTGAGGGTACAACAGTGTCAACCCGTACTATCCGTCGGGGTCTGAATGAAAAGGGACTGTATGGTAGGATACCCAGGAAGACCCCACTTCTTACCCAGAGATATAAAAAAGCCAGGCTGGAGTTTGCAAAAACTTACCTGAGAAAGCCTAAAACGTTTTGGAAGAATGTTCTCTGGTCAGATTAGACAAAAGTAGAGCTTTTTGGGAAAAAGCATCAACATAGACTGTACAGGAGAAAAAAAGAGGCATTCAAAGAAAAGAACACGGTCCCTACAGTCAAACATGGCGGAGGTTCCCTGATGTTTTGGGGTTGCTTTGCTGCCTCTGGCACTGCACTGCTTGACCGTGTGCATGGCATTATGAAGTCTGAAGACTACCAACAAATTTTACAGCATAATGTAAGGCCCAGTGTGAGAAAGCTCTCTCCCTCAGAGGTCATGGGTCTTCCAGCAGGACAATGACCCAAAACACACTTCCAAAAGCACTATAAAATGGTTTGAGAGAAAGCACTGGAGACTTCTAAGGTGGCCAGCAATGAGTCCAGACCTGAATCCCATAGAACACCTGTGGAGAGATCTTAAAATGGCAGTTTGGAGAAGGCACCCTTCAAATATCAGGGACCTGGAGCAGTTTGCCAAAGAAGAATGGTCTACAATTCCAGCAGAGCATTGTAAGAAACTCATTGATGGTTACCGGAAGCGGTTGTTCGCAGTTATTTTGGCTAAAGGTTGTGCAACCAAGTATTAGGCTGAGGGTGCCAATACTTTTGTCTGGCCCTTTTTTGGAGTTTTGTGTGAAATGATCAATGATTTGATTTTTGCTTCATTCTCTTTTGTGTTTTTTCCTTGCAAGCAAATTAAATGAAGATAATAATACCAAAGAATTTGTGATTGCAATCATTTTCAGGAAGAAACTGAGTATTATCTGACAGAATTGCAGGGGTGCCAATACTTTTGGCCACCACTGTATATATATATATATATATATATATATATGCGCGTCCTCCGCCCTGGTATATACCGTATATCACTCATCCTGGTATATATGTCCCTCATCCTGGCCCCATCCTGGTATTTATATCGCCCTTGTCCCTTATCCCGGGCCCATTCTGGTATATACAGTATATCCCTCATCCTGGTATATTTTACCCATTCTGCTACTGTTCTTTAATGTATAGAAGAAAATAAAATATGCTCATCAGGGGCGTATGTAAAAGTCACGGGGCTCCATAGAAGAAGTATAATGGACATCTCATAGTCCTTTATATTATATAATACATCCCATAGTCCTCCATATAATACACTGCACAGCCCATAGTCATCCATATTAGCATAATACACAGCCCATATCCTTCATATAATATAATACACAGCCATTAGTCCTCCATAAAGTATAATGTACAGCCCATAGTCATCCATGTAGTATAGTGCACCCCATAGTCATCCATAAATTATAATGCACAATCCATAGTCAATCATAACGTATAATGCACAGCCCATAGTCATCCATGTACTATAATGCACCCCCATAGTCATCCATAAAATATAATGCACCCCATAGTCATCCATAAAACATATTGCACCCTATAGTCATCCATAAATTATAATGCACAGCCCATAATCATCCATGTACTATAATGCAGCCCCATAGTCATCCATAAAGTATAATGCATCTCCATAGTCATCCATGTAGTAGTGTGGCGCCCCTGAGGGTTCGGTCGCCACAGAGATACTGCACCTCACCCAGAGGTGTGGTGTCTCCCTTCTCTCAGGTAAGGAGGGAGTGCAGCACGGAACCCTAACACCTACATACAACACTACACTACCCCAGGCCAGCAGGAGGGGCAAGACGCAATGTAGTTTTCTGCTGAGCCATGACCCTGGCTGGGGTGGGGGGAACCCAAAGTTAGGGGGAACCAGTAGTGGGTGTGGGTGGAGGAAGTAGTTTATGGGAGCACTCATACAGTAGATATATAAAAAGGTAGACATCTTAACAAGAGCAGGGAGTTGAGGAGTGTGGTTCAGAGGAACAGTCTGGGAGCAGAGTCTCTGTAGGAGCTCTGCTCCACTACAAGGGCCCAGGACTGAGGCCCAGGAGGGGAGCAGGGAGTAAGCTCTGTTCTGTAGACGGGATCCTAGGGGAGTACGGCGAGTGCAGGCGGCACCCGTACACCCCGAACCTGCCAAGTGTCAGGAGGATCTAGGCCGCAAGAAGGGGACCGGCCCCTGGCCCAGTCGTGCAGCTTCAGGCCTCGGCTGGAAAAACCAGAGGCTTCTGACTTCTATAGCCAGGAGCCAAACCCCCACTTCAATCCAAGTAAGGTCAAGCATGTCTGTGCAACTCCGACGGACAGGGGGGACCTCGCAGTCACCCGAACAGGATTCACAATGGGAAGCGCAGGGCAGGAGGGAGTAAGACCCAGCGTGAAGTCGGTCTAGAGAGGTACATAAGAAAGTGGGGTTCTGCCAGGTACACCCAAACTGCCTGAGGAAGGATGGAACCCCGGCCCGGTGAACCCTGTCCAGCGCTGACAGCCTGCATGGCACAGGGATGGTGCTGCATTCCCGTGCCATGTAGTCGATCAGAGAAAAAAAAGTGAAAGTCCCAGAGTGGGACAAAGCAATAAACTATATAAGCTTCCAGAAAGTGAAAAAAAAAATAAAAATAAAAATTGCAAAAATATAAAAAAAAAATAAAAAAAATAATCCACCAAAAAAAAAATATAATGTACCCATCAATAAATATTATTATAAAAAAAACAAAAAAAACCAATAAAAGTACACATATTTGGTATCGGCACGTCCGGAACAACCTGACCTATAAAACTGTCCCACTAGTTAACCCCTTCAGTGAACACGGTAAAAAAAACAAAAAAAAACAAAGCAAAAAACAATGCTTTATCACCATACCGCCAAACAAAAAATGGAATAACACGCGATCAAAAAGACAAATATAAATAAAAATGGTACCGCTGAAAACGTCATCTCGTCCCGCAAAAAAACAAGCCAACATAAAGCTCCATCAGCCGAAAAATAAAAAAGTTATAGCTCTCAGAATAAAGCGATGCTAAAAAATATTTTTTTTCTATAAAATTGCTTTTATTATGTAAAAGTGCAAAACATAGAAAAACGATATAAATGTGGTACCGCTGTAAACGTACTGACCCGAAGAATAAAGCTGCCTTATCAATTTTACCACACGCGGAACAGAATAAAAAAAAACAAAAAAAACAATTCCTGAATTGTTGGTTTTTGTTTATTCTGCCTTCCAAAAATCAGAATAAAAAGCGATCAAAAAATGTCACGTGCCTGAAGATGGCACCAATAACAACGTCAAGTCATCCCGCAAAAAACGAGCCGTCACATGACTGTCTGCCAAAATCTGGAAAAATTATAGCTCTCAAAATATGGCGATGCAAAAACTAGATTTTACAAAAAATGCGTCTTTTAGTGTGTGACAGCTGTCAGTCATAAAAACCCCATATGATTCTGGTATTGCTGTAATCACACCGACCCGAAGAATAAAGTCGTCTAATCACTTATACCGCACAAGGAACGGCGTCAAAAATAAACTCTTGGGTTAGGATTGGGCTAGGGTTAGGGCTGGGTTTGGGGTTAGAGTTGTGCTAGGGTTAGGGTTGTGCTAGGGCTAGGGTTGTGCTAGGGTTAGGGTTGTGCTACGGTTAGGGTTGTGCTAGGGTTAGGGCTGGGGTTGGGGTTAGGGTTGTGATGGGGTTGGGATTTTTTTCAAAAGTAAGAAAAAAAGATGACGATATGGCGACTAGTGTTGAGCGCAAGTGCTCGCTACTTGAGTTTGCATCGGGTGCTCTGGTATGCATTGAGTATCGTGGGTATTTGAGTGACATGCTCGAGTCTCTGCCCCATATGCTTCGCGGCCAAAAAAACTTTACGGGGATTGCCTGCCATGCACGAGCGATCCCCGCATGTTTTTTTTTGGGTGTCTAATAACCGTGAAACATGCGGAGCAGGGACTCGAGCATGTCATTCGAGCACACGCTGTACATGGTGCATACCTGAGTACCCGATGCAAACTCAAGTAGCGAGCACTTGCGCTCAAGACTAATGACAACTTATTCAATATGATGACCTAATGTAAACAAATTCTGTGTTGTACCTCTGGGTTCAAAATGTTCACTATGCACCTTAATAAAATCCTTGAGGGGTATAGTTTCCAAAATGGGGTCACTTGTGGGGGAGCTCCACTGTTTAGGCACATCACGGGCTCTCCAAACGCGACATGGTGTCCGCTAACAAATTGAATGGAAAATCGTCTCAAATTGTTAGCGGACGCCATGTTGCGTTTGGAGAGCCCCTGCGTGCCCAAACATTGGAGCTCCC
Organism: Phyllobates terribilis; assembly: GCF_046119375.1. Lineage (NCBI taxonomy): Eukaryota > Metazoa > Chordata > Amphibia > Anura > Dendrobatidae > Phyllobates > Phyllobates terribilis. The sequence goes on along the minus strand of NW_027363233.1, from coordinate 515,656 downwards.
CCACAAGTGACCCCATTTTGGAAACTAGACCCCCCAAGTCACCTATCTAGATGCATAGTGAGCATTTGGAACCCCCAGGTGCTTCACAAATTGATTCATAAAAATGAAAAAGTGTTTTTTTTTTCACTTTTTCATTTTTATGAATCAATTTGTGAAGCACCTGGGGGTTCCAAGTGCTCACTATGCATCTAGATAGGTGCCTTGGGGGGTCTAGTTTCCAAAATGGGGTCACTTGTGGGGGAGCTCCAATGTTTGGGCACACAGGGGCTCTCCAAACACAACATGGCGTCCGCTAATTATTCATGCAAATTTTACAATCAAAAAGTCAAATGGCGCTCCTTCCCTTCCGAGCCCTGCCGTGCGCCCAAACAGTGTTTTTTCCCCAAATATTGGGTATCTGCGTGCCCAGGGGAAATTGCACAACAAATTTTGGTGTCCATTTTTTCTTGTTACCCCTGTGAAAATAAAAAAAATTGGGTCTAAAGTAACATTTTTGTGAAAAAAGTTAAATGTTCATTTTTTTCTTCCACATTCAAAAAATTCCTGTGAAGCACCTGAAGGGTTAATAAAGTTCTTGAATGTGGATTTGAGCACCTTGAGGGGTGCAGTTTTTAGAATGGTGTCACTTTTGGGTATTTTCTGTCATAAAGACCTCTCAAAGTGACTTCAAATGTGATGTGGTCCCTAAAAAAATGGTTTTGTAAATTTTGTTGGAAAAATGAGAAATCGCTTGTCAACTTTTAACCCTTATAGCTCCCTAACAAAAAATAATTTTGGTTCCAAAATTGTGCTGATGTAAAGTAGACATGTGGGAAATGTTATTTATTAACTCTTTTGTGTGACATATCTCTCTGATTTAAGGGCATAAAAATTCAAATTTTGAAAATTGCAAAATTTTCAAAATTTTCGCCAAATTTCCGTTTTTTTCACAAATAAACGCAAGTGATATCGAAGAAATTTTACCACAATCATGGAGTACAATATGTCACGAAAAAACAATCTCAGAATCAGGGGGATCCGTTGAAGCGTTCCAGAGTAATTACCTCATAAAGTGACAGTGGTCAGAATTGTAAAAATTGGCCTGGTCATTAACGTGCAAACCACCCTCGGGGCTTAAGGGGTTAAAGGGGTGGTCCAAAACCAAATTTTATTTTACTCCTAAATCTCTAGCTATTTAATGTCATAATCTGATCTTTTTTTCTAATATACTTTAATTTAAAATTCCCTATCCTTCCCTCACTACTCTGATTTATTTATATTACTTTCTCTTTGATGATGAAACGAATCGTCATCAGGGGGCAGAGGCTACAGTCATTGCCACAGCCTTTGCCCACTCCCTGAAATGAAGCGTCATTAGTGGCCTCCGTTTCGGGGGCTGGGCTAGTCCCTGCTTTACCGAGCATGTGTTGGTTGTCAGTTCTGATATATGCTCAGTAGATTCCGGTCACTGTGCACTGTTCTTCTTCTCACCCATTAGTATGGGTGAAATCTGCAGCAAAAACTCTGAAAGAATTGACATGCTGCAGATTTACATCTATAAGGAAAAAATAAGCAACATGTGCATGAGACTTCAGGATTCTCTTTCACTCTGCTGACATCCGGAAACCCTTCAGGTTTTGTGACAAATCTGTGCAGAAAAATCTGCGACAATCTGCAACGTCTGCACAGGCCCTCACACATACAGGATAATATATGATTTATATGACTGACTGATTTGATATACTGTTATACATTATACACATTGTATGTATATACAGATATATGACAGTGCGTATAATGTATAACAGCTGATGTCTGTATTATTCTTTATACTATAGTGTAAACACTAAGAGAGTACACATATGGATATTAATAAAAGAATTACGTTGTTATGTTATTATGTATTGTAAGATGGCTTCCGGACAGGTCCTTGAGGGGAGATATGCGTTACCAAGGTTAGTAGCTTCGGTGATATAAACCCAGAGAGAGTTAATTGGGCGTATCAGGGCTGTTTTTACGAGCAGTCATTAGAGTTGGGAAGGATTGGCTGCTCACATATCCCCACCCAAGGGCCTGTGTATAAAATGGAGACCAAGTGTCTCATTCAGTGTCTGTGGCTGGAGGTGTGGAGACCTCCAGCGTGTCTGTGCTACAGGACACTGACCGTGAGCAGGTGAACCTGCAGTATTGTATGGACTAGTTATTTTCTGTTTTGTTACTTTGTGCCGGACAAGGCTGTCTTTTGTTTACTTTGCAAGTGCGGTTTATTAGGTCTGAATAAACCTGCCTTGGACATTTTTAAAGAAACAGTATCCTGTGCCTACCTCTAACGCGGCTGAGTGAGTACAATTCTCTACAGTATATATATGTATTAATATTATCTTTTTAGTTTTTCCTCACGTTCACCTTTTCCCCCTCCCCAACCCTCCCGTCCACACCTCTCCCCTCCTTTTTTTCCTTCCCTTCCCCTTTATTAATTGTTCACATGTCCCTGAAATTTTATTATTTTATACATTTTTTTCTTTTATATATATTTTATATATTTTTCACCCTTTATTTATTGTTCACATGTCACTGTATTTTTATATATTTATATAAACATATTCACTATTGATTTTCACGATTTCGATATATGTATTAAAGGGGTTTTCCCACAAACAGAAGTAATTGTAATGAATGGCTGTGTCTGATGGTGTACAGAACATGGTCTGATCATACCACATCTCCTGGGCAGGGGAGGAAGCAAAGGAGTATACAGACATTACAGCAGGGAATAACAGAGGATTCATTTTGTGAGGGAAAATATAGTTTAAATCAGGCAGTGAAGTGTTTTACCTCAGAAAATGAATCCTCTGCGATCCCCGGCTGTAATGTCTGTATTGTCTTTTGCTCCCCCCCTGCCCAGGAGCTGTGGTATGTTCCGTACAGGGTCAGACACAGACAATGATTCAAATGAACTTTTGTTTGTGGGAAAACCCCTTTAATAATGACTTAGTATTTATTCCCCCTTTTTCTCCATCTATTATAATGGTTATTTTTAGTCTAATTCATTAATCTTTGTATTGTATATGGGGACTAATATCCGTATAATATACAGTATATATTATTTATTTATCACCTGATCACACATAATAATTTATGATATTCTTTATATTCTTATATACATGTAACACTCACTACCCCCTATTCCTGTGTATTGCTGTAATATATAACCTATACTCGTTATCCATCATTATAAATTAAGAAGATTTTCCACTTTATCCGATATATCCACACTCAATCAGTAGATTAGATGTCTGCTGAAGAGGCAATACACATGAACGTCTCCACGTCATCCTCCCCGACTGTATCTATATGTGCCCCGTGACCCCCGATCATGTGTCTCCATCACGTGATCGCAGCGTCACAGGTCACATGTCGCCGTAGTTGCCTCATAGCGTTGGTGCGCGTTGTGTATCGCGCCACGCCTCCTCAGCACCCATTGGTTGGTGGAGACATACCTCCATCCTGATTGGCTATAGTTGGCCGTTTAACTCTTAGCTCTTTCCGAATGATGCCACCCCCTGACGAAGACAAGAAGCCGAAACATACATCGGGTGGACGCCATTCAGGAGTGGGATCTGCATCTGCTATAGCGTGAGTACAATGCACATGTGGTCACCTTTTTTAAAAAAGCTTAAAGTGGATACAAATACAGATCTGTCAACAGCACATATGCCCAAGTCAGTGCACTACTCTCTACAGGATTCACACCGACATCCAAATAATAAGGGACCAGCCCTTGTATATATACATACACAGGTGCATCTCACTAAATTAGAATATCATCAAAAAGTTACTTTATTTCAGTTCTTCAATATAAAAAAGTGAAACTCGTATAGCCATAATCATCAGCATTAACAGAAATAAACAATAGATCACTCTGTAATGAATCTATATAATATATGAGGTTCACTTTTTGCATTGAAGAACTGAAATAAATTAACTTTTTGATGATATTCTAATTTAGTGAGAAACTCCTGTATTTGTTCACATATGAGATATATAATTTATGTATATTTATACTTTGGAGGCACTTCTGTGGCGCCCCTGAGGGTTCGACCGCCACAGGAATGCTGCACTTCTTTAGTGGAGTGTAGTGTTCCTCCTCCGAGGTAAGGCCAGTGTGATAGTTGTGACCTAACCTTTTGCATCCAACACCATACTTCTCCACCAGAGGGAGCTAGTATGCACTAGGTGCTGCTCCCCTGGTTACAGGGAGACTGGGGAACACAAAGTGGTAGGAACCAGTTAGTGGGTGAGGGTGGAGGACTTACAAGTTAGTTACCCTTGAGATCTAATACTTAATGAAAAGCCATTTTTGATCTTAGTCCTTTTCTGCTAGTCGTTCGTTGGTCCTAGTTAGTCAAGTCCTAGTGATCGCACTGTGCTGTCAAACTACTACGTGTTAATGTGACTTCCCTCCGGGAGCGCAGATCCTGTGTGGGCCTGCACCGGTAAGGGACACAGCCCTCGTACCCTGGCCTTGGGACGAGAGGTAGGTTGCAGACAAGGAATGTCTCAACCCGGCCAAGGACCAGGATCAAGAAGGCCCAGGAGCTGTAGAGTGTGGCTCCCCAGCAAATGGGTCCCGGGGAGGATGCAGACGGAGCGGAGTACGCCACCTGTCCTCGCCTACCTGATCTATTCAGAGGGATTCTGGCTGCATGAGGGGTACTGGCCCCCGACACCCGATCTTGTACCTTATGTCTTGGACGGGAAAGCCCGGTTAGGCCCTGAGGATCCCACCGGGCATCGGATGGAGAGGAATTGCCACCCGTGCCTTAGTCCAGAGAGGAGCTCAGAGGGAGACCCGGCCTAGCTACACACGCACAGACGGGAAAGGGTGAAGTCTGTAGTGCAGGAACATTCTGGTGTAGGGTCGCTACAGAACACTGGACTTTCTCGGAGGTAGTCGGACCCCCGTCCCTGGTGGCCGCAGGACTCGGCGGGGAGAAGGGAGTCACCTTCCCGCTGTCATCTCTAAGTGAGTAAAGCCTTGGAAGTTCACCCCTATGGCCTCCGGACTGTTCATTATGCGCCATACCATGCGACGCGGTGCCCGTACTCCTCGCACTACTACCCCGCTTCCATCCTGTCTGCCTGCCCTGAGGCCCTGCTCCGCCTGTGGGGAGCAGTGAGAACTTTGGCCGCCATAACACCATGCCTCAGCGGACTGTAGCGGCGCTGGTGACCCTTCACCAGGCACCACAGGTGGCATAGTCGTTAATCAGCCACTCAAGCCGGACTAGCCCACACCATCTCTTTCTAATGTGACGGCCCTGAGCACGGGTCGGGCCCGGGCCACGGCTGCATCCCACCTCTCCATCACAGGGCCAGACACCGAGTCCCCCAACACCCAGGGTAAAACACTGGCTTCTCTGAGTAGAGGCGTCACACTTGCACTTTATGTAAAGTTTATGATAATTAAACAATCATATGTACAGATATATCTAACTAATGATATGTATATATATTTTTATATACTGGATTAATTTGTGGCTTGATTCTCTGTATTATCCCTTTGCTGTTCTAATCATGATCCATTCCCACTGGTGTTAATTGTAATTCCTGTCTCGACGTCCCCTTTGCGTATAGTTAATTCCCCCCTTTTTTTGCATTTCCTCCTCTTCCACCTGGTTATCAATAAAATAATTATGTGCATCACCCACATGCCTGGACTCTTCTGGTCGATGTCTCCTTTCTGCTATATACTAGAGTGGTAGACTATGTGCACAGATACATGGAGAGCCATATACTTCTCAGGAGGTGCGCAGCGTCCACCTCCTCACCGCACAGGCCCACAAGCTCCTCTCCGGCAGGAAGAAGATGCATTCAGGCGGCTCCTACCACTGCAGCAGACGGCAGTGCACAAGTATACAGGGTGCAGTGTGGATGTGTCTGCACCACTGGGATGTGGCCGACCTGCATGTATACATATGCCCCTCTGCAGGGGGGACTGGCCCACCGGAGGATCGGGAAAACCCCCGGGTCCCGATGGCCACGCCCCCAAGCCCCGCCCCTCTACACCCCCTGGGCCCTGTACAGAGAACAGAGCCCTCCCCCCCCCCGGTTCGCAGCACTGCCGATATGATTAGTGATGGGCCCTCTGCCTCCTCTGCGCAGCGACACTGCCGGCGCGTGCGCAGGAGGTCAGTCTCAGGGTGATGACGTCATTGCCCTGGGACTGCTTCCTGTGCGCGCTGTGGAGTACGGACCCTGCGTCGCTCCAGGCAGCGGCTGCAGCTCATCTCGACGCGTCAGTATGAAAAGCAGGAAGCGGGGGGGGGGGGGGGGTGACTGGGAGGACCCCTGGCCGAGGCTGGCAGTAAATACTACTGGGCGATGGGCATGATTATCATCAGGAAAACATGGTCGGCGGCTGGAGGCCAGCTGAGCACTTCTCTGACAACTGGGTTCTAGTGTTATTCTGTGCCTGCTCATCTCTGATATTTGTCTGATGGCAAAGATGTAGCAGAGCTGGAGACAGAAGATCCGTGGATTACGTCAGAGCAAGGGTTTTGTTTTTAATTAAAGATGGAGTCCCTACATGTGTTTTGTGTTTTATTTTTATTAAAAAAAAAATTCTGTGTTGTGTTTTTTCTGTTTACTAGAAATTCATGGTGGCCATGTCTAGTTTGGCGTGACGCCATGAATCTCAGGCTTAGTGCCAGCTGATAATACAAAGCTGGTATTAACCCCATTATTACCCAGCGTGCCACCCCCCACCAGGGCCGTTGGAAGAGCCGGATAAAGTGCCTGGAAATGGCGCTACGATGAATGCGCCAATTCCAGGGGTGGCTGCAGGCTGCCATTTTCAGCGTGGGGGGCCCAGAATGCTTGGGCCTTACCATGCTGAGAATCCCAGCCCCCAGCCCCCCCCGATCAAAATATGGCGGGAGCCCACGCATTTTTTATTTGAATTATTTTTTTAAATAATTAAAAAAAAACATTGGGCTTTCCTGACTTTTGATCACCAGTCAAGGTAAAACCAGGCAGATAAAGCAGACAGCTACGGGCTGCCACCTCTATCTGCGCTGAGAATCAAAATTTCTGCAGAGCGCTATGTCATTTTTGTTTTATTATTTATTTATTTTCACACTTCTATATGTGTGACAGTCCCAACAGCTAATCACAGACGCTGACACAGAAAATGGGCGTCTGTGATTGGCTGCTTGAGTAACCTGAAAGCAGCCCATACATAGTACCATACTAGAATGTATGGGCTGATTGTACATTACTCAAACAGCCAATCACAGAAGCCCATCCTCTTTGACAGCATCTGCGATTGACTGTTGGGTCTGTCACATATAAAAGTGTGAAAAGAAAATTTTAAAAACAAATTTTTGATTCTCACCGCAGATAAAGCAGACAGCTACGTACTGCCACCCCCAGCTGCCTGGCTTTACCTTGGCTGGCGATCAAAAGACAGAGAAGCCGAATATTTGTTTTAAACTTAACTTTTTTTTTTCCCGCCATATGTTGATCGCCAGCCAGATAAAACCAGGCAGCTGGGGGCTGGGATTCGCAGCATGGTAAGGCCCAAGCGTTCTTGGCCCTCCACGCTGAAAATCGCAGCCCACAGCCATCCCTGAAAATGGCGCATTCATCATGGCACCATTTCCAGGTGCTTTACCCGGCTATTCCAGCGGCCCTGGTGGTGAGTGGCACCCTGGGTAATAATAGGGTTAGTACCAGGCCAGCTTTGCCTTATCAGCTGGTACTAAGCCCGAAATTCATGGTTTCATGCCAAATTAGACATAGCCACCATCAATTTCTAGTAAACAGAAAAAAAAAGACAATTTTTTTTTTTTTTATTAAAAATAAAACACATTTAGGGACTCCATCTTTAATAAAGAAAAATCCTCACTCCCAACGTAATCCATAGGTCTTCTGTCTTCATCTCTCTTAGATCTTTGCCATCAGACAAATATGTCTGCTGACAGATGAGCAGGCACAGAATGACACTGGAGCACTGTTACTGTGTAGTGCAGTGCTATGTTTCTTTTTTTGTCATTTCATGCAGTGTAGAAATCTTGGGAAAAGTGTGGATTGTGCTCTGGAAGTGATCAGTTATAGCTAACTATGTTATTTTCTGCAGAGATAAGTCCTGTATAGAAGATGTGATATATCGGTCTGCAGTTAAAGAACTTCACCTAGAGACATCACTGGTGAGTATGTGTATTACCTATACACACACACACACACTGACACTATATACAGAGCTCCTGTGCATAATGTCACTGGTGATCACTGTATTACCTGTACACTGACACTATATACAGAGCTCCTGTGTATAATGTCACTGGTGATCCCTGTATTTCCTATACACACACACACTGACACTATATACAGAGCTGTGCATAATGTCACTGGTGATCCCTGTATTACCTGTACACTGACACCATACACAGAGCTCCTGTGTATAATGTCACTGGTGATCACTATATTACCTGTACACTGACACTATATACAGAGCTCCTGTGTATAATGTCACTGGTGATCACTATATTACCTGTACACTGACACTATATACAGAGCTCCTGTGCATAATGTCACTGGTGATCACTATATTACCTGTACACTGACACTATATACAGAGCTCCTGTGTATAATGTCACTGGTGATCACTATATTACCTGTACACTGACACTATATACAGAGCTCCTAAGCATAATGTCACTGGTGATCACTATATTACCTGTACACTGACACTATATACAGAGCTCCTGTGTATAATGTCACTGGGGAACACTGTATTACCTGTACACTGACACCAAACACAGAGCTCCTGTGTATAATGTCACTGGTGATCCCTGTATTTCCTGTACACTGACACTATATACAGAGCTCCTATGCATAATGTCACTGATGATCACTGTATTACCTGTACACTGACACTATATACAGAGCTCCTGTGTATAATGTCACTGGTGAACACTGTATTACCTGTACACTGACACCAAACACAGAGCTCCTGTGTATAATGTCACTGATGATCCCTGTATTACCTGTACACTGACACTATATACAGAGCTCCTATGCATAATGTCACTGGTGATCACTATATTACCTGTACACTGACACTATATACAGAGCTCCTGTGTATAATGTCACTGGTGGTCACTGTATTACCTCTACACTGACACTATACACAGAGATCCTGTGTATAATGTCACTGATAATCACTATATTACCTGTACACTGACACTATATACAGAGCTCCTGTGTATAATGTCACTGGTAATCACTGTATTACCTCTACACTGACACTATACACAGAGCTCCTGTGTATAATGTCACTGATAATCTCTACGTTATCTGTACACTATAAGAAAACCGGAGAAAACACGAGTAGTATAGCAAAGAACAAAATATATTTATTTATAATTAATCAACATGATAATAAAGGGTTATACAAAAGAGATAGTGATAAGGCAAGAGGATCTTAAAAGGCAGTGCCAGACACAGTGACCCATGGCAGTAAAACTGCGAGGCAGTCCCAGATAAAAGGGCATCATCAAGTGTACAAGCATCAGGACACTCCAAATAACAGTACATAATAGCAGTACATGATTACAATAAATAACCCTCAATAGGGCACAAGTCAAAAGAAGGACCATATAACATACACAGTTCTCAAGAGGTAATGGCTATATATGGAAATAGTATAATGTCAGGAACAGAAGTGCTGACTGCTAGGCGCCCATAAAATGCATGGGAACACAGGGAAATGCCCAAAGAGATGGAGAGAATCACTCACCCAGATAAGTGACACCGGGTGACGGAAAGCCCGCAGACTGCCAGAGGGATCACAGAGGGTGCCGGCAGGTGAAAGCGCGCCCCGACGCGCGTTTCGCTCTTCTTTTTCAAGAGGCGCTGTTTAGTGTACCTGACAGGACCTGAATATATACGCCCACCACTGGTCACGTGATGGGTAGGGACGCAATTCATTGGTGTGGGACGGCGCGTGTGCTCGAAGCCGCGCCCCCCGCCGCACGCATCACAGCCACCAATACCCGAGCGCGCGCCCGGGGGCGTGCCTAGGAAACGCCCCCAGGAGCGCGCCCGGGGCATGAGGCAGCCAGATACGGGCGCAGGCAAGCCCAGGATCAGAGGACACGCGCACCACCAATGAATAAGTGAGGATAACAAGGTGGAATATGCATAAAAGACAGAGAGCATGAAATACAAAAAACATCAAATAGGGTAGAATACTCTCTGTCGCAGTACAGTAGATATAACAGATGACTGGGGCATCAATATACAAAGGATCCAAAAACAGTCACATGCGTGATTGAGAAAATTCCCAAAATGGGTATAGATCACAGAGTATGTACATGGATACAATTCAACATAGAACCGCATTCCCCCAAAAAACAGGAAAGATGATAGTCATCAGAGGGCTCTTGAGAGATGCTCCAAGTTGTCAGGTGTCACTTATCTGGGTGAGTGATTCTCTCCATCTCTTTGGGCATTTCCCTGTGTTCCCATGCATGTTATGGGCGCCTAGCAGTCAGCACTTCTGTTCCTGACATTATACTATTTCCATATATAGCCATTACCTCTTGAGAACTGTGTATGTTATATGGTCCTTCTTTTGACTTGTGCCCTATTGAGGGTTATTTATTGTAATCATGTACTGCTATTATGTACTGTTATTTGGAGTGTCCTGATGCTTGTACACTTGATGATGCCCTTTTATCTGGGACTGCCTCGCAGTTTTACTGCCAAGGGTCACTGTGTCTGGCACTGCCTTTTAAGATCCTCTTGCCTTATCACTATCTCTTTTGTATAACCCTTTATTATCATGTTGATTAATTATAAATAAATATATTTTGTTCTTTGCTATACTACTCGTGTTTTCTCCGGTTTTCTTATATTGTTTGAGAGTAGGCAATTTGAACTTGGTGCCGGACAACATGTCTTAGCACCATGTTCTACACCATAGTATTTATCTGGCCAGCTTTGTTTTCATGTTATCTGTACACTGACTCTATATACAGAGCTCCTGTGTATAATGTCACTGGTGATCACTATCTTACCTGTACACTGACACTATATACAGAGCTCCTGTGTATAATGTCACTGATGATCACTGTATTACCTCTACACTGACACTATATACATAGTTCCTGTGTATAATGTCACTGGTGATCACTATATTACCTGTACACTGACACTATATACAGACCTCCTATGCATAATGTCACTGGTGATCACTATATTACCTGTACACTGACACTATATACAGAGCTCCTGTGTATAATGTCACTGATGATCACTGTATTACCTCTACACTGACACTATATACATAGTTCCTGTGTATAATGTCACTGGTGATCACTATATTACCTGTACACTGACACTATATACAGACCTCCTATGCATAATGTCACTGGTGATCACTATATTACCTGTACACTGACACTATATACAGAGCTCCTGTGTATAATGTCACTGGGGAACACTGTATTACCTGTACACTGACACCAAACACAGAGCTCCTGTGTATAATGTCACTGGTGATCCCTGTATTTCCTGTACACTGACGCTATATACAGAGCTCCTATGCATAATGTCACTGGTGATCACTGTATTACCTGTAGACTGACACTATATACAGAGCTCCTGTGTATAATGTCACTGGTGATCACTATATTACCTGTACACTGACTCTATATACAGAGCTTTTTTACATTTTCATTATCAGTCACTATCTGATGCCATTGTGTGCCATGGTCATGGCGTGGCGGTATTTGTCCCTTGTATGTGGTATTATTCAGACAGTCACTATGTTGTGGTAATATGTGGTCTTCTCATGGTGTGGCAGTATATATACCTTGTACTTGGTAGTATTTGATCACTATGTGGTGGTATGTGTTCTGGTCATGGTGTGGCGGTATTTCTCTCTTCTATATGGTATTATTAGTCTAGGTATAGTGGATGGTTGTCAGTCATTTGTTTTTTCGGATATTAAGAATAGGAACATTCTTTATTTGCAATACATATTAAATACTTGGATGTTTAACCTCTCCCTGTGTTGTGACTACTACACAGCAGCAGAGATTTATTGGTTAATAAAGTTGATTCATTTTGAAAGAGTTTGTGGACTTATGTTATTCCTATATACGGTAACTGCATGGTGCTGGTGGGCCCCAAGATTGATTTTTCCTGGTGGGCCCCAGGTACTCCAGTCCGGCGCTGGTCCCAGACAGTTACCTCCTCATCTGTCCTGCTGCCGGCTGGGAGTCCTGTACAGTGCAGCATGTAGTGTGATGTGAATGCCACACTATGGAGATGCTGCTCCTACTACTGCCAAGTGAGGATCTCACCTCCCCAGTATGGTGCCCTCAGGAGCTCCCACAGGGCATCACAGGCCTTAGTATGAAGCAATTCCACAAGTCTTCTAGTATTGCTTCATACTAAGGCCTGTGATGCCCTGTGAGAGCTCCCTGAGGGCACCATACTGGGGAGGTGAGAGCCTCACCTCATGGGGCCCCATGATCTCTATGTACGATCCCTGACTGGGCCCCATGATCTCTATGTACACCGCTGACTGGGCCCCATGATCTCTATGTACACCGCTGACTGGGCCCCATGATCTCTATGTATGCCGCTGACTGGGCCCCATGATCTCTATGTATGCCGCTGACTGGGCCCCATGATCTCTATGTACGCCGCTGACTGGGCCCCATGATCTCTATGTACGCCGCTGAGGGGGCCCCATGATCTCTATGTACACCCCTAACCTGATTGGCCCCATGATCTCTATGTACGCCCCTGACTGGGCCCCATGATCTCTATGTACGCCCCTGACTGAGCCACATGATTTCTATGTACGATCCCTGACTGGGCCCCATAATCTCTGATCTCTCATGATTTATTTTTTTTTATTAAAGATGGAGTCCCTAAATATATTTTGTGTTTTATTTTTACTGTGTAGTGCGGCACTATGTTGCATTTTGTCATTTCATGCAGTGTAGAAATCTTGGGAAAAGTGTGGCTTGTGCTCTGGAAGTGATCAGTTATAGCTAACTATGTTATTTTCTGCAGCGATAAGTCCTGCATAGAAGATGTGATATATCGGTCTGCAGATAAAGAACTTCACCTAGAGACATCACTGGTGAGTATGTGCATTACCTATACACACACACACTGACACTATATACAGAGCTCCTGTGCATAATGTCACTGGTGATCACTGTATTATCTGTACACTGACACTATATACAGAGCTCCTGTGCATAATGTCACTGGTGATCACTGTATTACCTGTACACTGACACTATATACAGAGCTCCTGTGTATCATGTCACTGGTGATCACTGTATTACCTGTACACTATATACAGAGCTCCTGTGTATAATATCAATGGTGATCATTGCATTACCTGTACACTGACACTATATACAGAGCTTCTGTGTATAATGTCACTGGTGATCACTGTATAACCTGTACACTATATACAGAGCTCCTGTGCATAATGTCACTGGTGATCACTGTATAACCTGTACACTGACCCAATATACTGAGCTTTTTTACATTTTTATTATTTTAGCATTATTTGTCACTATGTGGTGGCATTATGTGCTTTGGTCATGACATGACGATATTTGTCCCTTCTATGTGGTATTATTCAGTCACTATATGGTGGTAATATGTGGTCTCATGGTGTGTCAGTATTTATACCTTGTATCTGGTAGCATTTGATCACTATGTGGTGGTATTATGTGCTTTGGTCATGGTGTGGCGGTATTTGTGCCTTGTATGTGGCATGATTTGGGCACTATGTGGTGGTAATATGTGATCTGGTCACGGTGTGGTGGTATTTCTGCCTTCTATCTGGTAATATTGGTCTTGGTAGAGTGGATTGTGGTTGGTCATTTGTTTTATCTGATATCAATAAGGGGAAACCTCTTTATTTCCAATAGATATTAAATACTTGGATGTTTAGCCCCTCCCTGACCTGTGACTATTACACAGCAGCAGAGATGCAGTTACAGAGGTTCACCAGAGAAAGCAAGTTGGCATTTGGTGAGATTTTCACCTCTGTATTTATAAGACAAAACCAGGAGTGGGTGAGAAATGCATAAAACATGACCTCGGATTGCTCCACTCCTGGTTTTGTCTTATAAATACAGAGGTAAAAATCTCACCAAATACTCAAAGTGCCACAATCTTCTGACAGTGCGGATTCCACCAATAAATAAGTGATCCCCTTCCCAACCTGTGCATCGCTGATAACTTGTTTTCACCAATAAAAACCCTTTAATGCAAACTACAGTAATTGTACATCGCAGTTCTGGTGAGCGCACAGTGATGGGCAGGAGCCGCCAGTATAATGGGTATAACGGCTAACAGGTATTTGCAAATAGCTGAAGGGTCGGCTCGGGTGGGTGGGCCCCTGGAGTCAATGTCCATGGTGGGCCCCAGACACCTCAGTCCGGCGCTGCCCCTCTGCCCCCGACCCAGCCCGCCCCTGATTTGTCACGCACGGACCCGAAGCGACTGTGCACTGCGATATACACATCCTGTTGAAATTTCTGCTGGCGTTTACAAGCCCCAACCCCCCTGGGCCCGGTCGCAGTGACTGCCACTGCGACCGCGGACATTACGCCCCTGGCTACGTGAATCATATGTCCCATTTTGGTGCTCCTCACCATTTGCATGGCACAGTCATGCATGCTTCTCCATCACCATAGCATGCTGCAAACAATCAGGATGGCTTCTGCTACATCTCTATATAAAAAGATAGTACATCTGTATTTCTATGATACGTAGAGTGGATGGAAATCATACATCTTGCTAATATTTATTATATTACATTCATCTGATGCTCTGTAGTAATAATGTAAATTAAATTGGCGACTTAGTGCAGTACTATTACTATTAGTAAATGTGGCACCTTGTGTTCCACAGAATATCTGAATATTACCTGAATATTTAATCTCAGCTAATGTTCATTTATCTCTTAAATATCATTGGTCAGATGCTGATCACATGACCAGTGGTGGTGCATGCATGATGATTCCATATGAAGTGCACTGAGTGACAGTTGTAAGTGACAGTTGGAATTGACCAACAACAGTGGAAGAGATGTCGGCTAACTCTAAGCAAAGCAATAATATGGATATAAAAGAGGAGGAGATTGTGGTGAGCAGAGAAAGAGTGAAGACACGAAGACTTTCCCATGACACATCTGATGATGAGAGGAAGTCTTCAGTCAACAGGACAAAACCACCAGTCCAGAAGAAAGAAGTAGAGGAGAACGTGGTGAGGAGAGAAGCAGCGAAGAGACTAAGACCTTCCCATGACACATCTGATGATGAGAGGAAGTCTTCAGTCAACAGGACAAAACCACCAGTCCAGAAGAAAGAAGAAGTAGAGGAGAACGTGGTGAGGAGAGAAGCAGCGAAGAGACTAAGACCTTCCCATGACACATCTGATGATGAGAGGAAGTCTTCAGTCAACAGGACAAAACAACCAGTCCAGAAGAAAGAAGAAGTGGAAGAAAAGGAGAAGGTAGAAAGTCAGAAGATGGGAGCCAAGAAGAGAGGAGCCATCTTCATCTCATCAGGGGACAAAAAGGAGAAGAAAAGAAGAAGGATTACATTAGGACAGAAACCCATGGATCTAAAGCAGAAGGCTGAAGAAGCTGAAGGAAGCAGCGGTGTTCGGCCAACCGGCTCCAAAAGCACAGTCTCTGATACCATCAAGAGGAGATTATTATTCCATCAAGTGCTTGGCCGGGGATGCTATGGAACGGTCCTGCTGGCGGAAGATTCATCTACCCGCAAACATTTTGCTGTTAAGATCATCTGCAAAAGAGCCCTGCTTGCTGACGGTGATGAGCGTGTGATGGTGGAGCGACGGGTTTTACAGCTGGCATCTGGGAGCCCCTTCCTTGTCCACGCAGACTTTGCATTCCAGACCAAGGTACAGTATTGATTGCTCGATATTAGGAAATGTCACACGTACCACACACTGCTCTGCCTCATGGACCCCACTGATATCATCTTACATTTCAATATAGCATGTCCCAAGGTAACCGCAGACAATAAGATGAATGTGATGACTATACACATGGGATATTGTGGCCCCTACTGTAATCAATAACATTTATGGCGGGGCTTGGTACATTGGGAATCATTTATTAAAACAGCCTTTTTACTTATCCCAGCCAATCACAGAACAGCTTTTACTTTTCCAGGTCCGTTAAAACAACCTTAGCTGAGCTCTAATTGGTTAGTATGGGTAACTAGTTTTCTAGTGAGCAGATTTATTAATGAGGCCCAATGTACCCCGCTCTATAAATGATAGAAAATATTAGATGTCATCATAGAGGTCAGTGAACTGTAGAAAATCACTTGCCCGGACCTCATGTGTCTAATTGGGTGACTGGTAATATTTGTATCATTTGCAGCATTCGCTGGGCATTATCTTGTTCGTAGGCATCATCGCCATGTAGTAGTCTCTAGCTCATTTCTTTGACACTGTAGAATTTTACATATTATTATGTGGGGGACCCTGTGTACACTATATGTCAGGGCTATTGACTTTTGTGCACTTTATATACAATTTGAGAATGTGTTAATATTTTTGTATACAAGTATTATCTGTATCTTAAAGGTTTTTGTTAATTAATGTTGGGACATTTTTATGCACGTGCATCTACTTGTTTTTCATTGCCATGTTTTCTATGTATAAATATACTGGAATAAAGTACAAAATCCACTGTCTTGGAGTGAAATTTCTTCTAACCTCACCAACTAATGAAAAAGATGGTATCATATTGACCAGGGGCGAGGTGGGCCAGAGGGGCACATGCCCTCCAAGCCGGTGGCCAAGCAGCTGCTTCTTTACAGACTGCAGGGCGGCCCTGTATCTTTCATTGTGTACATGTGCCAGCTGGGCATCTGCAGCCCAGAACAGCCGGCACAGGCCACGTTCTTATGCCTGCCGGAGAGAAGCTTCAGCCGCTGAGCAGTACGAGAGGGCAGACATCTTTGATTCTTGTAAGGCCACGACCCCACTATCAGTATTTGGTCAGTATTCGGTCAGTATTTTTTCTCAGGAGTTGGAGACAAAACCAGGAGTGGGTGATAAATGCAGAATTGGTGACTTGTTTCTATTATACCTTTTCTCTGATTGTTACTGACCTGGTTTTGGCTCCCACTCCTGAGAAAATATACTGACCAAATACTGATAGTGGGGCCGTGGCCTTAGCCTGAGCTCCGGATAGTGGTCAGGACAGGAGATTTATGCTTTTTGTAGAGTGTGGAAGTGGCAGGATGCTGCTCACCTCCTGACAAGTCCAGGGCCAGATCCTGAATGTTATCTATGGTCGCTCTGCTGAGGATCAGAAAGATTTATTGTAGCAGATGGACCCTTCAAGCAGGTTGGGGTCGTGCTGTCAGTGTGAGATCATCGGCTCTCGATCTGTATGAATGTTCAAATCACATCGGACCTGAGATCGAGACACTTCAGACCTTACTATACAGACCCCTGCCCCAGACTGATCCTGCACCAGCTACAGGGCCAGAGCCGGCATAACCATCCATTGCACCAGGGCAAGTGCCAGGGCCCTGGGCAAGAGGGGGGCCCCACTCACAGTTGGGGACACTGGAACGCTATTGGGCCTGTGAGTTGGGGGGGCTCAGTGTAACCCCCCCCCGTGCTTTACGGTGTTTGAAATATTCACCTCTCGTCATACCCTGCTGGCCGCAGGTCCAGTCTCCTCTGCGTCTTCTGACTCTGTGACGTCTCAGTGTTGAAGAGACAGGACCTGTAGCCAGCAGGGTATGAGGAGAGGTGAGTATTTTATTTATTTTTTTATGTATCGAGCCCATTCTCTATGGAGCATTATATGGGACCCATTCTCTATGGAGCATTATATGGGGCCCATTCTCTATGGAGCATTATATGGGGCCCATTCTCTATGGTGCATTATATGGGGCCCATTCTCTATGGAGCATTATATGGGGCCCATTATTCTGTATGGCATATTTCATGACGCCCATTATTCTGCATGGAGTAATATATGGGGTCAATTATGGTGTAATGAGCATTATATGGGGTTCATTATTGTGTATAGAGCATTATATGGGGCCTATTATTCTGTATGGAACATTATATGGGGTCCATTATTCAGTATGGAGCCCATTCTGTATAGAGGACTATGTGGTGCCCATAATACTGTATGGAGTACTATGTAGTGCCCATAATACTGTATGGAGTACTATGTAGTGCCCATAATATTGTACGGAGGACTATGTGGTGCCCATAATACTGTATGGAGGACTATAATGTACAGTCTAAAATGAAAACTTTTGAATCCCCCCTTGACACGCCCCATACACTGTGAGGATTCGCCGGTTTCTGAGCTATTATAGAATTTACAATAGATATCACTCATGTAATGTAAGAAGTACCGTATTTTTCGGACTATAAGATGCACCAGACCATAAGATGCACCTAGGTTTTAGAGGAAGAAAATAAAAAAATAAAAATTTAAGCCAAAAATGTGTCCATGATGCACTTTTAAGGGGGAGGGGGTCTTCTGCTGACACTGGTATAGGGGTAATGTCCCCCAATTCTGACAATATCCCCCATCCTGGTATATATGCCCCCCTCCTTCCTTTTATACGTGGTCCCCATCCTGGTATGCATGGAACCCCTCATCCCTATCCCGGTATGCATGGCACCCCTCATCCCTGTCCCGATATGCATGGCACCCCTCATCTCTGTCCCGGTATGCATGGCTCCCCTCATCCCTGTCCCGGTATGCATGGCACCCCTCATCCCTGTCCCGGTATGCATGGCACCCCTCATCCTTATCCTGGTATAGTGGTATGCATGGCACCCCTCATCGCTGTCCTGGTATGTATGGCACCTCTAATCCCCATCATGCTGCACATGGCCCCCTCAACGTTACCCTGGTATGTATGGCCCCCTCAGCATTACCCTGGTTTGTATGGCCCCCTCAGCGTTTCCCTGGTATGTATTGCCCCCTCTTCCTTATCCTGGTATGCATGGTCCCCCTAATCCCCATCATGCTGCACATAAAAGAAAATAAACACTGATACTCACCTTTCTTCTCTCCTCCAGCGCCGCGTCCTGTCTGCCCGTACTGATCTCTCCATGTGAGCCGCGCATGACATCACTGCCATGCGTGGCTCACAAGGAGAGATCAGCTGCCAGAAGTCACTGCTCCCCATGCCGGGACTGTGTGCGCTTATTAAAGGGCATGAATATTCACCCCTTCACCATGCCCATGGGCGTGGAGAGAGGTTGAATATTCATGCCCTTTAACAGCGGGCACAGGCGATTCTGGCAGGAGCCACAGCGCGGCTACACTGTGTGCTGCTAATAAGGAGCATGAATATTCATTTTCTTTAGCAGCGGGGACAGTGTAGGCTGCAGCGGGCGGCTGCTGCCTCCTGTGCCCCGCTCCTCTACCGCTCCCCCAACACCCCACATATATATACCCCCCCCCAACATTTGGACTATAAAACGCACCCCCCATTTTCCTCCAAAATTTTGGAGGGAAAAAAGTGCGTCTTATAGTCCGAAAAATACTGTAAGTGAAATTTTTGGCATTGTACTATATCTATATTTCTCCGCCTTATCTGTGCATCATGAATTGTGGTATGTGGTAAAGGGACCCACTGAGACTCTTTTGAGCCTATGAAAACCTGGAGCCGGCCCTGTACAGGACATCACAGATTATATCTATACTGCCATCTATACAATGTGATGTCTGGTAGTCGGTGCAGGATCAGTCCAGGGCATATATGATCTAATGTCAGTGCACAATAAAGTACATACTGTACATTGCTGACATACTGTGACTACAGACATCAGATCTTATACAGTATATATATTGCTGTATGTATATACATGTATATGACTGTAGATACCACCAAAATAAAACAATAGGTGCTTATTGACGCTAAAATAAATATTGCAAAAATTAAAAGACAATTCTACAGAGTATAACATTGGAGGACCCCAAGTCACCAACACATGAGTATCACATATATAGAGACAGTAGTGAATATATATATACTAGATGGTGGCCCGATTCAAACGCATCGGGTATTCTAGAATATGTATGCGGTACACCGGGCGCAATCAGCACAGCGGTGTTTAAATTTGGCGCCAATATCGCTTATTGGTCCCGGCCGCGACCAATCAGCGAATTGTATTAGTGAGGACCGGGGAGCGGCGCTGCGGGAGATGACCGGCTGCTCGCAGCAGAAGTATCCCGACCGGCGGCGCCGCTCCCCGGTCCTCCCTTCACACTTACCGTCGGGAGATCAGCGGTCCTAGCCGCTGATCTCCCGACGGTAGCCGCATGGAGGTCAGCGGCGCCGCCGGTCAGGGTAGTTCTGCTGCGATCAGCCGGGAGATGACCGGCTAGCGCCGGTCATCTCCCGGCTGCATCGCCGCTGACCTTCGTGCGGCAGATGAGCCGCTAACAGCCGCCATCTTTTTTCTGAAATCCCGCGTCGCTGATTGGCCGCGGCCGGACCAATCAGCGACGGGAGATTTTCTAGACAGACAGACAGACGGGATAAGACAATTATATATATATTAGATATATGCCTATAACATGGTTGCCAAAAAAAATCCTAATGATTGCACGCATATGTAGCACAATGTGAATGTTAATCTATATATATAATCGTCTTATCCCGTCTGTCTGTGTGTCTGTCTGTCCAGGAAATCCCGCGCCGCTCATTGGTCCGCCAGCGGCCAATCAGCGCCGCGGGATTTCTGAAAAAAGATGGCGGCCGTTAGCGGCTCATTTGCGAGACCGAGCTCAGCGGCGATGCAGCCGGGAGATGACCGGCGCGAGGCGCTCATCTCCTGGCCGGTACCAGCTGAAGGAACCCGACCGCCGGACCCATCTGCGGGACTGAGATGCATCCGGGAGATGAGCGGCGCGAGGCGCTCATCTCCCAGCCGGTATCAGCGGAAGGACCGCCGGCGCCGCTGACCTCCATGCGGAAGGGAGGACCGGGGAGCGGCGCTGTGGGTCGGGATACTTCTCCTGCGAGCGCCCGCTATGTCCCGGGTTCTCGCAGCGTAAGTAGCCGCACAGGCAGCGCCGCTCCCCAATCCTCACCAAGACGATTCGATGATTGGTCGCGGTCTTCGGACCCGACCAATCACTGAAGTTAGCGCAAAACTTAAACACCGCTGTGCTGATTGGTCGCCGACGCTGCCTGCGACCAATCACCGATTTGGGCGCCAAATTTAAATATCGGCCGCGGCCAATCAGCACAGCGGTGTTTAAATGTGGAGCCAAGATCGGTGATTGATCGCGGCCGATATTTAAATTTGGCGCCCAAATCGGTGATTGGTTGCGGTCAGCGTCCGCGATCAATGAGCACAATAGTGTTTAACTTTGGCACCAAAATCAGTGATTGGTCGCGGGCCAAGACAGCGACCAATCACCGATTTGTGCGCCAGATTTAAATAGCGGCCGCGACCAATTGGATGTCAGCGGCGCTGCCTGTGCGGGTACTTCCGCTCCGAGAACCCGGGACATGAGCGGGCGCTCGGAGCAGAAGTATCCGGACCCGCAGCGCCGCTCCCCGGTCCTCCCTTCACACCCTAGCCGCTGATGTCCCCACAGTATCTGCATGGTGTTACAAAGGTCCGGACATTTGTGTTAAAAATCGCTGATTGGTCGCTGGCGCTGCCCGCGACCAATCACCGATTTGGGCGCTAAATTTAAATATCGGCCGCGGCCAATCAGCACAGCGGTGTTTAAATGTGGAGCCAAGATCGGTGATTGATCGCGGCCGATATTTAAATTTGGCGCCCAAATCGGTGATTGGTCGCAGGCAGCGCCAGCGAGCAATCACCGATTTTTAACACAAATGTCCGGATCTTTGTAACACCATGCGGATACTGTGGGGACATCAGCGGCTAGGGTGTGAAGGGAGGACCGGGGAGTGGCGCTGCGGGTCGGGATACTTCTGCTGCGAGCGCCCACTCATGTCCCGGGTTCTTGCAGCGGAAGTATCCGCACAGGCAGCGCCGCTGACATCCATGCGGCTAGGGTGTGAAGGGAGGACCGGGGAGCGGCGCTGACATCCAATTGTTCGCGGCCGCTATTTAAAAGTGCCGCACAAATCAGTGATTGGTCGCTGTCTTGGCCCGCGACCAATCACGGATCTTGCCGCAAAAGTTAAACACTACGGTGCTGATTGGTCGCGGACGCTATTTAAATGTGGCGCCAAAATTGGTGATTGGTCGCGCCCTACGTCGGCGACCAATCAGCACAGCGGTCTTTAAATGTGGAGCCAAGATCGGTGATTGGTCGCGGCCGATATTTAAATTTGGCGCCCAAATCGGTGATTGGTCGCGGGCAGCGCCAGCGAGCAATCACCGATTTTTAACACAAATGTCCGGATCTTTGTAACACCATGCGGATACTGTGGGGACATCAGCGGCTAGGGTGTGAAGGGAGGACCGGGGAGCGGCGCTGCGGGTCGGGATACTTCTGCTGCGAGCAGTCGCTCATGTCCCGGGTTCTCGCAGCGGAAGTACCCGCACAGGCTGCGGCGCTCCCCAGTCCTCACTAATACAATTCCGCTCCCCGCTCCTCACCAATACGATTAGCTGATTGGTCGCGTGCGGAGAGCGCGACCAATCAGTGATCTTGGCGCTAAAGTTAAACACCGCTCTGCTGATTGGTCGCGGCTGCTGCCCGCGACCAATCACCGATTTGGGCGCCACATTTAAATAGCGCCCGCGACCAATCACCAATTTGGGCACCACATTTAAATAGCGGGCGCGACCAATCACTGATCTTGCCGCCACATTTAAACACTGCTGTGCTAATTGGTCGCGGACGCCAGCCGCGACCAATCAGCGAGTTTGGCGCCAAATTTAAACAACGCTCTGCTGATTGGTCGCGGCTGGACTCCGCGACCAATCAACGAGATTGGTGCCAAATTTAATCAACGCTCTGCTGATTGATCGCGGTCGCTGGCCGAGATCAATCAGCAGTATTGGCGCCAAATTTAAACCTCACTCTGCTGATTGGTCGCGGTCGCTTGCCGCGACCAATTAGCAGTATTGGGGCCAAATTTAAACACCTCTTTGCTGATTGGTCGCGGTCGCGACTAATCAGCGATTTTGGTGCCAAATTTAAACACGCTCTCCAGTCCTCACTACCACGGTTCGCCGATTGGTCGCGACCGCCGCCCGCGACCAATCAGCGCTTTTGGCCCAAAATTTAAACACGCTCTGCTGATTGGTCGCGGCCGCCATCCGCGACCAATCAGCGATTTTGGCGCCAAATTTAAACAACGCTCTGCATCGCTCTGCTGATTGGTCGCGGTCGGCGGTCGCGACCAATCAGCAGTATTGGCGCCAAATTTAAAAACCGCTCTGCTGATTGGTCGCGACTAATCAGTGATTTTGGTGCCAAATTTAAACACGCTCTCCAGTTCTCACTAACACGGTTCGCTGATTGGTCGCGGCCGCCGCCCGTGACCAATCTCCGATATTGCCGCCAAATTTAAACACCGCTTTGCTAATTGCGCCCGGTCGGCCGCATACATATTCTAGAATACCCGATGCGTTAGAATCGGGCCACCATCTAGTCTATATATAGTTGACAATAACTAAGGGGAAATGTAAGTGTTTTTAGAACTACTAAGAAGATAGCTTCTTACACTCACAAGCCCAAGTGAGTACACATATATAGTATATAATATTAAGCTCTATAAAGAATCTCCTATAAAATAATACATTCAAAATGGAGGAGCAGTAGTTACAAGGCAACTTAAATGTCCAAGTGAGTAAATGTGGGATGTGGTCCTATGTGCACCAATGTACCTTTCGTCCTTGTTTCATCAGGGGCCCCCAAAACATCCATTTTGGATGTTTTATTTTATAGGAGATTCCTTATAGAGCTTAATATTATATACTATATATGTGTACCCACTTGGGCTTGTGAGTCTATTGTGGTATAGCGACAAGCTCGGCTGTATGCGTAGGTAAAACACAAGATACTGTCTCTTTAAATTCTCAGGTTAGTTTATTTAGCAGTCATAAACTACCCTTGAGTCCATAAATAAAAACACAGCCCATTCAGCTAAAGAGACAAAACAAAATGCAAAACTTTCAGAACTTTCAGCAGAGTCCTTATCTCGGCCAAGGTCTGGCCACTCACAATTAGCTACACACAGGTTGATCACAGCATGTGCTAGCTCCTTCCTAGAACAAAGTTTCCCCAGGTACTGAACACACCTGAGTGTCAGGGCTGACTATTTAAAGCCCAGACACTCCCCTGATTGGAAGGATGGTGGATAACGTTCCTCCCTACACTTTCATTATCCACTGAAAACATTCCCTTGTAAATATCGTTCTATTAACTCTCTCTGCACCTACTTCTGCATGAGAACTTGTATGTTTTCACATCACTGAGTCTAAGAGTCTCAGCGACACATACCTCCCTTCTGACACACTACCAGTGACTTTGTCACACTATGAAGATATCCTTTTAGTAGTTCTACAGACGCTTACATTTCCCCTTAGTTAATGTCAATTATATAGATTAACATTCACATTGTGCTACGTATCTGTGCAATCATTAGGATTTTTTATTTTTGGCAACCATATTATAAATATATATATAATATATATATATACA
The DNA here is from genome assembly GCF_046119375.1 of Phyllobates terribilis. Lineage (NCBI taxonomy): Eukaryota > Metazoa > Chordata > Amphibia > Anura > Dendrobatidae > Phyllobates > Phyllobates terribilis. The sequence continues at coordinate 490,959 of NW_027363233.1, read as the reverse complement.
GTACAGACCAAAAGTTTGGACACACCTTCTCATTTAAAGATTTTCTGTATTTTCATGACTATGAAAATTGTGCATTCACATTGCAGGCTTCAAAACGATGAATTAACACGTGTGGAATTATATACTTAACAAAAAAAAGTGTGAAACAACTGAAAATATGTCTTATATTCTAGGTTCTTCAAAGTAGCCACCTTTTGCTTTGATGACTGCTTTGCACACTCTTGGCATTCTCTTGATGAGCTTCAAGAGGTAGTCACCGGAAATGGTCTTCCAACAATCTTGAAGGAGTTCCCAGAGATGCTTAGCACTTGTTGGCCCTTTTGCCTTCACTCTGCGGTCCAGCTCACCCCAAACCATCTCGATTGGGTTCAGGTCTGGTGACTGTGGAGGCCAGGTCATCTGGCGTATCACCCCATCACTCTCCATCTTGGTCAAATAGCCCTTACACAGCCTGGAGGTGTGTTTGGGGTCATTGTCCTGTTGAAAAATAAATGATGGTCCAACTAAAGGCAAACCAGATGGAATAGCATGCCGCTGCAAGATGCTGTGGTAGCCATGCTGGTTCATTATGCCTTCAATTTTGAATAAATCCCGAACAGTGTCACCAGCAAAGCACCCCCACATCATCACACCTCCTCCTCCATGCTTCACGGTGGGAACCAGGCATGTAGAGTCCATCCGTTCATCTTTTCTGTGTCACACAAAGACACGGTGGTTGGAACCAAAGATCTCAAATTTGAACTCATCAGACCAAAGCACAGATTTCCACTGGTCTAATGTCCATTCTTTGTGTTCTTTAGCCCAAACAAGTCTCTTCTGCTTGTTGCCTGTCCTTAGCAGTGGTTTCCTAGCAGTTATTTTACCATGAAGGCCAGCTGCACAAAGTCTCCTCTTAACAGTTGTTGTAGAGATGTGTCTGCTGCTAGAACTCTGTGTGGCGTTGACCTGGTCTCTAATCTGAGCTGCTGTTACCTGCGATTTCTGAGGCTGGTGACTCGGATAAACTTATCCTCAGAAGCAGAGGTGACTCTTGGTCTTCCTTTCCTGGGGCGGTCCTCATGTGAGCCAGTTTCTTTGTAGCGCTTGATGGTTTTTGCAACTGCACTTGGGGACACATTCAAAGTTTGCCCAATTTTTCGGACTGACTGACCTTCATTTCTTAAAATAATGATGGCCACTCGTTTTTCTTTACTTAGCTGCTTTTTTCTTGCCATAATACAAATTCTAACAGTCTATTCAGTAGGATTATCAGCTGTGTATCCACCAGACTTCTGCACAACACAACTGATGGTCCCAACCCCATTTATAAGGCAAGAAATCCCACTTATTAAACCTGACAGGGCACACCTGTGAAGTGAAAGACATTTCTGGTGACTACCTCTTGAAGCTCATCAAGAGAATGCCAAGAGTGTGCAAAGCAGTCATCAAAGCAAAAGGTGGCTACTTTGAAGAACCTAGAATATAAGACATATTTTCAGTTGTTTCACACTTTTTGTTAAGTATATAATTCCACATGTGTTAATTCATAGTTTTGATGCCTTCAGTGTGAATGTACAATTTTCATAGTCATGAAAATACAGAACAATCTTTAAATGAGAAGGTGTGTCCAAACTTTTGGTCTGTACTGTATGTGCTCATTTCTACAGTGGGGAAAATAAGTATTTGATACTTTGCCGATTTTGCAAATTTTCCCACCTACAAAGAATGGAGAGGTCTGTAATTTTTATCGTAGGTCACTTCACTTGTGAGAGACAGAATCTAAAAGTAATCCAGAAAATTACTTTGTATGATTTTTACATAATTCATTTGTATATTATTGCATGAAATAAGTATTTTTATACAATAGAAAAACAGAACTTAATATTTGGTACAGAAACTTTTGTTTGCAATTACAGAGGTCAGATATTTCCTGTAGTTCTTGACCAGGTTTGCACGCACTGCAGCAGGGATTTTGGCCCCTTCCCCCATACAGATCTTCTCCAGATCTTTCAGGTTTCGGGGCTGTCACTGGGCAGCATTGAGTTACAGCTCCTTCCAAAGATTTTCTATTGGGTTCAGGTCTGGAGACTGGATAGGCCACTCCAGGACCTTGAAATGCTTCTTACGGAGCTACACCTTAGTTGCCATGGCTGTATATTTCGGGTCATTGTCCTGCTGAAAGACCCATTCTTGACCTTTGACCTTTCTCAGAATTATCTCATGAGGCGAGATCTTGCATGGAGCCCCAGATTAAGGAAGATTGACAGTCAACAATCTATTTAGCTATAATATATGACGCGCTCCCTGGGCCGTGGGGTACTCGGTGCAGGGCCGGTCGGTGCAGGGGAGATATCACAGTGGCGGTGACCCGGTCCGTGACCCAGGGCGGTCAATAAAAGGAGATATTTACAGGGGATATATAGTTTTTATATACAGTTCGTGACGCCACCTGTGGTATGCGGCTATATGGAGCGGCCGCTGCGGAGCAGGTCCTCTGGAGCTGGTGTAAATGCAGCAGAGTTGGTTTACCCCTCCACAGGTAGAGCTTAGCTCCAGGGCTGTGCTGAGATGTTATGGATGTTGCTGTTGCAGTTGTAGTGCAGGGGGTGATGGCGCGGCCAGAATAATTCACAGAGACAGTGTGGTGCAGTCTTCAGGGTTTACTCACAGTTGTTTAGTTCCTCAGGTTACACTTTCTGGACTACGACCTCCCACATCGCGCTGCTTTCACCAGGCAGGGGTGCAGCAAACTCCCAGGTGTTTCAAGAGTGCCTGACAGGACCCCGTTCTATATGACCTTCTCAGCCGTCTTTCTGCGCTGGCCCTCACCCTTCTTGCCCTGTGCCTCGCCAAACAATGTCCCTAGTTGGTATCCTCGGATCTTTCTGGGCAACCTGGAGTTCCCTGGATCCTATGTGGTTACCTTTTTGGCGACTTGAGTGCGGATGTGGCAACTGCACCCTGAAAGTACAGAAGCCTCCGGTTCCTAGTTGAACTTTGTAATTCTCACTAGTTAGGGGCCGGTCCCCTCTGCGGCTTGATCCCTCCACCGCCTGGCAGATTCGGGCATACAGGTGGCCTCCAGCACTGCCCGTACCCCTGGGATCCCTTCCACGCTCCTGGAGCCTTTCTCCTGCTCCTCTCTCTCTCTCTTCAGTCTTGGGCCTCTCTGGCTAGGCCCTCCTCCTGAGCAGAGCTCCTACAGAGCTCCTGCTCCCAACTCTTCCTCTCACTGAAGAACCCTTCTAGATTGTTCCACCTTCTTTTTATAGCACTTCTTACTGAGCTCCCCTGATTTACTTCCTCCACCCACACCCACTACATGGTTCCACCTATTTTGGTTCCCCCCACTCCAGCCAGGGACAGGGCTCAGAAGGGAAGCGACGCATCTTGCCCCTCCTGCTGGTCTGGAGTAGTGTAGTGTTGGATGCAGGTGTTAGGGTCCCGGGCAGCACTCTATCCTTACCTGAGAGTGAGATACCACACCTCTGGGTGAGATGCAGTACCTCTGTGGCGACTTAACCCACAGGGGCGCAACATATACACACATATATAATTCTAGACAATCGTGTTAAAAATGATGGTCGGCTTCCAGAAAAAAAGAGATCTCCCAGACAAGTAAGCAAATGTCCCGGGCACAGCCAAAGTCTACTGAAACCTCTTGAAAAGCTGCTTTTCTAATACTTCTTGTATGAGAACCTGAGATGCTACGTTAACCACTTCGCGCCAGAGCCTGTTTTTGCCTTCGTGACCGAGCCAATTTTTTCAATTCTGACCACTGTCACTTTATGAAGTAATTACTCTGGAACGCTTCAACGGATCCCCCTGATTCTGAGATTGTTTTTTCGTGACATATTGTACTTCATGATAGTGGTAAAATTTCTTTGACATCACTTGCGTTTATTTGTGAAAAAATCGGAAAATTTTGGAAATTTTGCAATTTTCAAACTTTGAATTTTCAACCAGACTTTTAAATAGGGGTATGCTGGTGTAATAATTGTCCACATATAGATTGTAGCCTTTTTGAAAAAATGGACTTATCAGCTCCCAAACAATTTTTCCAGATGTCCCCAGATAAGTGGGGCATCCTGGTGGGTTTAGTTGGCTATCTTTCCCCTCATATATGTGAAAAGCGGATGTGTATCGGGTTGAACTTTCGCACATTTTATAGAGCTTTATTCCAAACCTTGCCCTTTTAGATGGGATAAATTGCTTGAGGTGCAGTCTTCCTTTGAATTTTACAAGGGACTCATCTATAGAAATATTTTGTGTTGGGGTGTAGAGGCTTAAGAATTTTTCTGTCAAATTTTCAATGATGGGTCTAATTTTATATAACCTGTCATGTTCTGGGGCATTTCTGGGCAGGCATGGACTATTGTCGTTAAAATGCCAAAACCGCATGAGCATTTCATAACGGGTCCTAGGAAGAACGACTGAAAACATAGGGGTGGCTTGAACAGGGTGGTTGGACCAGTAGGATCGAATGCTCGGTTTTTTAACAATCCCCATGGCAAATGTAAGTCCTAAATTTTTTTTTATTTCCGGGACATTAGTTGGTGTCCATAAATTTGCCCTAGCATAGTAAGATCGGGGATTCTGGCTTTGGAATTGGGATGCGTATAAATTTGTTTGCACGACAATATGCTCTAGCAAGCTGTCTGTAAAAAACAAATTAAAAAAATGAATTGGTCCAAAATCTTCCACCTCCACATTTATACCAGGAGTGGCGTTGAAATCAGGGCTGAATGGAGCAGCCGAATCCGAAGCCTCCCATCTGGGAAATGCTATATCACGTGGCAAAGCCCCTTGTACACTGGCGTGCGCCAATTCACTAGTAGCAGGGACAGCGCTTGTACTGGGCAGTGTTCCCTGATTTGGAGACGTTTCTCCAGTAGCGCTATTTGCCCTATTGTTGTACTGGTCCTTGGGCTTGAGGATGGAACAGAATCACTGCTCATTTCTGAGCTCTCAGTGTCGCCGCTACTAAAGCCCTCAAAATCCACATCTCCATCTGAGATTGCACTGTCATCAGTGTCAGAACATAGCAGGGCATACACCTCCTCTGCGGTATAAGTCTGACGGGCCATTTTATTTGTTTTTATATTTTTTGACTGGACTGGACTGACCGGACTGGACTGACCGGACTGGACTGACCGGACTGGACTGACCGGACTGGACTGACCGGACTGGACTGACCGGACTGGACTGGACGGACTGGACTGACTGGACTGGACTGACTGGACTGACTGGACTGGACTGACTGGACTGACTGGACTGGACTGACTGGACTGGACTGACCGGACTGGACTGACCGGACTGGACTGGACTGACCAGACTGACTGGACTGGACTGACCGGACTGACTGGACTGGACTGACCGGACTGGACTGGACTGACCAGACTGACTGGACTGGACTGACCGGACTGACTGGACTGGACTGACTGGACTGGACTGACCGGACTGGACTGGACTGACCGGACTGACTGGACTGGACTGACTGGACTGGACTGACTGGACTGGACTGACTGGACTGGACGGAACTGGACTGGACTGACTGGACTGGACTGACCGGACCGGATGGGACTGGACTGACCTGACTGGACTGGACTGGACTGACCTGACTGGACTGGACTGGACTGGACTGACCTGACTGGACTGGACTGGACTGACCTGACAGGACTGACTGACCTGACCTGACAGGACTGACTGACTGACAGGACTGACTAACCCTAACCTAAATCTTACTTTCTTTTTTTCTACTTTCACAGTGGCAAGGCTGACACAGCTCTTGTCACACTGTTTCTCCTCTGCTCTCTCACTGAGATCGGAGGGGAAACAGTGTATTTATCAGGCAGATCGCCCTCTCTGATTGGCTGGTGTGATGCTGACATCATCGAGACCTGAGCCAATCAGGTCTCAATGAGGTCAGAGGTCACAGCATCAGGATCCCCTCGCTGCTAAGGTATGTGGGGGTCTGGATCACCGACCACCGGTGTCACTATCTTTTAAATGCCGCGATCGCTATGGATCGCTTCATCTAGAAGATAGGAACAGGTTAACATCATGGGGACCTGATCCAATCAGGTCCCCATGATCTCACATGTCAGAGCTATCGCTCTGCACTGGAACCGCAGCGCTTGCAGGACCCTGGGGGTCCTGAGCGCTGCGGGACCACCCACCGTTTTTAAACGTCGGCGCTGCACAGAGCCCAGGCAGCGCTGACGTTTATGTACAGTGGGCGGTCCTGAACCGGTTAACAGATGGAGCATCATGTCCTTCAGACCACCACTTTTATGGCCTGGTATTATTGTAGCTTGGATTAGGGTATACAACAACCATGCTTTGTGCACTGCAGTCTACACTCGTCCAGTCCAGTCGGGCCTCCCTGACTGTTGGTCAGTAAGATATGTGTAAGTATTTTCTGTATGATATATTATTCTGCTGATACAACTAGTGAGACCTCCGGGCACAAAGATTTCATTCTTTTGTCTGAGTTAAATGCTTTGAAAAACATGATTCAATCCGAGCACCATATCTAAGGAGTCTCGCCACGTGAAGCTAGTTTCATGAAAACATGCCTCCATTTTTTACTTATTAAAGTGTTGTACAAGGTCTGACCTCGTGTTTTTACCATAAACCATAATCATTTTATAATAAATCTGCCAGATGCTGCGGGGGAAGAGATACTGGCACCATGCCTGCCCTGTGCATCAGTAATCACAGGACACCCCTATAAATATCTGACATAAAAGGACATTGAACATTAACTGAACAAAATGTACAGCAATTCTTTCTATCTCCGTATGCCCCTGAAGAAAATCATTCTACATATCCGCATATTTAAGTGACCCTCCACAGGAGCATCATTATGAACCCTAAGGTGTCATTACAGGGGTCTCATGGTCATCAGCTAGAACATTGAAACAAATGATGGGACATGTGAAATGTAATCCTTCTTACATGGGACATGTAGACCACCTTCCATTTATCCTGCGGCCTATAGTTATACGGAGCTATTCTGTAGTAGGTGTGTAGATATTGTGATCTTTTGGCCACTTTACCTGCATACAAATCTACTTCTGTATTTCTGTGCTCCAGCTCTGTGTGCTGCTTGGTCTGGAATACGTGAGCTGCGGGGACTTTAACACCTTCCTTCTGGAGAAGGGGCGGCTTGACATCCCCAGCGCAAGGTACATTTTATGTTACCTACAATCCTGATCATAACTGTATAGAAATGTCTAGCATTGATCCGTTCACTTCGGTGCTGTATTATCTGCCTTTGGGTTCTGGTGTTTTTAATATAAAAAATATTGTAGATTGCAGCGAAATTAACCAGAACATTGACAGAAATCTGAGTGGCCTCATTATTCTTCAGTGGGATCTGGCAGGATTTGTTGTATGTTCTGCATATGGTCATCTTGTTCTAATCGTCTAGTCAATGTAGATAATATTGGCTGGAAGCAATATCTTTGTGTTTCTTGTCTTCTCCTCAGAAAGTTACACTCATTCATGTCTTTCTGTCAGATTCTATGCCGCTGAACTGGTCTGTGGAATCCAGTACCTCCACTCCAAGGGCGTCATCCACAGAGACCTCAAGCCCGAGAACATCTTGGTGGCTGAAACGGGCCATATTAAGATCACAGATTTCGGTCTCGCAATTGACAACATGCATGGAGACCGAACAGCCACCGAATACGCTGGGACTGCCGGTTACATGGCTCCTGAGGTGGGATAATAGTGCTTTCCTATTTAGTTTTCGCTAAAATTACAGTCCATGGGAATGTTAACATTTTGACCTTTTTGTTCTTACTTCCATGATAGATTTTTGCTGGCGAGGAGTATAACGCCGGAGTAGACTGGTATTCTCTTGGTGTCATCTTAAAAGATATGGTTACCAGTGAGTGTACGTTCCATCTGACACTCGATGAGGCATCCTCCGGCATTGATGACATCATTAAACAGGTCAGTATAATTCCAGGTTATTAGTACTATGGGTTGTACAATATTCATTTAAATGGTGAAGTTGTGAGAATGTTTTATTACCTCTACCGCTTACCTTCATGGGTTTTACTTTATTGTTTTTAGCTCCTACAGAAAGATCCTGCCAGACGCTTAGGAGTCCATGGTAACATCCGAGAGCACGTGTTTTTCCAGTGTATTGATTGGGTCTCTGTGGAAGCCCTGAAAGTGCCTCCACCTCACATCCCTGTAGTAAGTATATGACCAGATCACATTGCACCTCTGTTAAGTATTAGTTAGCGCTGACACTTAGGCTATGTGCCCACGATGCAGAAATGCCCAGGATTTTTTCCTGAGCGTTTCTGCATCTCCCTGGCAGAAAAAAACACATGCGGATTGTACATGCGGATTGTACATGCGGATTGTACATGCGGATCGTACATGCGGATCGTACATGCGGATCGTACATGCTGATTGTACATGCGTTTTTCCTGCCGGGGACATGCGGAAATGGAGCGTTATTCACTGACATTTCCGCATGCGGATTGTACATGTGGATCATACATGCGGATTGTACATGCGGATTGTACATGCGTTTTTCCTGGCAGGGACATGCGGATGTGAAGCGTTCTTCACATGCATTTCCGCATGCGGATTGACAAGCGCTTTCCAAGCGATTTTAGCATCACTTGGAAAGTGCTTGTGACAACTAGGTCACACTATATAAATCCATTCAAACTGCATGGATTTATATAGTGTGACCCGAGAGAGTGGTTAAAAATAAAAAAAACAAATGTATACTTACCCTCCGATGGCCCGCGCTGGCTTGCTTCGCTCGGTGCCGGCACTTTGCAGTGGATTGAAAGACCTGCCGATGTCAGCATCACATGACCCGTCACATGTCTCTGACGTCAGCGCAGGTCCTTCAATCCACTGCAGAGTGCCGGGAAGCAAGTAGGAGCGCAGCGCGGGCCGCCGGAAGGTAAATATACATTTATTTTTTATTTTATTCTTTTTTTACAGATTTTTTAATGGTGCCTGGGTCCGGAGGAGAGTCTCCTCTCCTCTAGTCCTGGGTACCATCCGCACATTAGAACGCACCAATTACGCAAGTACAGATGCAGTCTTGCGGAGTTGGCGCGTTCTAATGCAAGTCAATGGCGGCGATAAACGCAGCATTTCCGCAAAATAATTGGTAGTGCTGCGTTTTTTTCCGTAATGATAATCCACAGCGGATATTTCCGCAGCATGTGCACAGCACATGCGGATTATCATTGTTGCCCTTCTACCATGCGTTTTTAATGCGTTTCCGCAGCTGCAAAAATGCTGCAGAAACGCATTAAAAACGCATCGTGGGCACACAGCCTAACATTGGAAAATCAACATCATCCAGAGCTGCTGGTCCTGGTGTGATGGTCCAGATCATTTCATATCATCCTTCTCAAGAACGTTTGAGATTTTGGTAATAATTATTTTTTTGTTTGTTTTATAGCCATCTAAAGCTCATCACAGTTCTCGACCACACCATCTGGAGAAATTAGAAGCAGCAGAGGCCAAAAAGTCACCTCTTAAAGCAAAGGACCAGGCTATGTTCAAGGGATTTTCTTTTGTCAACTTGGAAACCCTTGACAAGACACCAGCTCCATAGTCATCAGAGCCAGCTGTCTTCCTCAGCCTCCAGAAGACCTTGAAGAACTGAAGATTGGACATCACTTTGATGATCATCTGAAAGCACTGCTGGAATGAAGATGACCATGGATACGACACTGAGGGACCCAAAACACAGACCCCAAAGATGAAGAAGCCAGACAATGTAATCATGCGCTGGCAGTAAGTATAAGCGCCACAACATCTGCGCTTCACTATACTCATAGGCATGTGCAGAACATTTTACACTACCCGGTAATTGGATTTCCTCTTGCTCATGACAGCTCCATCTTTCGGTGCTGTCTTGGGGTAAGAAGAAATAACATGGTGTGCGATGGCCGGCTATTAAGGGGAGGAAGGAGGCCGGATTTTTTTTTTTAAAAAAACATACATCATTGCACATGTCTATGATCATTTTTATCATTACCGGTAGTAAGATTTCCTCACACTCATGAAAGTGCTGTCATGGGTGTCGGGAAGAGGTGTGTGATGGCCGGCTATTAAGGGGAGGAAGGAGGCCGGATTTTTTTTTTTTTTTAATTACAGGTGAGCATAAAGATGACAGCAGATCCCAGTGGAGACATAGAAGATAGAGATGCCAGCAGATCTACTCCTATTCTGGCGGTAAGTATAAGCGCCACAACATCTGCGCTTCACTATACTCATAGACATGTGCAGAACATTTTACACTAACCGGTAATTGGATTTCCTCTTGCTCATGACAGCTCCATCTTTCGGTGCTGTCTTGGGCTAAGAAGAAATAACATGGTGTGCGATGGCCGGCTATTAAGGGGAGGAAGGAGGCCGGATTTTTTTTTTTAACTAACATTGCACATGTCTATGATCATTTTTACCATTACCAGTAGTAAGATTTCCTCACACTCATGAAAGTGCTGTCATGGGTGTTGGGAAGAGGTGTGTGATGGCCGGCTATTAAGGGGAGGAAGGAGGCCGGATTTTTTTTTTTTAAATGATCAGTTAATAATGAAGATAAGCATAGCAATGACAGAGGATCCCAATATATGACACCATAGACAGAGATGCCAGCAGATCTACTCATACGCTGGCAGTAAGTATAAGCGCCACAACATCTGCGCTTCATTATACTCATAGGCATGTGCAGAACATTTTACACTACCAGGTAATTGGATTTCCTCTTGCTCATGACAGCTCCAGTCTTTGGTGCTGTCTTGGGCTAAGAAGAAATAACATGGTGTGCGATGGCCGGCTATTAAGGGGAGGAGGAGGCCAGATTTTTTTTTAACTAACATTGCACATGTCTATGATCATTTTTACCAGTAACAGTAGTAAGATGACTCCTGAGACCCAGCAACAAAATTTCCCCAAAAAGTCCCATGTAATAAGGACAACATACAGAATTTAACAAAAACTCCTTTTAATGGTTAGAGGTCGGTCACAGCCAAAAAGGACGTGCTCAGCGCGTAACTGGTATAAAACCCGGTTAAGGCACTATTGGCCAGCTGAAACGGGTACAAATCCATATTCCACTGCCGGACTCCCGGCGCATATCATACTTCGTACTGGAGAAAAACATCAAGATAGAGCAAATGACTGCTGCTGTGACTTAAATACAGAACAACGAAATAATACCAACAAAACACACTGTACATGGGAAAAAAGGGGAGGGGTGGTGGGAAACGCAGACTGCGGGTCCCATGCTTGTGTGGAGAGAGGCTGGAAGAGGCAGGTGACTAGCCCAGGGGATGGGGGAAGACTCGGTTACCCGGGCCTTTAGCCTTAAGGAGGTCGCGGTGGTCGGCTCCCGGGCCCGTACTCTGGGGTCTCTCTTTAAAAAGGCGTTGATAGATGTTAAGTTTATAAAAGTTCGTGACGCCACCTGTGGCTTCTGGTGAGGATCACCAGCGCTGCGCAGTCCACTGAGGCCGATGATAAGGCAGCTGGATGGTATAGCTCCCCACAGGTGGAGCTAGGCCTCAGGGCAGTGTATGACGGGGTATGCAGGACAGAGAGACTCAGCCGTGTCAGAGCCAGAACAGGGACAGACACGATAGTCACTTCAGTACCTTTTACTGATGGAAATTCAGGCACTCCCAGGAGCACTGTAGGGTGAAGGGTGTATGTCCGGATCCTCCCCAATGAGCGGGTTTTGGGCCTCCTGTTCCTTGCCTCTACGTAGTAAGTTTCTGACCTGCCTGGAGCTAGGCCTAACTTTGTCTCTGTCCTGCGCTGGCTGACCTTGTGGTAGGGCCTTCTCTTGGAGTGCATGCTCCCAACCTACGGGGCCTATGTGTCTCCTGGCTCTGGTAGGTATCAGCACTTTAGCGATCCTGGGACTTGTAGTTCTCCAGGGATTCTGGTTATATCTTACTGGGTCGTGGATATCCCGGTAAGCTTCGGACCCGGTGTCCGGTAAATTCTTCTTCGGGGTGAGCTAGTTAAGCTCCTCTGCCCCCTATGTACTAACTCTCTCTACTCGCCTTCGGCCTACTCGGGCCCTCAATAGGCTACTCACACTAATGGCAGCTTGCCGAGCTTCACCGATCTTATGGCGCCGGCACGCCTAAGCTCACTATTCTGAGCTACGACTCAACCGGGCTCAACTCTGTATTCAGGCTTGCACTAACTGAACTCTCCAGAGGAATTGCTGAGTCACTGAGCTCCACTGCAGACTGACCTGTTTCTGTGTCTCACTCTGCAGGAACTGACTGCCTGGCTCCACCTTCCCTTCTTTATATATCCCTAACGGCTCCCTTTGGTCGTCTGAGGTGGAAGGTGGAGATGTGTGAATGGTTATGGGGGCCTCTTGTGGAGGAATCCGTCAATACACCCTTCTAGGATCTGTGATACCAAGCACAGCTGGGCTTCACACAGGGTCTGGACTTATAAAGAGGGGAAGAGGGAGGAAGAAGAGGATTATTGGGTGAAAGCCAGGAGGAGAGGAGAAAAAGAACATGGGACACACAATTTAACCCCTTCAGCAGGGCACAGCAGTCAAGGGGCATTCAATTAAAGATTGACGTGCCCTGCAGACTGCTGAGACCCAACAACAATATTTCCTCAAAAAGTCCCATGGAATAACGACAACACACAGATCTTAACCAAAACTCCTTTTAATGGGTAGAAGTCGGTCACAGCCAAAAAGGACGTGCTCAGTATGTAACTGGTATAAACCTCGGTTAAGGCACTATTAGCCAGCTGAAACGGGTGCAAATCCATATGCCGCAGCTGGACTCCCAGCGCAAGTCAGACTTCGTACCGGAAAAAAACATCAAGATGGAGCAAATGACCGCTAAGGAGGAGCGGAGTATTTATACTGCGCTCCGCCCCCCACCCATTTGGTAAAAAGCTTGTTCTATGCTATCCTGGAGACCGGAGAGAAAAGTATCCAGCCCTATTTCCGTCAGATGGACTCCATCGGGTAGCATAAGACTGGAATTGTCTCCCTCAAGTTGGTGATGCCTCATGACCACTCCGGCCTTAAAACGGATAAAGCGGGACAAGCGGGCATTAAGCGTGCGCACAGAACGTTCAACTGCCGCCGCATCTCTCGCGCCCTGCCATGCAACACGTGACATGACCTCTGACCAAATCAGAGTAAGCTCTGGAAAAAGTCTGTGGAATTTATCCACGTCGGAGCGCATGATTGTGAGGAGCTCCGCTAGGTGAAAGGAGCAGAGATCATTCCCGCCCGCATGCAGGACTAGAATTAAGGGAGAGGAACCAGTCTCAGCTATCCGCACCACCTCGGGAAGAACCTGAGGCCAGGTCAAGCCTCTTATTCCTCTCCAAAAAACGTTGATGCCGTGGAACCCAAGACCTCTGCCACCTGGTCGACGTTCTGCTCTTTGGGATGCCCAGAAGATGTAAGAGTGGCCCAGTATCCATACTGTGTGTTTTACACCAACTATGAAGAGATAATAAAGTTAGTGAAGCAATAAATTCGGTCTGATGTATCTTGCAAAACAGGAGGAACGCCATCTACCAATGCGCTGGATCTCGGAGTTAGGCAAACCAGCACGGGCTGCTTCGGTAGCAGCTGCTATCCTAAAGGAGTACGTACCAAATACCTTGAGAGGAAGGCCTACGAAAGCTAAACATTTCCAAAAAAGGGATTGAAATTGAAAAACCGTAAGAGGAGAACCATCCTCATGTGAGAAAAAGGAGTCACCAGATCGCCAGAACGATAAGTAATTATTAACAAGGGTTAAAGGACAAATATTAACAAGGGATGGTAAGAAGGGGAACCCATGAACAAATACCGGACGGGTCAATTTTCGATTTCCGAAAGTGGATACGGAGACCTCGGTCACAGGGAGTGACACCATCATACTGGAGTCCTCCTGAAGTGCGCTTGGATGGGGACACCAATTCACTAATGCGCAAAGCACCAAACCAAAAAACGCGAGTCAAAAAGCGGCAGAGAGTAGAGCAGACTTGAAAGGAGAAGAGCGGACAGCGGGAGTGGGTTGATTAGGCGGGTAAGTAAACTGAAAGAAATGGGCGGTCTGTTCCCCTGACGAGTGTGCTCCCTCCTCCAACCCATAATAGCCTGCCGAATGATGAAAACCTTAGTAACATCGTTCCAACCTAAGAGGTGAAAATAAACACTGAGATCAGATAGGCGGTTCTGTGCAACGGCTTCTGAAACACCCATGCTGCGCAAGTAAAGTAAATATTCGATTGTGACCTCCAGACGGGCAGCGTCGGATGCTGCTGCTGATCTATCCCCAAATAGGTTATGCCACTCATTCCATGCCTTACCGTAAGAACGCCATGTAGACGAGGCCACTGAAGATCTCACCAACTCCATCAATCTTTCTCTACCACCTCCCACATGAGGGATGGGCATGGATGCCCCTCTGGTTTGGCCGCGGGGAAATATTCCCGGAATTTCTGCCAATCGAAACGAGAAAGAGAATCAGCAATGACATTATTTGTACCCGGAACATGGCGGGCTTAAAACCAGATGTTTAAACTTAAGCATTTTAATACCAGAAATCTGAGTAATTTGATAACCAGGGGAGATGAGGATGACAAGTGATTTATGGCGTGTACAATACTCATATTGTCAGTCCAATAACAGATCCGTTTATCCCTGAGGGATGGGCCCCATAAAGAAATGGCTGTGATGATAGGAAATAACTCTAACCAAGTAAGGTTTTTAACCCAGCCCTCAGTGCGCCAAGATTCCGGCCAAGGTTCGGCACACCATTGGTCTCCAAAAATGACACTGAAACCAGTAGATCCAGCGGCATCGGAAAAAAGGGAGAGATCCTCATTAGTCAATTCCGATAACTAAAAGCATGTATATCCATTATAGGACAAGAGGAACTCCTTCCCAACCAGCAAGTCTGCTTTCAAAGGAGGTTTTATCCAAATTCTATGATGGGGAAGCTTGATGCTTTTGGTCGAGAGGGATAAACGTCTGGAAAAAATTCTCCCCATAGGCATTACTGTGCAAGCAAAGTTAAGGAGGCCTAGCATGGACTGCATTTGACATAGTGTTACTTTGAGAACAGAACAAAATCCTTCAATCTGGGACAGCAATTTTGAATTTTTTTCTGAGGGAAGGTGAAAAACCATGGCAACGGAATCAATCTCAATTCCTAAAAAGGATAGCGAAGTAGTAGCAAAAGTTTTTCCACTGGATAAGGGAACGCCAAAATACGACGCGAAAAAAATAAAATTGTCCAGCAAAAATTGACAGGACCTGGAATCTGGTGGTCCCACAAAAAGAAAATCGTCAAGATAATGGATTATAGCGGAGGAACCTGTTTCATACTTGACCACCCATTCTAGGAAAGAACCAAATAATTCAAAATAATAGCAAGAGATGGAACAACCCATGGGAAGGCAGGTAGATCTCACATCACCGTTACTTTCTGAGTAGCAACGTCTTCGGAAAGTTTATGAAGCTACATTTACAGAAAACATGGGTCCACTGGCTTTACTAAACGCCATCTACAAACTCGAGCTTCAAGATTTGGAGAGGTGTGTATTGCAAGAATTTTTATCACCCAACCACTTTGAGTAGCAGAAGGAGAGATAGCATTAGCAAACTCTCAAGAACTATCTGCATTCTACAATGACGGAACAACGGTTAAACAGCCGAGCCCTTCTGTCAATTGAGCATGAGCTCGCCAGACACCTGAATTTTAAAGACCTGATTAAGGATTTTTCTAACCAGCAGGTAACACGACTGCCTGTTCCATACATGTAAATTTGCATCTTCACATCTTCTACATTGCAGCCAGTTTTACATTAGTGTGTTATTGCCATGTATGTTCCCCTGTATTATGGATGAGTGTCCTAGCCTGACTGCGGGATTACTGACCCAAAGTCCTAGCATTAGACAGATGTAACAGATCGGATAGTAATGTTTCAGTTCTGAGACCTGCACCTGACTGACCCTGCGATGCAGTATCGGTACCCCAGATGGGAATACCCATTTAATATTAGGGCTCAGTTTTTAGGATAGAGCGCACTATTGTTTGTTGTTCTTGAATTTATGGAAATACGTCTTTATTATTATGGTTCATTCCTTAGATCGTTGTTTTAATATGTTTTCTGACATCACAAAATGACCTTATTTTCATTGTATTAATTGGTTATACGTTTTGTCTTTGTTTTGTTACATTATAATTTTGCACTTTACATAATTGACCAAAGGATTTAACTAAATGACTCTTATGAAAAATAGATTTAATTAGTGAAATGTTTAGTGGGAATGTTTTACAAAACTTTCATGTTAAGGGCATTGACCATGCTCTGGTTATTCTTAACCAATGTGTGTGTGAGATGAATAAAAGGCCCTTAATGCAGAAATTCAACATAGAAATATAGTCTATTTCCCATATTTCGTATTTAGTGCCGAAGTTCAAGAAAGACCATAATACTAAGTGCCTTATCATCATCTCAAACACATTGGTCAAGAATAACCAGAAAATTGGCAATCCTTTTAATCATAGTTTAACTTTTTGGAAGAATTTACTTTAAAGTTTGTCACCCCTTATATCATAAATAATAAATAAACAGAAATTGCTTTTCTAATAGAATAACACGTCCAGAAGAGATTCCTTTTCAGCAGTCACCTCATTATCATAGCCAGCAGGATTACAATGAGAGATAACAGAATCCACCATTCATATTAGGTCGTGTCACAGCTCACCTCTTCCCCTTTCCTGCACAATGACATCTGCATGTCACTAAACATGAGAACATGTATAGAAAACTCTCCCTAGGAATTAGAGTCCCCTGTTTTGTCTTGTGATATGAACAATAGACATATGGATGTATATATATCTCCAAACAGGCAAGACAGCAGATTTCCATAAATGTACAGAAAACAGGATACAATAATCTGAAGTCAGAAATACAGATTCTAAAAAAATTATCACAATCTGGTTTCAATTAGTTTCAAAAATGTACGTCACTCATTCCCTTAAAGAAAAATAAGCAAAATATACCTAAAAAGAATATTGGATAGTTTAAGAAATGTTTAATAGGTTAGAGTAGAGTAGGGCCCTGCCAAAAGAGTCTACCTTGTCGTGGTGGCAGGCTTAAAAAATCTTTTGGCCAAAACAAAAGCTGATGGCTGTGTATGTGATATGGTGTTCGATGGGAACTGTTTATGTGTGATTGGTGAAACCGAGGTGCAGAAGCAGAGTTTTTCCAAGCGTGGGAGGTGGGACGGTGGAAAGTTTGAGGGGTGGAGGCGGGGCTGGTGTGGAGTCTTAAGGGTGCCCGGAAATGTTGCCAGTATGGGGTGCTGAAATTCCTGGTGGCAGCCCTGCTTCAGTATGTAGCAAAAATCACAGTCTCCTACTCTCCACAGGCATGTGTTCAAAGGAGTATGTTACGGATCCGGGTGGTGGAACCTCTGTGCTGCGGTGCAAGGAGGGACCAGAGGGGCGTAAGTAGCTGTCAACTCGGACTGACCAAGGTCATACGGCGGCTCAATCGACTCCGTGACCAGGGAAGGACCGAGCAGAGAGACCAGGTGCTACTCTGGGACCGAACTTGTATGAGAGCAGGTGACTTCCACGGGTCAGAAGGCAGGGACTGACCGGTACAGCAGATGAGCACGGCAGGCAGGCTGATGGGTGATCCGGGTAGGCGGACTGGCAGACACAGCAGGTAACAAGCAGGAGCCTCCAGATAGGCTGGCTGGTAGGCACGGCAGGTAACAGGCAGGTGCTTCCAGGTAAGCAGGCGGGCAAGGCCCATAGACAGACTGGCGGACTTGACTGTAGACAGACTGGCGGGCTGGAGAGTAGACAAGCTGGCAGACTGGACTAGTAGTCAGGCTGGCGGGCTGGACTTGTAGTCAGGCTGGCGGGCTGGACTTGTAGTCAGGCTGGCGGGCTGGACTTGTAGTCAGGCTGGCAGCGGGACCTGAGGGCTGAAGCAGAGTTTAACACACAAAGCTACAACCTTGCATGGGCACCTCCATCTTGGAGGAGGTGCCTTTTATATGAGAGGTCCTCCGGTCATTGGCTGGGGACTCTTTAGGACGGCGTGCGCGGCCCCTTTAAGAGGGAGGGAGCGAGCGCGCGCCCTAAGCACAATGCCCGGGAAGCTGCGCGCGCCGGCAGAAGCAGGAGCGCCGGAAGACGCCGGGAGGGGAGCGCGGCGGTAAGAGGGACGGCGTCTCTGCCTGTCAAGGCGCAGAGACACCGATACTACAGAGTATTGTCATGACAAGCGCTGGGGTGTTCAGAAAACCTCAAGCTGTCATGACAACCCTTTGGCACCCCACAATCATGATGCAGGGACAGTTAGAACAGTGTGCCCCACCTGGACCAGTCACTGTAAATTCTGCCATCACAGATAGTTAGCGGCATATAACAGGTTAACGGCCGCTTCCGTCCACTCGCATCTGTTAGAGGCAGATGATGGCTGAATAATGCAGCTATCATTTGTCGGCTCAGTTCCCAAGTCCACATCAAAGAACGGGACCTGGGATTTGTGTTATTTGTTTCTATAAACCGTTTTGTTTTTTACTTTTTTTTCTTTAGTTCCTTTACAGAACGTGAACCTGGTTGAGCTTTATTGCACGATGCTGCGAGGCATGATTTACAATTGCAGCTGTGGGGGCCATTGTGTGAGTTGGTTGACTAAAAGAGCCCCCTACCTTTATTTGACAACCTAGATGCCACTGATACTATAGGTTGCGGCATCAAAGGCGTTAATTAAAGATAACAGCTAGGATCAAAGACATTGACTGCTCAGTTCCTGCGGGAGCCCCTCAGTGATCCAGCTGGAATGGTGCCAGCACCGGAGGTGAGTATAGCTCCTATTATTTTACTTTGTGGAAACACAGTGATTGAGAAGGGTTGGTCCTAGTAGTGAACATCAGAGAGAGACTTGCGGCCTAGCCGGAAAACCCAGTGATCCCTGCTAGGGCCAGAGCTTCATAGAGAACTTACATGGAAACTCACACGACTGGGCACACCACCTTTGTGAAGAGAACATTAACGTTAAATAGTGAAAGACTTTCTCTGCTATCCCAAGCTTACTGTTATTAGTTCTACTGTTGATTTGCCTTGTTACTAACACTTTATAGAGTATAAAGTATATACCGTATATACTCGAGGATAAGCCAACTTTTTCAGCACACTGAACTCATCATCTTTCCTTCATCTCGCATATCTTCCCCACCTGATCTTTCTATCACAGTAAATGACATCACACTTTCCCCTGTCCCCGGAGTAACCCCTGACTCTGCCCTGTCCTTCAAACCCCACATCCAAGCTCTTGCCACCTCCTGTGGCCTCCAGCTCAAAAGTATTCCCAGAATCCATCTTTTCCTCAACCCTCAATCTATTAAACTGCTTGTTCATGCCCTCATCATCTCCCGCCTCGACTACTGCAGCACCCTCCTCTGTGGCCTACCTGCTAACACTCTCGCACCCCTCCAGTCCATCCTCAACTCTGCTGCTCGACTGGTTCATCTCTCGCCTCACTATTCCTCTGCTACCCCCCTTTGCAAATACCTTCACATGCTAATAATAATAATAATAAAAAGTAATTTTTCATTTAACTTTGCATGAAGCCCTGTGGGTTATACAAAATTTCTGAATACGGTTTTGAATATTTTGAGGTGTATACATGACATATAGGTCCCTCAAAATCTTTTCAAATGTGTAGATGGTCCTGAAAAACTGAGGGATGGGACATTTCATTGGCATACAAAGTTCAAAAATTAGACTTTTTCTAAATATTTGTCAAATTTCCGATATTTTTTATATAAATGTCTATCATATTGACCTAAATTTACCACGAACGTAAACTACAATGTGTCAAGAAAAAAATTATTACCACATAAAATGGCACATATTAGTTTAAAAAATTTGGCTTGGTCAGGAAAGTAAAAACTACCTTAAGTGGGAAGGGGTTAAAGAGTTAATCCCAATATATGTAATAACTCTGAAGTGGAGCAGACTCCACAATACAAACTGTTTATTTTATTAAAATAAATACATTTCTTAGACCTGATGAGGCTTGTTTGGTTGCATTAAAAATCCACTTGCTTTTGAGCCGAAACATTGGCACCTGTTCACACGGGCCAATAAATACACCATTTTTTATGTAATTTTCTATTAAGTGCTACCATCTTTTTTGCTTACTTATATGCCGACACTGGGGT
Organism: Phyllobates terribilis; assembly: GCF_046119375.1. Classification (NCBI taxonomy): domain Eukaryota; kingdom Metazoa; phylum Chordata; class Amphibia; order Anura; family Dendrobatidae; genus Phyllobates; species Phyllobates terribilis. The sequence continues at coordinate 470,744 of NW_027363233.1, read as the reverse complement.
ATCGTGTGCCGAGACCCTTGGAGCTCTCACAGCCATAAAAACTGAACGGCCGTGCAGTCCCTCCGCCTCTTATGGGACGTGCTGGTGAAGGTGCGTACGCAATGACATTGTAGCATCGGCATCTCTGCCCCGTTCTAGGCAGAGACGCCGTCCCTCTCACCTCCCCGCTCCTGGCGCGGCGTCCTCCAGCGCTGCTCTCCCCGCTGCTTCCGGCGCGCGCTCCTTCCCCGGCAGTGTGCTTAGGGCGCGCGCGCGCGCTCCCCCTCTCTTAAAGGGACCGCGCGCGCCGTCCTAAGGAGTCCCCGGCCAATTGCCGGAGGACCTCCCATATAAAGGGCACCTCCTCCAAAATGGAGGTGCCCGAGCAATGTTGTTTGCACCTGTGTCTCACCTGTGCTTCAGCCCTCAGGTCCCGTTGCCAGTTACCTGCCAGATTCCTGCCAGCTTGCTGCCTTTGTCCTGCCTGATATCCAGTCACCTGCCTGCTAGCCTGAGGTCCGACGGTCTGCCTTCCAACTCCTGTCAGTCTGTCTATGGACCAGCTTGCCCGCTCACCTGGGAGCGCACACCTGTTACCTGCCTGCTAGCCTACCTGGAGGCTCCGCCGTCACGTGCTGTGACCATCTGCCTTTTCAGAGACTCCTGCCCGCTCACCTGGGAGCGCACACCTGTTACCTGCCTGCTAGCCTACCTGGAGGCTCCGCCGTCACGTGCTGTGACCATCTGCCTTTCCAGAGACTCCTGCCCGCTCACCTGGGAGCGCCCACCTGTTACCTGCCTGCTAGCCTACCTGGAGGCTTCGCCGTCACGTGCTGTGACCACCTACCATTCCAGAGACTCTCGCTTGCTCACCTGGGAGCACACATCTACCATCTGCCTGCTAGCCTACCCGGAGGCTCTGCCATCACAGGTCGTACCTACCCTTTACCCAGAGACTGCCCTGGTCACTTGCCGTAACTCCCTGCCCGTTCATCCAGAGACTGCCCCGGTCACTTGCCGTAACTCCCTGCCCGTTCTTCCAGAGACTGCCCCGGTCACTTGCCGTAACTCCCTGCCCGTTCTTCCAGAGACTGCCCCGGTCACTTGCCGTGGCCTCCTGCCCGTTCTTCCAGAGACTGCCCCGGTCACTTGCCGTGACCTCCAGCCCGTCCACTCAGAGACTGTCCCGGTCACCTGCTGTGACTGCCTGCCCGTCATCCCTGATTGCCACCCGCTCCCTTACAAGGACCGCCCCCTTGTATAGTAGCTCAGAGGTTCCGCCTCCCAGACCCATTACAGTTTGCTCGGGCCATGGAACCCGGTGGCACCCAAGCTCCCTCGCTCTCGGACCTGTGTCATGAACTGTCCCGCCAGAGGTCCCAACAGGAGTCCATCCTGGGTCACCTGCGGAATGTCAATTCTCGCCTGGACACTCTGCTCCGCCAGCAACCTCCGCTAGCGCCATGATTCGCAATCCGACAGCTCCGCTGTCCACCAACACTATGGTATCCTACCCCGGACCCCGGCTTTCTGCACCTCCTCGCTTCGGAGGCGACTCCGCTCAGGCTCGGGGCTTCATAAATCAGTGCACCCTGCACTTTGAACTCCTGTCCCACCAGTTTAACTCCGACCGGGCCAAAATTGCCTTCATCATGTCCCATCTCACCGGAGAGGCTCTGGCCTGGCTAAATCCTCTATGGCCTTTCTCACGGCCTTCCGGAAAGTCTTCGACGAACCCGGACGGAAGACCTCATCCGCATCGTCACTGCTACGCCTCCGTCAGGGAAGCCTCACCGTGGGCCAATATGCCATACGGTTCCGTACCCTTGCCTCGGAGCTGGCCTGGGATAATGACGCTCTGGTTTCAGTCTTCTGGGAGGGTCTGTCCGGCCGTATTAAAGATGAACTTGCCGGTCGGGACATTCCTACCACCCTCGATGACCTGATAGCTCTTGCCACCCGGATTGACCTGCGGTTCCAGGAGCGTGCCAAAGAGGTCACCCGTGAGAGGAGGTTTCCACGCCTAGCTCCTACTTTTCAGCAACCCGTCACTCCCTCCGTCTCTCCTGAGCCTATGCAGGTCGACCAGACCAAGATGGTCGGTTCTCGCCAAGAATCTCGCCGAGCCGAGGGAAGCTGTTTCTATTGTGGCAGTAAGAAGCACTTCATCCGTTCCTGCCCGGAAAAGCCGGGAAACGCCAGTGTCTAGGACCACTCGGAGAGGTCGTCCTAGACAAAAGTAAGTCCTCTCCGTCTCTGACCTTACCGGTCTCTATTGCTTGGGGAGAAAACCGTCTCTTCGAACTCGCCCATCTGGATTCTGGAGCTGCTGGAAACTTCATCGCCCAGTCTCTGGTAGAGAGATACCATATTCCCACCAAGTCCCTGGCGGAGCCATTGTCAGTTGCTTCCGTGGATGGAAGACTTCTCTCGGAGACCATCCTGCTCGTCACCGAACCTATAACCCTACAGGTGGGAATGCTGCACTCTGAGGAGATCTCATTCCATGTGCTGTCCGGACTTTCTCACTCCTTGTTGCTAGGTCTACCTTGGCTCCAGACACATGAACCCGTATTGAACTGGCGGTCTGGTGAAGTACTCCGATGGGGTCCTGACTGCCATAGGACCTGCCTGGTTCCGGTCCGTCCACTTCGCCCTCAGCCTACTCCAGCTAATTTACCTGGTCTCCCGGCTCCCTACTGGCCCTATGCGGACGTCTTCGGTAAGAAGGAAGCTGAGACGTTGCCGCCCCATAGGCCATACGATTGCCCGATCGACCTGGTACCTGGCACCACTCCTCCCCGTGGGCGTATCTACCCGTTATCTGCAGCCGAGACCCGAGCCATGTCTGAGTACATTGAAGAGAATCTGGCTAGGGGATTTATCCGAAAATCTACCTCCCCGGCTGGAGCCGGATTCTTCTTTGTCAAAAAGAAAGACGGCTCGCTACATCCCTGTATTGACTACAGAGGACTCAATCTCATTACGGTAAAAAACAAATATCCCCTGCCACTCATCTCCGAATTGTTTGACCGGCTCAAGGGCGCCAGGATCTTCTCCAAGCTGGATCTTCGAGGAGCGTATAATCTGGTCCGTATCTGTCAAGGAGACGAGTGGAAGACGGCATTCAATACCCGGGACGGTCACTACGAGTACCTTGTGATGCCCTTCGGTCTCTGTAATGCTCCCGCGGTCTTTCAGGAACTAGTCAATGACATCTTCCGTGACCTCCTGTACTCCTGCGTAGTGGTATACCTGGACGATATCTTGGTCTTCTCTCCGGAACCACCTTTACGCCAAATACGAGAAGTGCCTCTTCGATCAGACCTCCCTTCCATTCTTGGGCTATGTCATCTCCCAAACAGGTCTGCAAATGGATCCCGAGAAGCTCTCTTCCGTTCTAAAATGGCCTCGTCCTGAAGGTTTGAAGGCGATACAGCGATTCCTGGGCTTCGCTAATTATTATCGTCTTTTCATCCCACACTTCTCGTCTCGGACTGCTCCCATATCTGCACTTACCCGTAAGGGGGCTAACCCCAGGATATGGTCGCCTGAAGCCGAGGAGGCCTTCCTTTCCCTAAAGAAAGCCTTCGCCTCTGCTCCCGTCCTGCACCGTCCGGACTGTAATAAACAATTCTACCTGGAGGTTGATGCTTCCTCCTCCGGAGCCGGAGCGGTGCTCACCCAGAAGTCTTCTACCGGGAGAATGGTAACGTGCGGCTTCTTCTCCAAAATCTTCTCCTCGTCGGAGCGCAACTACTCCATTGGAGACCGGGAATTGCTAGCCATCAAATTGGCACTAGGAGAGTGGCGCTATCTGCTTGAAGGGGCTCTCTACCCGGTAATTATCTACACGGATCACAAAAACCTGGCATATCTCCAAAATGCCCAGAGGCTCAATCCTCGCCAGGCCCGGTGGTCGTTGTTTTTTGCCCGCTTCGACTTCACTCTTCATTTCCGTCCGGCGGACAAGAACGTCAAAGCTGATGCCTTGTCTCGGTCTTTCCTGTCCTCCGATCAAGAGGAGGAACCTACGCACATCATCGACTCCTCCAAGGTGATGAATGTGGCTCCCTTGGATCTAACTCGTCTTCCACCCGGTAAGACGTTCATAGCTGTGCCAGATCGGGAGAGGGTTCTTCGCTGGGGACATTCTTCTAAACTAGCTGGCCATGCTGGCCAAAAAAAGACCTTTCAACTTATTGCCCGGCATTACTGGTGGCCTACCCTACGTAAGGACGTGGTAGACTTCGTCGCGGCCTGTTCATCCTGTGCTCGTAACAAAGTTCCCCGACATCTACCTGCCGGCCATCTCCTGCCCCTTCCCGTACCTGCTGCTCCTTGGCAACACATCGCTATGGACTTTATCACCGACCTTCCAGTTTCTGCCGGTTGTACCGTCATTTGGGTTGTCGCTGACCGTTTTTCTAAGATGGCCCACTTCATTCCCCTGCCTGGTCTTCCGTCTGCACCCGAGTTGGCTAAAGACTTTATCCGCCACATCTTCCGTCTCCATGGTCTGCCCCTCCACATCGTGTCGGATCGTGGGGTTCAGTTCACCTCTCGTTTCTGGAGAGCCACTTATAAGCTGCTGGACATTACCCTGGATTTCTCCTCCGCTTACCACCATCAGTCCAATGGTCAAGTGGAGCGGATCAATCAGATCTTGTCCAGCTACCTCCGGCACTTCGTGGATGCTCACCACTCGGACTGGGTGGATCTTCTACCGTGGGCCGAGTTCTCTTATAACAACCATGAGAGCGAGTCCTCTTCCAAATCCCCGTTCTTTATAGTTGGTGGCCAACATCCCCGGATTCCACTTCCTGTCTCCGTTTCTGTGGACAACCCTGCTGCGGAGTCTCTTGTCAGCGAATTTTCTACTATTTGGGAGAGCACCAGGTCCGCTCTTCTTCTCTCCTCTGAGCGGATGAAGAGATATGCTGATAAGAGACGTCTGGATCCGCCCCAATTCCGTCCGGGAGACAAGGTTTGGCTCTCATCCAAACATGTGCGGCTCAAAATACCCACCTACAAGTTGGGTCCTCGATTCATCGGCCTCTTCGAAGTCCTCAGGCAAATTAACCCTGTGGCCTACAAATTAAAACTCCCGGCCACCCTACGGATCCCCAACTCCTTCCACGTATCTCTCCTCAAACCCGTTGTCTTTAACTCTTTTTCCAAAAATCCAGGTGCCCCTCCTGCTCCGGTTTCCGCTGATGACATCTTTGAGGTAGAGAGTATTCTGGCCTCCAAGAGGGTAAGAGGAAAAACCTTTTTTTCTGGTAGATTGGAAGGGGTTTGGTCCTGAGGAGAGAACTTGGGAACCCAGGGAGAACATCAACGCCCCGCTTCTCCTTGAAAAATTTCTTTCTGGCCTAAAAAAGAGGGGGCCTAAAGGGGGGGGGTACTGTAGCATCGGCGTCTCTGCCCCGTTCTAGGCAGAGACGCCGTCCCTCTCACCTCCCCGCTCCTGGCGCGGCGTCCTCCAGCGCTGCTCTCCCCGCTGCTTCCGGCGCGCGCTCCTTCCCCGGCAGTGTGCTTAGGGCGCGCGCGCGCGCGCTCCCCCTCTCTTAAAGGGACCGCGCGCGCCGTCCTAAGGAGTCCCCGGCCAATTGCCGGAGGACCTCCCATATAAAGGGCACCTCCTCCAAAATGGAGGTGCCCGAGCAATGTTGTTTGCACCTGTGTCTCACCTGTGCTTCAGCCCTCAGGTCCCGTTGCCAGTTACCTGCCAGATTCCTGCCAGCTTGCTGCCTTTGTCCTGCCTGATATCCAGTCACCTGCCTGCTAGCCTGAGGTCCGACGGTCTGCCTTCCAACTCCTGTCAGTCTGTCTATGGACCAGCTTGCCCGCTCACCTGGGAGCGCACACCTGTTACCTGCCTGCTAGCCTACCTGGAGGCTCCGCCGTCACGTGCTGTGACCATCTGCCTTTTCAGAGACTCCTGCCCGCTCACCTGGGAGCGCACACCTGTTACCTGCCTGCTAGCCTACCTGGAGGCTCCGCCGTCACGTGCTGTGACCATCTGCCTTTCCAGAGACTCCTGCCCGCTCACCTGGGAGCGCCCACCTGTTACCTGCCTGCTAGCCTACCTGGAGGCTTCGCCGTCACGTGCTGTGACCACCTACCATTCCAGAGACTCTCGCTTGCTCACCTGGGAGCACACATCTACCATCTGCCTGCTAGCCTACCCGGAGGCTCTGCCATCACAGGTCGTACCTACCCTTTACCCAGAGACTGCCCCGGTCACTTGCCGTAACTCCCTGCCCGTTCATCCAGAGACTGCCCCGGTCACTTGCCGTAACTCCCTGCCCGTTCTTCCAGAGACTGCCCCGGTCACTTGCCGTGGCCTCCTGCCCGTTCTTCCAGAGACTGCCCCGGTCACTTGCCGTGACCTCCAGCCCGTCCACTCAGAGACTTTCCCGGTCACCTGCTGTGACTGCCTGCCCGTCATCCCTGATTGCCACCCGCTCCCTTACAAGGACCGCCCCCTTGTATAGTAGCTCAGAGGTTCCGCCTCCCAGACCCGTTACAGACATCATCGCGTACGCGTCTGCATAGAGGGCCAAGATGCCAGTACAGAAGTGCAGCTGCAGGGGATTATATGAAAGGTTAGTATCAATTTATTTATATTTAATAGAATTAATTAAATGGTCTTGGGGAAGAGCACATGATGAACTGGGAGTGGAGGTTGGGGAAAGCACTTGGAGAATAGGGAGTGGGGGAAGGGGAGAGCACATGATGAATTGGGAGTGGGGGGGGAGAGAGCACATGGTGAATTGGAGGTGGGGAGAGCAAATGATGATTTTGGAGTGGGGGTGGGGAGAGCTCATGATGAACTGAGAGTCGGGGGTGGGGAGAGCACATGGAGAATTGGAAGTGGGGGGTGAGGAGAGCACATGGTGAACTGGAATTAAGGGGTAGGGAGAGCACATGGTGAACTGGGAGTGGGGGGTGGGGAGAGCACATGGTGAATTGGGAGTGAGGAGTGGATAGAGCACATTATTAATTGGGGGTGGGGAGAGCACATGGTGGGTGGGGAGAGCAAATTATGAATTGAAGGTGGGGGGTGGAGAGAGCAAATGGTGAATTGCGAGTGGGGGGTGGGGAGAGCACATGGTGAATTGGGGGTGGGGAGAGCAGATAATGATCTGGGGGGTGGGGAGAGTACATGGTGAATTGGAAGTGGGGGGTGGGGAGAGCATATGCTGAATGGGGGAGTGAGGAGAACAAATGATGAATTGGGAGTGGTTGGGGAGACCAAATGATGAATTGGGAGTGGGTGGGGAGAGCAAATGATTAATTGAGAGAGGTGAGTGGGGAGAGCTAATTGTGAATTGGGAGTGTGGAGAGCACATGGTGAATTGGGGGTGGGGAGAGCAAATGGTCAATTGGGAGGGAGCAGTAGTGAGAGCTAATGGTGAATTGGGAGTGTGGAGAGCATATGATGAATTGGGGGAGGGAAGAGCAAATGGTGAATTGGGAATAGGGGGTGGGGAGAGCAAATGGTGAATGGAGCAAATAGTGAGTGGGGGGTGGGGAGAGCAAACGTTGAATTGGAAGTGGGGGGTAGAGAGCAGATGGTGAATTAGGAGTGCGGGTGGGGAGAGCAAATGGTGAATTGGGAGTGGAGGGTGGGGAGAGCAAATGGTGAATTGGGAGTGGAGGGTGGGGAGAGCAAATGGTGAATTGGGAGTGGAGGGTGGGGAGAACAAATGGTGAATTGGGAGTGGGGAGAGCAAATGATGAGTTGGGAGTGGGGAGAGAAAATGGTGAATGGGGAGTGGGGAGGAAATGGTGAATTGGGAGAGGGGGGTGGGGAGAGCTAGTAGTGAATTGGGAGTGGGGAGAGCTAATGGTGAATTTGGAGTGGGGAGAGCAAATGTTGAATGGGGGGTGGGGAGAGCTAATGGTGAATTGGGAGTGGGGGAGAGCAAATAATGAATTGGGAGTGGGGGAGAGCAAATTATGAATTGGGAGTGGGGGAGAATAAATGATTATGAATACAGGTTGGGAGAGAGCACGAACATGACATAATGAATTGGAGTGGAGGGGTTCATGTAAATATAATGAATTGGGGGAGCGGGAGGTACAGAGTGGGGGTTGTTGAGGATGCAGGAGTGTGACTGGTAATGAATTGGGAAAGAGTACAGGTGCTATTTAATTTATATATTTATTGGGTGGAGAAAGTGGCTATTTACAGTTAGTGGGGGGCCGTGGTGGATTACAATTTGTATTTGGAATAGTGGGTTGCATAATAACTAATTATATATTAATGGTGGGTGCACATCTGTATTCAGCTGCGTAATGTAGAATTTGGGGAATGTGCTCTAGATAACTGTGTGCTATTTTATTCAGAGACGAGTCCTGGCTGGAAGAAGTGAGGTCAGTCTGCGCTGGATGAAAGTGAAAAAAAGCGAAGATGAAGGACTTCAACTAGAGACGTCACTTGTGAGTCAGTGTGTTCTCTGTACAATGACACTATATACTAATGTACAGAGCTCCTGTGTATGTCACTGGTGATCACTGTATTACCTGTAACTATATGCAGAGCTCCTGTGTATAATGTCACTGGTGATCACTGTATTACCTGTACACTATATACACAGCTCCTATGTATAATGTCACTGGTGATCACTGTATTACCTGTACACTATATACAGAGCTCCTGTGTGTTTTTTTAGATTTGGCTATCTTAGGAGGATATCTGTGTGTGCAGGTAACTATTACTGTGCAGAATTATTAGGCAACTTAATAAAAACCAAATATAATCCCATCTCACTTGTTTATTTTCACCAGGTAAACCAATATCAGTGCACAAAATTTAGAAATAAACATTTCTGACATGCAAAAACAAAAAACAAAAAAATTAGTGATCATTATAGCCACCTTTCTTTATGATGACACTCAACAGCCTTCCATCCATAGATTCTGTCAGTTGCTTGATCTGTTTTCGATCAACATTGCGTGCAGCAGCCACCACAGCCTCCCAGACACTGTTCCGAGAGGTGTTCTGTTTTCACTCCCTGTAGATCTCACATTTTATGATGGACCACAGGTTCTCTATGGGGTTCAGATCAGATGAACAAGGGGGCCATGTCATTATTTTTTCTTCTTTTAGACCTTTACTGGCCAGCCATGCTGTGGAGCAGTTGGATGCATGTGATGGAGCATTGTCCTGCATTTAAATCATGTTTTTTTTGAACGATACCGACTTCTTCCTGTACCACTGCTTGAAGAAGTTGTCTTCCAGAAAGTGGCAGTAGGTCTGGGAGTTGAGCTTCACTCCATCCTCAACCCGAAAAGGTCCCATAAGTTCATCTTTGATTATACCAGCCCATACCAGTACCCCACCTCCACCTTGCTGGCGTCTGAGTCGAAGTGGAGCTCTCTGCCCTTTACTGATCCAGCCTCTGGCCCATCCATCTTGCCCATCAAGATATTTCTTGGCCCATTCTTGACATTTTATCTTATGTTTCTTGTTCAAAGGTGGTCGTTTTTCAGCCTTCCTTACCTTGGCCATGTCCCTGAGTATCGCACACCTTGTGCTTTTTGATACTCCAGTAATGTTGCAGCTCTGAAATATGGCAAAGCTGGTGGCGAATGGCATCTTGGCAGCTTCACGCTTGATTTTCCTCAATTCATGGGCAGTTATTTTGCGCCTTTTTTGGCCAACACGCTTCTTGCGACCCTGTTGGCTATTTGCCATAAAATGCTTGATTGTTCGGTGATCACGCTTCAAAAGTTTGGAAATTTCAAGATTGCTGCATCCCTCTGCAAAACATCTCACAATTTTGGACTTTTCAGAGCCCGTCAAATCTCTCTTCTGACCCATTTTGCCAAAGGAAAGGAAGTTGCCTAATAATTAAGCAAACCTTATATAGGGTGTTGATGTCATTAGTCAACACCTCTCCTCATTACAGAGATGCACATCACCAGATTTACTTAATTGGTAGTTGGCTCTCAAACTTATGCAGCTTGGAATAGGACAACATGTATAAAAAGTATCATGTGATCAAAATACTTATTTGCCTAATAATTCTGCACACAGTGTATATGTGGTATTATTTGGTGACCATTTGGTGGTAATATGTGGTCTGGTCATGGTGTGGTGGTATTTGTTCCTTGCTTGTGGTATTATTTGATCACTATGTGGTGGTAATATGTGGTCTGGTCATGGTGTTGCAGTATACCTTGTATGTGGTATTATTTGGTGACTATGTGATGGTAAATTGTGGTCCGGCTATGGTGTGATGGTTTTTGTTCCTTGAATGTGATATTATTAGTCATTTTAAAAAATTTATGTGACACATTCCTTTAAAGAAAAAGAAATAAAAATATACCTAAAAAGAGTATTGGATATTTTAAGAAAGGTTTAATAGGTTAGAGTAAAGTAGGGCCCAGCCAAAAGAGTCTAACTTGTCGTGGTGGTTGATTATAAAAATCTTTTGGCCAAAACAAAAGTTGCTGTATACGATATATGGTTGAGTGGAAACTGTAAATCTGTGATTGGTGAGGGCGTGGTGCAGAAGTGGAGTTTTTCCAAGATTGGGTGGTGGGACTGTGGAAGTTTCGAGGGGTGGAGGTGGAGCTGGGGTGGAGCCTGGGCGGAGTCTGAAGGGAGCTTGAAAATGTTGCCAATATTGGGCCCTGAAATTCCTGGTGGCAGCCCTCTATCTATCTATCTGTCTATCTAAATAACAAAGTAAGGCTATGTGTGTTGTGATCTACAAGAAGAAATAAGGAAAGATAGGGGAAAGCTGTCCCTACAGTAAGACAAAGCTGAATCCCTATGATGTAGCGGGCTGCCTGTTCCTAGTGAACAGACCCACCTTTTTCTTCGGCTAGTCTGAACGAAGACCTATAGAATTAAGGAAGGGCTCCTAAAGAACTAAGGACTGGGACAAAAATGGGACACTTCCTAAACAGAAATTGTTGTAGAACACAAAAGACAAATTGACAAAAAGTACTAGAGGTCCAAGAGGACCAAGCAAACTGACAGAGCTAGGCACCGAAGCACCAGGCTAGCAAAACAGTCAAACAACACTGAAGTCCAGCAAAGCCAGAAGGGCAGAGCTGGAATATATAGGCAGGTGGTCACGTGGCCACAAAACACAAGATAGCAAAAACTAACAGGAGGGTTCTAACAGTACCCCCTCTTCTATGAGGATCCTCCAGGCCCAGGCCTATCAGGAAAGCTCCTGTGGAAAGCTTTAACAAGCCTAGGAGCAGAGACATCATCCGTTCTTACCCATGAGTAGTCTTTGGGACCGAAACCCTTCCAGGAGACAAGATACTGTAATTTCCCTCTATGCCATCTAGAATTCAAAATACGAGAAATTTCATATTCGCCGTCTTCCACCACAGGAGGAACTGTGACAGTGGCGTCCCTATTAGATACGTCAGCCTTTTTCAAGAAGGAAACATGAAACACAGGATTAAACTTCCAGGAAGTAGGGACATCCAACCTAACAGCAGACGGGTTAACAACCTGAAGCACTTTAAATGGACCCACAAACTTAGGACCCAGTTTTTTAGAGGGAATCCTCAAACGCAGGTTCTTCAAGGACAACCAAACCATGTCACCCACAGTAAACAAAACCTCTTTACATTTCCTGTCAAAATACTTCTTGGACTTTTTGTTAGCCTCTTGAAGGTTACAACGTACATTAGTCCAAACTCTCTCTAAATCACCGGAAAAATTCTCCTCCTCCGGCACCGCCGACCCCAATTTGGAGAAAGAACCAAAACACGGCTGTCTCCCAGTACAACAAAAAAAAAGGAGAACACCCAGCAGAGGAGGATGTATGACTGTTAAGAGCAAATTCTTTGAGAGGCAGAAACTCCGACCACACCTCTTGATTGTCCGCCACAAAGCAACGCAAAAACTGCTCAACATCCTGGTTCTTTCTTTCAGTCTGTCCATTAGACTCAGGATGATAACCAGACGAAAATGACAAATGGACTCCCAACCTGTCACCAAAAGCACGCCAAAAGCGAGCCACAAACTGAGGTCCTCTATCAGAAACAATATCCGTGGGAACGCCATGGAGCTTGACAATCTCCTTAACAAATGCCTTAGCGAGTGTCTTGGCGCAGGGCAACTTAATGAATGGAACCAAATGACACATCTTACTAAAACGGTCCACGACCACCCAGATGACAGTAAAACCCTCGGACACAGGAAGATCAGTAATAAAATCCATAGTGAGATGCGTCCAAGGCACACTAGGAACCTCCAGAAGGCAAAGCAACCCCGCAGCAGGAGTATGTGAAGCCTTTGACCTAGCGCACACAGTACACTGACGCACCCACTTGATGACTTCCTTCTGCCATCCAGGCCACCAAAAACTGCGACTGATCAGTCTCTTAGTCTCCGAAATTCCTGGATGACCTGCCAACAGAGACTCATGACACTCCACAAACAAATCTCTCCTAAAGGCTCCAGGCACGAACAACCTCCCATGGGGAGTGTTAGATGGAGCATCTTCTTGAGCTTTCAGAATCCCATTCTCCAAAACGGAGTCCAAAGCCGCCACCACAACTCCTTTCTGTAAAATGCTCTCCTCCTCCTCGGCACCGACCGTAGGAGAGAAGCTGCGAGATAAAGCATTGGCTTTAACATTCTTAGTACCAGGGAAATAGGTAACAGAAAAATGAAACCGAGAAAAAAAAAGTGCCCACCTAGCTTGACGGGCATTCAAGCGCTTGGCAGCATCCAGATAAATCAAATTCTTATGATCTGTGAAAACCTGAATAGGAAATCTAGCGCCTTCCAAAAAATGACGCCAATGTTCAAACGCGAGTTTAATAGCCAGCAGCTCCCGATTTCCAACATCATAATTCAGTTCGGTTTCCGAAAATTTTTTCGAAAAGAAGGCACAAGGATGTACTCCACCCTTGTTCTCCTGAGACAAAACTGCTCCGACCCCCACCGATGAAGCATCGACCTCGACCAAAAAAGGCTTGGTCTCATCAGGCTGCATAAGGATAGGGGCAGAACTGAACCTCTCTTTGAGATACTCAAAAACTTTAATGGCCTCAGTAGTCCACTGGGCCGTATTCGCACCTTTCCTGGTGAGATCGGTTAGAGGTTTAACAATTACAGAAAAATTCTTAATGAATTTCCTGTAATAATTGGCAAAACCCAAAAATCTCTGTATAGATTTCAAACCAATAGGCCTAGGCCATTCCTGCACAGCCTGAACCTTCACAGGGTCCATCTCAACAGAGGCTGGACAGACATCTGTCTGAGATGATCTAGTGAATCCTGCTTTGAGCAGGGGGTTGGACCAGATGACCCAGGAGGTCCCTTCCAACTCTACCATTCTATGATTCTATGATTCAAAGCCCTCGCTGGAGACTATGTAGCCCAAAAAACTAATTTTCTGCACAGCGAACTCACATTTCTCCAGATTAGCAAAGAGTGAAATATCACCCAATAACTGCAAAACTTCACGTACCCTCTGCCAATGGGACTCTAAATCTGGTGAATAAATCCAAATGTCATCCAAATACACAACCACATTCTTACCAATCAGAGGTCTCAGGATGTCATTAATAGGGTTCTGAAAAAATGCAGGTGCATTGGTAAGACCAAAAGGCATCACCAGATTCTCAAAATGACCTACCGGAGTGTTAAAAGCAGTTTTCCATTCATCACCCTCCTTCACACGTAACAAATTGTATGCCCCCCGGAGATCAATTTTGGAGAACCACTTGTCTCCCACTAACTGGTTAAACAAGTCAGGAATTAACGGTAATGGGTAGGAATTGCGTACGGTAATCTTATTAATTTCACGAAAATCCAGACATGGACATAAACCGCCGTCCTTTTTTTTAACAAAGAAGAATCCGACTGCCACAGGCGACTTAGAAGGTCTAATGTGACCAGCAACCAGGCTAGTCTCTTTGTACTCCTCCAAGGCCTTTCTTTCAGGGATAGTCAGATTAAACAAGCGACTTTTGGGAAGGGTAGCACCCAGAACAAACTCAATGGCGCAATCATAATCCCTATGAGGAGGTAAAACTTGCGACTCCTCAAAAAAAAACCTCCAAAAATCTTGAATAGGTACAGGTAATTCCACTTTTTCCACAGCCGCAGAGCGACCATTACAACATTTATCATAGCACTTCGGACTCCAAAACTTAATCACATTAGTAGACCAGTCCAATAAAGGATTGTGCAGTTTTAACCAAGGCAATCCTAGAACAACTGGAGAGGGTAAATTATCCAAAACAACCAAGTCCAAAATTTCTTGGTGAACTCCATTGATAGTGAGAGAAAATGCAGCAACCTTGTGAGTAATACATTTCAAAGGAGTGTTATCAATTGCAACCACAGAAATAGGAGATGACAAAGGTTTGGATTTCAATTTAAGGTTTTCCAAAAACCCTTTATCAATCACATTAAGTGCTGAACCACAATCCACAAATACCTGAAATTCAATCAAATCTCCCTGCAGAGTAGTACACCCAAAAAGGAACACTCCTGCAGAGCGTAAACAAGCTATACGGGCGTAACTGACCTTTTTTTTTTCTTTACTTAAACGACGCTCACAATACTTAATCAAATGGTCACCTTTACCACAATAAAGACACAATCCCTCGGCGAATCTCCGGTCTTTTTCCTGAGAGTGGAGTGACATCTCCCCAACCTCCATCGGTTCCCCGCCGTCAGTGCAGATTTTCTGGGGACTAGGACCTGACATTACAGGAGTCTTTACGTCATTGAGCCTGCACCTCAGTCTCCTGTCTATACGAACAGCTAACTGCATAGCCTCCTGCAGAGTCTCAGGTGCAGGGAATGCAATTAGCAAATCCTTAACCCTTTCACTCAGACCAGCAAGAAATAAACATCTAAGCGCCGAATCATTCCACTTAACTTCTGAAGCCCATTTCCTGATGTGTGTGCAATAATTTTCAACATCATCAGACCTCTGATTCAAACGTCTAAGTTCTGATTCAGCAGATGAGATTCGATCAGGATCGTCATATAATAGCCCCATAGCAGAAAAAAATTCTTCAACAGAACTTAAACACGGATCATTAGGCTGGAGAGAAAAGGCCCAACAATGTGGTTCTTTGCGCAAAAGTGACATAATAAAACCAATGCGCTGTGATGCATTCCCAGAGGATCTTGGTCTCAAACAAAAATATAACAAATAAGCATTTTTAAAGGAAAAAAATCTTGCTGTTTACCATAAAAAACATCAGGCAGTCCTACCTTCGGTTCCACAAAATGCGCTCCAGGACAGCTACTCACGTGTTGCTGAAGCTCGGCCACCTCCAGAGACAATCCTTGCAGGCGTTGAGCCAACTCCTGGACGGAAACCATACTGATCCCTGAATTTCTTTCCTTTTAGTTTTTTTTTTGGGCTGGACTTACTGTTGTGATCTGCAACAAGAACTAAGGAAAGACAGGGGAAAGCTGTCCTTACAGTAAGACTAAGCTGAATCCCTACGATGTAGCGGGCTGCCTGTTCCTAGTGAACAGACCCACCTTCGTCCTCGGCTAGTCTGAACGAAGACCTATAGAATTAAGGGAGGGGTCCCTAAAGCACTAAGGGCTGGGACAAAAATGAGACACCTCCTAAACAGAAATTGTTGTAGAACACAAAAGACAAACTGACAAAAAGTACTAGAGGTCCAAGCAAACTGACAGAGAAAGGCACCGAAGCACCTGGCTAGCAAAACAGTCAAACAACACTGAAGTCCAGCAAAGCCAGAAGGGCGGAGCTGGAATATATAGGCAGATGGTCACGTGACCGCAAAACACAAAATAGCAAAAACTAACAGGAGGGTTCTAACAATGTGCCCACGATGCAGAAATGCTCCGGATTTTTCCTGAGCATTTCTGCATCTCCCCTGGCAGAAAAAACGCATGCGGATTGTACATGTGGATTGTACATGCGGATTGTACATGCGTTTTTCCTGCCAGGGACATGCGGATGTGAAGCGTTCTTCACATGCATTTCCGCATGCGGGTTGACAAGTGCTTTCCAAGCGATTTTACCATCACTTGGAAAGTGCTTGACAACTTGGTCACACTATATAAATCCATACAAACAGCATGGATTTATATAGTGTGACCCAAGAGAATGTCAAAAAATAAATATATACTTACCTTCCGATGGCCCCCGGTGTCTAGCTTCACCGTCCCGGCTGCCGGCAGATCATGTTACACTGAAGGACCTGCCGACGTCAGTGTCGCGTGACCCGTCACATGACTATGACGTCAGCGCAGGTCCTTCAGTCCATCGAACTGCCGGCATGAGAGGAGGAGCGCATCGGGGGCCGCCAGAAGGTAAAAAATAAATATATACTTATTTTATTCATTTTTTTTTTTACAGTTTTCTATGGTACAAGGGTCCAGAGGAGAGTCTCCTCTTCTCTAGACCTGGGTACGATCCACACATTAGAACGCATGGAATGCGCATCTACATATATGACGCGCCCCTGGACCTGCTGCGTCGCGCGGCATCGCGCGCACGGGGGAGCTTACCCGGATCCGGATCAGATGGGGGTAGTAGTCTCGTGGCGGTGACCCGGTCCGTGCCCAGGGAGTCAAACTGAGTGGCAGCGTTTAGCAGTAGATGTTAAAAATGTTCGACTACGCCACCCGTTGATTGCGGCTATGAGGCCGCCGCTGCAGGGCAGACCGCTGAGGCCGGTGATATGGTTGTGCAGCGTAGATGGTATAACCCCCAACGGGAGGGGTATGGCCTCAGGGCAGCCGACGTGGATGATGGGGATAGCAGGAACCACTCAGAGACGATGCGGTGTAGTTCAGGGTCTTTACTGGTGACAAAGATAGACCCTCCCGGAGTACTGGCTAGCGGTCGGGGCCTGGTCAGTCCTTGAGCAGATGGGATCCCCCTTGGCCAGGCGGAGTTGTAGGCCTCCCCAACTAATTGTACTCTTCTGGCCTCCTTGCTAGAGGCAGGTAAAGGTAGCCCACGTCCCTGAGTGTACCGTGTGGTGCTCACCCGTATGGCCGGTGACTCGGGGCCTTCTAGTGGCTTCCGCTCCACGACGGCGGTGCTGGTCCCACGCGTGTGACCGTGCCTTCGGGTTTCTTGGCCAGAGGACCTGAAATCCCCTGCCGGTCGGTTTCTGCTGCTGGGTCAGGGTTAATCCCCACAGCCTCGGACTCCGGGTCCGGTGGTAACTCTTCAATCAGGGCGAGCTCTTCAGCTGCCAGCCCCTGATTCCTTTTAACACTGCTCCCACTGAGCTCCTGATCTTTCTTTCCTAAGCTGCTCCTCTTCTTCCCCCTAACCCTGCCTCAGCCCCAGTTTTATATAGAGGAAGTCCTTCCCCTCCCAGGACCGGGCAGGAGGTGTGGCATGAATAGGATTCCTGACCAAGAGACCTCCCACCTGCTCTCAGACATAACATTGCTATTACTGTGGAGACCAGACCCCTGGGGTGCCACATTCCCCCCTAGTGAAAGTTAGTACTCCGGGACTAAACATACTTTTGTAAACATAACAAGGTGCAAACAATAACATTCTGATAGAGACAACACATAAGGTGGTCACGGCGTGTCCGCAACCGGGTGTAACTTTTGAGGAAAACAAGGGTGTCCATTTCACCAACACAGGGAGACGTAACCAGGTAGGGGTCTGTCCTGCCCCGAGTCCTTAACAGTCTTTCAGTCCGTCCTGGGTTACGCTCCAACTATATGCACAAAGGATTCCCGGTAAATCCACCAAAGACTCCTATAAATAACTAGAAACACATAATTATACACAAGCAACAATAAACAGGTAAACATTAATAAAATAGCTTGAACATTTAGATCCTCCACCGTATGGGCAGCTGGCCTCTAGTGACCCTAGTGGACCTACGGAGCTGGTTGATTGGTCCTGAGCTACAGGGTATAGGAGCTGTCAAGGGTAAACTGGGCAGCCGTCTACGGACTCTTTGGCCCACTAGGGGTATGGCAGGCTCACTATAAGCAGAGGGTTGATTTTCCTGGTCTGCTTGTGTGGGGCCTTCTGCCTCCTGGACCGGCTGTTCTTCCAGTTCTACCTGTGTCTCCGTAGGCACTTGGGATGCTGGTTGGAGGAACGTGAGGACGGGTACCACAACAGCACCATTGACTTGAGTCCAAGACCGAGGGAAGTCTCCGAGCACAGTACTAACCATATCTTCCCTTTCCTCTACGGGTCGAGGGTCCTCTTGTTCCTCTTCAGGGTTCCGTAGCTGTTCGGGACACTTCTTTAGGTGATCCCGGGATACAATGGCTGTGGTTTCCCCTCCATCTTTACTGATTGTACAGATCTTTGGGTTGTCGTGGCTTGAGGGCAGTACGGTGTACGGGTCCTTCTCCCATTGGTCGTCCAACTTGTGGAGCCGTCTTTTCCTCTTCAAGACCTGCTCTCCGGGCACCAGGGGAACAGCGGGAGCATACTGGTTGTAAGTTTTCTCTTGTCTTTCCCTAGCTTGACAGAGACTACGCTCCACGCTCTCCTGTACTTTTCGGTATTGCTGCTGCCTCTCTGTGTCCCAGTTGGCTTCTGGTGAAGTGTCCTCGGGTGTCAGGACTCCCATCTCCAGATCAACAGGAAGCTTACCAGGTCTTGCCCTCATTAGGTAAGCCGGGGTACAGTTGGTGGAACCTACAGGGATGTGGTTGTATAGGTCCACCAGGTCGGGCAGCTTCTCAGGCCACAGACTGCGTTCCTCCAGGGGCAATGTTTTCAGGAGATCTATCACCACCTGGTTCATTTTCTCACAAAGTCCATTAGTTTGCGGGTGATAGGGTGTTGTTCTTATCTTCCGGCATCCATACAGGGTGCAGAACTCCTGGAAGACCTCCGCTTCAAAGGCAGGCCCCTGGTCCGTCAGCACCTGCTCCGGGTATCCATGCGGACGGCAGAAGTGCTGCTGGAAGGCTCTAGCTGCTGTGTGAGCCGTTAAGTCCTTGACGGGGACGACAACCAAGAACCGGGAGTAGTGATCCACGATGGTTAACGCGTAGACGTAGCCACTTCTGCTTGGGGTCAGTTTTACATGATCCAAGGCTACCAGTTCCAACGGCTGTCTGGTGATGATGGACCGCAGGGGAGTCTTCTGGCTGGCACGGTCCCTCCTTCTTAAGTTGCATGGGCCACAGTCTCTGCACCACCTCTCGATGGTTCCTCTCATGCCTACCCAATGGAACCGCCCGCGCAGCAGGAACTCCAGCTTCTTCCATCCGAAATGCCCAGCTCCGTCGTGGTATGCCTCCATCACCATAGCTGCGTCTCTTCTTGGCACCACTACTTGCCAGATTAGTTCTTGCGTCCGGGAGTTAACCATTCTGCGGCACAACTTTCCCTTGTAAAGGAACAGTCGACTCTTCTCAGCCCACAGTTGCTTGGCTTCCTCCGGAGCGTCTGGGTCAAGGCGTGCATCTGGCCGAGTCAGCATCTCCTTTACCAGTCGGACGGCAGGGTCACTGTCTTGCGTCTCCACCCAGTTGTAATGAGGTAAGGGGTTGAACGTAGCGGTTTGCTTACTTCTTACACGGTGGGAATATTGGATAGTCCCATGACGGTGGAACGCGGGGAGCTCAACTTCTTCCAGTTCCTCTGAATCTTCCCCTACGTCCGGTAGGTTTGGCATCCTGGACAGGGCGTCTGCGTTGGTATTGGAGCGTCCTGCCCGGTATTTGATTGTAAACTCATAGTTGGACAAGCGGGCCATCCATCTCTGCTCTAGGGCACCGAGTCTTGCAGTGTCCAGGTGTGTCAACGGGTTGTTATCCGTGTACACGGTGAACCGGGAAGAAGCGAGGTAGTGCTTAAAGCGTTCGGTGACTGCCCACACCACTGCCAGGAACTCTAGCTTAAATGAGCTGTAATTCTCAGGGTTTCTTTCGGTGGGTCGCAGTTTTCGGCTGGCGTAAGCAATTACCCGTTCTTTCCCCTGCTGGATCTGGGATAGTACGGCTCCTAGCCCGATGTTACTGGCGTCGGTGTAGAGGATAAAGGGCTGGCTATAATCAGGGTACACCAGGATTTCATCCCCCGTGAGGGCCATCTTCAGCTGGCAGAAGGACTCTTCTTCCAACTTCTCCCATCTGAAGGGCGGCTTCTGGTTCTTGGCCTTCCTGGACTGGCCTATCAGGAGGTCCTGCATAGGAGCTGCCTTTTTGGTGAAACCGGGAATGAACCTTCGGTAGTAGCCTACCAACCCGAGGAACTGCCTCACTTCCTTTACGCTGGAGGGGCTTGGCCATTCCTTAATTGCGGTGATCTTATCAGGGTCGGGAGCCACTCCGTCAGCACTCACCACGTGTCCCAGGTACTGCACCTTTGGCTTCAGGAGGTGACACTTGGAAGGTTTCACCTTTAGGCCGTAACTTGCCAGAGCTTCAAACACTTCCGCCAGGTGCTTCAGGTGGTCCTCGTAGGTCTTGGAGTAGACGATGACATCGTCCAGGTATAACAGGACCGTCTCAAAGTTCCGGTGTCCCAGACAGCACTCCATCAATCGCTGGAAGGTTCCTGGTGCGTTGCAGAGTCCAAACGGCATGCAGGTAAACTCGCTAAGTCCCATCGGGGTGGTGAATGCGGTCTTCTCCCGATCCGCCTCTGCTACAGGAACCTGCCAGTACCCGCTAGTGAGATCCAAGGTGGAGAAGAAGTTAGCAGATTTTAAAGCAGCCAAAGACTCCTCTATTCTTGGTAAGGGGTACGCATCTTTGTGTGTGATACGGTTAATTTTCCGGTAATCTACACACATTCTCATGGTGTTGTCTTTCTTTTTGACCAAGACTAGTGGAGCTGCCCAGGGGCTACAGCTATCCCTGATTACCCCAGCCTCCTTCATGTCTCTAAGCATCCCCTTGGCGTGTTGGTAGTGTGCAGGGGGTACGGGCCGATACCTCTCTTTTATGGGAGGATGGTCTCCCGTGGGGATGTGGTGTTCTACCCCCTTGACTCGCCCGAAGTCTAACGGGTGTTTACTAAACACTCTCTCGTACTCTTGAACCACCTGGTATACTCCCTGTTTCTGGTGGGAGGGAGTGGAGTCAGTACCCAAATGTAGTTGCTGACACCAATCCTCCATTATTTTCTCAGAGCCGTTACCTTCCTCTGGATGAGATGGAGGCAAGGGTTCCACAGACTGTATAGAATTTTGGTTGATAGTATATAATTTGGCTAGCGTAGCATACCGGGGCAGGTATACTTCCCTTTTCCCAATATTTATTATGCGAACGGGTACCCTCCCATGGCGTACATCAACTACCCCCCGGGCTGTCAAAATGGTGGGCCTACTGTCTGAGTAGACTGGCTCTACCATGGCCTGGTAATCTCTACCTCTCAGACCAATAGCTGCCCGGCACCAAATCATCATTTCACTTTTCGGGGGCATGGCAATAGGGAAAGGGTCACACATTCTCACGCTACCAATCTCACCGCCGGAGAGTTCCACTTGTTGCCGTCGCATCAGTGCCCGGATCTCTTTCTGGAGCACTCGCTGCTGGCCGGAGCTGGCGTTCTTGGCAACCTGCTGTAAAATGAAAATCACCTCTGCAAGACAATTTTCAATCACATTAGTTCCTAGAGTTATCTTTGGGTGACTCTCGCGCTTGTCAATGTCTACAATGATCAGTCCCTGTGCTGCCAGTTCGACTCTACCGATTTTAATGGTCACCTCTTTAAATCCAATCTGTGGCACAGGCTGACCATTGCTGGCGATGATACTCAAGTCGTCGTCTGGGTAGCGGGTTATATCCGAGTCATTCCAGTACTGCTTGAAGAGCACGTACGGGATGGTGGTGACCTGTGACCCGGTGTCCAGTAGGGCACTCATAGGAATGCCATCCAGTACCATAGGCAAGACTGGACGTCCTCCCACATATTTGTCGCGCCAGTTCGATGGGCCTGGTGATCTTTTTCCTGGGGGTTGGCCCTCTACCCCAGGTTGTGCCAGTTTAAAGGACAGTACCTTGCCATATGTCCGGGTTGATTGCAGCGGCGGCAGATGGGTTGTCCGTCCTCGTTGTATCGGTCGCTGGGTCTTCCTCTGGCCGGTGGGGTCCTCCTTGGTCGACGCCACGGGATGTCCTCCGGTCCGGATGCCAGCTGGATCTTCCCTGGAGTGGAAACCTGTAAAGACTGCACAGTTCGGGTTAGCGCAGCAACGCTTTTAGCTAGCTCTTGGACCTGATGGTGCAGGTCTGGAGCCGGGTCATTGTTCAAAGCCTGCGCATCAGCCCCCACAGGCCCTGCCGACAAGGACGCCGCCTCCTGGTGGTAAGTGATAGCTGGGCGCCTGTGGGTCACAACGCCACCCGGTGCCGGTTCTCGGAGCACCCGGATGGCTCTGTCCTTGAACTGTGCAAAGTCCAGATGAGGATCCTGTAAGGCTATGGCCCGCAACTGGGTTCGGTGGACATTGCAATATAGTCCCTCTATAAATTGTTCGGTCAACAGCCTGTCCTCGTTTCCCACGCTGTCGGGGTCGGTCTGCTTAATGGCTCTCAGGGCCTCTTGTAGGTTTAGTGCATAGTCCCTTATACTCTCATGTGCTCGCTGCTTGCACCCATAGAATTTAAGCTTAATCTCGGCTGAGGTGCGGGTATCAAAGGTGTCCCTCAGCCGGGTTAGTATCCCCGCGACAGTCCTCCTCCCAGGTGGCCAGGACTTTACCTCCCTTTGGGCTGCCCCGGTTAGTTGGGCCACCAGGATGCTCACTTTTTGCTCTTCTGTGAGGGGGTACACCTGGAAGAGGCTATCCAGCTTTTCTCTAAAGTCATTCAGGGTATGTGACTCTCCTGAGTATTGGGGTAGCCAGGCTGCTCCCGGGATATAGGGCATGGTAAAAGGCATGACTGCAGCAGCGCTGGCGGGGGTTGAGGCAGTGAAGCTCTCCTCCGTATCCGACATCTTCCTCCCCCCTAGTGGACCGTGGCCTACCTTGCGATGATCCTCTTCCGTAGGCCGCGGCTCCGCAGTGGATCGTCAGGGTTGAGGACCTTCCGTCGCGCTCCTGTGACGTCAGCGTCTGCTGGGCTCCTTCCAGGACCTTACGCGACGTCTGGACGTGAGGCAGGGCTTCAGTTCTCGCGCGCTTTTGGAGTCCACGCCCCTCTTCTTCCCGCGCGGCGTCTTCAAGATGGCGTCCAACGGCGGGAAAACTCCACGGAAGGCGGGAAGAAGGCTGAAAATGGCGCCGGATGGCGGGAATCTTCACCGATGGCGGGAAGAAGGCTGAAGATGGCGCCGGATGGCGGGAATCTTCACCACAGGTAAGTTTAAAAGTCTCTTTTTTCAGGCACGCAGTACCCGGTGGTTGCGGGCACGGAATCCTGCCGACTACGCCAAAAGCTGACGCGCCCCTGGACCTGCTGCGTCGCGCGGCATCGCGCGCACGGGGGAGCTTACCCGGATCCGGATCAGATGGGGGTAGTAGTCTCGTGGCGGTGACCCGGTCCGTGCCCAGGGAGTCAAACTGAGTGGCAGCGTTTAGCAGTAGATGTTAAAAATGTTCGACTACGCCACCCGTTGATTGCGGCTATGAGGCCGCCGCTGCAGGGCAGACCGCTGAGGCCGGTGATATGGTTGTGCAGCGTAGATGGTATAACCCCCAACGGGAGGGGTATGGCCTCAGGGCAGCCGACGTGGATGATGGGGATAGCAGGAACCACTCAGAGACGATGCGGTGTAGTTCAGGGTCTTTACTGGTGACAAAGATAGACCCTCCCGGAGTACTGGCTAGCGGTCGGGGCCTGGTCAGTCCTTGAGCAGATGGGATCCCCCTTGGCCAGGCGGAGTTGTAGGCCTCCCCAACTAATTGTACTCTTCTGGCCTCCTTGCTAGAGGCGGGTAAAGGTAGCCCACGTCCCTGAGTGTACCGTGTGGTGCTCACCCGTATGGCCGGTGACTCGGGGCCTTCTAGTGGCTTCCGCTCCACGACGGCGGTGCTGGTCCCACGCGTGTGACCGTGCCTTCGGGTTTCTTGGCCAGAGGACCTGAAATCCCCTGCCGGTCGGTTTCTGCTGCTGGGTCAGGGTTAATCCCCACAGTCTCGGACTCCGGGTCCGGTGGTAACTCTTCAATCAGGGCGAGCTCTTCAGCTGCCAGCCCCTGATTCCTTTTAACACTGCTCCCACTGAGCTCCTGATCTTTCTTTCCTAAGCTGCTCCTCTTCTTCCCCCTAACCCTGCCTCAGCCCCAGTTTTATATAGGGGAAGTCCTTCCCCTCCCAGGACCGGGCAGGAGGTGTGGCATGAATAGGATTCCTGACCAAGAGACCTCCCACCTGCTCTCAGACATAACATTGCTATTACTGTGGAGACCAGACCCCTGGGGTGCCACATATACAGTGATGCGTAATCCATGCGATCTAATGCAAGTAAATGGCGGCAAAAACGCAGCACTTCCCCAAAATAATTGGTAGTGCTGTGTTTTTTTCCGTAATGATAATCCGCAGCGGAAATTTCCGCAGCATGTGCACAGCACATGCGGATTATCATTGGGGAACATGGCAGGCCTTCTACCATGCGTTTTTTAAGCGTTTCTGCAGCGTTTTTGCCGCTGCGGAAAAGTTTAAAAATGCATCGTGGGCACACAGCCTTATGGAGACCAATCTCTGTGATGGGGGAAGGGCACTAAAATAGTGTATGTCCTACACAACAAACTACCTGATAGAAGACTGAAGACCGGGACACAGAGCCACCGAATACAAGAGACACAAGCAGTGTCTGACTGGAGCCAGAGACCCCCACTGTCCAACTTTAGGGCCCCACTTCTCAACTACATGCAAATGTGACATTATCCTCAATCACAAATTTATATAACAATGAACTGGGTAGATTGGTAAATGAATAAGATGCTACCTTTGTCTGCACATAGTGAGTAAAGTTTATTGTGCCAAGTACTGCTCATATAAGAGGGTGGTGGCCACTCTGCACAGGGGCCCAATGGAGGATTTTCCTGTTCTCCTGTCGGCCAGTCCAAGCCTGAGCACAGAGCTGGCGCAAAAATGCTCCCATCCCATCCAAAGTTCTGGCCAGAAGTGATCTTCAAGGAAGAATTGTAATCAAAAACAATATCTTAGTCATAGAAACAAGGGTGCATAAAAATGTCAGCCTTAGCTATGGACTAATGAGCAAAAATGTGAAATATTTGCCGGTCACAGAAGACAGTTAGTTTGTCAAAGGGCTGGAGAGTGGAACAATATAGAGGGTCTGCAAGCAACAATGAAGTATGGTGAAGGTGTAAGGGACGAGACAAGGGGCTCCTCGTTGTGTGCACATATTACGGATTCAGCTGATGGCACATTCAGACTATGTTCTGCCACAGTTGGTGAGACACTGGGACTCTTTAACTCCGCAAAGAAGAAGACAGACATGTTTACGAAAATAAAGTCATTTACTAGGTCTGGAAAAAATGTACAATGGGTAGCAGGAATAATGCTTTAAACTTTCATCTGTATAGTATGACAGAGTTTCACACTTGATGGTTGAGGACGGTGGCGCAATACTTGTGTAGAACTTTGCAAATGAACAACAAGCTCCACCGAGGGCCTTCATATTCCCAGTACAGGGCTACATGGGTCGATGTATTGCGCTGTGACCATTGTACCAGCCTGGCTGATCCCATATTTCTTCACAAAGACCATCAGGTCTGGCTAACACTGAGACTAGCTTTAAAATGATTTCTTTTTCAGTGGGTGCCTCAACTTGCCTTTGGTATGGAGTACTGCTGCCACTGTTACTTGAATGCTGAAATGTATTCCCTAGTATGTCTGCTCTTCACACACACACAAATTATGGCTAGATCCGATTGAAGTTGTCCTTTCTTCTCTGCAGCTCTACTCAGACTCTCTATTAAAACAGGAACTAACTCCTGGTGCCCACTTACTCCTCCCCAAACTATGGGCTGGCCCTACAGTTAACCATGTCCACCCCTGTACAGAGGAAAACTGGAGCCTACATAAGGATAAAACACATAAAACCACAGGTCACACTAATTATACAGTCAGGAGTCTTCAGAGAGGGTGTTCAGACATCTTCTACACCATTACAGAGGGACCTAGCATATTTGGAACTCCAGTTCAACAAATGGAGTTGGGGATTTGGTCATCATTAATGGTGTCTTCAATGCAGAGAAATATAGCAGATAATTATTAGTGTTGAGCGAGTATGTCCTGTTAACACTTTTGGCGAGTATGACAACTTTAATTCATGTGAGGAATGTGTAATAAATAGACATTCCTTACATGTACTAAAGCTGTCAAACAGTCGCAAATCATGCACACGGGAGTGATTTAAACATAACACCGAGCAGCTGTAACTACTCGGTGCTCGGCCCAAGCATACTCGCCGAAAGGGTTAACAGAACATACTCGCTCAACACTAATAATTATCCATCATGCAATACCATCAGTTAAGCGTCTGACTGGCTCTAAATTTATTATTCAGCAGTGTTATGCGCTAACGCAGAAAGACCCAGGAAGACTGGCACCAAACCAGCAAATCCGCAGGGACAGACGCACTTGGCGCAAGCTGCCCAGCTAGGTGAGCTCTTTAGGACCGGGAACACTTTTCACTCAGCTCCCAGTGATGGAAGGGGGACTATGGCAGAGCCTTCCCAGGTCCACTGTCGCCAGCCAGCTGGCGTCAGGTGACACGGCCGGTGCTTAGTCAAGAACCGGGTGGGTACCTCTATAAGAACACCTAGGAAAAATTAAAAGGGAAAGAGAAGACTCCTAAGACAAAACGCTGGAAAGATAACAACTAATAATGATAGCACCCCTCACCACCACAGCACATTGAAACTGTAATAAACAGCAAAGGACTGAGCAGGGAACAGGTTTAAATAGCCCGCCTAATGATCAGGTGTTGAATACCTCTCAATCATCCCAAGACAACCACTCCCTGCTAACTTGTACAGCAGCTTGGACCCAATCCCACCACTGCCTAGTGCCAGACACCGCAGTATCGTGTGTTGCCTGGCAATCGGGGGAACACAGCATCCCATGTTAACCGGGCATTATATCAGTGGGAGATACGGCATCCCGCGTCCTCACAAATCCTACTACTCCAGAGCGCGATGCTCCATAAGATTGAGACGGTTTTCCTGCATGCGTAGTAGCTTCGCCTGCAGAGTCAGGACAATGGTGGCCCCTGCGACCGAAGTAGCGTAGCACTGGACTTGATCCATTCCCAGGTGGGAGCACAGAACCACAATTCCTAACAAGTAGGACAATGACTCCAAACATAAAGCCAATGTGACTAAGTACTATCTACAGTATAAAAAAGAACAATGAACCTGGAAGTGATGATATGGCCCCCACAGAACACTGATCTCAAAATCATCAAGTCAGTCTTGGATTACATAGAGAGACAGAAGTATTTTTGTCCAAGTCTACATCCACAGAAGATCTGTGGTTATTTTTTAGTGAGCCAAGATGTTGGGAACAGTCTCCTTGTTGAGGTCCCTCACAAAACTGTATGCAAGTGTACCTGATGCTTTGATGTTGTTTTGCAGCAGTTTTCCATACCTGTTTAAAAATATTGCACAGTACTGTATGTACCCATTTGACTGACTGGTTATAGCTGCATGTAGTGGCGTAACTAGAGTCTTATGGGCCCAAGTGCAAGATCTGGACCGGGCCTCCCTTCCATCTTGAATAAATTATTATATTTTATATATATATATATATATATATATATATATATGTGCGTGTCCTCCAACCTGGTATATACCGTATATCACTCATCCTGGTATATATGTCCCTCATCCTGGCCCCATCCTGGTATTTATATCGCCCATTCTGGTATATGTCCCTTATCCCGGGCCCATTCTGGTATATACAGTATATCCCTCATCCTGGTACATTTTCCCCATTCTGCTACTGTTCTTTAATGTATAGAAGAAAATAAACTATGCTCATCAGGGGAGTACATAAAAGTCACGGGGCTCCATAGAAGAAGTATAATGGACATCTCATAGTCCTTTATATTGTATAATACATCCCATAGTCCTCCATATAATACACTGCACAGCCCATAGTCATCCATATTAGCATAATACACAGCCCATATTCTTCATATAATATAATACACAGCCATTAGTCCTCCATAAAGTATAATGTACAGCCCATAGTCATCCATGTAGTATAGTGCACCCCATAGTCATCCATAAATTATAATGCACAATCCATAGTCATTCATAATGTATAATGCACAGCCCATAGTCATCCATGTACTATAACGCACCCCCATAGACATCCATAAAATATAATGCACCCCATAGTCATCCATAAAACATAATGCACCCTATAGTCATCCATAAATTATAATTCACAGCCCATAATCATCCATGTACTATAATGCAGCCCCATAGTCATCCATAAAGTATAATGCATCTCCATAGTCATCCATGTAGTAGTGTGGCGCCCCTGAGGGTTCGGTCGCCACAGAGGTACTGCACCTCACCCAGAGGTGTGGTGTCTCCCTTCTCTCAGGTAAGGAGGGAGTGCTGCATGGAACCCCAACACCTACATCCAACACTACACTACCCCAGGCCAGCAGGAGAGGCAAGACGCAATGTAGTTTTCTGCTGAGTCCTGACCCTGGCTGGGGTGGGGGGAACCCAAAGTTAGGGGGAACCAGTAGTGGGTGTCGGTGGAGGAAGTAGTTTATGGGAGCACTCATACAGTAGATATATAAAAAGGTAGACATCTTAACAAGAGCAGGGAGTTGAGGAGTGTTGTTCAGAGGAACAGTCTGGGAGCAGAGTCTCTGTAGGAGCTCTGCTCCACTACAAGGGCCCAGGACTGAGGCCCAGGATTGGAGCAGGGAGTAAGCTCTGTTCTGTAGAAGGGATCCTAGGGGAGTACGGCGAGTGCAGGCGCCACTCGTACACCCCGAACCTGCCAAGTGTCAGGAGGATCTAGGCCGCAAGAAGGGGACCGGCCCCTGGCCCAGTCATGCAGCTTCAGGCCTCGGCTGGAAAAACCGAGGCTTCTGACTTCTATAGCCAGGAGCCAAACCCCCACTTCAATCCAAGTAAGGTCAAGCAGGTCTGTGCAACTCCGACGGACAGGGGGGACCTCGCAGCCACCCGAACAGGATTCACAGTGGGAAGCGCAGGGCAGGAGGGAGTAAGACCCAGCGTGAAGTCGGTCTAGAGAGGTACATAAGAAAGTGGGGTTCTGCCAGGTACACCCGGACTGCCTGAGGAAGGACTGAACCCCTGCCCGGTGAACGCGGTGCGACGTGGGAGGCTTGCACCAGTACAGTGCACCTGTGGACTGTCTAAGAACTGTGAGTAAATCTTGGATGACTGCACTGAGCTGCCTCCGCTCCTTTCTTTCGCCGGTGCCATTTCCCTCCCTGCACTACAACGCCCAGCGCACCTCCATTTATTCTACACTGCCCTGAGTCCTGCTCCACCTGTGGGGAGCCGTTCCATCTCAAGCTGCCCTATCATCTGCCTCAGAGGACTGTCGCAGCGCTGGTGATCCTCACCAGACACCACAGGTGGCGTCACGACAAATCCCCTATAAATATCCCCTTTTTGCACTGACCGCCCTGGGTCACGGCAACGGGCCAGCCACCGTGATCTCTCCCCCGAAAGCAGCCATAAGGCCCGGCTGCCGAGTACCCCACGGCCCTGGGGGGAGAGTCACTAACATGACCACTGATTTAAAATAAATCAATAAATACTCACCTGGCCCTCGCTCTCCCGCCGTGCAGCGTCCTCTTGTAAAGCCAGCAGCTGACTTTGGCAGGCGACAGGAGTGTATGACATCACTGCCATGCTCGCGTCACATGCATGCCGACGTCAGCTGCTGGCCTCTGATAGGCCATCAGCATGTATTGTCGCCAGGGGCTCTCTGGCACAAAGAATTGGCCCATGATTGGCAATCTATTTTGGCTCTGATTCATTAAAGGGGTGGTCCAAAACCAAATTTTATTTTACTCCTAAATCTCTAACTATTTAATGTCATAATCTGATCTTTTTTCTAATATACTTTAATTTAAAATTCCCTATCCTTCCCTCACTACTCTGATTTATTTATATTACTTTCTCTTTGATGATGAAACGAATCGTCATCAGGGGGCAGAGGCTACAGTCATTGCCACAGCCTTTGCCCCCTCCCTGAAATGAAGCGTCATTAGTGGCCTCCGTTTCGGGGGCTGGGCTAGTCCCTGCTTTACCGAGCATGTGTTGGTTGTCAATTCTGATATATGCTCAGTAGATTCCTGTCACTGTGCACTGTTCTTCTTCTCACCCATTAATATGGGTGAAATCTGCAGCAAAAACTCTGAAAGAATTGACATGCTGCAGATTTAAATCTGTAAGGAAAAAATAAGCAACATGTGCATGAGACTTCAGGATTCTCTTTCACTCTACTGACATCCGGAAACCCTTCAGGTTTTGTGACAAATCTGTGCAGAAAAATCTGCAACGTCTGCACAGGCCCTCACACATACAGGATAATATATGATTTATATGACTGACTGATTTGATATACTGTTATACATTATACACATTGTATGTACAGTACAGACCAAAAGTTTGGACACATCTCATTTAAACATTTTTCTGTATTTTCTTGACTTTGAAAATTGTACATCAAAACTACGAATTAACACATGTGGAATTATATACTCAACAAAAAAGTGTCAAACAACTGAAAATATGTCATGTAATCTAGGTGCTACAAAGTAGCCACCTTTTGCTTTGATGACTGCTTTGCACACTCTTGGCATTCTCTTGATGAGCTTCAAGAGGTAGTCACCGGAAATGGTTTTCACTTCACAGGTGTGCCCTGTCAGGTTTAATAACTGGGAATTCTTGCCTTATAAATGGGGTTGGGACCATCAGTTGTGTTGTGAAGAAGTCAGGTGGATACACAGCTGATAGTCCTACTGAATAGACTGTTAGAATTTGTATTATGGCAAGAAAAAAGCAGCTAAGTAAAGAAAAATGAGTGGCCATCATTACTTTAAGAAATTAAGGTCAGTCAGTCCAAAAAATTGGGCAAACTTTGAATGTGTCCCCAAGTGCAGTTGCAAAAACCATCAAGCGCTACAAAGAAACTGGCTCACATGAGGACCGCTCCAGGAAAGGAAGACCAAGAGTCACCTCTGCTTCTGAGGATAAGTTTATCCGAGTCACCAGCCTCAGAAATCGCAGGTTAACAGCAGCTCAGATTAGAGACCAGGTCAATGCCACACAGAGTTCTAGCAGCAGACACATCTCTACAACAATTGTTAAGAGGAAACTTTGTGCAGCAGGCCTTCATGGTAAAATAGCTGCTAGGAAACCACTGCTAAGGACAGGCAACGAGCAGAAGAGACTTGTTTGGGCTAAAGAACACAAGGAATGGACATTAGACTAGTGGAAATCTGTGCTGTGGTCTGATGAGTCCAAATTTGAGATCTTTGGTTCCAACCACCGTGTCTTTGTGCGACGCAGAAAAGGTGAACGGATGGACTCTACATGTCTGGTTCCCACCGTGAAGCATGGAGGAGGAGGTGTGATGGTGTGGGGGTGCTTTGCTGGTGACACTGTTGGGGATTTATTCAAAATTGAAGGGATACTGAACCAGCATGGCTGCCACAGCATCTTACAGCAGCATGCTATTAGTGTAAACACTAAGAGAGTACACATATGGATATTAATAAAAGAATTACGTTGTTATGTTATTATGTATTGTTGTAAGATGGCTTCCGGACAGGTCCTTGAGGGGAGATATGCGTTACCAAGGTTAGTAGCTTCGATGATCTAAACCCAGAGAGAGTTAATTGGGCGTATCAGGGCTGGTTTTTACGAGCAGTCATTAGAGTTGGGAAGGATTGGCTGCTCACATATCCCCACCCAAGGGCCTGTGTATAAAATGGAGACAGAGTTTCTCATTCAGTGTCTGTGGCTGGAGGTGTGGAGACCTCCAGCGTGTCTGTGCTACAGGACACTGACCGTGAGCAGGTGAACCTGCAGTATTGTATGGACTAGTTATTTTCTGTTTTGTTACTTTGTGCTGGACAAGGCTGTCTTTTGTTTACTTTGCAAGTGCGGTTTATGAGGTCTGAATAAACCTGCCTTGGACATTTTTAAAGAAACAGTATCCTGTGCCTACCTCTAACACGACTGAGTACAATTCTCTACAGTATATATATATGTATTAATATTATCTTTTTAGTTTTTCCTCACGTTCACCTTTTCCCCCTCCCCAACCCTCCCGTCCACACCTCTCCCCTCCTTTTTTTCCTTCCCTTCCCCTTTATTAATTGTTCACATGTCACTGAAATTTTATTATTTTATAAATTTTTTTTCTTTTATATATATATTTTATATATTTTTCACCCTTTATTTATTGTTCAGATGTCACTGCACTTTTATATCTTCATATAAACATATTCACTATTGATTTTCACGATTTCGATATATGTATTAAAGGGGTTTTCCCACAAACAAAAGTAATTGTAATGAATGGGTGTGTCTGATGGTGTACAGAACATGGTCTGATCATACCACATCTCCTGAGCAGGGGAGGAAGCAAAGGAGTATACAGACATTACAGCAGGGAATAACAGAGGATTCATTTTGTGAGGGAAAATATAGTTTAAATCAGGCAGTGAAATGTTTTACCTCAGAAAATGAGTTCTCTTCGATCCCCGGCTGTAATGTCTGTATTGTCTTTTGCTCCCCCCCTGCCCAGGAGCTGTGGTATGTTCCGTACAGGGTCAGACACAGACAATAATTCAAATGAACTTTTGTTTGTGGGAAAACCCCTTTAATAATGACTTAGTATTTATTCCTCCTTTTTCTCCATCTATTATAATGGATATTTTTAGTCTAATTCATTAATCTTTGTATTGTATATGGGGACTAATATCTGTATAATATAAAGTATATATTATTTATTTATCACCTGATCACACATAATAATTTATGATATTCTTTATATTCTTATATACATGTAACACTCACTACCCCCTATTCCTGTGTATTGCTGTAATATGTAACCTATACTCGTTATCCATCATTATAAATTAAGAAGATTTTCCACTTTATCCGATATATCCACACTCAATCAGTAGATTAGATGTCTGCTGAAGAGGCGATACACATGAACGTCTCCACGTCATCCTCCCCGAATGTATCTATATGTGCCCCGTGACCCCCGATCATGTGTCTCCATCACGTGCTCGCAGCGTCACAGGTCACATAGTTTCCTCGTAGTGTTGGTGCGCGTTGTGTATCGCGCCACGCCTCCTCAGCACCCATTGGTTGGTGGAGACATACCTCCATCCTGATTGGCTATAGTTGGCCATTTAACTCTTAGCTCTTTCCAAATGATGCCACCCCCTGACGAAGACAAGAAGCCGAAACATACGTCGGGGTGGACGCCATTCAGGAGTGGGATCTGCATCTGCTATAGCATGAGTACAATGCACATGTGGTCACCTTTTTTAAAAACGCTTAAAGTGGATACAAATACAGATCTGTCAACAGCACATATGCCCAAGTCAGTGCACTACTCTCTACAGGATTCACACCGACCTCCAAATAATAAGGGACCAGCCCTTGTATATATACATATACAGGTGCATCTCACTAAAATAGAATATCATCAAAAAGTTACTTTATTTCAGTTCAATATAAAAAAGTGAAACTCGTATAGCCATAATCATCAGCATTAACAGAAATAAACAATAGATCACTCTGTAATGACTCTATATAATATAGGACTTTCACTTTTTGCACTGAAGAACAGAAATAAACAATAACTGTTTGATTATATTCTAATTTAGTGAGAAACACCTGTATTTGTTCACATATGAGATAATTTATGTAGATTTATTCTTTGGAGGCACTTGCACTTTATGTAAAGTTTATGATAATTAAACAATCATATGTACAGCTATATCTAGCTAATGATATGTATATATATTTTATATACTGGATTAATTTGGGCTTGATTCTCTGTATTATCCCTTTGCTGTTCTAATCATGATCCATTCCCACTGGTGTTAATTGTAATTCCTGTCTCGACGTCCCCTTTGCGTATAGTTAATTCCCCCCTTTTTCTGCATTTCCTCCTCTTCCACCTGGTTATCAATATAATAATTATGTGCATCACCCACATGCCTGGACTCTTCTGGTCGATGTCTCCTTTCTGCTATACACTAGAGTGGTATACTATGTGCACAGATACATGGAGAGCCATATACTTCTCAGGAGGTGCGCAGCGTCCACCTCCTCACCGCACAGGCCCACAAGCTCCTCTCCGGCAGGAAGAAGATGCATTCAGGCGGCTCCTACCACTGCAGCAGACGGCAGTGCACAAGGATACAGGGTGCAGTGTGGATGTGTCTGCACCACTGGGATGTGGCCGACCTGCATGTATACATATGCCCCTCTGCAGGGGGGACTGGCCGACCGGAGGATCGGGAAAACCCCCGGGTCCCGATGGCCCCGCCCCCTACCCCCCTGGGCCCTGTACAGAGAACAGAGGGCCCCCCCTCCCGGTTCGCAGCACTGCCGATATGATTAGTGATGGGCCCGATGCAGCAGCAGAGCAGGGAGAGTGGTCTCCCTGCTCTGCCTGCTGCTGCTGTGCCCCTATGCCTCCTCTGCGCAGCGCGACACTGCCGGCGCGTGCGCAGGAGGTCAGTCTCAGTGTGATGACGTCATTGCCCTGGGACTGCTTCCTGTGCGCGCTGTGGAGTATGGACCCTGCGTCGCTCCAGGCAGCGGCTGCAGCTCATCTCGACGCGTCAGTATGAAACGGGGAGGGGAGGGAGGAAGAGATAGGGGGGAGGGGTGACTGGGAGGACCCCTGGCCGAGGCTGGCAGTAAATACTACTGGGCAATGGGCATGATTATCATCAGGAAAACATGGTCGGCGGCTGGAGGCCAGCTGAGCACTTCCCTGACAACTGGGTTCTAGTGTTATTCTGTGCCTGCTCATCTCTGTCAGCAGGCATATTTGTCTAATGGCAAAGATGTAGCAGAGCTGGAGACAGAAGATCCGTGGATTACGTCAGAGCGAGGATTTTGTTTTTTATTAAAGATGGAGTCCCTACATGTGTTTTGTGTTTTATTTTTATTAAAAAAAAAATTCTGTGTTGTGTTTTTTTCTGTTTACTAGAGATTCATGGTGGCCATGTCTAGTTTGGCGTGACGCCATGAATTTCAGGCTTAGTGCCAGCTGATAATACAAAGCTGGTACTAACCCCAGTATTACCCAGGGTGCCACCCCCCACCAGGGCCGTTGGAAGAGCCGGATAAAGTGCCTGGAAATGGCGCTACGATGAATGCGCCAATTCCAGGGGTGGCTGCAGGCTGCCATTTTCAGCGTGGGGGGCCCAGAATGCTTGGGCCTTACCATGCTGAGAATCCCAGCCCCCAGCTGCCTGGTTTTACCAGACTGACGATCAAAATATGGCGGAAGCCCACGCATTTTTTTTTTTAATTATTTTTTTAAATAAAAAAAACATTGGGCTTTCCTGACTTTTGATCGCCAGCAAAGGTAAAACCAGGCAGATAAAGCAGACAGCTACGGGCTGCCACCTCTATCTGCACTGAGAATCAAAATTTCTGCAGAGCGCTATGTCATTTTTGTTTTATTATTTATTTATTTTCACACTTCTATATGTGTGACAGTCCCAACAGCTAATCACAGACGCTGACACAGAAAATGGGCGTCTGTGATTGGCTGCTTGAGTAACCTGAAAGCCGCCCATACATATTGCCATACTAGAATGTATGGGCTGATTGTACATTACTCAAACAGCCAATCACAGACGCCCATCCTCTTTGACAGCATCTGCAATTGGCTATTGGGTCTGTCACATATAGAAGTGTGAAAATAAATTTTTAAAAACGATGTAGCACTCCGCAGAATTTTTGATTCTCACCGCAGATAAAGCAGACAGCTACGTACTGCCACCCCCAGCTGCCTGGCTTTACCTTGGCTGGCGATCAAAAGACAGAGAAGCCAAATATTTGTTTTAAACTTACTTAACTTTTTTTTTTCCCGCCATATGTTGATCGCCAGCCAGATAAAACAAGGCAGCTGGAGGCTGGGATTCTCAGCATGGTAAGGCCCTCCACACTGAAAATCGCAGCCCACAGCCACCCCTGAAAATGGCGCATTCATCATGGCACCATTTCCAGGTGCTTTACCCGGCTCTTCCAGCGGCCCTGGTGGTGAGTGGCACCCTGGGTAATAATAGGGTTAGTACCAGGCCAGCTTTGCATCATCAGCTGGTACTAAGCCCGAAATTCATGGTTTCACGCCAAATTAGACATAGCCTCCATCAATTTCTGGTAAACAGAAAAAAAAGACAGAATTTTTTTTTTTTCAATTAAAAATAAAACACATTTAGGGACTCCATCTTTAATAAAGAAAAATCCTCACTCCAACGTAATCCATAGGTCTTCTGTCTTCATCTCTGTTAGATCTTTGCCATCAGACAAATATGTCTGCTGACAGATGAGCAGGCACAGAATGACACTGGAGCACTGTTACTGTGTAGTGCAGTGCTATGTTGCTTTTTTGTCATTTCATGCAGTGTAGAAATCTTGGGAAAAGTGTGGATTGTGCTCTGGAAGTGATCAGTTATAGCTAACTATGTTATTTTCTGCAGAGATAAGTCCTGCATAGAAGATGTGATATATCGGTCTGCAGTTAAAGAACTTCACCTAGAGACATCACTGGTGAGTATGTGTATTACCTATACACACACACACTGACACTATATACAGAGCTCCTGTGCATAATGTCACTGGTGATCACTGTATTACCTGTACACTGACACTATATACAGAGCTCCTGTGCATAATGTCACTGGTGATCACTGTATTACCTGTACACTGACACTATATACAGAGCTCCTGTGCATAATGTCACTGGTGATCTCTGTATTACCTGTACACTGACACTATATACAGAGCTCCTGTGCATAATGTCACTGGTGATCACTGTATTACCTGTACACTGACACTATATACAGAGCTCCTGTGCATAATGTCACTGGTGATCCCTGTATTACCTGTACACTGACACTATATACAGAGCTCCTGTGCATAATGTCACTGGTGATCCCTGTATTACCTCTACACTGACACTATATACAGAGCTCCTGTGCATAATGTCACTGGTGATCCCTGTATTACCTCTACACTAACACTATATACAGAGCTCCTGTGTATAATGTCACTGGTGATCACTATATTACCTGTACACTGACACTATATACAGAGCTCCTGTGCATAATGTCACTGGTGATCACTGTATTACCTGTACACTGACACTATATACAGAGCTCCTGTGTATAATGTCACTGGTGATCCCTGTATTACCTGTACACTGACACTATATACAGAGCTCCTGTGTATAATGTCACTGATGATCACTGTATTACCTGTACACTGACACTATACACAGAGCTCCTGTGTGTAATGTCACTGATAATCTCTACATTATCTGTACACTGACTCTATATACAGAGCTTTTTTACATTTTCATTATCAGTCACTATCTGGTGCCATTATGTGCCATGGTCATGGCGTGGCGGTATTTGTCCCTTGTATGTGGTATTATTCAGACAGTCACTATGTTGTGGTAATATGTGGTCTTCTCATGGTGTGGCAGTATATATACCTTGTACTTGGTAGTATTTGATCACTATGTGGTGGTATGTGTTCTGGTCATGGTGTGGCGGTATTTCTCTCTTCTATATGGTATTATTAGTCTAGGTATAGTGGATTGTTGTCAGTCATTTGTTTTTTTGGATATTAAGAATGGGAACATTCTTTATTTGCAATACATATTAAATATTTGGATGTTTAACCTCTCCCTGTGTTGTGACTACTACACAGCAGCAGAGATTTATTGGTTAATAAAGTTGATTCATTTTGAAAGAGTTTGTGGACTTATGTTATTCCTATATACGGTAACTGCATGGTGCTGGTGGGCCCCAAGATTGATTTTTTCCTGGTGGGCCCCAGGTACTCCAGTCCGGCGCTGGTCCCAGACAGTTACCTCCTCATCTGTCCTGCTGCCGGCTGGGAGTCCTGTACAGCGCAGCATGTAGTGTGATGTGAATGCCACACTATGGAGATGCTGCTCCTACTACTGCCAAGTGAGGATCTCACCTCCCCAGTATGGTGCCCTCAGGAGCTCCCACAGGGCATCACAGGCCTTAGTATGAAGCAATTCCACAAGTCTTCTAGTATTGCTTCATACTAAGGCCTGTGATGCCCTGTGAGACCTCCCTGAGGGCACCATACTGGGGAGGTGAGAGCCTCACCTCATGGGGCCCCATGATCTCTATGTACGATCCCTGACTGGGCCCCATGATCTCTATGTACGCCGCTGACTGGGCCCCATGATCTCTATGTACGCCGCTGACTGGGCCCCATGATCTCTATGTACACCGCTGACTGGGCCCCATGATCTCTATGTACGATCCCTGACTGGGCCCCATGATCTCTATGTACGATCCCTGACTGGGCCCCATGATCTCTATGTACGCCGCTGACTGGGCCCCATGATCTCTATGTACACCGCTGACTGGGCCCCATGATCTCTATGTACGCCGCTGACTGGGCCCCATGATCTCTATGTACGCCGCTGACTGGGCCCCATGATCTCTATGTACGCCGCTGACTGGGCCCCATGATCTCTATGTACGATCCCTGACTGGGCCCCATGATCTCTATGTACGATCCCTGACTGGGCCCCATGATCTCTATGTACGCCGCTGACTGGGCCCCATGATCTCTATGTACACCGCTGACTGGGCCCCATGATCTCTATGTACACCGCTGACTGGGCCCCATGATCTCTATGTACGCCGCTGACTGGGCCCCATGATCTCTATGTACGCCGCTGACTGAGCCCCATGATCTCTATGTATGCCGCTGACTGGGCCCCATGATCTCTATGTATGCCGCTGACTGGGCCCCATAATCTCTATGTACGCCGCTGACGGGGCCCCATGATCTCTATGTACGCCGCTGACTGGGCCCCATGATCTCTGTGTACGCCGCTGACCGGGCCCCATGATCTCTATGTACGCCGCTGACGGGGCCCCATGATCTCTATGTACGCCGCTGACGGGGCCCCATGATCTCTATGTACGCCGCTGACGGGGCCCCATGATCTCTATGTACACCGCTGACTGGGCCCCATGATCTCTATGTACACCCCTAACCTGATTGGCCCCATGATTTCTATATACGCCCCTGACTGAGCCACATGATTTCTATGTACGATCCCTGACTGGGCCCCATAATCTCTGATCTCTCATGATTTTTTTTTTTTATTAAAGATGGAGTCCCTAAATGTATTTTGTGTTTTATTTTTACTGTGTAGTGCGGCACTGTGTTGCTTTTTTGTCATTTCATGCAGTGTAGAAATCTTGGGAAAAGTGTGGATTGTGTTCTGGAAGTGATTAGTTATAGCTAACTATGTTATTTTCTGCAGATAGAAGTCCTGCATAGATGATGGGATATATCGGTCTGCAGATAAAGAACTTCACCTAGAGACATCACTGGTGAGTATGTGTATTACCTATACACACACACACTGACACTATATACAGAGCTCCTGTGCATAATGTCACTGGTGATCACTGTATTACCTGTACACTGACACTATATACAGAGCTCCTGTGTATAATGTCACTGGTGATCACTGTATTACCTGTACACTATATACCGAGCTCCTGTGTATAATATCAATGGTGATCATTGCATTACCTGTACACTGACACTATATACAGAGCTCCTGTGTATAATTTCACTAGTGATGACTGTATAACCTGTACACTATATACAGAACTCCTGTGTATAATGTCACTGGTGATCACTGTATAACCTGTACACTGACCCAATATACTGAGCTTTTTTACATTTTTATTATTTTAGCATTATTTGTCACTATGTGGTGGCATTATGTGCTTTGGTCATGACATGACGATATTTGTCCCTTCTATGTGGTATTATTCAGTCACTATGTGGTGGTAATATGTGGTCTCATGGTGTGTCAGTATTTATACCTTGTATCTGGTAGCATTTGATCACTATGTGGTGGTATTATGTGCTTTGGTCATGGTGTGGCGGTATTTGTGCCTTGTATGTGGCATTATTTGGGCACTATGTGGTGGTAATATGTCATCTGGTCACGGTGTGGTGGTATTTCTGCCTTCTATCTGGTAATATTGGTCTTGGTAGAGTGGATTGTGGTTGGTCATTTGTTTTATCTGATATCAATAAGGGGAAACCTCTTTATTTCCAATAGATATTAAATACTTGGATGTTTAGCCCCTCCCTGCCCTGTAACTATTACACAGCAGCAGAGA
Organism: Phyllobates terribilis; assembly: GCF_046119375.1. NCBI lineage: Eukaryota > Metazoa > Chordata > Amphibia > Anura > Dendrobatidae > Phyllobates > Phyllobates terribilis. Next base: position 430,429 of record NW_027363233.1, on the reverse strand, counting down.
TGCAGTTACAGAGGTTCACCAGAGAAAGCAAGTTGGCATTTGGTGAGATTTTCACCTCTGTATTTATAAGACAAAACCAGGAGTGGGTGAGAAATGCATAAATCATGACCTCGGATTGCTCCACTCCTGGTTTTGTCTTATAAATACAGAGGTAAAAATCTCACAAAATACTCAAAGTGCCACAATCTTCTGACAGTGCGGATTCCACCAATAAATAAGTGATCACCTTCCCAACCTGTGCATCGCTGAGAACTTGTTTTCACCAATAAAAACCCTTTAATGCAAACTACAGTAATTGTACATCGCAGTTCTGGTGAGCGCACAGTGATGGGCAGGAGCCGCCAGTATAATGGGTATAACGGCTAACTGGTATTTGCAAAAAGCTGAAGGGTGGGTGGGCCCCTGGAGTCAATGTCCCTGGTGGGCCCCAGACACCCCAGTCCGGCTCTGCCCCCGACCCAGTCCGCCCCTGATTTGTCACGCACGGACCCGAAGCGACTGTGCACTGCGATACACACATCCTGTTGAAATTTCTGCTGGTGTTTACAAGCCCCAATCCCCCTGGGCCCGGTCGCAGTGACTGCCACTGCGACCGCGGACATTACGCCCCTGGCTACGTGAATCATATGTCCCATTTTGGTGCTCCTCACCATTTGCATGGCACAGTCATGCATGCTTCTCTATCACCATAGCATGCTGCAAACAATCAGGATGGCTTCTGCTACATCTCTATATAAAAAGATAGTATATCTGTATTTCTATGATACGTAGAGTGGATGGAAATCATACATCTTGCTAATATTTATTATATTACATTCATCTGATGCTCTGTAGTAACAATGTAAATTAAATTGGCGACTTAGTGCAGTTCTATTACTATTAGTAAATGTGGGACCTTGTGTTCCACAGAATATCTGAATATTACCTGAATATTTAATCTCAGCTAATGTTCATTTATCTCTTAAATATCATTGGTCAGATGCTGATCACATGACCAGTGGTGGTGCATGCATGATGATTCCATATGAAGTGCACTGAGTGACAGTTGGAAGTGACAGTTGGAATTGACCAACAACAGTGGAGGAGATGTCGGCTAACTCTAAGCAAAGCAATAATATGGATATAAAAGAGGAGGAGATTGTGGTGAGCAGAGAAAGAGTGAAGACACGAAGACCTTCCCATGACACATCTGATGATGAGAGGAAGTCTTCAGTCAACAGGACAAAACCACCAGTCCAGAAGAAACAAGAAGTGGAAGAAAAGGAGAAGGTAGAAAGTCAGAAGATGGGAGCCAAGAAGAGAGGAGCCATCTTCATCTCATCAGGGGACAAAAAGGAGAAGAAAAGAAGAAGGATTACATTAGGACAGAAACCCATGGATCTAAAGCAGAAGGCTGAAGAAGCTGAAGGAAGCAGCGGTGTTCGGCCAACCGGCTCCAAAAGCACAGTCTCTGATACCATCAAGAGGAGATTATTATTCCATCAAGTGCTTGGCCGGGGATGCTATGGAACGGTCCTGCTGGCGGAAGATTCATCTACCCGCAAACATTTTGCTGTTAAGATCATCGGCAAAAGAGCCCTGCTTGCTGAAGGTGATGAGCGTGTGATGGTGGAGCGACGGGTTTTACAGCTGGCATCTGGGAGCCCCTTCCTTGTCCACGCAGACTTTGCATTCCAGACCAAGGTACAGTATTGATTGCTCGATATTAGGAAATGTCACACGTACCACACACTGCTCTGCCTCATGGACCCCACTGATATCATCTTACATTTCAATATAGCATGTCCCAAGGTAACCGCAGACAATAAGATGAATGTGATGACTATACACATGGGATATTGTGGCCCCTACTGTAATCAATAACATTTATGGCGGGGCTTGGTACATTGGGAATCATTTATTAAAACAGCCTTTTTACTTATCCCAGCCAATCACAGAACAGCTTTTACTTTTCCAGGTCAGTTAAAACAACCTTAGCTGAGCTCTAATTGGTTAGGATGGGCAACTAGTTTTCTAGTGAGCAGATTTATTAATGAGGCCCAATGTACCCCGCTCTATAAATGATTGAAAATATTAGATGTCATCATAGAGGTCAGTGAACTGTAGAAAATCACTTGCCCGGACCTCATGTGTCTAATTGGGTGACTGGTAATATTTGTATCATTTACAGCATTAGCTGGGCATTATCTTGTTCGTAGGCATCATCGCCATGTAGTAGTCTCTAGCTCATTTCTTTGACACTGTAGAATTTTACATATTATTATCTTGTATAGACATGGGATTTCAGAATAGATTAAATGTATTTGTTATTTTTGTTATTTCCTGGATGACATTGTATTTTGTGTATACCATGTGGGGGGACGGGACCCTGTGTACACTATATGTCAGGGCTATTGACTTTTGTGCACTTTATATACAATTTGAAAATGTGTTAATATTTTTGTATACAAGTATTATCTGTATCTTAAAGGTTTTTTTTAATTAATGTTGGGACATTTTTATGCACGTGCATCTACTTGTTTTTCATTGCCATGTTTTCTATGTATAAATATACTGGAATAAAGTACAAAATCCACTGTCTTGGAGTGAAATTTCTTCTAACCTCACCAACTAATGAAAAAGATGGTATCATATTGACCAGGGGCGAGGTGGGCCAGAGGGGCACATGCCCTCCAAGCCGGTGGCCAAGCAGCTGCTTCTTTACAGACTGCAGGGCAGCCCTGTATCTTTCATTGTGTACATGTGCCAGCTGGGCATCTGCAGCCCAGAACAGCAGGCACAGGCCACGTTCTTATGCCTGCCGGAGAGAAGCTTCAGCCGCTGAGCAGTACGAGAGGGCAGACATCTTTGATTCTTGTAAGGCCACGACCCCACTATCAGTATTTGGTCAGTATTCGGTCAGTATTTTTTCACAGGAGTGGGAGACAAAACCAGGAGTTGGTGATAAATGCAGAATTGGTGACTTGTTTCTATTATACCTTTTCTCTGATTGTTACTGACCTGGTTTTGGCTCCCACTCCTGAGAAAATATACTGACCAAATACTGATAGTGGGGCCGTGGCCTTAGCCTGAGCTCCGGATAGTGGTCAGGACAGGAGATTTACACTTTTTGTAGAGTGTGGAAGTGGCAGGATGCTGCTCACCTCCTGACAAGTCCAGGGCCAGATCCTGAATGTTATCTATGGTCGCTCTGCTGAGGATCAGAAAGATTTATTGTAGCAGATGGACCCTTCAAGCAGGTTGGGGTCGTGCTGTCAGTGTGAGATCATCGGCTCTCGATCTGTATGAATGTTCAAATCACATCGGACCTGAGATCGAGACACTTCAGACCTTACTATACAGACCCCTGCCCCAGACTGATCCTGCACCAGCTACAGGGCCAGAGCCGGCATAACCACCCATTGCACCAGGGCAAGTGCCAGGGCCCTGGGCAAGAGGGGGGCCCCACTCACAGTTGGGGACACTGGAACGCTATTGGGCCTGTGAGTTGGGGGGGCCCAGTGTAACCCCCCCCCCGTGCTTTACGGTGTTTGAAATACTCACCTCTCGTCATACCCTGCTGGCCGCAGGTCCAGTCTCCTCTGCGTCTTCTGACTCTGTGACGTCTCAGTGTTGAAGAGACAGGACCTGTAGCCAGCAGGGTATGAGGAGAGGTGAGTATTTTATTTATTTTTTATGTATGGAGCCCATTCTCTATGGAGCATTATATGGGGCCCATTCTCTATGGAGCATTATATGGGGCCCATTATTCTGCATGGAGTAATATATGGGGTCAATTATGGTGTAATGAGCATTATATGGGGTTCATTATTGTGTATAGAGCATTATATGGGGCCTATTATTCTTTATTGAACATTATATGGGGTCCATTATTCAGTATGGAGCCCATTCTGTATAGAGGACTATGTGGTGCCCATAATACTGTATGGAGTACTATGTAGTGCCCATAATACTGTATGGAGGACTATGTGGTGTCCATAATACTGTATGGAGGACTATGTGGTGCCCATAATACTGTATGGAGTACTATGTAGTGCCCATAATACTGTATGGAGGACTATGTGGTCCCCATAATACTGTATGGAGGACTATGTGGTCCCCATAATACTGTATGGAGGACTATAATGTACAGTCTAAAATGAAAACTTTTGAATCCCCCCTTGACACGCCCCATGCACTGTGAGGATTCGCCGGTTTCTGAGCTATTATAGAATTTACAATAGATATTGTAATGTAAGAAGTACCGTATTTTTCGGACTATAAGATGCACCAGACCATAAGATGCACCTAGGTTTTAGAGGAGGAAAATAAAAAAATAAAAATTTAAGCCAAAAATGTGTTCATGATGCACTTTTAAGGGGGAGGGGGTCTTCTGCTGACACTGGTATAGGGGTAATGTCCCCCAATTCTGACAATATCCCCCATCCTGGTATATATGCCCCCCTCCTTCCTTTTATACGTGGTCCCCATCGTGGTATGCATGGAACCCCTCATCCCTATCCCGGTATGCATGGCACCCATCATCCCTGTCCCGATATGCATGGCACCCCTCATCTCTGTCCCGGTATGCATGGCTCCCCTCATCCCTGTCCCGGTATGCATGGCTCCCCTCATCCCTGTCCCGCTATGCATGGCACCCCTCATCCCTGCTCCAGTATGCATGGCACCCCTCATCCCTGCCCCAGTATACATGGCACCCCTCATCCCTGTCCCTGTATGCATGGCACCCCTCATCCCTGTCCCGGTATGCATGGCACCCCTCATCCTTATCCTGGTATAGTGGTATGCATGGCACCCCTCATCGCTGTCCTGGTATGTATGGCACCTCTAATCCCCATCATGCTGCACATGGCCCCCTCAGCGTTACCCTGGTATGCATGGCACCCCTCATCCCTGTCCCGGTATGCATGGCACCCCTCATCCCTGTCCCGGTATGCATGGCACCCCTCATCCCTGTCCCGGTATGCATGGCACCCCTCATCCCTGTCGCAGTATGCATGGCACCCCTCATCCCTGTCCTGGTATGCATGGCACCCCTCATCCCTGTCCCGGTATGCATGGCACCCCTCATCCTTATCCTGGTATAGTGGTATGCATGGCACCCCTCATCGCTGTCTTGGTATGTATGGCACCTCTAATCCCCATCATGCTGCACATGGCCCCCTCAACGTTACCCTGGTATGTATGGCCCCCTCAGCATTACCCTGGTATGTATGGCCCCCTCAGCATTACCCTGGTATGTATGGCCCCCTCAGCGTTACCCTGGTATGTATGGCCCCCTCAGCGTTACCCTGGTATGTATTGCCCCCTCTTCCTTATCCTGGTATGCATGGTCCCCCTAATCCCTATCATGCTGCACATAAAAGAAAATAAACACTGATACTCACCTTTCTTCTCTCCTCCAGCGCCACGTCCTGTCTGCCCGTACTGATCTCTCCATGTGAGCCGCGCATGACATCACTGCCATGCGTGGCTCACAAGGAGAGATCAGCTGCCAGAAGTCACTGCTCCCCATGCCGGGACTGTGTGCGCTGGGAGCAGTGACTTCACTCTCTTTCATAGCCGGCACACACCGTAGCCGCGCTGCGGCTCCTGCTACTGCCGGGCTATCGCGTGTGCCTGCTTATTAAAGAGCATGAATATTCACCCCCTCACCATGCCCATGGGCGTGTAGAGAGGTTGAATATTCATGCCCTTTAACAGCGGGCACAGGCGATTCTGGCAGGAGCCTCAGCGCGGCTACACTGTGTGCTGCTAATAAGGAGCATGAATATTCATTTTCTTTAGCAGCGGGGACAGTGTAGGCTGCAGCGGGTGGCTGCTGCCTCCTGTGCCCCGCTCCTCTACCGCTCCCCCCACACCCCACATATATATACCCCCCCCAACATTTGGACTATAAAACGCACCCCCCATTTTCCTCCAAAATTTTGGAGGGAAAAAAGTGCGTCTTATAGTCCGAAAAATACTGTAAGTGAAATTTTTGGCATTGTACTATATCTATATTTCTCCGCCTTATCTGTGCATCATGAATTGTGGTATGTGTTAAAGGGGCCACTGAGACTCTTTCGAGCCTATGAAAACCTGGAGCCGGCCTGTACAGGACATCACAGATTATATCTATACTGCCATCTATACAATGTGATGTCTGGTAGTCGGTGCAGGATCAGTCCAGGGCATATATGATCTAATGTCAGTGCACAATAAAGTACATACTGTACATTGCTGACATACTGTGACTACAGACATCAGATCTTATACAGTATATATATTGCTGTATGTATATACATGTATATGACTGTAGATACCACCAAAATAAAACAATAGGTGCTTATTGACGCTAAAATAAATATTGCAAAAATTAAAAGACAATTCTACAGAGTATAACATTGGAGGACCCCAAGTCACCAACACATGAGTATCACATATATAGAGACAGTAGTGAATATATATATACTAGATGGTGGCCCGATTCAAACGCATCGGGTATTCTAGAATATGTATGCGGTACACCGGGCGCAATCAGCACAGCGGTGTTTAAATTTGGCGCCAATATCGCTTATTGGTCCCGGCCGCGACCAATCAGCGAATTGTATTAGTGAGGACCGGGGAGCGGCGCTGCGGGAGATGACCGGCTGCTCGCAGCAGAAGTATCCCGACCGGCGGCGCCGCTCCCCGGTCCTCCCTTCACACTTGCCGTCGGGAGATCAGCGGCCCTAGCCACTGATCTCCTGACGGTAGCCGCATGGAGGTCAGCGGCGCCGCCGGTCGGGGTACTTCGGCTGCATCGCCGCTGACCTCTGTGAAGAGCGGTGTTTAAATTTGGCGCCAATATCGCTGCTTGGTCGCTGCTGACGGCCGCGAACAATCAGCGATATTGTCGCCAAGTTTAAACACCGTTGTGCTGATTGGTCTCGGCCGCCGGCCCCGACCAATCAGCGATATTGGCGCCAATTTAAACACCGCTGTGCTGATTGGCGCAGAGCAGTGTTTAGACTTGGCGCCAATATAACTGATTGGTCGCCGCCGTCGGCAGCGATCAATCAGCGTCGTATTAGTGTGGGCCCGGGAGCGGCGCTGCTTATGCGGGTACTTCCGCTGCTAGCAGCTGGGAGATGACCGGCTGCTCGCAGCAGAAGCATCCCGACCGGCGGCGCCGCTGCTCCCCGGTCCTCCCTTCACACTTACCATCGGGAGATCAGCGGTCCTAGCCGCTGATCTCCCGACGGTAGCCGCATGGAGGTCAGCGGCGCCGCCGGTCAGGGTAGTTCTGCTGCGATCAGCCAAGAGATGACCGGCTAGCGCCGGTCATCTCCCGGCTGCATCGCCGCTGACCTTCGTGCGGCAGATGAGCCGCTAACGGCCGCCATCTTTTTTCTGAAATCCCGCGTCGCTGATTGGCCGCGGCCGGACCAATCAGCGACGGGGGATTTTCTGGACAGACAGACAGACGGGATAAGACAATTATATATATTAGATATATGCCTATAACATGGTTGCCAAAAAAAATCCTAATGATTGCACGCATATGTAGCACAATGTGAATGTTAATCTATATATATAATCGTCTTATCCCGTCTGTCTGTCTGTGTGTCTGTCTGTCCAGGAAATCCCGCGCCGCTCATTGGTCCGCCAGCGGCCAATCAGCGCCGCGGGATTTCTGAAAAAAGATGGCGGCCGTTAGCGGCTCATTTGCAAGACCGAGCTCAGCGGCGATGCAGCCGGGAGATGACCGGCACGAGGCGCTCATCTCCTGGCCGGTACCAGCTGAAGGAACCCGACCGCCGGACCCATCTGCGGGACTGAGATGCATCCGGGAGATGAGCGGCGCGAGGCGCTCATCTCCCGGCCGGTATCAGCGGAAGGACCGCCGTCGCCGCTGACCTCCATGCGGAAGGGAGGACCGGGGAGCGGTGCTGCGGGTCAGGATACTTCTCCTGCGAGCGCCCGCTATGTCCCGGGTTCTCGCAGCGTAAGTAGTCGCACAGGCAGCGCCGCTCCCCGGTCCTCACCAAGACGATTCGATGATTGGTCGCGGTCTTCGGACCCGACCAATCACTGATCTTAGCGCAAAACTTAAACACCGCTGTGCTGATTGGTCGCCGACGCTGCCTGCGACCAATCACCGATTTGGGCGCCAAATTTAAATATCGGCCGCGGCCAATCAGCACAGCGGTGTTTAAATGTGGAGCCAAGATCGGTGATTAGTCGCGGCCGATATTTAAATTTGGCGCCCAAATCGGTGATTGGTTGCGGTCAGCGTCCGCGACCAATGAGCACAATAGTGTTTAACTTTGGCACCAAAATCAGTGATTGGTCGCGGGCCAAGACAGCGACCAATCACCGATTTGTGCGCCAGATTTAAATAGCGGCCGCGACCAATTGGATGTCAGCGGCGCTGCCTGTGCGGGTACTTCCGCTCCGAGAACCCGGGACATGAGCGGGCGCTCGGAGCAGAAGTATCCGGACCCGCAGCGCCGCTCCCCGGTCCTCCCTTCACACCCTAGCCGCTGATGTCCCCACAGTATCCGCATGGTGTTACAAAGGTCCGGACATTTGTGTTAAAAATCGCTGATTGGTCGCTGGCGCTGCCCGCGACCAATCACCGATTTGGGCGCCAAATTTAAATATCGGCCGTGACCAATCAGAACAGCGGTGTTTAAATGTGGAGCCAAGATTGGTGATTGGTCGCGGACGATATTTAAATTTGGCGCCCAAATCGGTGATTGGTCGCGGGCAGCGCCAGCGACCAATCACCGATTTTTAGCACAAATGTCCGGATCTTTGTAACACCATGCGGATACTGTGGGGACATCAGCGGCTAGGGTGTGAAGGGAGGACCGGGGAGCGGTGCTGCGGGTCGGGATACTTCTGCTGCGAGCGCCCGCTCATGTCCCGGGTTCTCGCAGCGGAAGTATCCGCACAGGCAGCGCCGCTGACATCCATGCGGCTAGGGTGTGAAGGGAGGACCGGGGAGCGGCGCTGACATCCAATTGGTCGCGGCTTCTATTTAAAAGTGCCACACAAATCGGTGATTGGTCGCTGTCTTGGCCCGCGACCAATCACGGATCTTGCCGCAAAAGTTAAACACTACGGTGCTGATTGGTCGCGGACGCTATTTAAATGTGGCGCCAAAATCGGTGATTGGTCGCGCCCTACGTCGGCGACCAATCAGCACAGCGGTCTTTAAATGTGGAGCCAAGATCGGTGATTGGTCGCGGCCGATATTTAAATTTGGCGCCCAAATCGGTGATTGGTCGCGGGCAGCGCCAGCGACCAATCAGCGATTTTTAACACAAATGTCCGGACCTTTGTAACACCATGCGGATACTGTGGTGACATCAGCGGCTAGGGTGTGAAGGGAGGACCGGGGAGCGGCTCTGCGGGTCGGGATACTTCTGCTGCGAGCAGTCGCTCATGTCCCGGGTTCTCGCAGCGGAAGTACCCGCACAGGCTGCGGCGCTCCCCAGTCCTCACTAATACAATTCCGCTCCCCGCTCCTCACCAATACGATTAGCTGATTGGTCGCGTGCGGAGAGCGCGACCAATCAGTGATCTTGGCGCTAAAGTTAAACACCGCTCTGCTGATTGGTCGCGGCTGCTGCCCGCGACCAATCACCGATTTGGGCGCCACATTTAAATAGCGCCCGCGACCAATCACCGATTTGGGCACCACATTTAAATAGCGGCCGCGACCAATCACTGATCTTGCCGCCACATTTAAACACTGCTGTGCTAATTGGTCGCGGACGCCAGCCGCAACCAATCTCGCTGATTGGCGCCAAATTTAAACAACGCTCTGCTGATTGGTCGCGGAGTCTAGCCGCGACCAATCAACGAGATTGGTGCCAAATTTAATCAACGCTCTGCTGATTGATCGCGGTCGCTGGCCGAGATCAATCAGCAGTATTGGCGCAAAATTTAAACAACGCTCTGCTGATTGGTCGCGGTTGTCGGCCGTGACCAGTCAGCAGTATTGGCGCCAAATTTAAACCTCACTCTGCTGATTGGTCGCGGCCGGTGGTTGCGACCAATCTTCGTTTTTTGTGCCAAATTTAAACAACGCTCTGCTGATTGGTCGCGGTCGCTTGCCGCGACCAATTAGCAGTATTGGGGCCAAATTTAAACACCTCTTTGCTGATTGGTCGCGGTCGCGACTAATCAGCGATTTTGGTGCCAAATTTAAACACGCTCTCCAGTCCTCACTACCACGGTTCGCCGATTGGTCGCGACCGCCGCCCGCGGCCAATCAGCGCTTTTGGCCCAAAATTTAAACACCGCTTTGCTGATTGGTCACAGCCGCCATCCGCGACCAATTAGCGATTATGGCGCCAAATTTAAACAATGCTCTGCATCGCTCTGCTGATTGGTCGGCGGTCGCGACCAATCAGCAGTATTGGCGCCAAATTTAAAAACCGCTCTGCTGATTGGTCGCGACTAATCAGCGATTTTGGTGCCAAATTTAAACACGCTCTCCAGTCCTCACTACCACGGTTCGCCGATTGGTCGCGACCGCCGCCCGCGGCCAATCAGCGCTTTTGGCCCAAAATTTAAACACCGCTTTGCTGATTGGTCACAGCCGCCATCCGCGACCAATTAGCGATTATGGCGCCAAATTTAAACAATGCTCTGCATCGCTCTGCTGATTGGTCGGCGGTCGCGACCAATCAGCAGTATTGGCGCCAAATTTAAAAACCGCTCTGCTGATTGGTCGCGACTAATCAGTGATTTTGGTGCCAAATTTAAACACGCTCTCCAGTTCTCACTAACACGGTTCGCTGATTGGTCGCGGACGCCGCCCGTGACCAATCTCCGATATTGCCGCCAAATTTAAACACCGCTTTGCTAATTGCGCCCGGTCGGCCGCATACATATTCTAGAATACCCGATGCGTTAGAATCGGGCCACCATCTAGTCTATATATAGTTGACAATAACCAATAGGAAATGTAAGTGTTTTTAGAACTACTAAGAAGATAGCTTCTTACACTCACAAGCCCAAGTGAGTACACATATATAGTATATAATATTAAACTCTGTAAAGAATCTCCTATAAAATAATACATTCAAAATGGAGGAGCAGTAGTTACAAGGCAACTTAAATGTCCAAGTGAGTAAATGTGGGATGTGGTCCTATGTGCACCAATGTACCTTTCGTCCTTGCTTCATCAGGGGCCCCCAAAACATCCATTTTGGATGTTTTATTTTATAGGAGATTCCTTATAGAGCTTAATATTATATACTATATATGTGTACCCACTTGGGCTTGTGAGTCTATTGTGGTATAGCGACAAGCTCGGCTGTATGCGTAGGTAAAACACAAGATACTGTCTCTTTAAATTCTCAGGTTAGTTTATTTAGCAGTCATAAACTACCCTCGAGTCCATAAATAAAAACACAGCCCATTCAGCTAAAGAGACAAAACAAAATGCAAAACTTTCAGAACTTTCAGCAGAGTCCTTATCTCGGCCAAGGTCTGGCCACTCACAATTAGCTACACACGGGTTGATCACAGCATGTGCTAGCTCCTTCCTAGAACAAAGTTTCCCCAGGTACTGAACACACCTGAGTGTCAGGGCTGACTATTTAAAGCCCAGACACTCCCCTGATTGGAAGGATGGTGGATAACGTTCCACCCTACACTTTCATTATCCACTGAAAACATTCCCTTGTAAATGTGGTTCTATTAACTCTCTCTGCACCTACTTGTGCATGAGAACTTGCATGTTTTCACATCACTGAGTCTAAGAGTCTCAGCGACACATACCTCCCTTCTGACACACTACCAGTGACTTTGTCACACTATGAAGATATCCTTTTAGTAGTTCTACAGACGCTTACATTTCCCCTTAGTTAATGTCAATTATATAGATTAACATTCACATTGTGCTACGTATCTGTGCAATCATTATGATTTTTTATTTTTGGCAACCATATTATAAATATATATATAATATATATATACAGTACAGACCAAAGTTTGGACACACCTCATTTAAAGATTTTCTGTATTTTCATGACTATGAAAATTGTGCATTCACATTGCAGGCTTCAAAACTATGAATTAACACGTGTGGAATTATATACTTAACAAAAAAAAGTGTGAAACAACTGAAAATATGTCTTATATTCTAGGTTCTTCAAAGTAGCCACCTTTTGCTTTGATGACTGCTTTGCACACTCTTGGCATTCTCTTGATGAGCTTCAAGAGGTAGTCACCGGAAATGGTCTTCCAACAATCTTGAAGGAGTTCCCAGAGATGCTTAGCACTTGTTGGCCCTTTTGCCTTCACTCTGCGGTCCAGCTCACCCCAAACCATCTCGATTGGGTTCAGGTCTGGTGACTGTGGAGGCCAGGTCATCTGGCGTATCACCCCATCACTCTCCATCTTGGTCAAATAGCCCTTACACAGCCTGGAGGTGTGTTTGGGGTCATTGTCCTGTTGAAAAATAAATGATGGTCCAACTAAACGCAAACCAGATGGAATAGCATGCCGCTGCAAGATGCTGTGGTAGCCATGCTGGTTCATTATGCCTTCAATTTTGAATAAATCCCAAACAGTGTCACCAGCAAAGCACCCCCACATCATCACACCTCCTCCTCCATGCTTCACAGTGGGAACCAGGCATGTAGAGTCCATCCGTTCACCTTTTCTGTGTCTCACAAAGACACGGTGGTTGGAACCAAAGATCTCAAATTTGAACTCATCAGACCAAAGCACAGATTTCCACTGGTCTAATGTCCATTCTTTGTGTTCTTTAGCCCAAACAAGTCTCTTCTGCTTGTTGCCTGCCCTTAGCAGTGGTTTCCTAGCAGTTATTTTACCATGAAGGCCTGCTGCACAAAGTCTCCTCTTAACAGTTGTTGTAGAGATGTGTCTGCTGCTAGAACTCTGTGTGGCGTTGACCTGGTCTCTAATCTGAGCTGCTGTTACCTGCGATTTCTGAGGCTGGTGACTCGGATAAACTTATCCTCAGAAGCAGAGGTGACTCTTGGTCTTCCTTTCCTGGGGCGGTCCTCATGTGAGCCAGTTTCTTTGTAGCGCTTGATGGTTTTTGCAACTGCACTTGGGGACACATTCAAAGTTTGCCCAATTTTTCGGACTGACTGACCTTCATTTCTTAAAATAATGATGGCCACTCGTTTTTCTTTACTTAGCTGCTTTTTTCTTGCCATAATACAAATTCTAACAGTCTATTCAGTAGGATTATCAGCTGTGTATCCACCAGACTACTGCACAACACAACTGATGGTCCCAACGCCATTTATAAGGCAAGAAATCCCACTTATTAAACCTGACAGGGCACACCTGTGAAGTGAAAGACATTTCTGGTGACTACCTCTTGAAGCTCATCAAGAGAATGCCAAGAGTGTGCAAAGCAGTCATCAAAGCAAAAGGTGGCTACTTTGAAGAACCTAGAATATAAGACATATTTTCAGTTGTTTCACACTTTTTTGTTAAGTATATAATTCCACATGTGTTAATTCATAGTTTTGATGCCTTCAGTGTGAATGTACAAATTTCATAGTCATGGAAATACAGAAAAATCTTTAAATGAGAAGGTGTGTCCAAACTTTTGGTCTGTACTGTATATGCTCATTTCTACAGTGGGGAAAATAAGTATTTGATACTTTGCCGATTTTGCAAATTTTCCCACCTACAAAGAATGGAGAGGTCTGTAATTTTTATCGTAGTTCACTTCACTTGTGAGAGACAGAATCTAAAAGTAATCCAGAAAATTACTTTGTATGATTTTTACATAATTCATTTGTATATTATTGCATGAAATCAGTATTTTTATACAATAGAAAAACAGAACTTAATATTTGGTACAGAAACTTTTGTTTGCAATTACAGAGGTCAGACGTTTCCTGTAGTTCTTGACCAGGTTTGCACGCACTACAGCAGGGATTTTGGCCCCCTCCTTCATACAGATCTTCTCCAGATCTTTCAGGTTTCGGGGCTGTCACTGGGCAGCATTGAGTTACAGCTCCTTCCAAAGATTTTCTATTGGGTTCAGGTCTGGAGATTGGATAGGCCACTCCAGGACCTTGAAATGCTTCTTACGGAGCCACACCTTAGTTGCCTTGGCTGTATATTTCGGGTCATTGTCCTGCTGAAAGACCCATTCTTGACCTTTGACCTTTCTCAGAATTATCTCATGAGGCGAGATCTTGCATGGAGCCCCAGATTAAGGAAGATTGACAGTCAACAATCTATTTAGCTATAATATATGACGCGCTCCCTGGGCCGTGGGGTACTCGGTGCAGGGCCGGTCGGTGCAGGGGAGATATCATAGTGGCGGTGACCCGGTCCGTGACCCAGGGCTGTCAATAAAAGGAGATATTTACAGGGGATATATAGTTTTTATATACAGTTCGTGACGCCACCTGTGGTATGCGGCTATATGGAGCCGCCGCTGCGGAGCAGGTCCTCTGGAGCTGGTGTAAATGCAGCAGGGTTGGTTTACCCCTCCACAGGTAGAGCTTAGCTCCAGGGCTGTGCTGAAATGTTATGGATGTTGCTGTTGCAGTTGTAGTGCAGGGGGTGATGGCGCGGCCAGAATAATTCACAGAGACAGTGTGGTGCAGTCTTCAGGGTTTACTCACAGTTGTTTAGTTCCTCAGGTTACACTTTCTGGACTACGACCTCCCACATCGCGCTGCTTTCACCAGGCAGGGGTGCAGCAAACTCCCAGGTGTTTCAAGAGTGCCTGACAGGACCCCGTTCTATATGACCTTCTCAGCCGTCTTTCTGCGCTGGCCCTCACCCTTCTTGCCCTGTGCCTCGCCAAACAATGTCCCTAGTCGGTATCCTCGGATCTTTCTGGGCAACCTGGAGTTCCCTGGATCCTATGTGGTTACCTTTTTGGCGACTTGAGTGCGGATGTGGCAACTGCACCCTGAAAGTACAGAAGCCTCCGGTTCCTAGTTGAACTTTGTAATTCTCACTAGTTAGGGGCCGGTCCCCTCTGCGGCTTGATCCCTTCACCGCCTGGCAGATTCGGGCATACAGGTGGCCTCCAGCACTGCCCGTACCCCTGGGATCCCTTCCATGCTCCTGGAGCCTTTCTCCTGCTCCTCTCTCTCTCTCTTCAGTCTTGAGCCTCTCTGGCTAGGCCCTCCTCCTGAGCAGAGCTCCTACAGAGCTCCTGCTCCCAACTCTTCCTCTCACTGAAGAACCCTTCTAGATTGTTCCACCTTCTTTTTATAGCACTTCTTACTGAGCTCCCCTGATTTACTTCCTCCACCCACACCCACTACATGGTTCCTCCTATTTTGGTTCCCCCCACTCCAGCCAGGGACAGGGCTCAGAAGGGAAGCGACGCATCTTGCCCCTCCTGCTGGTCTGGAGTAGTGTAGTGTTGGATGCAGGTGTTAGGGTCCCGGGCAGCGCTCTATCCTTACCTGAGAGTGAGATACCACACCTCTGGGTGAGATGCAGTACCTCTGTGGCGACTTAACCCACAGGGGCGCAACATATACACACATATATAATTCTAGACAATCGTGTTAAAAATTATGGTCGGCTTCCAGAAAAAAAGAGATCTCCCAGACAAGTAAGCAAATGTCCCGGGCACAGCCAAAGTCTACTGAAACCTCTTGAAAAGCTGCTTTTCTAATACTTCTTGTATGAGAACCTGAGATGCTACGTTAACCACTTCGCGCCAGAGCCTGTTTTTGCCTTCGTGACCGAGCCAATTTTTTCAATTCTGACCACTGTCACTTTATGAAGTAATTACTCTGGAACGCTTCAACGGATTCCCCTGATTCTGAGATTGTTTTTTCGTGACATATTGTACTTCATGATAGTGGTAAAATTTCTTCGACATCACTTGCGTTTATTTGTGAAAAAATCGGAAAATTTTGGAAATTTTGCAATTTTCAAACTTTGAATTTTCATGCCCTTAAATCAGAGAGATATGTCACACAAAATAGTTAATAAATAACATTTCCCACATGTCTACTTCACATCAGCACAATTTTGGAACCAAATTTTTTTTTTGTTAGGAAGCTATAAGGGTTAAAAGTTGACCAGCGATTTCTCATTTTTACAACAAACTTTACAAAAACATTTTTTTAGGGACCACATCTTATTTGAAGTCACTTTGAGGGGCCTTTATGACAGAAAATACCCAAAAGTGACACCATTCTAAAAACTGCACCCATCAAGGTGCTCAAAACCACATTCAAGAACTTTATTAACCTTTCAGGTGGTTCACGGGAATTTTTGGAATGTGGAAGAAAACAATGAACATTTAACTTTTTTTCACAAAAAATTACCTTAGAGCCAATATTTTTTAATTTTCGCAAGGGTAACAGGTAAAAATGGACTCCAAAATGTGTTGTGGAATTTCTCCTGAGCACGCTGATACCCCATATGTGGTGCAAAACCACTGTTTGGGCGCACGGCATGGCTTGGAAGGTAAGGAGCGCCATTTGACTTTTTGGATTGGAAATTTGGCTGGAATCGATAGCGGACGCCATGTTGCATTTGGAGAGCCCCTGAGGTGCCTAAACAGAGGAAACCCCCAACAAGTGACCGAATTTTACAATCTACTCCTCTGTATAAATTAATCTAGTGGTGGGAAAATAAGTAGATAGGTAAATGGTCACTAAACCCATAGATGAATTCCCAGAGAGGTGTCATTTCCAAAATGGGGTCACTTCATGGGGGATTCTGCTGTTCTGGCACTTTTCAGAGGCGCTAAGTACCATAACTAAAGAATCCCCCCTGAAGTGACCCCATTTTGGAAATGACACCCGTCTGGGAATTCATCTATGGGTTTAGTGACCATTTTAACTCAATGGATGATTACCAGAAACAAGCACACAATGGAAGGTTTAGATTCTGGAGAACCCCCCCACCCCTGGAAATTAAGTGAGCTCTACTCGAATGTGTCATTCACTAAATGAACCAAATGTTTGAATGACAAAATGGGATACATTTTTACAGTTTAAAAACGTGGTTCTGTGTGGAAGATTTTAAAGCAGTCAGTGACGCATAAGGCTGGCAATGATGGGCATTGTGGGCAATAGTAGCGGGTATCACGCCTCATTCCTCTCTTAGTACATGCACGACATCTTTTCTGGGGGTTCCTTCTCGTTTCCGTTGCTGGAATAAGTGCAATAAAATGTCGCTCAGTGAGTCTTTTCACATCCTCAGATTCTAATGGATGAGCGGGGCTAACACTTTCAAAAACAAGATTTTCAATTACCTTTTCTTGATAATCAAGAAAAGGATTGGAATTTCCTGCTTTTTTGTACAACACAAAAGAATTGTATGTGGCCACCTGAAACAAATAAATAACCAACTTTTTATACCAGGTATAGGACTTTCTTGATACCTGGTATGGCTGTAGAACCTGGTCTGCAAGGTCCACACCCCCCTTGTGTTTGTTGTAGTCAATGACTGACACAGGTTTTTGCTTCGGAGTGGTGGATCCTAGTTCTACAGTGGCCCTTGTGGCATCTGTGTGGATCGAGCTGAGGACAAAAATATCCCTCTTATCCCTATACTTCAGGGCAAGCAGCTCTCCGTTGCGTACAGCCCCTGACTGCCCCTTTTGGAACTTTTGGTTGACCAATGGTTGTGGAAACCCCTGACGGTTTTTACGGATGGTCCCACAAGCCCCGATGTTGTGTTCAACCAGACTTGCTGGTGTAATAATTGTCCACATATAGATTGTAGCCTTTTTGAAAAAATGGACTTATCAGCTCCCAAACAATTTTTCCAGATGTCCGCAGATAAGTAAGGCATCCTGGTGGGTTTAGTTGGCTATCTTTCCCCTCATATATGTGAAAAGCGGATGTGTATCCGTTGAACTTTCGCACATTTTATAGAGCTTTATTCCAAACCTTGCCCTTTAAGATGTTATAAATTGCTTGAGGTGCAGTCTTCCTTTGAATTTTTACAAGGGACTCATCTATAGAAATATTTTGTGTTGGGGTGTAGAGCCTTCAGATTTTTTCTGACAAATTTTCAATGATGGGTCTAATTTTATATAACCTGTCATGTTCTGCGGCATTTCTGGGCAGGCATTGACTATTGTCGTTAAAATGCCAAAACCGCATGAGCATTTCATAACGGGTCCTAGGAAGAACGACTGAAAACATAGGGGTGGCTTGAACAGGGTGGTTGGACCAGTAGGATCGAATGCTCGGTTTTTTAACAATCCCCATGGCAAATGTAAGTCCTAAATTTTTTTTGATTTCCGGGACATTAGTTGGTGTCCATAAATTTGCCCTAGCATAGTAACATCGGGGATTCTGGCTTATGAATTGGGATGCTTTAAAATTTGTTTGCACAACAATATGCTCTAGCAAGCTGTCTGTAAAAAACAAATTAAAAAAATGAATTGGTCCAAAATCTTCCACCTCCACATTTATACCAGGAGTGGCGTTGAAATCAGGGCTGAATGGAGCAGCCGAATCCGAAGCCTCCCATCTGGGAAATGCTATATCACGTGGCAAAGCCCCTTGTACACTGGCGTGCGCCAATTCACTAGTAGCAGGGACAGCGCTTGTACTGGGCAGTGTTCCCTGATTTGGAGACGTTTCTCCAGTAGCGCTATTTGCCCCTATTGCTGTACTGGTCCTTGGGCTTGAGAATGGACCAGAATCACTGCTCATTTCTGAGCTCTCAGTGTCGCCGCTACTAAAGCCCTCAAAATCCACATCTCCATCTGAGATTGCACTGTCATCAGTGTCAGAACATAGCAGGGCATACACCTCCTCTGCGGTATAAGTCTGACGGGCCATTTTATTTGTTTTTATATTTTTTGACTGGACTGGACTGACCGGACTGGACTGACTGGACTGGACTGACCGGACTGGACTGACCGAACTGGACTGGACTGACCGGACTGACTGGACTGGACTGACCGGACTGGACTGACTGGACTGGACTGACTGGACTGGACTGACCGGACGGAACTGGACTGGACTGACTGGACTGGACTGACTGGACTGGACTGACCGGACGGGACTGGACTGACCGGACCGGACTGACTGGACTGGACTGACCTGACAGGACTGACTGACCTGACCTGAGAGGACGGACTGACTGACTGACAGGACTGACTAACCCTAACCTAACTCTTACTTTCTTTTTTTCTACTTTCACAGTGGCAAGGCTGACACAGCTCTTGTCACACTGTTTCTCCTCTGCTCTCTCACTGAGATCGGAGGGGAAACAGTGTATTTATCAGGCAGATCGCCCTCTCTGATTGGCTGGTGTGATGCTGACATCATCGAGACCTGAGCCAATCAGGTCTCAATGAGGTCAGAGGTCACAGCATCAGGATCCCCTCGCTGCTAAGGTATGTCGGGGTCTGGATCACCGACCACCGGTGTCACTATCTTTTAAATGCCGCGATCGCTATGGATCGCTTCATCTAGAAGATAGGAACAGGTTAACATCATGGGGACCTGATCCAATCAGGTCCCCATGATCTCACATGTCAGAGCTATCGCTCTGCACCGGAACCGCAGCGCTTGCAGGACCCTGGGTACAATGGGCGGTCCTGAACCGGTTAACAGATGGAGCATCATGTCCTTCAGACCACCACTTTTATGGCCTGGTATTATTGTAGCTTGGATTAGGGTATACAACAACCATGCTTTGTGCACTGCAGTCTACACTCGTCCAGTCCAGTCGGGCCTCCCTGACTGTTGGTCAGTAAGATATGTGTAAGTATTTTCTGTATGATATATTATTCTGCTGATACAACTAGTGAGACCTCCGGGCACAAAGATTTCATTCTTTTGTCTGAGTTAAATGCTTTGAAAAGCATGATTCAATCCGAGCACCATATCTAAGGAGTCTCGCCACGTGAAGCTAGTTTCATGAAAACATGCCTCCATTTTTTACTTATTAAAGTGTTGTACAAGGTCTGACCTCGTGTTTTTACCATAAACCATAATCATTTTATAATAAATCTGCCAGATGCTGCGGGGGAAGAGATACTGGCACCATGCCTGCCCTGTGCATCAGTAATCACAGGACACCCCTATAAATATCTGACATAAAAGGACATTGAACATTAACTGAACAAAACGTACAGCAATTCTTTCTATCTCTGTATGCCCCTGAAGAAAATCATTCTACATATCCGCATATTTAAGTGACCCTCCACAGGAGCATCATTATGAACCCTAAGGTGTCATTACAGGGGTCTCATGGTCATCAGCTAGAACATTGAAACAAATGATGGGACATGTGAAATGTAATCCTTCTTACATGGGACATGTAGACCACCTTCCATTTATCCTGCGGCCTATAGTTATACGGAGCTATTCTGTAGTAGGTGTGTAGATATTGTGATCTTTTGGCCACTTTACCTGCATACAAATCTACTTCTGTATTTCTGTGCTCCAGCTCTGTGTGCTGCTTGGTCTGGAATACGTGAGCTGCGGGGACTTTAACACCTTCCTTCTGGAGAAGGGGCGGCTTGACATCCCCAGCGCAAGGTACATTTTATGTTACCTACAATCCTGATCATAACTATAGAAATGTCTAGCATTGATCCGTTCACTTCCCTGCTGTATTATCTGCCTTTGGGTTCTGGTGTTTTTAATATAAAAAATACTGTAGATTGCAGCGAAATTAACCAGAACATTGACAGAAATCTGAGTGGCCTCATTATTCTTCAGTGGGATCTGGCAGGATTTGTTGTATGTTCTGCATATGGTCATCTTGTTCTAATCGTCTAGTCAATGTAGATAATATTGGCTGGAAGCAATATCTTTGTGTTTCTTGTCTTCTCCTCGGGAAGTTACACTCATTCATGTCTTTCTGTCAGATTCTATGCCGCTGAACTGGTCTGTGGAATCCAGTACCTCCACTCCAAGGGCGAGGAGTATAACGCCGGAGTAGACTGGTATTCTCTTGGTGTCATCTTAAAAGATATGGTTACCAGTGAGTGTACGTTCCATCTGACACTCGATGAGGCATCCTCCGGCATTGATGACATCATTAAACAGGTCAGTATAGTTCCAGGTTATTAGTACTAGGGGTTGTACAATATTCATTTAAATGGTGAAGTTGTGAGAATGTTTTATTGCCTCTACCGCTTACCTTCATGGGTTTTACTTTATTGTTTTTAGCTCCTACAGAAAGATCCAGCCAGACGCTTAGGAGTCCATGGTAACATCCGAGAGCACGTGTTTTTCCAGTGTATTGATTGGGTCTCTGTGGAAGCCCTGAAAGTGCCTCCACCTCACATCCCTGTAGTAAGTATATGACCAGATCACATTGCACCTCTGTTAAGTATTATTTAGCGCTGACACTTAGGCTATGTGCCCACGATGCAGAAATGCTCAGGATTTATATAGTGTGACCCGAGAGAGTGGTTAAAAATAAAAAAAAAAATGTATACTTACCCTCCGATGGCCCGCGCTGGCTTGCTTCGCTCGGTGCTGGCACTTTGCAGTGGATTGAAAGACCTGCCGATGTCAGCGTCGCATGACCCGTCACATGTCTCTGACGTCAGCGCAGGTCCTTCAATCCACTGCAAAGTGCCGGGAAGCAAGTAGGAGCGCAGCGCGGGCCGCCGGAAGGTAAATATACATTTATTTTTTATTTTATTCTTTTTTTACAGATTTTTTAATGGTGCCTGGGTCTGGAGGAGAGTCTCCTCTCCTCTAGTCCTGGGTACCATCCACACATTAGAACGCACCAATTACGCAAGTACAGATGCAGTCTTGCGGAATTGGCGCGTTCTAATGCAAGTCAATGGCGGCGATAAACGCAGCATTTCCGCAAAATAATTGGTAGTACTGCGTTTTTTTCCGTAATGATAATCCTCAGCGGATATTTCCACAGCATGTGCACAGCACATGCGGATTATCATTGCTGCCCTTCTACCATGCGTTTTTAGTGCGTTTCCGCGCTGCAAAAACGCTGCAGGAACGCATTAAAAACGCATCGTGGGCACACAGCCTAACATTGGAAAATCAACATCATCCAGAGCTGCTGGTCCTGGTCTGATGGTCCAGATCATTTCATATCATCCTTCTCCAGAACGTTTGAGATTTTGGTAATAATTATTTTTTTGTTTGTTTTATAGCCATCTAAAGCTCATCACAGTTCTCGACCACACCATCTGGAGAAATTAGAAGCAGCAGAGGCCAAAAAGTCACCTCTATCAGCAAAGGACCAGGCCATGTTCAAGGGATTTTCTTTTGTCAACTTGGAAACCCTTGACAAGACACCAGCTCCATAGTCATCAGAGCCAGCTGTCTTCCTCAGCCTCCAGAAGACCTTGAAGAACTGAAGATTGGACATCACTTTGATGATCATCTGAAAGCACTGCTGGAATGAAGATGACCATGGATACGACACTGAGGGACCCAAAACACAGACCCCAAAGATGAAGAAGCCAGACAATGTAATCATGCGCTGGCAGTAAGTATAAGCGCCACAACATCTGCGCTTCACTATACTCATAGGCATGTGCAGAACATTTTACACTAACCGGTAATTGGATTTCCTCTTGCTCATGACAGCTCCATCTTTCGGTGCTGTCTTGGGGTAAGAAGAAATAACATGGTGTGCGATGGCCGGCTATTAAGGGGAGGAAGGAGGCCGGATTTTTTTTTTTAAAACAAACATCATTGCACATGTCTATGATCATTTTTATCATTACCGGTAGTAAGATTTCCTAACACTCATGAAAGTGCTGTCATGGGTGTCGGGAAGAGGTGTGTGATGGCCGGCTATTAAGGGGAGGAAGGAGGCCGGATTTTTTTTTTTTTTTTAATTACAGGTGAGCATAAAGATGACAGCAGATCCCAGTGGAGACATAGAAGATAGAGATGCCAGCAGATCTACTCCTATTCTGGCAGTAAGTATAAGTGCCACAACATCTGCGCTTCACTATACTCATAGACCTGTGCAGAACATTTTACACTAACCGGTAATTGGATTTCCTCTTGCTCATGACAGCTCCATCTTTCGGTGCTGTCTTGGGCTAAGAAGAAATAACATGGTGTGCGATGGCCGGCTATTAAGGGGAGGAAGGAGGCCGGATTTTTTTTTTTAACTAACATTGCACATGTCTATGATCATTTTTACCATTACCAGTAGTAAGATTTCCTCACACTCATGAAAGTGCTGTCATGGGTGTCGGGAAGAGGTGTGTGATGGCCGGCTATTAAGGGGAGGAAGGAGGCCGGATTTTTTTTTTTTAATTAGCAGTTAATAATGAAGATAAGCATAGCAATGACAGAGGATCCCAATATATGACACCAAAGACAGAGATGCCAGCAGATCTACTCATATGCTGGCAGTAAGTATAAGCGCCACAACATCTGCGCTTCATTATACTCATAGGCATGTGCAGAACATTTTACACTAACCGGTAATTGGATTTCCTCTTGCTCATAACAGCTCCAGTCTTTGGTGCTGTCTTGGGCTAAGAAGAAATAACATGGTGTGCGATGGCCGGCTATTAAGGGGAGGAGGAGGCCAGATTTTTTTTTAACTAACATTGCACATGTCTATGATCATTTTTACCAGTAACAGTAGTAAGATGACTCCTGAGACCCAGCAACAAAATTTCCCCAAAAAGTCCCATGTAATAACGACAACATACAGAATTTAACCAAAACTCCTTTTAATGGTTAGAGGTCGTTCACAGCCAAAAAGGACGTGCTCAGCGCGTAACTGGTATAAAACCCGGTTAAGGCACTATTGGCCAGCTGAAACGGGTACAAATCCATATTCCACTGCCGGACTCCCGGCGCATATCATACTTCGTACTGGAGAAAAACATCATGATAGAGCAAATGACTGCTGCTGTGACTTAAATACAGAACAACCAAATAATACCAACAAAACACACTGTACATGGGAAAAAAGGGGAGGGGTGGTGGGAAACGCAGACTGCGGGTCCCATGCTTGTGTGGAGAGAGGCAGGAAGAGGCAGGTGACTAGCCCAGGGGATGGGGGAAGACTCGGTTACCCGGGCCTTTAGCCTTAAGGAGGTCGCGGTGGTCGGCTCCCGGGCCCGTACTTTGGGGTCTCTCTTTAAAAAGGCGTTGATAGATGTTAAGTTTATAAAAGTTCGTGACGCCACCTGTGGCTTCTGGTGAGGATCACCAGCGCTGCGCAGTCCACTGAGGCCGATGATAAGGCAGCTGGATGGTATAGCTCCCCACAGGTGGAGCTAGGCCTCAGGGCAGTGTATGACGGAGTATGCAGGACAGAGAGACTCAGCCGCGTCAGAGCCAGAACAGGGACAGACACAATAGTCACTTCAGTACCTTTTACTGATGGAAATTCAGGCACTCCCCGGAGCACTGTAGAGTGAAGGGTGTATGTCTGGATCCTCCCCAATGAGCGGGTTTTGGGCCTCCTGTTCCTTGCCTCTACGTAGTAAGTTTCTGACCTGCCTGGAGCTAGGCCTAACTTTGTCTCTGTCCTGCGCTGGCTGACCTTGTGGTAGGGCCTTCTCTTGGAGTGCATGCTCCCAACCTACGGGGCCTATGTGTCTCCTGGCTCTGGTAGGTATCAGCACTTTAGCGATCCTGGGACTTGTAGTTCTCCAGGGATTCCGGTTATATCTTACTGGGTCGTGGATATCCCGGTAAGCTTCGGACCCGGTGTCCGGTAAATTCTTCTTCGGGGTGAGCTAGTTAAGCTCCTCTGCCCCCTATGTACTAACTCTCTCTACTCGCCTTCGGCCTACTCGGGCCCTCAATAGGCTACTCACACTAATGGCAGCTTGCCGCGCTTCACCGATCTTATGGCGCCGGCACACCTAAGCTCACTATTCTGAGCTACGACTCAACCGGGCTCAACTCTGTATTCAGGCTTGCACTAACTGAACTCTCCAGAGGAATTGCTGAGTCACTGAGCTCCACTGCAGACTGACCTGTTTCTGTGTCTCACTCTGCAGGAACTGACTGCCTGGCTCCACCTTCCCTTCTTTATATATCCCTAACAGGCTCCCTCTGGTCGTCTGAGGTGGAAGGTGGAGATGTGTGAATGGTTATGGGGGCCTCTTGTGGAGGAATCCGTCAATACACCCTTCTAGGATCTGTGATACCAAGCACAGCTGGGCTTCACACAGGGTCTGGACTTATAATGAGGGGAAGAGGGAGGAAGAAGAGGATTATTGGGTGAAAGCCAGGAGGAGAGGAGAAAAAGAACATGGGACACACAATTTAACCCCTTCAGCAGGGCACAGCAGTCAAGGGGCATTCAATTAAAGATTGACGTGCCCTGCAGACTGCTGAGACCCAACAACAATATTTCCTCAAAAAGTCCCATGGAATAACGACAACACACAGATCTTAACCAAAACTCCTTTTAATGGGTAGAAGTCGGTCACAGCCAAAAAGGACGTGCTCAGTACGTAACTGGTATAAAACTCAGTTAAGGCACTATTAGCCAGCTGAAACGGGTGCAAATCCATATGCCGCAGCTGGACTCCCAGCGCAAGTCAGACTTCGTACCGGAAAAAAACATCAAGATGGAGCAAATGACCGCTAAGGAGGAGCGGAGTATTTATACTGCGCTCCGCCCCCCACCCATTTGGTAAAAAGCTTGTTCTATGCTATCCTGGAGACCGGAGAGAAAAGTATCCAGCCCTGTTTCCGTCAGATGGACTCCATCGGGTAGCATAAGACTGGAATTGTCTCCCTCAAGTTGGTGATGCCTCATGACCACTCCGGCCTTAAAACGGATAAAGCGGGACAAGCGGGCATTAAGCGTGCGCACAGAACGTTCAACTGCCGCCGCATCTCTCGCGCCCTGCCATGCAACACGTGACATGACCTCTGACCAAATCAGAGTAAGCTCTGGAAAAAGTCTGTGGAATTTATCCACGTCGGAGCGCATGATTGTGAGGAGCTCCGCTAGGTGAAAGGAGCAGAGATCATTCCCGCCCGCATGCAGGACTAGAATTAAGGGAGAGGAAGCAGTCTCAGCTATCCGCACCACCTCGGGAAGAACCTGAGGCCAGGTCAAGCCTCTTATTCCTCTCCAAAAAACGTTGATGCCGTGGAACCCAAGACCTCTGCCACCTGGTCGACGTTCTGCTCTTTGGGATGCCCAGAAGATGTAAGAGTGGCCCAGTATCCATACTGTGTGTTTTACACCAACTATGAAGAGATAATAAAGTTAGTGAAGCAATAAATTCGGTCTGATGTATCTTGCAAAACAGGAGGAACGCCATCTACCAATGCGCTGGATCTCGGAGTTAGGCAAACCAGCACGGGCTGCTTCGGTAGCAGCTGCTATCCTAAAGGAGTACGTACCAAATACCTTGAGAGGAAGGCCTACGAAAGCTAAACATTTCCAAAAAAGGGATTGAAATTGAAAAACCGTAAGAGGAGAACCATCCTCATGTGAGAAAAAGGAGTCACCAGATCGCCAGAACGATAAGTAATTATTAACAAGCGTTAAAGGACAAATAGGACCGGGGATGGTAAGAAGGGGAACCCATGAACAAATACCGGACGGGTCAATTTTCGATTTCCGAAAGTGGATACGGAGACCTCGGTCACAGGGAGTGACACCATCATACTGGAGTCCTCCTGAAGTGCGCTTGGATGGGGACACCAATTCACTAATGCGCAAAGCACCAATCCAAAAAACGCGAGTCAAAAAGCGTCAGAGAGTAGAGCAGACTTGAAAGGAGAAGAGCGGACAGCGGGAGTGGGTTGATTAGGCGGGTAAGTAAACTGAAAGAAATGGGCCGTCTGTTCCCCTGACGAGTGTGCTCCCTCCTCCAACCCATAATAGCCTGCCGAATGATGAAAACCTTAGTAACATCGTTCCAACCTAAGAGGTGAAAATAAACACCGAGATCAGATAGGCGGTTCTGTGCAACGGCTCCTGAAACACCCATGCTGCGCAAGTAAAGTAAATATTCGATTGTGACCTCCAGACGGGCAGCGTCGGATGCTGCTGCTGATCTATCCCCAAATAAGTTATGCCACTCATTCCATGCCTTACCGTAAGAACGCCATGTAGACGAGGCCACTGAAGATCTCACCAACTCCATCAATCTTTCTCTACCACCTTCCACATGAGGGATGGGCATGGATGCCCCTCTGGTTTGGCCGCGGGGAAACATTCCCGGAATTTCTGCCAATCGAAACGAGAAAGAGAATCAGCAATGACATTATTTGTACCCGGAACATGGCGGGCTTAAAACCAGATGTTTAAATTTAAGCATTTTAATACCAGAAATCTGAGTAATTTGATAACCAGGGGAGATGAGGATGACAAGTGATTTATGGCGTGTACAATACTCATATTGTCAGTCCAATAACAGATCCGTTTTTCCCTGAGGGATGGGCCCCATAAAGAAATGGCTGTGATGATAGGAAATAACTCTAACCAAGTAAGGTTTTTAACCCAGCCCTCAGTGCGCCAAGATTCCGGCCAAGGTTCGGCACACCATTGGTCTCCAAAAATGACACTGAAACCAGTAGATCCAGCGGCATCGGAAAAAAGGGAGAGATCCTCATTAGTCAATTCCGATAACTAAAAGCATGTATATCCATTATAGGACAAGAGGAACTCCTTCCCAACCAGCAAGTCTGCTTTCAAAGGAGGTTTTATCCGAATTCTTTGATGGGGAAGCTTGATGCTTTTGGTCGAGAGGGATAAACGTCTGGAAAAAATTCTCCCCATAGGCATTACTGTGCAAGCAAAGTTAAGGAGGCCTAGCATGGACTGCATTTGACATAGTGTTACTTTGAGAACAGAACAAAATCCTTCAATCTGGGACAGCAATTTTGAATTTTTTTCTGAGGGAAGGTGAAAAACCATGGCAACGGAATCAATCTCAATTCCTAAAAAGGATAGCGAAGTAGTAGCAAAAGTTTTTCCACTGGATAAGGGAACGCCAAAATACGACGCGAAAAAAATAAAATTGTCCAGCAAAAATTGACAGGACCTGGAATCTGGTGGTCCCACAAAAAGAAAATCGTCAAGATAATGGATTATAGCGGAGGAACCTGTTTCATACTTGACCACCCATTCTAGGAAAGAACCAAATAATTCAAAATAATAGCAAGAGATGGAACAACCCATGGGAAGGCAGGTAGATCTCACATCACCGTTACTTTCTGAGTAGCAACATCTTCGGAAAGTTTATGAAGCTACATTTACAGAAAACATGGGTCCACTGGCTTTACTAAACGCCATCTACAAATTCGAGCTTCAAGATTTGGAGAGGTGTGTATTGTAAGAATTTTTATCACCCAACCACTTTGAGTAGCAGAAGGAGAGATAGCATTAGCAAACTCTCAAGAACTATCTGCATTCTACAATGACGGAACAACGGTTAAACAGCCGAGCCCTTCTGTCAATTGAACATGAGCTCGCCAGACACCTGAATTTTAAAGACCTGATTAAGGATTTTTCTAACCAGCAGGTAAAACGACTGCCTGTTCCATACATGTAAATTTGCATCTTCACATCTTCTACATTGCAGCCAGTTTTACATTAGTGTGTTATTGCCATGTATGTTCCCCTGTATTATGGATGAGTGTCCTAGCCTGACTGCGGGATTACTGACCCAAAGTCCTAGCATTAGACAGATGTAACAGATCGGATAGTGATGTTTCAGTTCTGAGACCTGCACCTGACTGACCCTGCGATGCACTATCGGTACCCCAGATGGGAATACCCATTTAATATTAGGGCTCAGTTTTTAGGATAGAGCGCACTATTGTTTGTTGTTCTTGAATTTATGGAAATACGTCTTTATTATTATGGTTCATTTCCTTAGATCGTTGTTTTAATATGTTTTCTGACCTCACAAAATGACCTTATTTTCATTGTATTAATTGGTTATACGTTTTGTCTTTGTTTTATTACATTATAATTTTGCACTTTACATAATTGACCAAAGGATTTAACTAAATGACTCTTATGAAAAATAGATTTAATTAGCGAAATGTTTAGTGGGAATGTTTTACAAAACTTTTATGTTAAGGGCATTGACCATGCTCTGGTTATTCTTAACCAATGTGTGTGTGAGATGAATAAAAGGCCCTTAATGCAGAAATTCAACATAGAAATATAGTCTATTTCCCATATTTCGTATTTAGTGCCGAAGTTCAAGAAAGACCATAATACTAAGTGCCTTATCATCATCTCAAACACATTGGTAAAGAATAACCAGAAAATTGCCAATCCTTTTAATCATAGTTTAACTTTTTGGAAGAATTTACTTTAAAGTTTGTCACCCCTTATATCACAAATAATAAATAAACAGAAATTGCTTTTCTAATAGAATAACACGTCCAGAAGAGATCCCTTTTCATCAGTCACCTCATTATCATAGCCAGCAGGATTACAATGAGAGATAACAGAATCCACCATTCACATTAGGTCGTGTCACAGCTCACCTCTTCCCCTTTCCTGCACAATGACATCTGCATGTCACTAAACATGAGAACATGTATAGAAAACTCTGTCTAGGAATTAGAGTCCCCTGTTTTGTCTTGTGATATATATACATCCATATGTCTATTGTTCATATCTCCAAACAGGCAAGACAGCAGATTTCCATAAATGTACAGAAAACAGGATACAATAATCTGAAGTCAGAAATACAGATTATAAAAAAATTATCACAATCTGGTTTCAATTAGTTTCAAAAATGTACGTCACTCATTCCCTTAAAGAAAAATAAGCAAAATATACCTAAAAAGAATATTGGATAGTTTAAGAAATGTTTAATAGGTTAGAGTAGAGTAGGGCCCTGCCAAAAGAGTCTACCTTGTCGTGGTGGCAGGCTTAAAAAATCTTTTGGCCAAAACAAAAGCTGATGGCTGTGTATGTGATATGGTGTTCAATGGGAACTGTTTATGTGTGATTGGTGAAACCGAGGTGCAGAAGCAGAGTTTTTCCAAGAGTGGGAGGTGGGACGGTGGAAAGTTTGAGGGGTGGAGGCGGGGCTGGTGTGGAGTCTCAAGGGTGCCCGGAAATGTTGCCAGTATGGGGTGCTGAAATTCCTGGTGGCAGCCCTGCTTCAGTATGTAGTAAAAATCACAGTCTCCTACTCTCCACAGGCATGTGTTCAAAGGAGTATGTTACGGATCCGGGTGGTGGAACCTCTGTGCTGCGGTGCAAGGAGGGACCAGAGGGGCATAAGTAGCTGTCAACTCGGACTGACCAAGGTCATACGGCGGCTCAATCGACTCCGTGACCAGGGAAGGACCGAGCAGAGGGACCAGGTGCTACTCTGGGACCGACCTTGTATGAGAGCAGGTGACTCCCACGGGTCAGAAGGCAGGGACTGACCGGTACAGCAGATGAGCACGGCAGGCAGGCTGACGGGTGATCCGGGTAGGCGGACTGGCAGACACAGCAGGTAACAAGCAGGAGCCTCCAGATAGGCTGGCTGGTAGGCACGGCAGGTAACAGGCAGGTGCTTCCAGGTAAGCAGGCGGGCAAGGCCCATAGACAGACTGGCGGACTTGACTGTAGACAGACTGTCGGGCTGGAGAGTAGACAAGCTGGCGGGCTGGACTTGTAGTCAGGCTGGCGGGCTGGACTTGTAGTCAGGCTGGCGGGCTGGACTTGTAGTCAGGCAGGCGGGCTGGACTTGTAGTCAGGCTGGCGGGCTGGACTTGTAGTCAGGCTGGCGAGCTGGACTTGTAGTCAGGCTGGTGGGCTGGACTTGTAGTCAGGCTGGCGGGCTGGACTGGTAGTCAGGCTGGCGGACTGGACTGGTAGTCAGGCTGGCGGACTGGACTTGTAGTCAGGCTGGTGGACTGGACTTGTAGTCAGGCTGGCGGGCTGGACTGGTAGTCAGGCTGGCAGCGGGACCTGAGGGCTGAAGCAGAGTTTAACACACAAAGCTACAACCTTGCATGGGCACCTCCATCTTGGAGGAGGTGCCTTTTATATGAGAGGTCCTCCGGTCATTGGCCAGGGACTCCTTAGGACGGCGTGCGCGGCCCCTTTAAGAGGGAGGGAGCGCGCGCGCACCCTAAGCACAATGTCCCGGAAGCTGCGCGCCGGCAGAAGCAGGAGCGCCGGAGGACGCCCGGCGGGGAGCGCGGCGGTAAGAGGGACGGCGTCTCTGCCTGTCAAGGCGCAGAGACACCGATACTACAGAGTATTGTCATGACAAGCACTGAGATGTTCAGAAAACCTCAAGCTGTCATGACAACCCTTTGGCACCCCACAATCATGATGCAGGGACAGTTAGAACAGTGTGCCCCACCTGGACCAGTCACTGTAAATTCTGCCATCACAGATTGTTAGCGGCATATAACAGGTTAACGGTCGCTTCCCTCCACTCGCATCTGTTAGAGGCAGATGATGGCTGAATAACGCAGCCATCATTTGTCGGCTCAGTTCCCAAGTCCACATCAAAGAACGGGACCTGGGATTTGTTATTTTTTTCTATAAACGGTTTTGTTTTTTACTTTTTTTACTTTAGTTCCTTTACAGAACGTGAACCTGGTTGAGCTTTATTGCGCGATGCTGCGCGGCATGATTTACAATTGCAGCTGTGGGGGCCATTGTGTAGAGTTGGTTGACTAAAAGAGCCCCCTACCTTTATCTGACAACCTAGATGCCACTGATATTATAGGTTGCGGCATCAAAGGCGTTAATTAAAGATAACAGCTAGTATCAAAGACATTGACTGCTCAGTTCCTGCGGGAGCCCCTCAGTGATCCAGCTGGAATGGTGCCAGCACCGGAGGTGAGTATAGCTCCTATTATTTTACTTTGTGGAAACATAGTGATTGAGAAGGGTTGGTCCTAGTAGTGAACATCAGAGAGAGACTTGCGGCCTAGCCGGAAAACCCAGTGATCCCCGCTAGGGCCAGAGCTTCATAGAGAACTTACATGGAAACTCACACGACTGGGCACACCACCTTTGTGAAGAGAACATTAACGTTAAATAGTGAAAGACTTTCTCTGCTATCCCAAGCTTACTGTTATTAGTTCTACTGTTGATTTGCCTTGTTACTAACACTTTACAGTTTAAAGTATATACCGTATATACTCGAGTATAAGCCAACTTTTTCAGCACACTGAACTCATCATGTTTCCTTCATCTCGCATATCTTCCCCACCTGATCTTTCTATCACAATAAATTACATCACACTTTCCCCTGTCCCCGGAGTAACCCTTGACTCTGCCCTGTCCTTCAAACCCCACATCCAAGCTCTTGCCACCTCCTGTGGCCTCCAGCTCAAAAGTATTCCCAGAATCCATCCTTTCCTCAACCCTCAATCTACTAACCTGCTTGTTCATGCCCTCATCATCTCCCGCCTCGACTACTGCAACACCCTCCTCTGTGGCCTACCTGCTAACACTCTCGCACCCCTCCAGTCCATCCTCAACTCTGCTGCTCGACTAGTTCATCTCTCGCCTCACTATTCCTCTGCTACCCCCCTTTGCAAATACCTTCACATGCTAATAATAATAATAATAAAAAGTAATTTTTCATTTAACTTTGCATGAAGCCCTGTGGGTTATACAAAATTTCTGAATACGGTTTTGAATATTTTGAGGTGTATACATGACATATAGATCCCTCAAAATCTTTTCAAATGTGTAGATGGTCCTGAAAAACTGAGGGATGGGACATTTCATTGGCATACAAAATTCAAAGTTCAAAAATTAGACTTTTTCTAAATATTTGTCAAATTTCCGATATTTTTTATATAAATGTCTATCATATTGACCTAAATTTACCACGAACATAAACTACAATGTGTTAAAAAAAAAATTATTACCACATAAAATGGCACATATTAGTTTAAAAAATTTGGCTTGGTCAGGAAAGTAAAAACTACCTTAAGTGGGAAGGGGTTAAAGAGTTATTCCCAATATATGTAATAACTCTGAAGTGGAGCAGACTCCACAATACAAACTGTTTATTTTATTAAAATAAATACATTTCTTAGACCTGATAAGGCTTGTTTGGTTGCATTAAAAATCCACTTGCTTTTGAGCCGAAACATTGGCACCTGTTCACACGGGCCAATAAATACACCATTTTTTATGTAATTTTCTATTAAGTGCTACCATCTTTTTTGCTTACTTATATGCCGACACTGGGGTATCGTGTGCCGGGACCCTTGGAGCTCTCACAGCCATAAAAACTGAACGGCCGTGCATTCCCTCCGCCTCTTGTGGGACGTGCTGGTGAAGGTGCGTACGCAGTGACATCATCGCGTACGCGTCTGCATAGAGGGCCAAGATGCCAGTACGGAAGTGCAGCTGCAGGGGATTATATGAAAGGTATCAAATTTTTTTTTTTTTAATAGAATTAATTAAATGGTCTTGGGGGAGAGCACATGATGAACTGGGAGTGGAGGTTGGGGAAAGCACTTAGAGAATAGGGAGTGGGGGAAGGGGAGAGCACATGATGAATTGGGAGTGGGGGGGGAGAGAGCACATGGTGAATTGGGGGTGGGGAGAGCAAATGATGATTTTGGAGTGGGGGTGGGGAGAGCTCATGATGAACTGAGAGTCGGGGGTGGGGAGAGCACATGGAGAATTGGAAGTGGGGGGTGAGGAGAGCACATGGTGAACTGGAATTAAGGGGTGGGGAGAGCACATGGTGAACTGGGAGTGGGGGGTGGGGAGAGCACATGGTGAATTGGGAGTGAGGAGTGGATAGAGCACATTATTAATTGGGGGTGGGGAGAGCACATGGTGGGTGGGGAGAGCAAATTATGAATTGAAGGTGGGGGGTGGAGAGAGCAAATAGTGAATTGCGAGTGGGGGGGGTGGGGAGAGCACATGGTGAATTGGGGGTGGGGAGAGCAGATAACGATCTGTGGGGTGGGGAGAGTACATGGTGAATTGGAAGTGAGGGGGTGGGGAGAGCATATGCTGAATGGGGGGGTGAGGAGAGCAAATGATGAATTGGGAGTGGTTGGGGAGAGCAAATGATGAATTGGGAGTGGGTGGGGAGAGCAAATGATTAATTGAGAGAGGTGAGTGGGGAGAGCAAATTGTGAATTGGGAGTGTGGAAAGCACATAGTGAATTGGGGGTGGGGAGAGCAAATGATGAAGTTGGGGTGGGGAGAGCAAATGGTGAATTGGGGGTGGGGAGAGCAAATGGTGAATTGGGAGTGGGGGGTGGGGAGAGCAAATGGTGCATTGGGAGTGGGGGTGGGGAGAGCTAATGGTAAATTGGGAGTGGGGAGAGCAAATTGTCAATTGGGAGGGAGCGGTAGTGAGAGCTAATGGTGAATTGGGAGTGTGGAGAGCACATGATGAATTGGGGGTGGGAAGAGCAAATGGTGAATTGGGAAAAGGGGGTGGGGAGAACTAATGGTGAATGGAGCAAATAGTGAGTGGGGGGTGGGGAGAGCAAACGTTGAATTGGAAGTGGGGGGTAGAGAGCAGATGGTGAATTAGGAGTGCGGGTGGGGAGAGCAAATGGTGAATTGGGAGTGGAGGGTGGAGAGAACAAATGGTGAATTGGGAGTGGGGAGAGCAAATGAGTTGGGAGTGGGGAGAGCAAATGGTGAATGGGGAGTGGGGATGGGGGGAGCAAAAGGTGAATTGGGAGTGGGGGGTGGGGAGAGCTAGTGGTGAATTTGGAGTCGGGAGAGCAAATGTTGAATAGGGGGTGGGGAGAGCTAATGGTGAATTGGGAGTGGGGGAGAGCAAATAATGAATTGGGAGTGGGGGAGAATAAATGATTATGAATACAGGTTGGGAGAGTGCACGAACATGACATAATGAATTGGAGTGGAGGGGTTCATGTAAATATAATGAATTGGGGGAGCGGGAGGTACAGAGTGGGGGGTGTTGAGGATGCAGGAGTGTGACTGGTAATGAATTGGGAAAGAGTACAGGTGCTATTTAATTTATATATTTATTGGGTGGAGAAGGTGGCTATTTACAGTTAGTGGGGGGGCCGTGGTGGATTACAATTTGTATTTGGAATGGTGGGTTGCATAATAACTAATTATATATTAATGGTGGGTGCACATCTGTATTCAGCTGCGTAATGTAGAAATTGGGGAATGTGCTCTAGATAACTATGTGCTATTTTATGCAGAGATGAGTCCTGGCTGGAAGAAGTGAGGTTGGTCTGCGCTGGATGAAAGTGAAAAAAAGCAAAGATGAAGGACTTCTAGAGACGTCACTTGTGAGTCAGTGTGTTCTCTGTACAATGACACTATATACTAATGTACAGAGCTCCTGTGTATGTCACTGGTGATCACTGTATTACCTGTACACTATACACTATATGCAGAGCTCCGGTGTATAATGTCACTGGTGATCACTGTATTACCTGTACACTATATACACAGCTCCTATGTATAATGTCACTGGTGATCATTGTATTACCTATACACTGACACTATATACAGAGCTCCTGTGTATAATGTCACTGGTGATCACTGTACACCGTCTACTATGTAGAGAGCTCCTGTGTATAATGGCACTTATGGTAATATTAGTATTTTTTTTTTTTTTATTAATGATCAGTATTGTATTATTTGGTCACTATGTGGTGGTAATATGTGGTCCGGTCATGGTGTGGCGGTATTTGTCCCTTACACTGTGTGCAGAATTATTAGGCAAGTTGTATTTTAGAGGATTATTTTTATTATTGATCAACAACTATGTTCTCAATCAACTCAAAAGACTCATAAATATCCAAGCTTAATATTTTTGGAAGTTGGAGTGTTTTTTTTTAGATTTGGCTATCTTAGGAGGATATCTGTGTGTGCAGGTAACTGTTACTGTGCAGAATTATTAGGCAACTTAATAAAAACCAAATATAATTCTATCTCACTTGTTTATTTTCACCAGGTAAACCAATATCAGTGCACAAAATTTAGAAATAAACATTTCTGACATGCAAAAACAAAAACCCCAAAAATTAGTGATCATTATAGCCACCTTTCTTTATGATGACACTCAACAGCCTTCCATCCATAGATTCTGTCAGTTGCTTGATCTGTTTTCGATCAACATTGCGTGCAGCAGCCACCACAGCCTCCCAGACACTATTCCGAGAGGTGTACTGTTTTCACTCCCTGTAGATCTCACATTTTATGATGGACCACAGGTTCTCTATGGGGTTCAGATCAGATGAACAAGGGGGCCATGTCATTATTTTTTCTTCTTTTAGACCTTTACTGGCCAGCCACGCTGTGGAGTAGTTGGATGCATGTGATGGAGCATTGTCCTGCATTTAAATCATGTTTTTTTTTAACGATACCGACTTCTTCCTGTACAACTGCTTGAAGAAGTTGTCTTCCTGAAACTGGCAGTAGGTCTGGGAGTTGAGCTTCACTCCATCCTCAACCCGAAAAGGTCCCATAAGTTCATCTTTGATTATACCAGCCCATACCAGTACCCCACCTCCACCTTGCTGGCGTGAGTCGAAGTGGAGCTCTCTGCCCTTTACTAATCCAGCCTCTGGTCCATCCATCTGGCCCATCAAGAGTCACTCTCATTTCATCAGTCCATAAAACCTTTGAAAAATCAGTCTTAAGATATTTCTTGGCCCATTCTTGACATTTTATCTTATGTTTCTTGTTCAAAGGTGGTCGTTTTTCAGCCTTCCTTACCTTGGCCATGTCCCTGAGTATCGCACACCTTGTGCTTTTTGATACTCGAGTAATGTTGCAGCTCTGAAATATGGCAAAGCTGGTGGCGAATGGCATCTTGGCAGCTTCACGCTTGATTTTCCTCAATTCATGGGCAGTTATTTTGCGCCTTTTTTGGCCAACACGCTTCTTGCGACCCTGTTGGCTATTTGCCATGAAATGCTTGATTGTTCGGTGATCACGCTTCAAAAGTTTGGAAATTTCAAGATTGCTGCATCCCTCTGCAAAACATCTCACAATTTTGGACTTTTCAGAGCCCGTCAAATCTCTCTTCTGACCCATTTTGCCAAAGGAAAGGAAGTTGCCTACTAATTAAGCACACCTTATATAGGGTGTTGATGTCATTAGTCAACACCTCTCCTCATTACAGAGATGCACATCACCAGATTTACTTAATTGGTAGTTGGCTCTCAAACTTATGCAGCTTGGAATAGGACAACATGTATAAAAAGTATCATGTGATCAAAATACTTATTTGCCTAATAATTCTGCACACAGTGTATATGTGGTATTATTTGGTGACCATTTGGTGGTAATATGTGGTCTGGTCATGGTGTGGTGGTATTTGTTCCTTGCTTGTGGTATTATTCGGTCACTATGTGGTGGTAATATGTGGTCTGGCCATGGTGTGGCGGTATTTTTTCCTTGTATGTGGTATTATTTGATCACTATGTGGTAGTAATATGTGGTCTGGTCATGGTGTGGCAGTATACCTTGTATGTGGTATTATTTGGTGACTATGTGATGGTAAATTGTGGTCCGGCTATGGTGTGATGGTTTTTGTTCCTTGAATGTGATATTATTAGTCATTTTAAAAAATTTATGTGACACATTCCTTTAAAGAAAAAGAAATAAAAATATACCTAAAAAGAGTATTGGATATTTTAAGAAAGGTTTAATAGGTTAGAGTAAAGTAGGGTCCAGCCAAAAGAGTCTAACTTGTCGTGGTGGTTGATTGAAAAAATCTTTTGGCCAAAACAAAAGTTGCTGGCTATGTATATGATATATGGTTGAGTGGAAACTGTAAATCTGTGATTGGTGAGGGCGTGGTGCAGAAGTGGAGTTTTTCCAAGATTGGGTGGTGGGACTGTGGAAGTTTCGAGGGGTGGAGGTGGAGCTGGGGTGGAGCCTGGGCGGAGTCTCAAGGGAGCTTGAAAATGTTGCCAATATTGGGCCCTGAAATTCCTGGTGGCAGCCCTCTATCTATCTATCTGTCTATCCAAATAACAAAGTAAGGCTATGTGTGTTGTGATCTGCAAGAAGAAATAAGGGAAGATAGGGGAAAGCTGTCCCTACAGTAAGACTAAGCTGAATCCCTACGATGTAGCGGGCTGCCTGTT
The DNA here is from genome assembly GCF_046119375.1 of Phyllobates terribilis. Taxonomy (NCBI): domain Eukaryota; kingdom Metazoa; phylum Chordata; class Amphibia; order Anura; family Dendrobatidae; genus Phyllobates; species Phyllobates terribilis. Next base: position 392,516 of record NW_027363233.1, on the reverse strand, counting down.
CCTAGTGAACAGACCCACCTTTTTCTTCGGCTAGTCTGAACGAAGACCTATAGAATTAAGGAAGGACTCCTAAAGAACTAAGGACTGGGACAAAAATGGGACACTTCCTAAACAGAAATTGTTGTAGAACACAAAAGACAAATTGACAAAAAGTACTAGAGGTCCAAGAGGACCAAGCAAACTGACAGAGCTAGGCACCGAAGCACCAGGCTAGCAAAACAGTCAAACAACACTGAAGTCCAGCAAAGCCAGAAGGGCAGAGCTGGAATATATAGGCAGATGGTCACGTGACCGCAAAACACAAGATAGCAAAAACAAACAGGAGGGTTCTAACAGTTCCCCCTCTTCTATGAGGATCCTCCGGATCCTCCAGGCCCAGGCCTATCAGGAAAGCTCCTGTGGAAAGCTTTAACAAGCCTAGGAGCAGAGACATCATCCGTCTTTACCCAGGCGTAGTCTTTGGGACCGAAACCCTTCCAGGAGACAAGATACTGTAATTTCCCTCTATGCCATCTAGAATTCAAAATACGAGAAATTTCATATTCGCCGTCTTCCACCACAGGAGGAACTGTGACAGTGGCGTCCCTATTAGATACGTCAGCCTTTTTCAAGAAGGAAATATGAAACACAGGATTAATCTTCCAGGAAGTAGGGACATCCAACCTAACAGCAGACGGGTTAACAACCTGAAGCACTTTAAATGGACCCACAAACTTAGGACCCAGTTTTTTAGAGGGAATCCTCAAACGCAGGTTCTTCAAGGACAATCAAACCATGTCACCCACAGTAAACAAAACCTCTTTACGTTTCCTGTCAAAATACTTCTTGGACTTTTAGTTAGCCTCTTGAAGGTTACAACGTACATTAGTCCAAACTCTCTCTAAATCACCGGAAAAATTCTCCTCCTCCGGCACCGCCGACCCCAATTTGGAGAAAGAACCAAAACACGGATGTCTCCCAGTACAACAAAAAAAAAGGAGAACACCCAGCAGAGGAGGATGTATGACTGTTAAGAGCAAATTCTGCGAGAGGCAGAAACTCCGACCACACCTCTTGATTGTCCGCCACAAAGCAACGCAAAAACTGTTCAACATCCTGGTTCTTTCTTTCAGTCTGTCCATTAGACTCAGGATGATAACCAGACGAAAATGACAAATGGACTCCCAACCTGTCACAAAAAGCACGCCAAAAGCGAGCCACAAACTGAGGTCCTCTATCAGAAACAATATCCGTGGGAACGCCATGGAGCTTGACAATCTCCTTAACAAATGCCTTAGCGAGAGTCTTGGCGCAGGGCAACTTAATGAATGGAACCAAATGACACATCTTACTAAGACGGTCCACGACCACCCAGATGACAGTAAAACCCTCGGACACAGGAAGATCAGTAATAAAATCCATAGTGAGATGCGTCCAAGGCACACTAGCAACCTCCAGAAGGCAAAGCAACCCCGCAGCAGGAGTATGTGAAGCCTTTGACCTAGCGCACACAGTACACTGACGCACCCACTTGATGACTTCCTTCTGCCATCCAGGCCACCAAAAACTGCGACTGATCAGTCTCTTAGTCTCCGAAATTCCTGGATGACCTGCCAACAGAGACTCATGACACTCCACAAACAAATCTCTCCTAAAGGCTCCAGGCACGAACAACCTGGAGTGTTAGATGGAGCATCTTCTTGAGCTTTCAGAATCCCATTCTCCAAAACGGAGTCCAAAGCCGCCACCACAATCCCTTTCTGTAAAATGCTCTCCTCCTCCTCGGCACCGACCGTAGGAGAGAAGCTGCGAGATAACACATTGGCTTTAACATTCTTAGTACCAGGGAAATAGGTAACAGAAAAATGAAACCGAGAAAAAAAAAGTGCCCACCTAGCTTGACGGGCATTCAAGCGCTTGGCAGCATCCAGATAAATCAAATTCTTATGATCTGTGAAAACCTGAATAGGAAATCTAGCGCCTTCCAAAAAATGACGCCAATGTTCAAACGCGAGTTTAATAGCCAGCAGCTCCCGATTTCCAACATCATAATTCAGTTCGTTTTCCGAAAATTTTTTCGAAAAGAAGGCACAAGGATGTACTCCACCCTTGTTCTCCTGAGACAAAACTGCTCCGACCCCCACCGATGAAGCATCGACCTCGACCAAAAAAGGCTTGGTCTCATCAGGCTGCATAAGGATAGGGGCAGAACTGAACCTCTCTTTGAGATACTCAAAAACTTCAATGGCCTCAGTAGTCCACTGGGCCGTATTCGCACCTTTCCTGGTGAGATCGGTTAGAGGTTTAACAATTACAGAAAAATTCTTAATGAATTTCCTGTAATAATTGGCAAAACCCAAAAATCTCTGTATAGATTTCAAACCAATAGGCCTAGGCCATTCCTGCACAGCCTGAACCTTCACAGGGTCCATCTCAAAGCCATCGCTGGAGACAATGTAGCCCAAAAAACTAATTTTCTGCACAGCGAACTAACATTTCTCCAGATTAGCAAAGAGTGAAATATCACCCAATAACTGCAAAACTTCACGTACACTCTGCTAATGGGACTCCAGATCTGGTGAATAAATCAAAATGTCATCCAAATACACAACCACATTCTTACCAATCAGAGGTCTCAGGATGTCATTAATAGGGTTCTGAAAAAATGCAGGTGCATTGGTAAGACCAAAAGGCATCACCAGATTCTCAAAATGACCTACCGGAGTGTTAAAAGCAGTTTTCCATTCATCACCCTCCTTCACATGTAACAAATTGTATGCCCCCCGGAGATCAATTTTGGAGAACCACTTGTCTCCCACTAACTGGTTAAACAAGTCAGGAATTAACGGTAATGGGTAGGAATTGCGTACGGTAATCTTATTAATTTCACGAAAATCCAGACATGGACATAAACCGCCGTCCTTTTTTTTAACAAAGAAGAATCCGACTGCCACAGGCGACTTAGAAGGTCTAATGTGACCAGCAACCAGGCTAGTCTCTTTGTACTCCTCCAAGGCCTTTCTTTCAGGGATAGTCAGATTAAACAAGCGACTTTTGGGAAGAGTAGTTCCAGGAACAAACTCAATGGTGCAATCATAATCCCTATGAGGAGGTAAAACTTGTGATTCCTCAAAAAAAAGCCTCCAAAAATCTTGAATAGGTACAGGTAATTCCACTTTTTCCACAGCCGCAGAGCGACCATTACAACATTTATCATAGCACTTCGGACTCCAAAACTTAATCACATTAGTAGACCAGTCCAATAAAGGATTGTGCAGTTTTAACCAAGGCAATCCTAGAACAACTGGAGAGGGTAAATTATCCAAAACAACCAAGTCCAAAATTTCTTGGTGAACTCCATTGATAGTGAGAGAAAATGCAGCAACCTTGTGAGTAATACATTTCAAAGGAGTGTTATCAATTGCAACCACAGAAATAAGTGATGACAAAGGTTTGGATTTCAATTTAAGGTTTTCCAAAAACCCTTTATCAATCACATTAAGTGCTGAACCACAATCCACAAATACCTGAAATTCAATCAAATCTCCCTGCAGAGTAGTACTCCCAGAAAGAAATACTCCTGCAGAGCATAAACAAGCTATACGGGCGTAACTGACCTTTTTTTTTTCTTTACTTAAACGACGCTCACAATACTTAATCAAATGGTCACCTTTACCACAATAAAGACACAATCCCTCGGCGAATCTCCGGTCTTTTTCCTGAGAGTGGAGTGACATCTCCCCAACCTCCATCGGTTCCCCGCCATCAGTGCAGATTTTCTGGGGACTAGGACCTGACATTACAGGAGTCTTTACGTCATTGAGCCTGCACCTCAGTCTCCTGTCTATACGAACAGCTAACTGCATAGCCCCCTGCAGAGTCTCAGGTGCAAGGAATGCAATTAGCAAATCCTTAACCCTTTCACTCAGACCAGCAAGAAATAAACATCTAAGCGCCGAATCATTCCACTTAACTTCTGAAGCCCATCTCCTGATGTGTGTGCAATAATTTTCAACATCATCAGACCCCTGATTCAAACGTCTAAGTTCTGATTCAGCAGATGAGCTTCGATCAGGATCGTCATATAATAGCCCCATAGCAGAAAAAAATTCTTCAACAGAACTTAAACATGGATCATTAGACTGGAGAGAAAAGGCCCAACCCTGTGGTTCTTTGCGCAAAAGTGACATAATAAAACCAATGCGCTGTGATTCATTCCCAGAGGATCTTGGTCTCAAACGAAAATATAACAAATAAGCATTTTTAAAGGAAAAAAATCTTGCTGTTTACCATGAAAAACATCAGGCAGTCCTACCTTCGGTTCCACAAAATGTGCTCCAGGACAGCTACTCACGTGTTGCTGAAGCTCGGCCACCTCCAGAGACCATCCTTGCAGGCGTTGAGCCAACTTCTGGACAGAAACCATACTGATCCCTGAATTTCTTTCCTTTTAGTTTTTTTTGGGGGCTGGACTTACTGTTGTGATCTGCAACAAGAACTAAGGAAAGATAGGGGAAAGCTGTCCCTACAGTAAGACTAAGCTGAATCCCTACGATGTAGCGGGCTGCCTGTTCCTAGTGAACAGACCCACCTTCGTCCTCGGCTAGTCTGAACGAAGACCTATAGAATTAAGGGAGGGGTCCCTAAAGCACTAAGGGCTGGGACAAAAATGGGACACCTCCTAAACAGAAATTGTTGTAAAACACAAAAGACAAACTGACAAAAAGTACTAGACGTCCAAGAGTAAAATGACAGAGATAGGCACCGAAGCACCAGGCTAGCAAAACAGTCAAACAACACTGAAGTCCAGCAAAGCCAGAAGGGCGGAGCTGGAATATATAGGCAGATCGTCACGTGACCGCAAAACACTAGATAGCAAAAACTAACAGGAGGGTTATAACAATGTGCCCACGATGCAGAAATGCTCCGTATTTTTCCTGAGCATTTCTGCATCTCCCCTGGAGAAAAAACGCATGCGGATTGTACATGTGGATTGTCCATGCGGATTGTACATGCGTTTTTCCTGCCAGGGACATGCGGATGTGAAGCGTTCTTCACATGCATTTCCGCATGCGGGTTGACAAGTCCTTTCCAAGCGATTTTAGCATCACTTGGAAAGTGCTTGACAACTTGGTCACACTATATAAATCCATGCAAACAGCATGGATTTATATAGTGTGACCCAAGAGAATAAATATATACTTACCTTCCGATGGCCCCCGGTGTCTAGCTTCACCGTCCCGGCTGCCGGCAGATCATGTTACACTGAAGGACCTGCCGACGTCAGTGTCGCGTGACCCGTCACATGACTATGACGTCAGCGCAGGTGCTTCAGTCCATCGAACTGCCGGCATGAGAGGAGGAGCGCATCGGGGGCCGCCAGAAGGTAAAAAATAAATATATACTTATTTTATTCATTTTTTTTTACAGTTTTCTATGGTACCCGGGTCCGGAGGAGAGTCTCCTCTTCTCTAGACCTGGGTACGATCCACACATTAGAACGCATGGAATGCGCATCTACATATACAGTGATGCGTAAATCCATGCGATCTAATGCAAGTAAATGGCGGCGAAAACGCAGCACTTCCGCAAAATAATTGGTAGTGCTGCGTTTTTTTCCGCAATGATAATCCGCAGCGGAAATTTCCGCAGCATGTGCACAGCACATGCGGATTATCATTGGGGAACATGGCAGGCCTTCTACCATGTGTTTTTTAAGCGTTTCTGCAGCGTTTTTTCCGCAGCGGAAAAGTTTAAAAATGCATCGTGGGCACACATCCTTATGGAGACCAATCTCTGTGATGGGGGAAGGGCACTAAAATAGTGTATGTCCTACACAACAAACTACCTGCTTGAAGACTGAAGACCGGGACACAGAGCCACCGAATACAAGAGACACAAGCAGTGTCTGACTGGTGCCAGAGACCCCCACTGTCCAACTTTAGGGCCCCACTTCTCAACTACATGCAAATGTGACATTATCCTCAATCACAAATGTATATAACAATGAACTGGGTAGATTGGTAAATGAATAAGATGCTACCTTTGTCTGCACATAGTGAGTAAAGTTTATTGTGCCAAGTACTGCTCATATAAGAGGGTGGTGGCCACTCTGCACAGGGGCCCACTGGAGGATTCTCCTGTTCTCCTGTCGGCCAGTCCAAGCCTGAGCACAGAGCTGGCACAAAAATGCTCCCATCCCATCCAAAGTTCTGGCCAGAAGTGGTCTTCAAGGAAGAATTGTAATCAAAAACAATATCTTAGTCATAGAAACAAGAGTGCAGAAAAATGTCAGCCTTGGCTATGGACTAATGAGCAAAAATGTGAAATATTTGCCGGTCACAGAAGACAGTTAGTTTGTCAAAGGGCTGGAGAGTGGAACAATATAGAGGGTCTGCAAGCAACAATGAAGTATGGTGAAGGTGTAAGGGACGAGACAAGGGGTTCCTCGTTGTGTGCACATATTACTGATTCAGCTGATGGCACCTTCAGACTATGTTCTGCCACAGTTAGTGAGACACTGGGACTCTTTAACTCCGCAAAGAAGAAGACAGACATGTTTACGAAAATAAACTCTCATTTACTAGGTCTGGAAAAAATGTACAATGGGTAGCAGGAATAATGCTTTAAACTTTCATCTGTATAGTATGACAGAGGTTCACACTTGATGGTTGAGGACGGTGGCGCAATACTTGTGTAGAACTTTGCAAATGAACAGCAAGCTCCACCGAGGGCCTTCATATTCCCAGTACAGGGCTACATGGGTCGATGTATTGCGCTGTGACCATTGTACCAGCCTGACTGATCCCATATTTCTTCACAAAGACCTCCAGGTCTGGCTAACACTGAGACTAGCTTTAAAATGATTTATTTTTCAGTGGGTGCCCCAACTTGCCTTTGGTATGGAGTACTGCTGCCACTGTTACTTGAATGCTGAAATGTATTCCCTAGTATGTCTGCTCTTCGCACACGCAAAATTATGGCTAGATCTGATTGAAGTTGTCCTTTCTTCTCTGCAGCTCTACTCAGACTCTCTATTAAAACAGGAACTAACTCCTGGTGCCCACTTACTCCTCCCCAAACTATGGGCTGGCCCTACAGTTAACCATGTCCACCCCTGTACAGAGGAAAACTGGAGCCTACATAAGGATAAAACACATAAAACCACAGGTCACACTAACTATACAGTCAGGAGTCGTCAGAGAGGGTGTTCAGACGTCTTCTACACTATTACAGAGGGACCTGGCATATTTGGAACTCCAGTTCAACAAATGGAGTTGGGGATTTGGTCATCATTAATGGTGTCTTCAATGCAGAGAAATATAGCAGATAATTATTAGTGTTGAGCGAGTATGTCCTGTTAACACTTTTGGCGAGTATGACAACTTTAATACATGTGAGGAATGTGTAATAAATAGACATTCCTTACATGTACTAAAGCTGTCAAACAGTCGCAAATCATGCACACGGGAGTGATTCAAACATAACACCGAGCAGCTGTAACTACTCGGTGCTCGGCCCAAGCATACTCGCCGAAAGGGTTAACAGAACATACTCGCTCAACACTAATAATTATCCATCATGCAATACCATCAGTTAAGCATCTGACTGGCTCTAAATTTATTATTCAGCAGTGTAATGCGCTAACGCAGAAAGACCCAGCAAGACTGGCACCAAACCAGCAAATCCGCAGGGACAGACGCACTTGGCGCAAGCTGCCCAGCTAGGTGAGCTCTTTAGGACCGGGAACACTTTTTACTCAGCTCCCAGTGATGGAAGGGGGACTTTGGCAGAGCCTTCCCAGGCCCACTGTCGCCAGCCAGCTGGCGTCTGGTGACATGGCTGGTGCCTAGTCAAGAACCAGGTGGGTACCTCTGTAAGAACACCTAGGAAAAATTAAAAGGGAAAGAGAAGACTCCTAAGACAAAACGCTGGAAAGATAACAACTAATAATGATAGCACCCCTCACCACCACAGCACATTGAAACTGTAATAAACAGCAAAGGACTGAGCAGGGAACAGGGTTAAATAGCCCACCTAATGATCAGGTGTTGAATACCTCTCAATCATCCCAAGACAACCACTCCCTGCTAACTTGCACAGCAGCTTGGACCCAATCCCACCACTGCCTAGTGCCAGACACAGCAGTATCGTGTGTTGCCTGGAAACCAGGGGAACACAGCATCCCATGTTAACCGGGCATTATATCAGTGGGAGATACGGCGTCCCGCATCCTCACAAATCCTACTACTCCAGAGCGCGATGCTCCATAAGATTGAGACGGTTTTCCTGCATGCGTAGTAGCTTTGCCTGCAGTCAGGACAATGGTGGCCCCTGCGACCGGAGTAGCGTAGCACTGGACTTGATCCATTCCCAGGTGGGAGCACAGAACCACAATACCTAACAAGTAGGACAATGACCCCAAACATAAATCCAATTTGACTAAGTACTATCAGTATAAAAAAGAACAACGAACCTGGAAGTGATGATATGGCCCGAACAGAACACTGATCTCGAAATCATCAAGTCTATCTTGGATTACATAGAGAGACAAAAGTATTTTTGTCAAAGCCTACATCCACAGAAGATCTGTGGTTATTTTTTAGTGAGCCAAGATATTGGGAACAGTCTCCTTGTTGAGGTCCTTCACAAAACTGTATGCAAGTGTACCTGATGCTTTGATGCTGTTTTGCAGCATTTTTCCATACCTGTTTAAAAATATTGCACAGTACTGTATGTACCCATTTGACTGACTGGTTATAGCTGCATGTAGTGGCGTAACTAGAGTCTTATGGGCCCAAGTGCAAGATCTGGACCGGGTCCCCTTTCCATCTTGAATAAATTATTATATTATATTATATATATATGTATATATATGCGCGTCCTCCATCCTGGTATATACCGTATATCACTCATTCTGGTATATATGTCCCTCATCCTGGCCCCATCCTGGTATTTATATCTCCCATTCTGGTATATGTCCCTTATCCCGGGCCCATTCTGGTATATACAGTATATCCCTCATCCTGGTATATTTTTCCCATTCTGCTACTGTTCTTTAATGTATAGAAGAAAATAAACTATGCTCATAAGGGGCGTACGTAAAAGTCACGGGGCTCCATAAAAGAAGTATAATGGACATCTCATAGTCCTTTATATTGTATAATGCATCCCATAGTCCTCCATATTATACACTGCACAGCCCATAGTCATCCATATTAGCATAATACACAGCCCATATCCTTCATATAATATAATACACAGGCATTAGTTCTCCATAAAGTATAATGTACAGCCCATAGTCATCCATGTAGTATAGTGCACCCCATAGTCATCCATAAATTATAATGCACAATCCATAGTCATTCATAACGTATAATGCACAGCCCATAGTCATCCATGTACTAAAATGCACCCCCATAGTCATCCATAAAATATAATGCACCCCATAGTCATCCATAAAACATAATGCACCCTATAGTCATCCATAAATTATAATGCACAGCCCATAATCATCCATGTACTATAATGCAACCCCATAGTCATCCATAAAGTATTATGCATCTCCATAGTCATACATGTAGTAGTGTGGCGCCCCTGAGGGTTCGGTAGCCACAGAGGTACTGCACCTCACCCAGAGGTGTGGTGTCTCCCTTCTCTCAGGTAAGGAGGGAGTGCTGCACGGAACCTCAACACCTACATCCAACACTACACTACCCCAGGCCAGCAGGAGGGGCAAGAGGCAATGTCGTTTTCTGCTGAGCCCTGACCCTGGCTGGGGTGGGGGGAACCCAAAGTTAGGGGGAACCAGTAGTGGGTGTGGGTGGAGGAAGTAGTTTATGGGAGCACTCATACAGTAGATATATAAAAAGGTAGACATCTTAACAAGAGCAGGGAGTTGAGGAGTGTGGTTCAGAGGAACAGTCTGGGAGCAGAGTCTCTGTAGGTGCTCTGCTCCACTACAAGGGCCCAGGACTGAGGCCCAGGAGGGGAGCAGGGAGTAAGCTCTGTTCTGTAGAAGGGATCCTAGGGGAGTACGGCGATTGCAGGCGGCACCCGTACACCACGAACCTGCCAAGTGTCAGGAGGATCTAGGCCGCAAGAAGGGGACCGGCCCCTGGCCCAGTCGTGCAGCTACAGGCCTCGGCTGGAAAAACCAGAGGCTTCTGACTTCTATAGCCAGGAGCCAAACCCCCACTTCAATCCAAGTAAGGTCAAGCAGGTCTGTGCAACTCCGACAGACAGAGGGGACCTCGCAGCCACCCGAACAGGATTCACAGTGGGAAGCGCAGGGCAGGAGGGAGTAAGACCCAGCGTGAAGTCGGTCTAGAGAGGTACATAAGAAAGTGGGGTTCTGCCAGGTTCACCCGAACTGCCTGAGGAAGGATGGAACCCCTGCCCGGTGAACGTGGCGCAACGCGGGAGGCTTGTACCAGTACAGTGCACCTGTGGACTGTCTAAGAACTGTGAGTAAATCTTGGATGACTGCACTGAGCTGCCTCTGCTCCTTTCTTTCGCCGGTGCCATTTCCCTCCCTGCACTACAATGCCCAGCGCACCTCCATTTATTCTACACTGCCCTGAGGCCTGCTCCACCTGTGGGGAGCCATTCCATCTCAAGCAGCCCCATCATCTGCCTCAGAGGACTGTCGTAGCGCTGGTCATCCTCACCAGACACCACAGGTGGCGTCACGACAAATCCCCTATAAATATCCCCTTTTTGCACTGACCGCCCTGGGTCACGGCAACGGGCCAGCCACCGTGATCTCTCCCCCGAAAGCAGCCATAAGGCCCGGCTGCCGAGTACCCCACGGCCCTGGGGGCGAGTCACTAGCATGACCACTGATTTAAAATAAATAAATACCTGCCCCTCGCTTTCCCGCCGTGCAGCGTCCTCTTGTAAAGCCGGCAGCTGACTTTGGCAGGTGACAGGAGTGTATGACGTCACTGCCATGCTCGCCTTCACATGCATGCCGACGTCAGCTGCTGGCCTCTGATAGGCCATCAGCATGTATTGTCGCCAGGGGCTCTCTGGCACAAAGAATTGGCCCATGATTGGCAATCTATATTGGCTCTGATTCATTAACCCCTTTACAGCCCATGACGTACTAATACGCGTCTGTGCCCTGGGCTTTAAAAGCCTGACCCGTATTAGTACATCATGGCGATCACGCGCGCACACAGGCTGGGCGGGCGCGATCGCCGCCGGGTGTCAGCTGATTGTCACAGCTGACACCTGGTACTATGTGCAGGGAGCGGTCCCGCACCTCTCCCGGCACATTAACCCCCGCAATGCTGCGATCGAAGTCGATCGCAGCATTGCGGTGGCAAGAGGAGGTGATCGCAATACTCACCTCCTCTTCCGGCCTCCAGCGCTGTCTGCCGGGGCTTCCCGGGTGTTGCCATGACGACTCGATGTCATGACAACATCCGGGTCACCATGCAGCAGGAACATTGTTTGGTCATGCGCAGTGCACGACCAAACAATCTCACTATGCAGCGCTGACTGCCTGCATGGCACAGGGATGGTGCTCCATCCCTATGCTATGCAGGCGATCAGAATAAAAAAAGTGAAAGTCCCACAGTGGGACAAAGTAAAAAAGTGTAAAAACTGTCAGAAAGTGAAAAAAAAAATTGTAAAAATATTTAAAAAAAATAATCCACCAAAAATAAAAATATAATGTACCCATCAATAAATATTATTATGAAAAAAAAGCAAACAAACAATAAAAGTACACATATTTGGTATCGCCGCGTCCAGAATGACCTGACCTATAAAACTGTCCCACTAGTTAACCCCTTCAGTGAACACGGTAAAAATAATAAATAAAAAACGAAGCAAAAAACAATGCTTTATCTTCATACTGCCAAACAAAAAATGGAATAACACGCAATCAAAAAGATGAATATAAATAAAAATGGTACCACTGAAAACGTCATCTTGTCCTGCAAAAAACAAGCTGCCATACAGCTCCATCATCCGAAAAATCAAAAAGTTATAGCTCTCAGAATAAAGCGATGCAAAAAAATATTTTTTTCTATAAAATATCTTTTATTGTGTAAAAGCGCCAAAACATAGAAAAACGATATAAATGTGGTACCGCTGTAAACGTACTGACCCAAAGAATAAAGCTGCCTTATCAATTTTACCACACGCGGAACAGAATAAAAAAAAAAAAATCCTGAATTGGTGGTTTTTGTTTATTCTGCCTCCCAAAAATCGGAATAGAAAGCGATCAAAAAATCGCACGTGCCTGAAAAATGGCACCAATAAAAACGTCAACTTGTCCCCCAAAAAACAAGCCATCACATGACTCTATCAGCCAAAATATGGAAAAATTATAGCTCTCAAAATATGGCGATGCAAAAACTAGATTTTACAAAAAATGCGTCTTTTAGTGTGTGACAGCTGTCCATCATAAAAACCCCATATGATTCTGGTATCGCTGTAATAGCACCGACCCAAAGAATAAAGTCATCTAATCACTTATACCGCACAAGGGACGGCGTAAAAAATAAACTCTCGGGTTAGGGTTGTGCTAGGGTTAGGGTTGTGCTAGGGTTAGGGCTGGGGTTGGGGTTAGGGTTGAGTTTAGGGTTGTGATGGGGTTGGGATTTTTTTCAAAAGTAAGAAAAAAAGATGACGATATGGCGACTAGTGTTGAGCGCAAGTGCTCGCTATTTGAGTTTGCATCGGGTGCTCTGGTATGCATTGAGTATCATGGGTATTTGAGTGACATGCTCGAGTCTCCGCCCCATATGCTTCGCGGCCAAAAAAACTTTGCGGGGATTGCCTGCCATGCACGAGCGATCCCCGCATGTTTTTTTGGGGGTGTCTAATAACCGTGAAACATGCGGGGCAGGGACTCGAGCATGTCACTCGAGCACACGCAGTACATGGTGCATACCTGAGTACCCGATGCAGACTCAAGTAGCGAGCAATTGCGCTCAAGACTGACAACTTATTCAATATGATGACCTAATGTTATCAAATTCTGTGTCGTACCTCTGGGTTCAAAATGTTCACTATACCCCTTGATAAAATCCTTGAGGGGTCTAGTTTCCAAAATGGGGTCACTTGTGGGGGGTTTTCACTGTTTAGGCACAAAGCGGCTCTCCAAACGCGACATGGTGTCCGCTAACAAATTGAATGGAAAATCGGCTCAAATTGTTAGCGGACACCATGTTGCGTTTGGAGGGCCCCTGTGTGCCTAAACATTGGAGCTCCCCCACAAGTGACCCCATTTTGGAAACTAGACCCCCCAAGGCACCTATCTAGATGGATAGTGAGCACTTGGAACCCCCAGGTGCTTCACAAATTGAGTCGTAAAAATGAAAAAGTGGAAAAAAAAATACTTTTTCATGTTTAGACACACAGGGGCTCTCCAAACGCGACATGGTTCCAATTTGTTAGCGGACACCATGTCGCATTTGGAGATATAAGATATATGTATTAAAGGGGTTTTCACACAACCAAAAGTAATTTTAATGAATGGCTGTGTCTGATGGTGTACAGAACATGGTCTGATCATATCACGTCTCCTGAGCAGGGGAGGAAGCAAAGGAGTATACAGGCATTACAGCAGGGAATAACAGAGGATTCATTTTGTGAGGAAAAATATAGTTTAAATCAGGCAGTGAAATGTTTTACCTCAGAAAATGAGTTCTCTTCGATCCCCGGCTGTAATGTCTGTATTGTCTTTTGCTCCCCCCCTGCCCAGGAGCTGTGGTATGTTCTGTACAGGGTCAGACACAGACAATGATTCAAATGAACTTTTGTTTCTGGGAAAACCCCTTTAATAATGACTTAGTATTTATTCCCCCTTTTTCTCCAACTATTATAATGGTTATTTTTAGTCTAATTCATTATTCTTTGTATTGTATATGGGGACTAATATCCGTATAATATACAGTATATATTTAATATTTATTTATCACCTGATCACACATAATAATTTATGATATTCTTTATATTCTTATATACATGTAACACTCACTACCCCCTATTCCTGTGTATTGCTGTAATATGTAACCTATACTCGTTATCCATCATTATAAATTAAGAAGATTTTCCACTTTATCCGATATATCCACACTCAATCAGTAGATTAGATGTCTGCTGAAGAGGCGATACGCATGAACGTCTCCACATCATCCTCCCCGACTGTATCTATATGTGCCCCGTGACCCCGATCATGTGTCTTCATCACGAGCTCGCAGCATCACAGGTCACATGTCGCCGTAGTTTCCTCGTAGCGTTGGTGCGTGTTGTGTATCGCGCCACGCCTCCTCAGCACCCATTGGTTGGTGGAGACATACCTCCATCCTGATTGGCTATAGTTGGCCGTTTAACTCTTAGCTCTTTCCGAATGATGCCACCCCCTGACGAAGACAAGAAGCCGAAACATACGTCGGGTGGACGCCATTCAGGAGTGGGATCTGCATCTGCTATAGCGTGAGTACAATGCACATGTGGTCACCTTTTTTAAAAATGCTTAAAGTGGATACAAATACATATCTGTCAACAGCACATATGCCCAAGTCAGTGCACTACTCTCTACAGGATTCACACCGACCTCCAAATAATAAGGGACCAGCCCTTGTATATATACATATACAGGTGCATCTCACTAAAATAGAATATCATCAAAAAGTTAATTTATTTCAGTTCTTCAATACAAAAAAGTGAAACTCGTATAGCCATAATCATCAGCATTAACAGAAATAAACAATAACTGTTTGATTATATTCTAATTTAGTGAGAAACACCTGTATTTGTTCACATATGAGATATATAATTTATGTATATTTATACTTTGGAGGCCTTGCACTTTATGTAAAGTTTATGATAATTAAACAATCATATGTACAGATATATCTAACTAATGATATGTATATATATTTTTATATACTGGATTAATTTGTGGCTTTATTCTCTGTATTACCCATTTGCTGTTCTAATCATGATCCATTCCCACTGGTTTTAATTGTAATTCCTGTCTCGACGTCCCCTTTGCGTATAGTTTTTAATTTTCCCCCCTTTTTTGCATTTCCTCCTCTTCCACCTGGTTATCAATAAAATAATTCTTTGCATCACCCACATGCCTGGACTCTTTTGGTCGATGTTTCCTTTCTGCTATATACTAGAGTGGTATACTATGTGCAGAGATATATGGAGTGCCATATACTTATCAGGAGGTAAGCAGCGTCCACCTCCTCACCGCACAGGCCCACAAGCTCCTCTCCGGCAGGAAGAAGATGCATTCAGGCGGCTCCTACCACTTCAGCAGACAGCAGTACACAAGTATACAGGGTGCAGTGTGGATGTTTCTGCACCACTGTGATGTGGCCGACCTGCATATATACATATGCCCCTCTGCAGGGGGGACTGGCCCACCGGAGGATCGGGAAAACCCCCGGTGGGCCGCGATGGCCACTCCCCCAAGCCCCGCCCCTCTACACCCCCTGGGCCCTGTACAGAGAACAGAGGGCCCCCCCGGTTCGCAGCACTGCCGATATGATTAGTGATGGGTCCTCTGCAGCAGCAAAGCAGGCAGAACGGTCTCCCTGCTCTGCCTGCTGCCGCAGTGCCCCTCTGCCTCCTCTGCGCAGCGCGACACTGCCAGTGCGTGCGCAGGAGGTCAGTCTCAGGGTGATGACGTTATCGCCCTGGGACTGCTTCCTGTGCGCGCTGTGGAGTACGGACACGGCATCGCTCCAGGCAGCGGCTGCAGGCCTGCAGCTCATCTCCACGCGTGAGTATGAAAAGCAGGGGCCGGGAGGGGAGGAAGGGATAGGGGGGAGAGGTGACTGGGAGGACCCCTGGCCGAGGCTGGCAGTAAATACTACTGGGCAATGGGCATCATGAATCGTGGTATGTGTTAAAAGGGGCCCACTGAGACTCTTTCGCCCGAGGCCCAGAAAAACCTGGAGCCGGCTCTTTGTGGTACTATCATGCTAGTACTACTACCACCAGTGGCTGGCTGGCAGGATATGCCGGTTGGGCATGATAGTACCACAGAGGCTGGCAAGACATACAAGGCATGAATCATGCCCAGCATGTCCTGCCAGCCACTGGTGGTACCATCATGCATGCCCATTGCCCAGCCACTGGTGGTGTGGTACTATCATGCTAGTACTAACACCAGTGGCTGGCTGGCAGGACATGCCATGTGAGCTTGAATGCTAGTACCACAGAGGCTGGCAGTACATACTGGGCAATGGGCATGATAGTACCACCAGTAGACTGACTAGGCGGTCTCCAGGGCTCCGTCTCCCCTTCTCGCTGCTGTTAGGCTGGGTTAACATTGCGTTTATGCTGTGCGTTACAACGCATCCGTTGTAAATCAGCGCAGACGCAATGTACCGTAGACTTGCATTGCAAAAATAGGCATGCGTTTGAAAGTATGCATTATTTGCAACGTACAGGAAAACATGGTCGGCGGCTGGAGGCCAGCTGAGCACTTCTCTGACAACTGTGTTCTAGTGTTATTCTGTGCCTGCTCATCTCTGTCAGCAGGGGTATTTGTCTGATGGCAAAGATGTAGCAGAGCTGGAGACAGAAGATCCGTAGATTACGTCAGAGCGAGGATTTTGTTTTTTATTAAAGATGGAGTCCCTACATGTGTTTTGTGTTTTATTTTTATTAAAAAAAAAATTCTGTGTTGTGTTTTTCTTTTTTTCTGTTTACTAGAAATTCATGGTGGCCATGTGTAGTTTGGCGTGACTCCATGAATTTCAGGCTTAGTGCCAGCTGATAATACAAAGCTGGTACTAACCCCATTATTACCCAGCGTGCCACCCCCCACCAGGACCATTGGAAGAGCCGGATAAAGTGCCTGGAAATGGCGCTACAATGAATGTGCCAATTCCAGGGGTGGCTGCGGGCTGTCGTTTTCAGCGTGGGGGGCCCAGTATGCTTGGGCCTTACCATGCTGAGAATCCCAGCCCCCAGCCTCCCCGATCAAAATATGGCGGGAGCCCACGCATTTTTTTTTTAATTATTTTTTTAAATACTTAAAAAAAAACATTGGGCTTTCCTGACTTTTGATCGCCAGCCAAGGTAAAACCAGGCAGATAAAGCAGACAGCTACGTACTGCCACCCCCAGCTGCCTGGCTTTACCTTGGCTGGCGACCAAAAGACAGAGAAGCCGAATATTTGTTTTAAACTTAACTTTCTTTTTTCCCGCCATATGTTGATCGCCAGCCAGATAAAACAAGACAGCTGGGGGCTGGGATTCACAGCTTGGTAAGGAGCAAGCGTTCTTGGCCCCCCACGCTGAAAATCGCAGCCCACAGCCACCTCTGAAAATGGCGCATTCATCATGGCACCATTTCCAGGTGCTTTACCCGGCTCTTCCAGCTGCCCTGGTGGTGAGTGGCACCCTGGGTAATAATAGGGTTAGTACCAGGCCAGCTTTGTATTATCAGCTGGTTCTAAGCCAGAGATTCATGGTTTCACGCCAAATTAGTCATAGCCACCATCAATTTCTAGTAAACAGAAAAAAAAAAGACAGAATTTTTTTTTTTTATTATTAAAAATTAAACACATTTAGGGACTCCATCTTTAATAAAGAAAAATCCTCACTCCCAACGGAATCCATAGGTCTTCTGTCTTCAGCTCTGCTACATCTTTGCCATCAGCCAAATATGTCTGCTGACAGATGAGCAGGCACAGAATGACACTGGAGCACTGTTACTGTGTAGTGCAGTTCTATGTTTCCTTTTTTGTCATTTCATGCAGTGTAGAAATCTTGGGAAAAGTGTGGATTGGGCTCTGGAAGTGATCAGTTATAGCTAACTATGTTATTTTCTGCAGAGATAAGTCCTGTATAGAAGATGTGATATATCGGTCTGCGGCAGATAAAGAACTTGTGAGTATGTGTATTACCTATACACGCACACTGACACTATATACAGAGCTCCTGTGTATAATAGCAATGGTGATCATTGCATTACCTGTACACTGACACTATATACAGAGCTTCTGTGTATAATATCAATGGTGATCATTGCATTACCTGTACACTGACACTATATACAGAGCTCCTGACTATAATGTCACTGGTGATGACTGTATAACCTGTACACTATATACAGAGCTCCTGTGTATAATGTCACTGGTGATCACTGTATAACCTGTACACTGACCCAATATACAGAGCTTTTTTACATTTTTATTATGTTAGTATTATTTGTCAGTATGTGGTGGCATTATGTGCTTTGGTCATGACATGACGATATTTGTCCCTTGTATGTGGTATTATTCGGTCATTATGTGGTGGTAATATGTGGTCTCATGGTGTGTCAGTATTTATACCTTGTATCTGGTAGCATTTGATCACTATGTGGTGGTATTATGTGCTTTGGTCATGGTGTGGCGGTATTTGTGCCTTGTATGTGGCATTATTTGGGCACTATGTGGTGGTAATATGTGATCTGGTCACGGTGTGGTGGTATTTCTGCCTTCTATCTGGTAATATTGGTCTTGGTAGAGTGGATTGTGGTTGGTCATTTGTTTTATCTGATATCAATAAGGGGAAACCTCTTTATTTCCAATAGATATTAAATACTTGGATGTGTCTGTGACCCAGGGCGGTCAGCAAAAAGGGGAAATATATAGGGGATTTGGAAAGTTCGTGGAACGCGGCAAAAGGGTGCCGCCGCTGCGGAGCAGGCCTCTGGAGCTGGTGTTACGGCAGCAGGGATGGTGTGGCTCTCCACAGGTAGAGCTAGCTCCAGGGCAGTGTAGGTAGTGTAAGTTGCGCTGGGCGTTGTAGTGCAGGGAGGGAAAGATGGCGCAGATGAAAGGAATGGACGGAGGCAGTGCGGTGCTGTCATCCGAGTCTTTACTCACAGTTCTTATGACAGTTCCACTCGTGCACTGTACAGGTGTCAGCCTCCCACGTCGCGCTGCATTCACCAGGCAGGGGTTCAGCACTTCCTCAGGCAGATTAGTAGTACCTGACAGAACCCCACTTTCTTGTGTTCCTAGCTAGACCATCTTCACGCTGGGTCTTTCTCCCTCCTGCCCTGCGCTTCCCACTCTCAATCCCGCTCGGGTGCTCTGAAGTCCCTCCTGTCTCGTCGGAGTTCCCGGACCTGCTTGACCCTCACGGGGATTAGAATGAGGCTTCGGCAACTGACTATATAAGCCAGAAGCCTCCGGTTTTCCCAGCCGAGACTTAGAGTAACACGGCTGGACCAGGGACCGGTCCTCTTCTTGCGGCCTACGATCCCTCTGTCTTCTGGCAGATTCGGGGCGTACGGGTGCCGTCCTGCACTCGCCGTACCCCCTGGGATCCCTTCCTTAGAACGGAGCCTTCTCCCCTGCTCCCCACCTGGGCCTCTAGGACTGGGCCCTACTTGTGGAGCAGAGCTCCTAAAGAGCCTCTGCTCCCAGACTGTCCTCACTCACTCACTCCTCTTACTCCACTGCCACCCTAAGATGGCTTCCCTTTATATACCTACTGTCAAAGTGCTCACTCTAACTACTTCCTCCACCCACACCCACTACTGGTTTCCCCTACCTTTAGGTTCCCCCCACTCCAGCCAGGGACAGGGCTCAGCAGGAAAACACATTGCATCTTGCCCTTCCAGCCGGCCTGGAGTAGTGTAGTGTTGGATGCAGGTTTTGGGGTTCCGGGCAGCACTCCCTCCTTACCTGAGAGAAGGGGATACCACACCTCTGGGTGAGGTACCTCTGTGGCGACTGAACCCTCAGGGGCGCCACATAATCTCTTTACCAATTACTCACATGTACCAGGGTCTGCTCTGCAGGGGCATCTGATCGACCAGAATCCAAAAGGAGGAGACAGTTAAGCAAAAGGTATCAATAGGTGGGAAATACAGCTGGGAAGAGCAGAGGCATTGGAAGTGCTTCCACACACCCAAAGTACTTCAGCCTCGTTTGCTTATCCATTCAAATGAAGCTTTCTCTGTAACGGAGGAATAGACTCTAGCAAAAGGAATGACGGTACTTGTATTTGCAAGAGTTACATGTGCATATAAATAGTTTGAGGCGTGTAATCCTTCTGACAGATTCCTTTTAAAGGGTACCTGTCCTTTCAGGTGACTAGTCAGAACAGGCTGTCACTATTTCTGGTTATTATATGACTTGAATCGTGTGTTTTCATCAGTTTCCCCTCTGCAGGCTCTATCTCTGATTTTCAGTCCTCTCTGAGCTAGTGGGTGGAGATTAGCTACTATGATGTCTATACCGTACACGGACATGATGGATTCTTGCTCTAAGCACAAAGACAGTAGCAACAGAAGCAATGTGGACATTATACAGCATTACTGTGCTGCGGCTGTAAATCCATCAAAGAGAAATACATTACCTATAAGCTGTGGCTCCATCCGCCTGTGTCTTTTTGTCTCTGCCCCCTCCTCTCCCTTCCCTCTCCTTGCAGTATAAATGCAGGTGTAACCTGACACCTCACTGTTCTGGCAGTCTATCTTGTTTTGTCCAAGACAGATTTGAGTTTGTTTTTATTCCTGAGCAGGGCAGTATTAGCCGCTAGGCACTGGAGGGCGGGTGCCTAGGGTGGCAGGTTGCTGGGGCGCACTAATCAGCTTCTTGTCCAAATGGAAGAAAACACATCTGAGTAGTAAGGGGTGTGGGATAAAGGGGTGCAGGGTGTGTGGTATAGTAGGTCGACTCACTCAGCTTCTTAGAGGTAGATACAGGAACATTTTCTGTTTAAGTTTTCAACTGATTTATTAAAATTGTACTGCATAAACCAGTCCAAAATTAGGAAAACAAACACGGCCCTTCTGGCTCAATGGAAAACAAAAATAGGTTCAGTTCTTTTTAACATGAGCACAGCTCTGGTGCTCTCATCTCCAGACACACCAAACACTGAATGAGTCCAAAAGCTTCATATTTACCTTCTGGCCCATACCCTGGGGTGGAGATATGGTGAACAACCCACTCTTTAGCTGTTCACTAAACCCAGCCCTTAGCATGGTCGATTAACCCCTCTCAGCACTTAGTATGCTGGAGCATTTTTCCGGGTTCATATCACTGATGGTAACATCCTGATTGACACATATTTCCCCTCCAGTATTTTACCAGTGAACTTCGCACAGTTGATAAGTGTGCATGGATGTGCAGGGTGTGTGGGATAGAGGGATGCAAGGGGGTGCTGTGTGCGTGAGCTAGCGGGGTGCGAGGCGGTGCAGGTTGCTTGAGTTAGTGAGCGAGAGCGGTGCAGACTTTGAGAGGGATGTTCTGCCGATATATATGACGCGCCCGCTGGGCCGTGGGGTACCCGGTGCCGGGCCGGTAGATGCTGGGGGATGTCACAGTGGCGGTGACCCGGTTCGTGATCCAGGGCGGTCAATAAAAGGGGATATATTTACAGGGGATTTTTATAGTTTATGTTAAAGTTTGTGACGCCACCTGTGGAAAAAAAGGGAGCTAAAGGGAGCGGCTGCTGTGGAGCCGTCCTCTGAAGCTGATGTTACTGCAGCAGGGATGGTGTGGCTCTCCACAGGAAGAGATAGCTCCAGGGCAGTGTAGATGTTGTTGTAGGTTGCGCTGGGCGTTGTAGTGCAGGGAGTGATGGCGCTGCAAGAAACACAGACAAGGTGGTGCAGTGCTCTGGATCTTTACTCACGGTTATTGCAGTCCAAGTTACAGACGTCAAGGTAACTTCCCGTGCCGTGCTGCATTTACTCAGTGAGGGGTTCAGTCCACCCCCAGGTAACTCCGGAGTACATAGCAGGACCCCCTTCTGTGTCCTCTCTCTGGCTGTCTCCCTGAACCTCATACCAAGTGTCCCAGTCCAGTACCTGCGGGCCTTGGCGGGCGACGTCTGTTCCGTCCCCTGGGTCCTATATAGCTACCTTCCTGGTGAGACTGGTATGGAATGTTGGCTACTGGACATGAAATACTGCAGCCTCCGGTTTCTAGCTAAGACGTGCAATCTTCTACTAGTTGAGGGACCAGTTCCCTGTATGCAGCCTGACCCCTCCACCTCCCGGCAGATTCGGGCGTACGGGTGGCCTCTCGCACTGCCTGTACCCCTGGGATCCTTTCTTCTGGTTCCTGGAGCCTTCCTGCTCCCTCTCCTCTCCTTCTCTTCTTCCTCTCAGCCTTGGGCCTCACTGGCTAGGCCCGCCTCTGGAAAAGAGCTCCTACAGAGCCTCTGCTCCTGGCACTTTCCTCCTCAGACTAATCTGTCTTTCTAAGATGGTTTCTCTTTTTATATCTTCCTTCTATGTGCTCCCCTTAACTACGTCCTCCACCCACACCCCTTTACTAGGTTCCCCCCACTCCAGCCAGGGACCAGGGACTGTGCTCTCCCGTAGGAGCAATCTCGCCTCGCCCTCTGAAGTGTGGTGTAATGAATGCAAGTGTTAGGGTCCTGAGCTGTACTCCTTCCTTACCTGAGAGTGAGATACCACAGCTCTGGGTGAGATGCAGTACCTCTGTGGTGACCGAACCCTCAGGGGCGCCACATATATATGTGTGTGTGTATATAATATAATGTGTGTATGTATATAATGTGTGTGTGTATATATCTATATATATCTATATATACACAGCTCATTTTCATTTTCTCTGATTTTTCTCTTTATAGGTCTATTTTTGAGTAAAATGTACATTGTTGTTTTATTCTATAAACTACTGACAACATGTCTCCGAAATTCAAAGCTAAACATTTTGTATTTATTTGCAGCAAATGAGAAATCGTCAAAATAATAAAAAAGAAACAGAGAACCAGAGAACCAGTGCTGTCAGACCTCAAATACTGCAAAGAAAACAAGTTCTTATTCATTTAGAAACAACAATACTCATGTTTTAACTCAGGAAGAGTTCAGAAATCAATATTTGGTGGAATAATCATGATTTTTAATCCCAGCTTTCATGCGTCTTGGCTGCTTTCCACCAGTCTTTCACGCTGCTTTTGGGTGACCTTATGCCACTCCTGGCACAAAAATGTAAGCAGTTCTTCTTTGTTTGATGGCTTGTGACTATCCATCTTCCTCTTGATTACATTCCAGAGGTTTTCAATGGGGTTCAGGTCTGGAGATTGGGCTGGCCATGACAGGGTCTTGATGTGGTGCTCCTTCATCCACACATTGATTGACCTAGCTGTGTGGCATGGGGCATTGTCCTGCTGGAAAAACCAGTCCTCAGAGTTGGGGAACATTGCCTGAGCAGAAGGAAGCAAGTGGTTTTTCAAGAATAACCTTGTATGCGGCTTGATTCATACGTCCTTCGTAAAGATTAACCTGCCCAATTCCAGCCTTGCTGAAGCATCCCCAGATCATCACCGATCCTCCACCAAATTTCACAGTGGTGCAAGACACTGTGACTTGTATGCCTCTCCAGGTCTCCGTCTAACCATTAGACGACCAGGTGTTGGGCAAAGCTGAAAATTAGACTCATCAGAGAAGATTACCTTACTCCAGTCCTCTATGGTCCAATCCTTATGGTCTTTGGCAAACTTCAGCCTGGCTCTCCTTTGCTTCTCATTGATGAAAGGCTTTTTTCTAGCTTTACATGACTTGAGGTCTCTAGGAGCCAGTTATGAACTGTTCTTGCCGTGCACTTCACCCCAGCTGCCATTTGCCATTCCTTTTGTAGGTCACTTGATGTCATCCTGCGGTTGCTGAGTGACATTAGAATAAGATGACGGTCATCCCGGTCAGTGGAGAGTCGCTTTCGCCCTCTGCCGGTCTGTAGCTTTGTTGTCCCCAATGTCTGCTGCTTGACCTTGTTGTAATGGACTGCCGTCTTTGAAATTTTAAGGATGGAGGCAACATGACGCTCACTGTATCCCTCTGCTAGAGAAGCCAGAATTGAGCCCTTCTTTTCCTCACTCAAGACTTCTTTTCAACTCCTTTGGCATGGTTAAAAGTTAGTTTTTCATTCATATTACTTTTGTGCTATTCCTAGCACTTGTTTTGCCATCCAGCTTGTCCTATTGCAAGAGGATTGTGAAGACCACAGCAGTGTTTTTTATCCTTTCCCTGGTTACATAAGATTTGGTTCAGGTGATCACCTAATCAGAAGCACATTAAGTAAAATGAGGTGGACTGTGGTTGGAATTCAACTGACGCTGGAATAGAATGGCTGTCAGACATGTAGAGATGGGGATTTTTTTCCATTGATTTGAACAAAGGCAAATTGAGCCTAAAGTATGAATCTTTAGGCTCCATTTGCTCTGCTTTCAGATGTCTCATTTCAGACAGCACAATCCTGAATTTCAGGGATTCAGTTGTAAGCCTTGTGTAAAGACCTGAATGCAGCGCTGAATGTAGTGTGAATAGGTCCTTACATCCTACACCACCTCAGGGGATTGTTGTTATGGAGTATTGCCCCTGGGTGGCCGCAGTTATGACATCCACCAGGGCTCGCGGTCACCCACCCTAGCTTTGGTATTCTGGGGAGCTGGTATAATGAATATCTGAGAAGAGCCCTAGAGAAGCAAGAACATTGGACAACCAAGAGGTGGTGGCCTCAAGTCAGGTGTAGTGTTCAACAGGGCAAGACTTTCTACCTTGTATCTATTGTGTATGGGTATCGTGGTTGTGGGGGACTTCATGTGTCCAGTAACCATAGTGGATGCCCATTCCTAAACTAATCAAGGATTCCTGTGGACCTATTGAGCTAATAGAACCAGCAGTCAAATTAATGTCCCAAATTATCCCCACAAATTAATAACTAATAGGGAATTAGGTAATGCACACGGAGCATGATGCTTCGCACTTGTCTTTGGTTTGCTGCTGATTGCAGGAGGTTTATGGACTAGTTGATGTGCGGCCCCACAACTTGTCTATAGTAGATACCAGCCCCATCATCTTTTTTTTTCAACCTTTGTATGTGAGGACCCTGCACACGACTGGTCCCATTTCCATACTTTTTCCATTAATAGCCGGTCATAATAGAGTAAACCAGAGATGTGGGTCATCCATTTCAGGTGTTGTAGGTGTTCTCAGTCTTCTGAAATCCCTTTAAAGAGAACCTGTCACTTTCCATAACGATGTAATTTTTTACCTGGTGTAAATGCCCCTGTTCTGAATACGGCGTTGCTTTTCTTGTGTTGCTGCCCCTCTGTCCCTCTTCCCTGGATGTAAATCATCTTTTTAGCCAAGTGGACTAAGAGTGGGATATATCAACCAATTCATCTCCACCCACCTGTCAGACAGATATGTTACATCTCCTCAGATGGATGCCAGCTCTGCAGGGAATTATTTGACATAAAGAGGTTGTCCGGCACCACTCACATCTGCATTGGTGGTGAGCGACACTGATGACATTGCTCTGGGAGATACAAAACAGGACATGTACTTTATTAAAGGGAATCTGTCAGCAGATTTTTGCTACTTAATCTGAGAGCAGCATGATGTAGAGCAAGACATCCTGATTCCAGGGATGTGTCACTTATTAGGCTGTGTGTTGTAGTTTCAATACAATCCATGTTTTATCAACAGGAGATGATCACTGCCTGACTAGGTCTCAGGTACAGGCCAGTCAGGCTCATCTGTGTAACCCCGCCCTCACCACTGATTTGCAGTTTGTACACAGGAATCTGCCAGCGTGGGCGGGGTTACACAGGGCTTAACATTCTGAGCACTGCTTCATTTACAACAGAGAAAACAGGGATTCTATCAAAACTGCACCAAGCAGTCTAGTAAGTGATACATCGCTGGAATCAGGCTCTCTGCCCCTACATCATGCTGATCTCGGATTACGTAGCAAAACCTTCTGACAGATTCCCTTTAACTGGAATTGTGTATCTATCCTATCCTATTGCAATAACTAAAGATGCAAGTCGGAAACGCATTTGCGGTTAAACATTATTCTGGTTAGGATCGTGACCTATGGTGATGTTTTTATATATTTTTTGCAACAAATAAACTCACAAGATTTTTAACCCTATCCTGACCCTGTAACACTATTTTCTTCGTTCTAATAAATAGGTGGAAAATTTGGCACAAATCCCTCCAAGTATCTGCTTTACTACCTATAGCCAGCCTTGGTAAATGGGCTATTGTGTTCATTTCTGAGTGAGGCCCTAGTTTTGTCTTGGGGCCCATGGCTACTTATTGCACCCTGTGACACCTATTTAGCCATTTTCCTGGGTTTCCTGCATTCTGCTTTGCTGTGATCTGGTCATCAGTCTTTCAGGTAGTGTGTTTTATAGGACCAATACAATATAAGTGCCCCCATCACAGAGACCGACCCCCAAAACACTGGTGATGTAACTTGGGCTGGAGTTATATGTGACCTGCTCTATGTACAGGTGCATCTCACAGAACTAGAATATTATCAAAAAGTTACTTTATTTCAGTTCTTCAATACAAAAAGTGAAACTCCTATATTATATAGAGTCATTACACACAGAGGGATCTATTTCAAGTGTTTATTCTTGTTAATGTTGATTATGGCTTACAGCCTATGAAAACACAAAAGTTATTATCTCAGTAAATTAGAATACTTTATAACAGCTTGAAAAATTATTTTAAAATCCGAAATATTGGCCTATTGAAATGTATATTCAGTAAATGCACTCAATACCTGGTCGGGGCTCCTTTTGCATCAATTACTGCATCAATGCGGCAATGTGGCATGGAGGCGATCAGCCTGTGGCACTGCTGAGGTGTTATGGAAGCCCAGGTGGCTTTGATAGAAGCCTTCAGCTCGTCTGCATTGTTGGGTCTGATGTCTCTCATCTTCCTCTTGACAATACCCCATAGATTCTCTATAATAGATTCTCTATGGGGTTAAGGTCAGGCGAGTTTGCTGCCAATCAAGCTCAGTGATACTGTTGTGTGTAAACCAGGTATTGGTACTTTTGGCAGTGTGGACAGGGGCCAAGTCCTGCTGGAGACTGAAATTTCCATCTCCAAAAGTTTGTCTGCAGAGGGAAGCATGAAGTGCTCTAAAATTTCCTGGTAGGCGGCTGCGCTGACTTTGGTCTTGATAAAACACAGTGGACCTACACCAGAAGATGACATGGCTCCCCAAACCATCACTGATGGTGGAAACTTCACACTAGACCTCCAGCAGCTAAACAAATGAAATGAAACAAATTAAAATTGGAACTCTGGGACCTTGTGGAGTGTGTCAATGACGGCCTTCTGGACATCTGTCAAGTCAACAGTCTTCCCCATGATTGCGGAGCCTACTGAAACAGACTAAGGGACTTTTTAAATGCTTAGGAAGCCTTTGCAGGTGTTTTTTGTTAATTATTTAAGTTTACTGAGATAATGACTGTTGTGTTTTCATTGGCTGTAAGCCATAACCATCAACATTAACAGAAATAAACACTTGAAATAGATCACTCTGTTTGTAATGACTCTATATAATATATGACTTTGACTTTTTATATTGAAGAACTGAAATTAACTTTTTGATGATATTCTAATTTTGTGAGATGCTCCTGTATGTAGCACCCTCTATACTCCCTGGTCCTGCAGCAGCTGCCATCATGTATACAGCAGATGAGACAGACACTTTATTATATGCCGGATGAGCCAAGTCTGGTTCTAGTTCTGGAATATTGAGCGTCAGCGTTCACTCTCATCATTGTTTCTGTAGGGTGAAGTCCACACAAATAAAACACGCAATACAATATATTATTAATTTTTTTATTGGAATAGCAATAAGCCACATTGTAATAAAAATATTACTGGCCCTTTAATAAATTAAAGTTCACAATGACTCTCAGGTCAGGCCCGATAGAGACTACAGAACTTGCTGCGGATAGTGCAGACCTGATGAGAGCCACTGGAACCAAAGATCCAGAGGAAGGCGAAGAAAACCCCCTAGGGGGGAAAAAAATTCCTTCCTGACCCCAGTTCTGGCGATCGGATATCTCCCTGGATCTTGTCTCTCCTGCTGCATATTGCTGTATATCTGTACGTCAGGGGCGGACACAGCCAGAAGAGGGCCCCTCTATCAGAACAGTATATCTAGCCCCGTGTCTGAACTATTGGGCGGGCCGCCTCGGGCATGGCCCCGTGTCTGCACTGTTGGGCCGCCCACCTCGGGCCTGGCTTCGTGTCTGGACTGTGGGACTTCCCGCCTTGAGTCTGGACTGTTGGACCTCCTACTTCGGGTCTGGACAGTTGGGCCGCCCGCCTCGGGTCTGGACAGTTCCCCTCTATCAGTATATTGGCATAGCTTATCATAATGCACAATTCACCTGATTAGGAGGTGGTGGTGGCCCCTTTACATCTTGGGTCCCTGTGGAACTGCACATGTTGCACCAATTGGCCACCCTCCTCGGGTCTGGCCCCATGTCTGGACTGTTGGGCCGCCCGACTCGGGTCTGGACTGTTGGGCCGCCCGCCCTGGGTCTGGACTGTTGGGCCGCCCGCCCTGGGTCTGGACTGTTGGGCCGCCCGCCCTGGGTCTGGACTGTGGGGCCCGTCCGCCCTGTGTCTGGACTTTGGGGCCGCCTGCCCTGGGTCTAACCCCAGGTCTGGACTGTGGGGCCGCCTGCCCCGGGACTATCCCCGTGTCTGGACTGTGGGGCCCGTCCGCTCCGAGCCTTGACTGTGGGGCCCGTCCACCCCAAGCCTTGACTGTGGGGCCCGTCCACCCCAAGCCTGGACTGTGGGGCCCGTCCACCCCAAGCCTGGACTGTGGGGCCCGTCCACCCCAAGCCTGGACTGTGGGGCTCGTCCGCCCCGAGCCTGGAGTTTGGGGCCCGTCTGCCCCGAGCCTGGACTGTGGGGCCCGAGCGTGAACTGTGGGGCCCATCCGCCCCGAGCGTGGATTGTGGGGCAAGAACGTGGACTGTGGGGCCCGTCCGCCCCGAGCCTGGACGGTGGGGCCCATCCGCCCCGAGCCTGGACAGTGGGGCCCGTCCGCCCTCTGTCCGTACTGTGGCCGCCCCATGTCCGGACTGTGAGGTTGCCTGCCCCGGGTCTAGCCCCAGGTCTGGATTGTGGGGCATGCCCACCCCGTGTCAGGACTGTGGGGCCCGTCCGCCCCTTGCCCTAACTATGGGCCCGCCCGCCCCGTGTCCTGACTGTGAGGCCCGCCCACCCCGTATACAGACTGTTGGGCCTGCCCGCCCAGTGTCCTGACTGTGGAGCCCGCCCGCCCCGTGTCCTGACTTTGGGGCTCGCCCGCCCCAACTCCAGACTGTGGGGCCCATCCGCCCCGAGTCCGGACTTTGGGGCCGCCTGCCCCGGGTCTAGCCCCAGGTCTGGACTGTGGGGCCACCAGTCCCGGGACTAGCCCCGTGTCCGGACTGTGGGGCACGCGCGCCCCGAGCCTGGACTGTGGGGCACGCCCGACCCGAGCGGGAAAGGGGGGCCCGTCCGCCCCGAGCCTGGACTGTGGGGACCATCCGCCCCGAGCCTGGACTGTGGGGCCCGTCCACCCCGAGATTGGACTGTGGGGCCCGAGCGTGGACTGTGGGGCCTGTCCGCCCGAGCCTGGACTGTGGGGCCCCCCGTCCGCCCAGGGTCTGGACTGTGGGGCCGGCTGCCCCCGGGTCTAGCCCCGAGCCTAGACTGTGGGGCCCGCCGGCCCTATGTCCGTACTGTGGCCGCCCCGTGGCTGGACTGTGGGGCCGCCTGCCCCAGGTCTAGCCCCAGGTCTGGACTGTGGGGCATGCCCACCCCGTGTCAGGACTGTGGGGCCCGTCCGCCCCGTGTCCGGACAGTGGGGCCGCCTGCCCCGGGACAAGCCCAGTCCCCAGACTGTGGGGCCCGCCCCATGTCCTAACTATAGGCCCGCCCACACTGTGTCCTGACTGTGGGGCCTGTCCGCTCCGAGCCTGGACTGTGGGGCCGGTTGCCCCCGGGTCTAGCCCCGAGCCTGGACTGTGGGGACCGCCTGCCCTATGTCCGGACTGTGGCCGCCTCGTGTCCGTACTGTGGGGCCCGTCCACCCCGTGTCCGGACTGTGGGGCTGCCTGCCCCGGGTCTAGCTCCAACTCTGGACTGTGGGGCATGCCCGCCCCGTGTCAGGACTGTGGGGCCCGTCCGACCCGTGTTCGGACTTTGCGGCCGCCAGCCCCGGGTCTAGCCGCAGGTCTGGACTGTTGGGCTGCCTGCCCCAGGACTAGCACCGTGTCCTAACTATACCCCGTGTCCTGACTGTGGGGCCCGTTCGCCCCATGTCCTTACTGTGGGGCTCGCCCGCAGAGTGTCCCGACTGTGGGGCCAGCCCGCCCTGTGTCCTGACTGTGGGGCCCCCCGCCCCGGGTCTGAACTGTGGGGCCGACTGCCCCCGGGTCTAGCCCCGAGCCTGGACTGTGGGGCCCCCCCGTGTCCGGACTGTGGGACCATCCACCCCGTGTCTGGACTGTGGGCCGCCTGCTCCGGGTCTAGCCCCAGGTCTGGACTGTGGGGCATGCCCGCCCCGTGTCCGGACTGTGGGGCCCGTCCACCCCGTGTCCGGACAGTGGGCCGCCTGCCCGGACTGTGGGCCGCCTGCCCCGGGTCTAGCCCCAGGTCTAGACTGTGGGGCCGCCTGCCCCGGGATTAGCTCCGTGTCCGGACTGTGGAGCCCGCCCGTCCCGTGTCCTGACTGTGGGCACCGCACGCCCCGAGCCTGGACTGTGTGGCACACCCGCCCCGAGCGGGAAAGGGGGGCCCATCCGCCCCGAGCCTGGACTGAGGGGCCCGTCCGCCCCGAGCCTGGACTGTGGGGCCCGTCCGCCCCGAGCCTGGACTGTGGGGCCCGTCCGCCCCGAGCCTGGACTGTGGGGCCCGTCCGCCCCGAGCCTGGACTGTGGGGCCCGTCCGCCCCGAGCCTGGACTGTGGGGCCCGTCCGCCCCGAGCCTGGACTGTGGGGCCCGCCCTATGTACGGACTGTGGCCGCACTGCATCTGGACTGTGGGGCCCGTCCACCCCGTGTCCGGACTGTGGGGCCGCCTGCATCGGGTCTAGCCCCTGGACTGGACTGTGGGGCCCCCCACCCCAGGTCCGGATGGTGGGGCCCCCCGCCCGCCCCAAGTCTAGCCCCAGGTCTGGACTGTGGGCCCCCTCGTCAGCCCCGGGCACGGACTGTGGGGCCCCCCACCCGCCCCGGGTCTGAACTGTGGGGCCGGCTGCCCCGGGTCTAGCCCCGAGCCTGGACTGTGGGGCCCACCCTATGTCCGGACTGTGGCCGCCCCGTGTCCGGACTGTGGGGCTCGTCCACCCCGTGTCCGGACTTTGGGGCTGCCTGCCCCGGGTCTAGCTCCAGGTCTGGACTGTGGGGCATGTCAACCCCGTGTCAGGACTGTGGGGCCCATCCTCCCCGTGTCTTGACTGTGGGGCCAACTGCCCCTGGTCTAGCCTCAGGTCTGGACTGTGGGGCCGCCAGCCCTGGTACTAGCCCCGTGTCCGGACTGTGGGGCCCGTCCGCTCCGAGCCTGGACTGTGGTGCCCGTCCGCTCCGAGCCTAGACTGCGGGGCCCGTCCGCTCCGAGCCTGGATTGTGGGGCCCGCCTGTCCTGGGTCTAGCCCCGAGCCTGGACTGTGGGGCCCGCCCTATATCCGGACTGCGGCCGCCCCGTGTCCGGACTGTGGGGCCGGTTGCCCCGGGTCTAGCCCCGAACCTGGAATGTGCGGCCCGCCCACCCTATGTCCGGACTGTGGCCGCCCCGTGTCCGGACTGTAGGGCTCGTCCACCCCGTGTCCGGACTGTGGGGCATGTCCGCCCCATGTCAGGACTGTGGGGCCGGTTGCCCCGGGTCTAGCCCCGAACCTGGAATGTGCGGCCCGCCCACCCTATGTCCGGACTGTGGCCGCCCCGTGTCCGGACTGTAGGGCTCGTCCGCCCCGTGTCCGGACTGTGGGGCCCGTCCGCCCCGAGCCCGGACTGTGGGGCCCGTCCACCCCGGGCCCGGACTGTGGGGCCCGTCCGCCCCGAGCCCGGACTGTGGGGCCCGTCCGCCCCGAGCCTGGAATGTGGGGCCCCTCCGCCCCGAGCCTGGACTGTGGGACCCCTCCGCCCCGAGCCTGGACTGTGGGGCCCCTCCGCCCCGAGCCTGGACTGTGGGGCCCCTCCGCCCCGAGCCTGGACTGTGGGGCCCGTCCGACCTGAGCCTGGACTGCGGGGCCCGTCCGCAGTGAGGATGGACTGTGGGGCCTGTCCGCCCTGAGCCTGGACTGTGGGGCCCATCCGTCCCGGGTCTAGCCCCGAGCCTGGACTGTGGGGCCCGCCCTATATCCGGACTGCGGCCGCCCCGTGTCCGGACTGTGGGGCCGCCTGCCCCGGGTCTAGCCCCAGGTCCGGACTGTGGGGCCCCCCGCCCGCCCCGATTCCAGACTGTGGGGCCCCTCGCCTGCCCCGGGTCCAGACTGTGGGATCCCCCGCTTGCCCCGGGTTTGGACTGTGGGGCCGACTGCCCCCGGGTCTAGCCCCGAGCCTGGACTGTGGGGCCCGCCAACCTTATGTCCAGACTGTGCCCCCCCCGTGTCTGGAATGTGGGGACCGTCCACCCCGTGTCCGGACTGTGGGCCGCCTGCTCCGGGTCTAGCCCTAGGTCTGGACTGTGGGGCATGCCCGCCCCGCATCCGGACTGTGGGGCCCGTCCACCCCTTGTCCGGACTGTGGGCCGCCTGCCCCGGGTCTAGCCCCAGGTCTGGACTGTGAAGCCGCCTGTCCCGGGATTAGCCCCGTGTCCGGCCTGTGGGTGTCCTGACTGTAGGGCTCGCCCGCCCCGAGTCCAGACTGTGGGGCCCATCCGCACCGTGTCCTGACTTGGGGCCGCCTGCCCCGGGTCTAGCCCCAGGTCTCGACTGTGGGGCCACCTGCCCCGGGACTAGCCCCGAGCCTGGACTGTGGGGCACGCCCACCCCGAGCGGGAAAGGGAGGCCCATCCGCTCCGAGCCTGGACTGTGGGGCCCGTCCGCCCCGTGTCCGGACTGTGGGGCCGCCTGCCCCGGGACAAGCCCAGTCCCCGGACTGTGGGGCCCGCCCCATGTCCTAACTATGGGCCCGCCCACACTGTGTCCTGACTGTGGAGCCCGTCCGCCCCGAGCCTGGACTGTGGGGCCGGTTGCCCCCGGGTCTAGCCCCGAGCCTGGACTGTGGGGACCGCCCGCCCTATGTCCGGACTGTGGCCGCCTCGTGTCCGTACTGTGGGGCCCGTCCGCCCCGTGTCCGGACTGTGGGGCTGCCTGCCCCGGGTCTAGCCCCAACTCTGGACTGTGGGGCATGCCCGCCCCGTGTCAGGACTGTGGGGCCCGTCCGACCCGTGTTCGGACTTTGCGGCCGCCAGCCCCGGGTCTAGCCGCAGGTCTGGACTGTTGGGCCGCCTGCCCCAGGACTAGCACCGTGTCCTAACTATGGGCCCGCCCACCCCGTGTCCTGACTGTGGGGCCCGTTCGCCCCGTGTCCTTACTGTGGGGCTCGCCCGCAGAGTGTCCCGACTGTGGGGCCAGCCTGCCCTGTGTCCTGACTGTGGGGCCCCCTGCCCCGGGTCTGAACTGTGGGGCCGACTGCCCCCGGGTCTAGCCCCGAGCCTGGACTGTGGGGCCCGCCCGCCTTATATCCGGACTGTGGTCCCCCCCCGTGTCCGGACTGTGGGACCGTCCACCCCGTGTCCGGACTGTGGGCCGCCTGCTCCGGGTCTAGCCCCAGGTCTGGACTGTGGGGCATGCCCGCCCCATGTCCGGACTGTGGGGCCCGTCCACCCCGTGTCCGGACAGTGGGCCGCCTGCCCGGACTGTGGGCCGCCTGCCCCGGGTCTAGCCCCAGGTCTAGACTGTGGGGCCGCCTGCCCCGGGATTAGCTCCGTGTCCGGACTGTGGGGCCCGCCCGCCCCGTGTCCTGACTGTGGAGCCCGCCCGTCCCGTGTCCTGACTGTGGGCACCGCACGCCCCGAGCCTGGACTGTGTGGCACGCCCGCCCCGAGCGGGAAAGGGGGGCCCGTCCGCCCCGAGCCTGGACTGAGGGGCCCGTCCGCCCCGAGCCTGGACTGTGGGGCCCGTTCGCCCCGAGCCTGGACTGTGGGGCCCGTCCGCCCCGAGCCTGGACTGTGGGGCCCATCCGCCCCGAGCCTGGACTGTGGGGCCCGTACGCCCCGAGCCTGGAGTGTGGGGCCCGTACACCCCGAGCCTGGACTGTGGGGCCCGCCCTATGTACGGACTGTGGCCGCACTGCATCTGGACTGTGGGGCCCGTCCACCCCGTGTCCGGACTGTGGGGCCGCCTGCATCAGGTCTAGCCCCTGGACTGGACTGTGGGGCCCCCCACCCCAGGTCCGGATGGTGGGGCCCCCCGCCCGCCCCGAGTCTAGCCCCAGGTCTGGACTGTGGGCCCCCGCGTAAGCCCCGAGCACGGACTGTGGGGCCCTCCACCCGCCCCGGGTCTGAACTGTGGGGCCGGCTGCCCCGGGTCTAGCCCCAAGCCTGGACTGTGGGGCCCACCCTATGTCCGGACTGTGGCCGCCCCGTGTCCGGACTGTGGGGCTCGTCCACCCCGTGTCCGGACTTTGGGGCTGCCTGCCCCGGGTCTAGCTCCAGGTCTGGACTGTGGGGCATGTCAAGCCCGTGTCAGGAATGTGGGGCCCATCCTCCCCGTGTCTTGACTGTGGGGCCACCTGTCCCTGGTCTAGCCTCAGGTCTGGACTGTGGGGCCGCCAGCCCTGGTACTAGCCCCGTGTCCGGACTGTGGGGCCCGTCCGCTCCGAGCCTGGACTGTGGTGCCCGTCCGCTCCGAGCCTAGACTGCGGGGCCCATCCGCCCCGTGTCCGGACTATGGGGCCGGTTGCCCCGGGTCTAGCCCCGAACCTGGAATGTGCGGCCCGCCCACCCTATGTCCGGACTGTGGCCGCCCCGTGTCCGGACTGTAGGGCTCGTCCATCCCGTGTCCGGACGGTGGGGCATGTCCGCTCCGAGCCTGGACTGTGGTGCCCGTCCGCTCCGAGCCTAGACTGCGGGGCCCATCCGCCCCGTGTCCGGACTATGGGGCCGGTTGCCCCGGGTCTAGCCCCAAACCTGGAATGTGCGGCCTGCCCACCCTATGTCCGGACTGTGGCCGCCCCGTGTCTGGACTGTGGGGCCCGTCCGCCCCGAGCCCGGACTGTGGGGCCCGTCCACCCCGAGCCCGGACTGTGGGGCCCGTCCGCCCCGAGCCCGGACTGTGGGGCCCGTCCGCCCCGAGCCCGGACTGTGGGGCCCGTCCGCCCCGAGCCCGGACTGTGGGGCCCGTCCGCCCCGAGCCTGGACTGTGGGGCCCCTCTGCCCCGAGCCTAGACTGTGGGGCCCCGAGCCTAGACTGTGGGGCCCCTCCGCCCCGAGCCTGGACTGTGGGGCCCCTCCGCCCCGAGCCTGGACTGTGGGGCCCCTCCGCCCCGAGCCTGGACTGTGGGGTCCCTCCGCCCCGAGCCTGGACTGTGGGGCCCGTCCGACCTGAGCCTGAACTGCGGGGCCCGTCCGCAGCGAGGATGGACTGTGGGGCCTGTCCGCCCTGAGCCTGGACTGTGGGGCCCATCCGTCCCGGGTCTAGCCCCGAGCCTGGACTGTGGGGCCCGCCCTATATCCGGACTGCGGCCGCCCCGTGTCCGGACTGTGGGGCCGCCTGCCCCGGGTCTAGCCCCAGGTCTGGACTGTGGGACCCCCCGCCCGCCCCGATTCCAGACTGTGGGGCCCCTCGCCCGCCCCGGGTCCAGACTGTGGGATCTCCCGCTTGCCCCGGGTCTGGACTGTGGGGCCGATTGCCCCCGGGTCTAGCCCCGAGCCTGGACTGTGGGGCCCGCCAACCTTATGTCCGGACTGTGCCCCCCCCGTGTCTGGAATGTGTGGACCGTCCACCCCGTGTCCGGACTGTGGGCCGCCTGCTCCGGGTCTAGCCCTAGGTCTGGACTGTGGGGCATGCCCGCCCCGCATCCGGACTGTGGGGCCCGTCCACCCCTTGTCCGGACTGTGGGCCGCCTGCCTCGGGTCTAGCCCCAGGTCTGGACTGTGAAGCCGCCTGTCCTGGGATTAGCCCCGTGTCCGGCCTGTGGGTGTCCTGACTGTAGGGCTCGCCCGCCCCGAGTCCAGACTGTGCGGCCCATCCGCACCGTGTCCTGACTTGGGGCCGCCTGCCCCGGGTCTAGCTCCAGGTCTCGACTGTGGGGCCACCTGCCCCGGGACTAGCCCCGAGCCTGGACTGTGGGGCACGCCCGCCCCGAGCGGGAAAGGGAGGCCCATCCGCTCCGAGCCTGGACTGTGGGGCCCGTCCGCCCCGAGCCTGGACTGTGGGGCCAGTCCACCCTGAGCATGGACTGTGGGGCCAGTCCACCCCGAGCATGGACTGTGGGGCCCGCCCGCCCCGAGCCTGGACTGTGGGGCCCGCCCGCCCCGAGCCTGGACTGTGGGGCCAGCCCGCCCCGAGCCTGGACTGTGGGGCCCGCCCGCCCCGAGCCTGGACTGTGGGGCCCGTCAGCCCCGAGCCTGGACTGTGGGGCCCGTCAGCCCCGAGCCTGGACTGTGGGGCCCGTCAGCCCCGAGCCTGGACTGTGGGGCCCGTCAGCCCCGAGCCTGGACTGTGGGGCCCGTCAGCCCCGAGCCTGGACTGTGGGGCCCGTCAGCCCCGAGCCTGGACTGTGGGGCCCGTCAGCCCCGAGCCTGGACTGTGGGGCCCGTCAGCCCCGAGCCTGGACTGTGGGGCCCGTCCGCCCCGAGCCTGGACTGTGGGGCCCGTCCGCCCCGAGCCTGGACTGTGGGGCCCCTCGCCCGCCCCGGGTCTGGACTTTGGGGCCAGCTGCCCCCGGGTCTAGCCCCGAGCCTGGACTGGCCCGCCCTATGTCCGGACTGTGGGGCCCGTCCACCCCGTGTCCGGACTGTGCGGCCGCCTGCCCCGGCTCTAGCCCCAGGTCAGGACTGGGCCGCCCCTAGCCTGGACTGTGGGGCCCGTCCGCTCCAAGCGTGGACTGTGGGGCCCGTCCATCCAGAGCATGGACAGTGGGGCCCGAGCGTGGACTGTGGGGCCCGAGCCTGGACTGTGGGGCCCGTCCGCTCCAAGCGTGGACTGTGGGGCCCGTCCATCCAGAGCATGGACAGTGGGGCCCGAGCGTGGACTGTGGGGCCTGAGCCTGGACTGTGGGGCCCGAGCCTGGACTGTGGGGCCCGTCCGCTCTGAGCCTGGACTGTGGAGCCCGTCCGCCCCGAGCCTGGACTGTGGGGCCCGTCCGCCCCGAGCCTGGACTGTGGGGCCCCCCGCCCGGCCCGGGTCTGGACTGTGGGGCCCCCCGCCCGCCCCGATTCCAGACTGTGGGGCCCCTCGCCCGCCCCGGGTCCAGACTGTGGGATCCCCCGCTTGCCCCGGGTTTGGACTGTGGGGCCGATTGCCCCCGGGTCTAGCCCCGAGCCTGGACTGTGGGGCCCGCCAACCTTATGTCCGGACTGTGCCCCCCCCGTGTCTGGAATGTGGGGACCGTCCACCCCGTGTCCGGACTGTGGGCCGCCTGCTCCGGGTCTAGCCCTAGGTCTGGACTGTGGGGCATGCCCGCACCGCATCTGGACTGTGGGGCCCGTCCACCCCTTGTTC
The DNA here is from genome assembly GCF_046119375.1 of Phyllobates terribilis. Taxonomy (NCBI): domain Eukaryota; kingdom Metazoa; phylum Chordata; class Amphibia; order Anura; family Dendrobatidae; genus Phyllobates; species Phyllobates terribilis. The sequence continues at coordinate 355,093 of NW_027363233.1, read as the reverse complement.
GGACTGTGGGCCGCCTGCCCCGGGTCTAGCCCCAGGTCTGGACTGTGAAGCCGCCTGTCCCGGGATTAGCCCCGTGTCCGGCCTGTGGGTGTCCTGACTGTAGGGCTCGCCCGCCCCGAGTCCAGACTGTGCGGCCCATCCGCACCGTGTTCTGACTTGGGGCCGCCTGCCCCGGGTCTAGCCCCAGGTCTCGACTGTGGGGCCACCTGCCCCGGGACTAGTCCCGAGCCTGGACTGTGGGGCACGCCCGCCCCGAGCGGGAAAGGGAGGCCCATCCGCTCCGAGCCTGGACTGTGGGGCCCATCCCCCCCGAGCCTGGACTGTGGGGCCAGTCCACCACGAGCATGGACTGTGGGGCCAGTCCACCCCGAGCATGGACTGTGGGGCCCGCCCGCCCCGAGCCTGGACTGTGGGGCCCGCCCGCCCCTGGACTGTGGGGCCCGTCAGCCCCGAGCCTGGACTGTGGGGCCCGTCAGCCCCGAGCCTGGACTGTGGGGCCCGCCCGCCCCGAGCCTGGACTGTGGGGCCCGTCAGCCCCGAGCCTGGACTGTGGGGCCCGTCAGCCCCGAGCCTGGACTGTGGGGCCCGTCCGCCCCGAGCCTGGACTGTGGGGCCCGTCCGCCCCGAGCCTGGACTGTGGGGCCCGTCCGCCCCGAGCCTGGACTGTGGGGCCCGTCCGCTCAGAGCCTGGACTGTGGGGCCCGTCCGCCCCGAGCCTGGACTGTGGGGCCCCCCCGCCCGCCCCGGGTCTGGACTGTGGGGCCCATCCGCTCCGAGCCTGGACTGTGGGGCCCGTCCGCCCCGAGCCTGGACTGTGGGGCCAGTCCACCCCGAGCATGGACTGTGGGGCCCGAGAGTGGACTGTGGGGCCCGCCCACCCCAAGCCTGGACTGTGGGGTCCGCCCGCCCCGAGCCTGGACTGTGGGGCCCGTCAGCCCCGAGCCTGGACTGTGGGGCCCGTCCGCCCCGAGCCTGGACTGTGGGGCCCGTCCGCCCCGAGGCTGGACTGTGGGGCCCGTCCGCCCCGAGCCTGGACTGTGGGGCCCGTCCGCCCCGAGCCTGGACTGTGGGGCCCGTCCGCCCCGAGCCTGGACTGTGGGGCCCGTCCGCCCCGAGCCTGGACTGTGGGGCCCCCCGCCCGCCCCGGGTCTGGACTTTGGGGCCAGCTGCCCCCGGGTCTAGCCCCGAGCCTGGACTGGCCCGCCCTATGTCCGGACTGTGGGGCCCGTCCACCCCGTGTCCGGACTGTGCGGCCGCCTGCCCCGGCTCTAGCCCCAGGTCAGGACTGTGGGGCATGCCCGCCCCATGTCAGGACTGTGGGGCCCGTCCGCCCCGTGTCCGGATTGTGGGGCCGCCTGCCCTGGGACTAGCCCCGTGTCCGGACTGTAGGGCCCGCCCACAGGGCCCGCCCACCCCGTGTCGTAACTATGGGCCCGCCCGCCCCTAGCCTGGACTGTGGGGCCCGTCCGCTCCAAGCGTGGACTGTGGGGCCCGTCCATCCAGAGCATGGACAGTGGGGCCCGAGCGTGGACTGTGGGGCCCGTTCGCCCCGAGCCAGTACTGTGGGGCACACCCGCCCCGAGCCTGGACTGTGGGGCCCGTCCGCCCCAAGCCTGGACTGTGTGGCTCCCCGCCCCAGGTCAGAAATGTGGGGCCGGCTACCCCGGGTCTAGCCCCGAGCCTGGACTGTGGGGGGCCCACCCACCCTATGTCTGGACTGTGGCCTCCCCGTGTCCGGACTGTGGGGCTCGTCCACCCCGTGTCCGGACTTTGGGGCTGCCAACCCCGGGTCTAGCCCCAGGTCTGGACTGTGGGGCCCGTCCACCCCGTATCTGGACTGTGGGGCCGCCTACCCCAGGTCTAGCCTCAGGTCTGGACTGGGGGGCCTGTCCGCCCCGAGCCTGGACTGTGGGGCCCGTTCGCCCCGAGCCTGGACTGTGGGGCCCGCCCGCCCCGAGCCTGGACTGTGGGGCCCGCCCGCCCCGAGCCTGGACTGTGGGGCCCGCCCGCCCCTGGACTGTGGGGCCCGTCAGCCCCGAGCCTGGACTGTGGGGCCCGTCAGCCCCGAGCCTGGACTGTGGGGCCCGCCCGCCCCGAGCCTGGACTGTGGGGCCCGTCAGCCCCGAGCCTGGACTGTGGGGCCCGTCAGCCCCGAGCCTGGACTGTGGGGCCCGTCCGCCCCGAGCCTGGACTGTGGGGCCCGTCCGCCCCGAGCCTGGACTGTGGGGCCCGTCCGCCCCGAGCCTGGACTGTGGGGCCCGTCCGCTCAGAGCCTGGACTGTGGGGCCCGTCCGCCCCGAGCCTGGACTGTGGGGCCCCCCCGCCCGCCCCGGGTCTGGACTGTGGGGCCCATCCGCTCCGAGCCTGGACTGTGGGGCCCGTCCGCCCCGAGCCTGGACTGTGGGGCCAGTCCACCCCGAGCATGGACTGTGGGGCCCGAGAGTGGACTGTGGGGCCCGCCCACCCCAAGCCTGGACTGTGGGGTCCGCCCGCCCCGAGCCTGGACTGTGGGGCCCGTCAGCCCCGAGCCTGGACTGTGGGGCCCGTCCGCCCCGAGCCTGGACTGTGGGGCCCGTCCGCCCCGAGGCTGGACTGTGGGGCCCGTCCGCCCCGAGCCTGGACTGTGGGGCCCGTCCGCCCCGAGCCTGGACTGTGGGGCCCGTCCGCCCCGAGCCTGGACTGTGGGGCCCCCCGCCCGCCCCGGGTCTGGACTTTGGGGCCAGCTGCCCCCGGGTCTAGCCCCGAGCCTGGACTGGCCCGCCCTATGTCCGGACTGTGGGGCCCGTCCACCCCGTGTCCGGACTGTGCGGCCGCCTGCCCCGGCTCTAGCCCCAGGTCAGGACTGTGGGGCATGCCCGCCCCATGTCAGGACTGTGGGGCCCGTCCGCCCCGTGTCCGGATTGTGGGGCCGCCTGCCCTGGGACTAGCCCCGTGTCCGGACTGTAGGGCCCGCCCACAGGGCCCGCCCACCCCGTGTCGTAACTATGGGCCCGCCCGCCCCTAGCCTGGACTGTGGGGCCCGTCCGCTCCAAGCGTGGACTGTGGGGCCCGTCCATCCAGAGCATGGACAGTGGGGCCCGAGCGTGGACTGTGGGGCCCGTTCGCCCCGAGCCTGGACTGTGGGGCCCGTCCGCCCCAAGCCTGCACTGTGTGGCTCCCCGCCCCAGGTCAGAAATGTGGGGCCGGCTACCCCGGGTCTAGCCCCGAGCCTGGACTGTGGGGGGCCCACCCGGGGGGCCCACCCACCCTATGTCTGGACTGTGGCCTCCCCGTGTCCGGACTGTGGGGCTCGTCCACCCCGTGTCCGGACTTTGGGGCTGCCAACCCCGGGTCTAGCCCCAGGTCTGGACTGTGGGGCCCGTCCACCCCGTATCTGGACTGTGGGGCCGCCTACCCCAGGTCTAGCCTCAGGTCTGGACTGGGGGGCCTGTCCGCCCCGAGCCTGGACTGTGGGGCCCGTTCGCCCCGAGCCTGGACTGTGGGGCCCGTCCGCCCCGAGCCTGGGCTGTGGGGCCCGTCCGCCCCGAGCCTGGGCTGTGGGGCCCGTCCGCCCCGAGCCTGGGCTGTGGGGCCCGTCCGCCCCGAGCCTGGGCTGTGGGGCCCGTCCGCCCCGGGTCTAGCCCCGAGCCTGGACTGTGCGGCCCGTCCGCCCTATATCCGGACTGCGGCCGCCCCGTGTCTGGAGTGTGGGCCCGTCCGCCCCGTGTACGGACTGTGGGGCCGTCTGCTTCGGATCTAGCCCCAGGTCTGGACGGTGGGGCCGCCCGCCCCGAGTCTAGCCCCAGGTCTGGACTGTGGAGCCCCCCGCCAGCCCCGGGTACGGACTGTGGGGCCCGCCCGCCCCGTGTCCGGACTGTGGGGCCCCCCGCCCGCCCCGAGTCTGGACTGTGGGGCCGGTTGCCCCGGGTCTGGCCCCGAGCCTGAACTGTGCGGCCAGCACACCCTATGTCCGGACTGCGGCTACCCCGTGTCCGGACTGTAGGGCTCGTCCACCCTGTGTCCGGAGCCCCGGGATTAGCCCCGTGTCCGGACTGTGGGGCCCACGGGGCCCGCCCGCCCCATGTCCTGACTGTGGGGGCGGGCGACATGTGGGCCCGCCCGCCCCGTGTCCTGACTGTGGGGCCCGCCCTGTGTCCTGACTGTGGGGCCCGCCCACCCTGTGTCCTGACTTTGGGGCCCGCTCGCCCTGTGTCCTGACTTTGGGGCCCGCTCGCCCTGTGTCCTGACTTTGGGGCCCGCCAGCCCCGTGTCCAGACTGTGGGCCGTCTGCCCCGGGTCTAGCCTCAGGTCTGAACTGTGGGGCCGCCTGCCCCGGGTCTAGCCCCAGGTCTGGACTATGGGGCATGCCCGCCCCGCGTCCGGACTGTGGGGCCCGTCCACCCCGTGTCTGGACTGTGGGCCGCCTGCCCCTGGTCTAGCCCCAGGTCTGGACTGTGGGGCCACCTGCCCCGGGATTAGCCCCGTGTCCGGACTGTGGGGCCCGCCCGCCCCATGTCCTGACTGTGGGGCCCGCCCTGTGTCCTGACTGTGGGGCCCGCCCTGTGTCCTGACTGTGGGGCCCGCCCTGTGTCCTGACTTTGGGGCCCGCCCGCCCTGTGTCCTGACTTTGGGGCCCGCCAGCCCTGTGTCCTGACTGTGGGGCCCACCCACCGCCAGCCCTGTGTCCTGACTGGGGCCCACCCACCCCGTGTCCGGACTGTGGGCCGCCTGCCCCTGCCTGCCCCTGTGTCCTCACTGTGGGGCCCGCCCACCCTGTGTCCTGACTTTGGGGCCCGCCCGCCCTGTGTCCTGACTTTGGGGCCCGCCAGCCCTGTGTCCTGACTGTGAGGCCCAGGGGCCCACCCACCCCGTGTCCGGACTGTGGGCCGTCTGCCCCCGCCTGCCCCTGTGTCCTGACTGTGGGGCCCGCCCACCCTGTGTCCTGACTGTGGGGCCCGCCCGCCCTGTGTCCTGACTTTGGGGCCCGCCCGCCCTGTGTCCTGACTTTGGGGCCCGCCAGCCCTGTGTCCTGACTTTGGGGCCCGCCAGCCCTGTGTCCTGACTGTGGGGCGCACCCACCGCCAGCCCTGTGTCCTGACTGTGGGTGGGCGCCAGCCCTGTGTCCTGACTGTGGGGCTCGCCCGCCCCGAGCTTGGACTGTGGGGTCCGTCTGCCCCGAGCTTGGACTGTGGGGCCCGTCCGTGCCGGGTCTAGCCCCGAGCCTGGACTGTGGGGCCCGGCCGCCCTATATCCGGACTGCGGCGGCCCCGTGTCCGGACTGTGGGCCCGTCCGCCCCGTGTCCGGACTGTGGGGCTGCCTGCATCGGGTCTAGCCCCAGGTCTGGACTGTGGGGCCCCCCGCCCCGAGTCTAGCCCCAGGTCTGGACTGTGGGACCCCCCGCCTGCCCCGGGTACGGACTGTGGGGCCCCCCGCCCGCCCCGAGTCTGGACTGTGGGGCCGGTTGCCCCGGGTCTGGCCCAGGGTCTGGCCCCGAGCCTGGACTGTGCGGCCCGCCCACCCTATGTCCGGACTGCGGACGCCCTGTGTCCGGACTGTAGGGTTCGCCCACCCCGTGTCCGGACTGTGGGGCCGCCTGCCCCGTGTCTGGACTGTGGGGCATGTCCGCCCCATGTCAGGACTGTGGGGCATGTCCGCCCCATGTCAGGACTGTGGGGCTTGTCCACCCCGTGTCTGGACTGTGGGGCTGCCTGCCCCGAGTCGAGCCTCAGGTCTAGACTGTGGGGCCGCCTGCCCCGGGACTAGCCCCATGTCTGGACTGTGGGGCCCGTCCGCCCCGAGCCTGGACTGTGGGGCCCGTCCGCCCCGAGCCTGGACTGTGGGGCCCGTCCGACCCGGGTCTGAAATGTGGGGCCGGATTCCCCGGGTCTAGCCCCGAGCCTGGACTGTGTGTTCCCCCCCCCACGGGTCTAGCCCCCCGGACTGTGGGCCCGCCCACCCGGGGCCCGCCCACCCTATGTCTGGACTGTGGCCACCCCGAGTCCAGACTGTGGGGCTCGCCCTATATCCGGACTGCGGCCGCCACGTGTCCGGACTGTGGGGCCGCCTGCCCCGGGTCTAACCCCAGGTCCGGACTGTGGGGCCCCCCGCCCGCCCTGATTCCAGACTGTGGGGCCCCTCGCCCACCCCGGGTCCGGACTGTGGGATCCCCCGCTTGCCCCGGGTCCAGACAGTGGGGCCCCCTGCCCCGGGTCTGGACTGTGGGGCCGACTGCCCCCGGGTCTAGCCCCGAACCTGGACTGTGGGGCCCGCCCGCCTTATGTCCCCACTGTGGCCCCCCCCGTGTCCGGACTGTGGGGACAGTCCACCCCGTGTCCAGACTGTGGGCCGCCTGCTCCGGGTCTAGCCCCAGGTCTGGACTGTGGGGCTCGCCCGCCCCGTGTCCAGACTGTGGGGCTCATCCGCCCCGTGTCCAGACTGTGGGGCCGCCTGCCCCGGGACTAGCCCCGTGTCCGGACTGTGGGGCCCGTCCACCCCGTGTCTGGACTGTGGGGCCCGTCCACCCCGTGTCCGGACTGTGGGGCCCGTCCACCCCGTGTCCGGACTGTGGGGCCCGTCCACCCCGTGTCCGGACTGTGGGTCGCCTGCCCCGGATCTAGCCCCAGGTCTGGACTGTGGGGCATGTCCGCCCCGTGTCAGGTCTGTGAGGCCCATCCACCCCGTGTCTAGAATATGGGACCGCCTGCCCCGGGTCTAGCCTCAGGTCTGGACTGTGGGGCCGCCTGCCCCGGGTCTAGCCCCAGGTCTGGACTATGGGTCATGCCCGCCCCGTGTCCGGACTGTGGGGCCCGTCCACCCCGTGTCTGGACTGTGGGCCGCCTGCCCCGGGTCTAGCCCCAGTCTGGACTGTGGGGCCAGCCCGCCCCGTGTCCTGACTGTGGGGCCCGCCCGCCCCGTGTCCTGACTGTGGGGCTCGCCCGCCCCGTGTCCTGACTGTGGGGCTCGCCCGCCCCGTGTCCTGACTGTGGGGCCCGCCCGCCCCGTGTCCTGACTGTGGGGCCCGCACGCCCCGTGTCCTGACTGTGGAGCCCGCCCGCCCCGTGTCCTGACTGTGGGGCCCGCCCGCCCTATGTGCGTACTATGGCCGCCCCGTGTCCGGACTGTGGGGCCCGTCCACCCCGTGTCCGGACTGTGGGGCCGCCTGCCCCGGCTCTAGCCCCAGGTCAGGACTGTGGGGCATGCCCGCCCCGTGTCAGAACTGTGGGGCCCGTCCGCCCCGTGTCCGGACTGTGGGGCCGCCTGCCCCGGGACTAGCCCCGTGTACGGACTGTGGGGCCCGCCCGCCCCGTGTCGTAACTATGGGCCCGCCCGCCCCGAGCCTGGACTGTGGGGCCCGTCCGCCCCGAGTCTGGACTGTGGGGCCTGTCCGCTCCAAGCGTGGACTGTGGGGCCCGTCCGCCCCGAGCGTGGACTGTGGGGCCAGAGCGTGGACTGTGGGGCCCGTTCGCTCCGAGCCAATACTGTGGGGCCCATCCGCCCCGAGTCTGGACTGTGGGGCCCATCCGCCCCGAGCCTGGACTGTGTGGCCGCCAGCCCCGGGCCGAGCCTCAGGTCTGGACTGTGGAGCCCGTCCGCCCCGAGCCTGGACTGTGGGGCCCGTTCGCCCCGAGCCAATACTGTGGGGCCCATCCGCCCCGAGCCTGGACTGTGGGGCCCATCCGCCCCGAGCCTGGACTGTGTGGCCCCCCGCCCCGGGTCTGAAATGTGGGGCCGGCTTCCCCGGGTTTAGCCCCGAGCCTGGACTGTGGGGCCCGCCCACCCTATGTCTGGGCTGTGGCCGCCCCGTGTCCAGACTGTGGGGCTCGTACACCCCGTGTCCGGACTTTGGGGCAGCCTACCCCGGGTCTAGCCCCAGGTCTGGACTGTGGGGCATGTCCGCCCCGTGTCAGGACTGTGGGGCCCGTCCACCCTGTATCTAGAATGTGGGGCCGCCTGCCCCGGGTCTAGCCTCAGGTCTGGACTGTAGGGCCGCCTGCCCCGGGTCTAGCCCCAGGTCTTGACTATGGGTCATGCCCGCCCCGTATCCGGACTGTGGGGCCCGTCCACCCCGTGTCTAGAATGTGGGGCCGCCTGCCCCGGGTCTAGCCTCAGGTCTGGACTGTGGGGCCGCCAGCCCCGGGTTTAGCACCAGGTCTTGACTATGGGGCATGCCCGCCCCGTATCCGGACTGTGGGGCCCGTCCACCCCGTGTCTGGACTGTGGGCCGCCTGCCCCGGGTCTAGCCCCAGGTCTGGACTGTGGGGCCACCTGCCCCGGGATTAGCCCCGTGTCCGGACTGTGGGGCCTGCCCGCCCTGTATCCTGACTGTGGAGCCTGCCCGCCCAATGTCCTGACTGTGGGGCCCGCCCTGTGTCCTGACTGTGGGGCCCGCCCGCCCCGTGTCCTGACTGTGGGTCCCGCCCGCCCCGTGTCCTGACTGTGGGTCCCGCCCGCCCCGTGTCCAGACTGTGGGTCCCGCCCGCCCCGTGTCCAGACTGTGGGTCCCGCCCGCCCCGTGTCCTGACTGTGGGTCCCGCCCGCCCCGTGTCCAGACTGTGGGGCTCGCCCGCCCCGTGTCCAGACTGTGGGGCTCGCCCGCCCCGTGTCCAGACTGTGGGGCTCGCCCGCCCCGTGTCCAGACTGTGGGGCTCGCCCGCCCCGTGTCCAGACTGTGGGGCTCGCCCGCCCCGTGTCCAGACTGTGGGGCTCGCCCGCCCAGTGTCCAGACTGTGGGGCTCGCCCGCCCCGTGTCCAGACTGTGGGGCTCGCCCGCCCCGTGTCCAGACTGTGGGGCTCGCCCGCCCCGTGTCCAGACTGTGGGGCTCGCCCGCCCCGTGTCCAGACTGTGGGGCTCGCCCGCCCCGTGTCCAGACTGTGGGGCTCGCCCGCCCCGTGTCCAGACGGTGGGGCTCGCCCGCCCCGTGTCCAGACGGTGGGGCTCGCCCGCCCCGTGTCCGGACTGTGGGGCTCATCCGCCCCGTGTCCGGACTTTGGGGCCGCCTGCCACGGGACTAGCCCCATGTCCGGACTGTGGGGCCCGTCCACCTCGTGTCCGGACTGTGGGGCCCGTCCACCCCTTGTCCGGACTGTGGGGCCCGTCCACCCCGTGTCCGGACTGTGGGGCCCGTCCACCCCGTGTCCGGACTGTGGGGCCCGTCCACCCCGTGTCCGGACTGTGGGTCGCCTGCCCCGGGTCTAGCCCCAGGTCTGGACTGTGGGGCATGTCTGCCCCGTGTCAGGTCTGTGAGGCCCGTCCACCCCGTGTCTAGAATATGGGACCGCCTGCCCCGGGTCTAGCCTCAGGTCTGGACTGTGGGGCCGCCTGCCCCGGGTCTAGCCCCAGGTCTGGACTATGGGGCATGCCCGCCCCGTGTCCGGACTGTGGGTCCCGCCCGCCCCGTGTCCAGACTGTGGGGCTCGCCCGCCCCGTGTCCAGACTGTGGGGCTCGCCCGCCCCGTGTCCAGACTGTGGGGCTCGCCCGCCCCGTGTCCAGACTGTGGGGCTTGCCCGCCCCGTGTCCAAACTGTGGGGCTCGCCCGCCCCGTGTCCGGACTGTGGGTCCCGCCCACCCCGTGTCCGGACTGTGGGTCCCGCCCGCCCCGTGTCCAGACTGTGGGGCTCGCCCGCCCCGTGTCCAGACTGTGGGGCTCGCCCGCCCCGTGTTCAGACTGTGGGGCTCGCCCGCCCCGTGTCCAGACTGTGGGGCTCGCCCGCCCCGTGTCCAGACTGTGGGGCTCTCCCGCCCCGTGTCCAGACTGTGGGGCTCCTCCGCCCCATGTCCAGACTGTGGGGCTCCTCCGCCCCGTGTCCAGACTGTGGGGCCGCCTGCCCAGGGACTAGCCCCGTGTCCGGACTGTGAGGCCCGTCCGCCCCGAGCCTGGACTGTGGGGCCCGTCCGCCCCGTGTCCGGACTGTGGGTCCCGCCCGCCCCGTGTCCGGACTGTGGGGCTCGCCCGCCCCGTGTCCGGACTGTGGGGCTCGCCCGCCCCGTGTCCGGACTGTGGGGCTCGCCCGCCCCGTGTCCGGACTGTGGGGCTCGCCCGCCCCGTGTCCGGACTGTGGGGCTCGCCCGCCCCGTGTCCGGACTGTGGGGCTCGCCCGCCCCGTGTCCAGACTGTGGGGCTCCTCCGCCCCGTGTCCAGACTTTGGGGCCGCCTGCCCCGGGACTAGCCCCGTGTCCGTACTGTGAGGCCCGTCCGCCCCGAGCCTGGAATGTGGGGCCCGTCCGCCCCGTGTCCTGACTGTGGGTCCCGCCCGCCCCGTGTCCTGACTGTGGGGCTCCCCTGCCCCGTGTCCAGACTGTGGGGCTCGCCCGCCCCGTGTCCAGACTGTGGGGCTCGCCCGCCCCGTGTCCAGACTGTGGGGCTCGCCCGCCCCGTGTCCAGACTGTGGGGCTCGCCCGCCCCGTGTCCAGACTGTGGGGCTCATCCGCCCCGTGTCCGGACTTTGGGGCCGCCTGCCCCGGGACTAGCCCCGTGTCCGGACTGTGGGGCCCGTCCACCCCGTGTCCGGACTGTGGGGCCCGTCCACCCCGTGTCCGGACTGTGGGGCCCGTCCACCCCGTGTCCGGACTGTGGGGCCCGTCCACCCCGTGTCCGGACTGTGGGGCCCGTCCGCCCCTTGTCCGGACTGTGGGGCCCGTCCGCCCCGTGTCCGGACTGTGGGGCCCGTCCGCCCCGTGTCCGGACTGTGGGGCCCGTCCGCCCCGTGTCCGGACTGTGGGGCTCGCCCGCCCCGTGTCCGGACTGTGGGGCTCGCCCGCCCCGTGTCCGGACTGTGGGGCTCGCCCACCCCGTGTCCGGACTGTGGGGCTCGCCCGCCCCGTGTCCGGACTGTGGGGCTCGCCCGCCCCGTGTCCAGACTGTGGGGCTCGCCCGCCCTGTGTCCAGACTGTGGGGCTCGCCCGCCCCGTGTCCAGACTGTGGGGCTCCTCCGCCCTGTGTCCAGACTTTGGGGCCGCCTGCCCCGGGACTAGCCCCATGTCCGTACTGTGAGGCCCGTCCGCCCCGAGCCTGGACTGTGGGGCCCGTCCGCCCCGTGTCCTGACTGTGGGTCCCGCCCGCCCCGTGTCCTGACTGTGGGGCTCCCCTGCCCCGTGTCCAGACTGTGGGGCTCGCCCGCCCCGTGTCCAGACTGTGGGGCTCGCCCGCCCCGTGTCCAGACTGTGGGGCTCATCCGCCCCGTGTCCAGACTGTGGGGCTCATCCGCCCCGTGTCCGGACTTTGGGGCCGCCTGCCCCGGGACTAGCCCCGTGTCCGGACTGTGGGGCCCGTCCACCTCGTGTCCGGACTGTGGGGCCCGTCCACCCCGTGTCCGGACTGTGGGGCCCGTCCACCCCTTGTCCGGACTGTGGGGCCCGTCCACCCCGTGTCCGGACTGTGGGGCCCGTCCACCCCGTGTCCGGACTGTGGGGCCCGTCCACCCCGTGTCCGGACTGTGGGGCCCGTCCACCCCGTGTCCGGACTGTGGGGCCCGTCCACCCCGTGTCCGGACTGTGGGGCCCGTCCACCCCGTGTCCGGACTGTGGGGCCCGTCCACCCCGTGTCCGGACTGTGGGGCCCGTCCACCCCGTGTCCGGACTGTGGGGCCCGTCCACCCCGTGTCCGGACTGTGGGGCCGCCTACCCCGGGTCTAGCCCCAGGTCTGGACTGTGGGGCATGTCCGCCCCGTGTCAGGACTGTGGGGCCCGTCCACCCTGTGTCTAGAATGTGGGGCCTCCTGCCCCGGGTCTAGCCTCAGGTCTGGACTGTGGGGCCGCCTGCCCCGGGTCTAGCCCCAGGTCTTGACTATGGGTCATGCCCGCCCCGTCCCCGGACTGTGGGGCCCGTCCACCCCGTGTCTAGAATGTGGGGCCGCCTGCCCCGGGTCTAGCCTCAGGTCTGGACTGTGGGGCCGCCAGCCCCGGGTTTAGCCCCAGGTCTTGACTATGGGGCATGCCCGCCCCGTATCTGGACTGTGGGGCCCGTCCACCCCGTGTCTGGACTGTGGGCCGCCTGCCCCGGGTCTAGCCCCAGGTCTGGACTGTGGGGCCACCTGCCCCGGGATTAGCCCTGTGTCCGGACTGTGGGGCCTGCCCGCCCTGTATCCTGACTGTGGAGCCCGCCCGCCCAATGTCCTGACTGTGGGGCCCGCCCCGTGTCCTGACTGTGGGGCCCGCCCGCCCCGTGTCCTGACTGTGGGTCCCGCCCGCCCCGTGTCCTGACTGTGGGGCCCGCCCACCCCGTGTCCGGACTGTGGGGCCCGTCCACCCCGTGTCCGGACTGTGGGGCCCGTCCACCCCGTGTCCGGACTGTGGGGCCCGTCCACCCCGTGTCCGGACTGTGGGGCCCGTCCACCCCGTGTCCGGACTGTGGGGCCCGTCCACCCCGTGTCCGGACTGTGGGGCCCGTCCACCCCGTGTCCGGACTGTGGGGCCCGTCCACCCCGTGTCCGGACTGTGGGGCCCGTCCACCCCGTGTCCGGACTGTGGGGCCCGTCCACCCCGTGTCCGGACTGTGGGGCCGCCTACCCCGGGTCTAGCCCCAGGTCTGGACTGTGGGGCATGTCCGCCCCGTGTCAGGACTGTGGGGCCCGTCCACCCCGTGTCTAGAATGTGGGGCCGCCTGCCCCGGGTCTAGCCTCAGGTCTGGACTGTGGGGCCGCCAGCCCCGGGTTTAGCCCCAGGTCTTGACTATGGGGCATGCCCGCCCCGTATCTGGACTGTGGGGCCCGTCCACCCCGTGTCTGGACTGTGGGCCGTCTAGCCCCAGGTCTGGACTGTGGGGCCACCTGCCCCGGGATTAGCCCTGTGTCCGGACTGTGGGGCCTGCCCGCCCTGTATCCTGACTGTGGAGCCCGCCCGCCCAATGTCCTGACTGTGGGGCCCGCCCCGTGTCCTGACTGTGGGGCCCGCCCGCCCCGTGTCCTGACTGTGGGTCCCGCCCGCCCCGTGTCCTGACTGTGGGTCCCGCCCGCCCCATGTCCTGACTGTGGGGCCCGCCCACCCCGTGTCCGGACTGTGGGGCCCGTCCACCCCGTGTCCGGACTGTGGGGCCCGTCCACCCCGTGTCCGGACTGTGGGGCCCGTCCACCCCGTGTCCGGACTGTGGGGCCCGTCCACCCCGTGTCCGGACTGTGGGGCCCGTCCACCCCGTGTCCGGACTGTGGGGCCCGTCCACCCCGTGTCCGGACTGTGGGGCCCGTCCACCCCGTGTCCGGACTGTGGGGCCCGTCCACCCCGTGTCCGGACTGTGGGGCCCGTCCACCCCGTGTCCGGACTGTGGGGCCCGTCCACCTCGTGTCCGGACTGTGGGTCGCCTGCCCCGGGTCTAGCCCCAGGTCTGGACTGTGCGGCATGTCTGCCCCATGTCAGGTCTGTGAGGCCCGTCCACCCCGTGTCTAGAATATGGGACCGCCTGCCCCGGGTCTAGCCTCAGTTCTGGACTGTGGGGCCGCCTGCCCCGGGTCTAGCCCCAGGTCTGGACTATGGGGCATGCCCGCCCCGTGTCCGGACTGTGGGGCCCGTCCACCCCGTGTCCTGACTGTGGGGCCCGCCCGCCCCATGTCCTGACTGTGGAGCCCGCCCGCCCCCTGTCCTGACTGTGGGGCCCGCCCGCCCTGTGTCCTGACTGTGGGGCCCGCCCGCCCCGTGTCCTGACTGTGGGGCTCGCCCGCCCTGTGTCCTGACTGTGGGGCTCATCCGCCCCGTGTCTGGACTTTGGGGCCCCCTGCCCCGGGTCTAGCCCCGTTTCCGGTCTGTGGGGCACGCCTGCCCCAAGCTTGGACTGTGGGGCCCGTCCGTCCCAGGTCTAGCCCCGAGCCTGGACTGTGGGGCCCGGCGCCCTATATCCGGACTGCGGCCGCCCAGTGTCCGGACTATGGGCCCGTCCGCCCCGTGTCCGGACTGTGGGGCCGCCTGCATCGGTTCTAGCCCCAGGTCTGGACTGTGGGGCCCCCTGCCCGCCCCAAGTCCGGACGGTGGGGCCGCCCGCCCCGAGTCTAGCCCCAGGTCTGGACTGTGGGGCCCCGCGCCAGCCCCGGGTACGGACTGTGGGGCCCCCCACCCACCCCGGGTACAGACTGTGGGGCCCCCCGCTCGCCCCGAGTCTGGACTGTGGGGAAGCCTGCCCCGGGTCTGGACTGTGGGGCATGTCCGCCCCATGTCAGGACTGTGGGGCCCGTCCACCCCGTGTCTGGACTGTGGGGCTGCCTGCCCCTGGTCTAGCCTCAGGTCTGGACTGTGGGGCCGCCTGCCCTGGGACTAGCCCCGTGTCCTGACTGTGGGGCCCGCCCACCCCGTGTCCTGACTGTGGGGCCCGTCCACCCCGTGTCCTGACTGTGGGGCCCGTCCACCCCGTGTCCTGACTGTGGGGCCCGTCCACCCCGTGTCCGGACTGTGGGGCCCGTCCACCCCGTGTCCGGACTGTGGGGCCCGTCCACCCCGTGTCCGGACTGTGGGGCCCGTCCACCCCGTGTCCGGACTGTGGGGCCCGTCCACCCCGTGTCCGGACTGTGGGGCCCGTCCACCTCGTGTCCGGACTGTGGGTCGCCTGCCCTGGGTCTAGCCCCAGGTCTGGACTGTGCGGCATGTCTGCCCCATGTCAGGTCTGTGAGGCCCGTCCACCCCGTGTCTAGAATATGGGACCGCCTGCCCCGGGTCTAGCCTCAGTTCTGGACTGTGGGGCCGCCTGCCCCGGGTCTAGCCCCAGGTCTGGACTATGGGGCATGCCCGCCCCGTGTCCGGACTGTGGGGCCCGTCCACCCCGTGTCTGGACTGTGGGCCGCCTGCCCCGGGTCTAGCCCCAGGTCTGGACTGTGGGGCCCGCCCACCCCGTGTCCTGACTGTGGGGCCCGCCCGCCCCATGTCCTGACTGTGGAGCCCGCCCGCCCCCTGTCCTGACTGTGGGGCCCGCCCGCCCCGTGTCCTGACTGTGGGGCCCGCCTGCCCCGTGTCCTGACTGTGGGGCTCGCCCGCCCCGTGTCCTGACTGTGGGGCTCATCCGCCCCGTGTCTGGACTTTGGGGCCCCCTGCCCCGGGTCTAGCCCCGTTTCCGGTCTGTGGGGCCCGGCCGCCCTATATCCGGACTGCGGCCACCCAGTGTCCGGACTATGGGCCCGTCCGCCCCGTGTCCGGACTGTGGGGCCGCCTGCATCGGTTCTAGCCCCAGGTCTGGACTGTGGGGCCCCCTGCCCGCCCCAGGTCCGGACGGTGGGGCCGCCCGCCCCGAGTCTAGCCCCAGGTCTGGACTGTGGGGCCCCGCGCCAGCCCCGGGTACGGACTGTGGGGCCCCCCACCCACCCCGGGTACAGACTGTGGGGCCCCCCGCTCGCCCCGAGTCTGGACTGTGGGGAAGCCTGCCCCGGGTCTGGACTGTGGGGCATGTCCGCCCCATGTCAGGACTGTGGGGCCCGTCCACCCCGTGTCTGGACTGTGGGGCTGCCTGCCCCTGGTCTAGCCTCAGGTCTGGACTGTGGGGCCGCCTGCCCTGGGACTAGCCCCGTGTCCGGACTGTGGGGCCCGTCCGCCCCGAGCCTGGACTGTGGGGCCCCCCGCCCGCCCCGGGTACGGACTGTGGGGCCCCCCGGTCGCCCCGAGTCTGGACTGTGGGGCCGCCTGCCCCGGGTCTGGACTGTGGGGCATGTCCGCCCCATGTCAGGACTGTGGGGCCCGTCCACCCCGTGTCTGAACTGTGGGGCCGCCTGCCCCTGGTCTAGCCTCAGGTCTGGACTGTGGGGCCGCCTGCCCCGGGACTAGCCCCGCGTCCGGACTGTGGGGCCCGTCCGCCCCGAGCCTGGACTGTGGGGCCCGTCCGCCATATGTCCGGACTGTGGCTCCCCCCGTGTCCGGACTGTGGGGCCCCCCGCCCGCCCCGTGTCCTGACTGTGGGGCCCCCCGCCCGCCCCGTGTCCTGACTGTGGGGCCAGCCAGCCCCGTGTCCTGACTGTGGGGCCCATCGGCCCCGTGTCCTGACTGTGGGGCCCATCGGCCCCATGTCCGGCCTTTGCGGCCGCCTGCCCCGGGTCTAGCTCCAGGTCTGGACAGTGGGGACCCACGCCTGCCCGGGTCCGGACTGTGGGGCCCCCCACCTGCCCCGACTCCGGACTGTGGGGCCCCCCGTCAGCCCCGATCCTGGACTTTGGGGCCTGTTCGCTCGAGCCTGGACCGTGCGGCCCGTCCTCCCCGAGCCTGGACCGAGGGACCCGTCCTCCCCGAGCCTGGACCGAGGGGCCCGTCCGCCCCGAGCCTGGACCGAGGGGCCCGTCCGCCCCGAGCCTGGACCGTGGGGCCCGTCCAACCCGAGCCTGGAATGTGGGGCCCGTCCAACCCGAGCCTGGACTGTGGGGCCCGTCCGCCCTGTGTCTGGATTGTTAGGTCGCCTGTCCCGGATCTAGCCTCGGGTCCGGACTGTGGGGGCCGCCCGCCCCAGGTCCGGACTGTGGGGCCCGCCCGCCCCGGGTCCGGACTGTGGGGCCCGCCCGCCCCGGGTCCGGACTGTGGGGCCCGCCCGCCCCGGGCTACTTTCAGTGGTATGTCAGCCGATTGTGGTTTGTAGGGTTCTTTTCTTTACTGTCTCAATGCTTCATTAACTAGCAATTCTGCTGATATTGGTAAGAATGACTTCCGGGTGATAACGGCTGATCCTATCAAACAACAAGGAGGTGCCTTAATAAAGTACAGTCCTGAGGGTAGCTGGTGAGGCCAACAAATTTCCAGTCCATCCCTCATACTTAGATGTTAAAGGCAGACCTGTTCAATATGCTATCCATGTCCCAGTTTGGCCTCTTGTTGGTAGGAGGTGTAAATGGTTGCTTTAAACAGAATGAAGCTATTTTAAGTCTGATGTCGGGAGTCTCAGAATGGACTGGTCGACATTTTACTTAGCAAAATATTTATGTCCCAGTTATCCTTCTAGTTGAAGTTGGTCATGGTTGTGATTAGTAGGGGAGTAACGACTGCGGTCGCAGCAAGTCACAAAGGCCCGGAGGATCAGGGGCCCGCCGACACCAGCAGAACCTTTAATTAGATGTGTGTCCTCCTACGCACATCCAGTTGAAGTGTATTGCTGTGGACATACCTATTGGGTCCTTTAGCGACAATGCATTCTGTCGGCCAATCATAGGCCAGCACATGACGGGGCGCATCGCAGTAACGTCATGCACTCCCGTCACAGGCCGAAGTCAGCTGCCTGCTTCACAACAGGACTTGCGGAGCGGGAGTGAAGGGAAGGTGGGTAGAGTATTTAAATATTTATTTTAAATAAGTTGCCATACTACTATATGTAGCATCGGCGTCTCTGCCCCCTGCTAGGCAGAGACGCCGTCCCATTCACCTCCTCGCTCCCCGCTCTGCGTTCACCAGCGCTCCTCTTCCTGCAGCCGGCGCGCGCAGCTCCCCGGGCACTGTGCTTAGGGCGCGCTCGCTCCCTCCCTCTTAAAGGGGCCGCATGCGCCGTCCTAAGGAGTCCTCGGCCAATAGCCGAGGGTCCTCCCATATATAAGGCACCTCCTCCAAAATGGAGGTGCCCGAGCAAAAGTTGTTGCACAGTGTTTCTGACTTCTGCTTCAGCCCTCAGGTCCCGCTGCTAGCCTGACTACCAGTCTTGCCCACCAGCCTGTTACCTGCCGTGCCTGCCAGCCCGCTCACCTGGGAGCACTTGCCTGTTGCCTGCCTGGTACCTGCCGTGCCTGTCAGCCCGCTCACCTGGGAGCACTTGCCTGTGACCTGCCTGTTACCTGCCGTGCCTTCCTGGAGGCTCCTGCCTTCACTTGCCGTGACCACTTGCCAGCCCACCTAGAGACTCCTGCCGTCACTTGCCGTGACCACCTAGAGACTCCTGCCGTCACTTGCCGTGACCACCTGCCAGCCCACCTAGAGACTCCTGCTCGCCAGCCTGCCTGCTGAGCCTACCTGCTATTCCGGTCAGTCCCTGCCATCTGTACCGTGAAGGTCACCTGCTCCCTTACAAGGTCATCCCCAGAGTAGCACCTGGTCCCTCGGCTCGGTCCCTCCCTGGTCACGGAGTCGTTAGCCGCCGTACGACCAGGGTCGGTCCGGGTTGATACTTAGTTACGCCCCTCTGGGTCCCTCCTTGCACCATAGCACAGAGGTTCTACCCCCCGGACCCATAACACTATATATGACTATGAGGTGCTTTATACTACTATATATGACTACGGGGTGCATTATACTGCTATATGACTATGGAGTACATTATACTACTATATATGAATATGGGGTATACTATACTACTATATATGGCTATAAGGGTGCATTATACTGCTATATATGACTATGATGTACATTATACTGCTATATATGACTATGGGGGTACATTATACTGCTATATATGACTGAAGTGCAATATAGTGCTATATATGACTATAGGGTGCATTTTACTACTATTTATGACTATGGTGGTGCATTATACTACTATTTATGACTATGGAGGTGCATTACACTACTATATATGACTATGGGGGTTGTATTATACTACTACGGATGACTATTGGGGTTGTATTATACTGCTACGGATGACTATAGGGGTGCATTATACTTCTGTATATGACTATGAAGGTGTATTATACTACTATATATGACTATGTGGGTGCATTATACTACTATATATGACTATGGGGGTGCATTATACTGATATGACAGTGGGGTGCATTATACTACTATATATGACTATGGGGGTACATTATACTACTATAAATGACTATGGGGTGCTTTATACTACTATATATGACTATGGGGTGCTTTATACTACTATATATGACTATGGGATGCTTTATACTAGTGTATATGACTATGGGGGTGCAGTATACTATTATATATGACTATGGGGGTACATTATACAACTATATATGACCAGGAGGTGCAATATACTGCTACATATGACTATGGGGTGCATTATACTACTATATAAACTATATGGGGTACATTATACTGCCTTATATGACTATGGAGTGCATTATACTGCTTTATGGGACGATGGGGGTGCATTATACTTCTATGGATGACTATGAAGTGTATTATACTACTATATATGACTATGAGGATGCATTATACTACTGTACATGTCTATGGGGTGCATTATACTACTATATATGACTGGGGGTGCATTATACTGCTATATAGGACTATGGCTTGCATTATACTGCTATATATGACGATGGGGTGCATTATACTGCTATATATGACGATGGGGGTGCATTATACTGCTATATATGACTATGGAGGTGCATTATACTACTATATATGACTATGGGGTGCATTACACTACTTTATATGACTATGGAGGTACAATATATTACCATATATGACTATGGGGGTGAATTATACTGCTATATATTATGATGTGGTGCATTATACTACTATGTATGCCTGTGGAGGTGCTTTATACTTTATTGAAAACTATGGGGTGCATTATACTACATGTATGACTAGGAGCTGTGCATTATACTTTATGGACGACTATGGGCTGTACAGTATATTATATAGAGGAGAATGGGATGCATTATACTATATGGAGGACTATGGGATGCATTATACTATATGAAGGACTATGGGAAGTGCGTTATACTTAAGCTCTGGAGCCCCATGACTTGAATGTACACCCCTGGTGAGTATAATGGCTTAGTTTTTTTTTTATACAATAAAGAACAGCGGCAGAATGGGGGACATATTCGGGATATATATATTCAGACTCTAGTTACGCCACTGGTCATAAGACACATGAAATCATTGTAAGTTCAATTAATATTCGGGGTCTGGAGTCATAAATTGGACTGGTTGGCGTTTAAGTTGGTTAACCATTTAGTTTCCAGGTTATCCTTTAAGTTGGATTTGTAAGTTGGGTATGGCTGAGCTGAGCAAAACCAGCGTAAGTCCAGCTGCTCCTCCTGGTCCGGTGTCATAGGATGGACTGCTCAGCATTTAAGCTGATAAACATCTACATTTCAGTTTACTCTCCTTGTTGGAGGTGCAAGCTGGACATGGCTGCAATAAGCTGAATAAAACCACTGTAAGTCCAGTTAAGGCTCCTAGTTGGAAGAGATGGCCTTGTGGACACAAAGTGATTAAACTGTTAATGCCCCAATCTACCCTCCTGGTATGGAGTGGTAAGATGAGCTTGATGGTGTCATGTTGGACAGCACTACAGTGGAGAAAATAAGTATTTGATACACTGCCGATTTTGCAAGTTTTCCTACCTACAAAGAGTGTAGAGGTCTGTCATTTTTATCGTAGGTCACTTCATCTGTGAGAGACAAAATCTAAAAATCAGAAAATCACATTATATGATTTTTAAATAATTAAATTGCATTTTATTGCATGAAATAAGTATTTGATCACCTACCAACCAGCAAGAATTCTGGCTCTCACATACTTGTTAGCTTTTCTTTAAGAAGCCCTCCTACTCTGCACTCATTACCTGTATTAATTGCACTTGTTTGAACTTATTACCTGTATAAAAGACACAAGGCTGGGATGGGCTACAGGACAATAAGCAAGCAGCTTCACGAGACGGCAACAACTGTTGGCGCAATTATTAGAAAATGGAAGAAACACAAGATGATTAAGTCTTCCTCGGTCTGGGGCTCCATGCAAGATCTCGCCTCGTGGGGTAAGGATGATTCTGAGAAACGTCAGGAATCAGCCCAGAGCTACATGGGAGGACCTGGTCAATGACCTAAATAGAGCTGGCACCACAGTCTCAAACATTACCATTAGTTACACACTACGCTATCATGGATTAAAATCCTGCAGGGCACACAAGGTCCAGTGCTCACCCCAGCACATATCCAGGCCTGTTTGAAGTTGCCAATAACCATCTGGATGATCCAGAGGAGGCATGGGAGAAGGTCATGTGGTCAGATGAGATCAAAATAGAACTTTTTGGTGTCCACTCCACTCACCTTGTTTGGAGAAAGAAGAAGGATGAGTACAACCCCAAGAACACTCTCCCAACCATGAAGCATTGCGGGGGAAACCTCATACTTCGGAGGTGCTTTTTTTTGCAAATGGGACAGGACTGCAATGTATTGAAGGGAGGATGGATGGGGTCATGTATCTTCCTTCCCTCAGTAAGCACATTGAAGATGGGTTGTGGTTGGGTCTTCCAGCATGACAATGATCCGAAACACACAGCCAGGGCAACCTAAGGCGTGGCTCCATAAGAAGCATTTCAAGGTCCTGTAGTGGTCTAGCCAGTCTCCAGACCTGAACCCAGTAGAAAATCTTTGGAGGGAGCTGAAACTCAATATTGCCCAGAGACAGCCCCGAAACTTGAAAGATCTGGAGAAGATCCGTATGGAGGAGAGGGCCAAAATCTCTGCTTTATTATGTGCAAACCTGGTCAAGAACTACAGGAAATATCTGACCTCTGTAATTGCAAACAAAGGTTTCTGTACCAAATATTAAGTTCTATTTTTCTATTGTATCAAATACTTATTTCATGCAATAAAATGCAAATGAATTATGTAATGTTAATCATACAATGTGATTTTTCTGGATTTTATTTTTAAACTCGGTCTCTCACAGGTGAAGTGACCTACGATAAAAATTACAGACCTCTACATTCATTGTAGGTGGGAAAACTTGCAAAATCGGCAGTGTATTAAATACTTCTTTTCCCCACCGTATACCAGTCTGCCCTCCTAATGGAAGTTGGATCTGGATTCGCCAGTGTGGGGCTGATAAACCATCAATGTCCCAGTCTATCCTCCTAACTGGAGGAGCATGATGGACGTAGTTATACCGGTTCTAGTGAAAATATTCCAAGACCAGCATATCCTCTTGGTTGAAGTTGGAAAATGGACATATTAGAAATTAAGTCGGTGGAGCCATTATACCCAATAAGTATTTCAGGATTGAAGTCCTAAAATTGCTAGATTGAACTAAGTGGTGAGTTGGTTAAATATCCGGTCAATGTGCTTTTTGGGTGATTAAAATGGCAATTCTGCAATAAATCTACAAGGGGAGGAATTGATGGATGAGATAAAATGTCCACTTACCTGTCAGACTCCTGTAGCAAAGGAGTAACCTCTCCGCTAGTCAAGACGAATGCCTTCTCACTGCGTTTCTTCAGACGACTTAACGTTCCGCCCTATGGGACAAACCAAAAAAAAAAGATTGGTGAAGTTTGATTGAAATAAGGTATTAAATATTCTGGTTTCTGGATCCCCTTTGGCATTCTGGGATGCTCAATCTACACTTTATAGCAAAAAGTGGGGTAGATATTTTTGAACCATTAGGTGGTCATTGACACTGGAAGGGTTTCTTACTGTCCAGACCTTCGCCTTATGGGGGCCTTACTTCAATGGAAAATATCAATAATATTGTGTTTGTGATCCAATTCTCTCGCATGCGAGATTCGGATCACAGGTGTGGAGAAGATGGAGCATTTAATTTCTCCATCTTCTCAATTGTGTGAGTCAGCCGGTGTATATTGGACTGTACTCGGATGACATCTGAGTGCAGTCCGATGTTTTTCACGTATCCATAGACTTGTATGGGCGCGTCGTCTGATATACTCTGCCAATTGCAGCATGCAGCAATTTTTTTCTCATGCCGACTTGGCATGAGAAAATAAACACTAGTTGGCACTGCCCCATAGTATAACATTGGAGTGAGTGCTATACTCATCCGAGTTATATGCCGGCTACTCAGCAGTGTCAGCGATCCCTAAAGGCATCACCTTGACAATCACAGCAATAAGCACATGACACAGATGTGTTGGCTCTGATTTTTTGGGGGGCAAAATGGTGCAGTGCTGAACTTCACCACAAACACCCCCAGCTACATGATGTGTAAACAGGACCCCAAGATTGTGTGAAGAGACGCTTACCTGGACCAGTCTCCTTCAAGCTGTCCGGGGTTAAAGACATAAAATGATTCAGGTTTAGCAATGTGCACATTCTATTTCATCTGTGATGTCATGGGATGTCGATGACGTCACGCGCCCGGTGTTGTCATTAAAACTCTCACTGCTTTTTATGGATCCAGTTTACAACATCAACAAAAAATTAATTCAATAAAAAGACAAAACCCCGACCTCATTTTATAATTCTATGAGGCACATTTAAAAGGAGCCTTTTATTTTATCTATATTATCTACTGCTCTATGTACTAAAATACCACCCAGGACCCCATCCTGCCATTCCTGACCCCAGTAACCTACAACTCCAATGTCCCCCCGAATTCAACAGGAACAAAAGAGCTGACAACAGAGAATGATGGCATACGCTACTAAATTTCTGTTACAAAGTGCTGTAATTCTACCACGTCAATGGCAAAACGATCCAAAAATGGAGCCCCATAAAGATGTCCCAACTTGAGCCCCCCCTATCTCCATGCCTTACTAGAGCATAGGGGTGACATAGGGGGCGAGCTCCATTGTAGTCTGCCATAGTGGGGAGCCAGTGCAAAGAGCTGGAAGACCCCCAACAAATATGTATCATCACATTGTCATCCTCCTGCTATAGGGGGCATGGAAAACGCTGCTTCCCCAGCAATATAGCAGCTCATTGCTGGGGGTTTAGCTGCCATACTTGTTCATATCAACAGATCATCAGTGACTCCTCATTTAGGTAAGGGGTGGTCCTGAAAATGTCTTATTACAGAGTGTTTCTGGCGATCCATGATAAATCCGGGGGATACGCTATAAGTATACCAAAGCTTAAAAGTAATGTGCTCCCTACCTGGACTCGTCCCCTTCCAGCTGTCAGATCCTAGTGACACAAGATGGCTCTGGTGCAGAGCTTCATACATTCTACTCCAGCTGTCATGTCTATGATGTCATGTGCATTGTGATGTCATCATGGCTCTCACTGTTATTTCACATTTACAACCACAAGAAAAAGTTGATTTTAATTGTTTAAAAAAACAAACTAAAAAACATTGTGGGTAATTGCAGCCTGTGATTATTTTACACACTATCATTAATATTTGGGGGGATTAGTCATGTCCTTCGCCTTCCCCTCCTGCACTGCACTTTATATGTTGTATATTATAATAATGGACAATCCACAAGCCCTGCTTGTAGAATATGTAATATATATACAGTACAGACCAAAAGTTTGGACACACCTTCTCATTTAAAGATTTTTCTGTATTTTCATGACTATGAAAATTGTACATTCACACTGAAGGCATCAAAACTATGAATTAACACATGTGGAATTATATACTTAACAAAAAAGTGTGAAACAACTGAAAATATGTCTTATATTCTAGGTTCTTCAAAGTAGCCACCTTTTGCTTTGATGACTGCTTTGCACACTCTTGGCCTTCTCTTGATGAGCTTCAAGAGGTAGTCACCGGAAATGGTTTTCACTACACAGGTGTGCCCTGTCAGGTTTAATAAGTGGGATTTCTTGCCTTATAAATGGAGTTGGGACCATCAGTTGTGTTGTGCAGAAGCCTGGTGGATACACAGCTGATAGTCCTACTGAATAGACTGTTAGAATTTGTATTATGGCAAGAAAAAAGCAGCTAAGTAAAGAAAAACGAGTGGCCATCATTACATTAAGAAATGAAGGTCAGTCAGTCTGAAAAATTGGGAAAACTTTGAATGTATCCCCAAGTGCAGTTGCAAAAACCATCAAGCGCTACAAAGAAACTGTCTCACATGAGGACCGCCCCAGGAAAGGAAGACCAAGAGTCATCTCTGCTTCTGAGGATAAGTTTATCTGAGTCACCAGCCTCAGAAATCGCAGGTTAACAGCAGCTCAGATTAGAGACCAGGTCAATGCCACACAGAGTTCTAGCAGCAGACACATCTCTTCAACAACTGTTAAGAGGAAACTTTGTGCAGCAGGCCTTCATGGTAAAATAGCTGCTAGAAAACCACTGCTAAGGACAGGCAACAAGCAGAAGAGACTTGTTTGGGCTAAAGAACACAAGGAATGGACATTAGACCAGTGGAAATCTGTGCTTTGGTCTGATGAGTCCAAATTTGAGATCTTTGGTTCCAACCACCGTGTCTTTCTGCGACGCAGAAAAGGTGAACGGATGGACTCTACATGCCTGGTTCCCACCGTGAAGCATGGAGGAGGAGGTGTGATGGTGTGGAGGTGCTTTGCTGGTGACACTGTTGGGGATTTATGCAAAATTGAAGGTATACTGAACCAGCATGGCTACCATGGCATCTTGCAGCGGCATGCTATTCCATCCGGTTTGCGTTTAGTTGGACCATCATTTATTTTCCAACAGGACAATGACCTCAAACACACCTCCAGGCTGTGGAAGGAGAGTGATGGGGTGCTACGTCAGATGACCTGGCCTCCACAGTCACCAGACCTGAACCCAATCGAGATGGTTTGGGGTGAGCTGGACCGCAGAGTGAAGGCAAAAGGGCCAACAAGTGCTAAGCATCCCTGGGAACTGCTTCAAGATTGTTGGAAGACCATTTCCGGTGACTACCTCTTGAAGCTCATCAAGAGAATGCCAGGAGTGTGCAAAGCAGTCATCAAAGCAAAAGGTGGCTACTTTGAAGAACCTAGAATATAAGACATATTTTCAGTTGTTTCACACTTTTTTTGTTAAGTATATAATTCCACATGTGTTAATTCATAGTTTTGATGCCTTCAGTGTGAATGTACAATTTTCATAGTCATGAAAATACAGAAAAATCTTTAAATGAGAAGGTGTGTCCAAACTTTTGGTCTGTACTGTATATACTAGATGGAGGCCCGATGCTATCGGGAGGGCAGTAATGTCACGATGGGGGCAGGCTTTGCAGCGCTGAGAATCTCTCCCCCCCATGTGCTCACCCACCTATCCACTCTCTCTTTCCCCCATGTGCTGACTTCTCCCGTCTGTGATCTCTTCTTTGACCTGTCTACCCCATGTGCTCTTCCCCTTGTCTGCTGTCTCTCTCCTTCCTGTGCTGTGTTCTCCCCTAATGTGCTGTCCCGTTTGAGCTGTCTCCCCCCTGTGCTCTGTCTCTTTCCCCTCTGTGCGCTTTCTCTCTCCCCCATCTGCTGTCTTCTCCTCTCATGTGATCTCTTCTTTGACCTGTCTACCCCATGTGCTCTCCCCCTTGTCTGCTGTCTCTCTCCTTCCTGTGCTGTGTTCTCCCCTCATGTGCTGTCCCGTTTGAGCTGTCTCCCCCCTGTGCTCTGTCTCTTTCCCCTCTGTGCGCTTTCTCTCTCCCCATCTGCTGTCTTCTCCTCTTATGTGATCTCTTCTTTGACCTGTGTACCCCATGTGCTCTCCCCCTTGTCTGCTGTCTCTCTCCTTCATGTGCTGTGTTCTCCCCTCATGTGCTGTCCCGTTTGAGCTGTCTCCCCCCTGTGCTCTGTCTCTCTCCCCCTGTGCACTTTCTCTC
Organism: Phyllobates terribilis; assembly: GCF_046119375.1. NCBI lineage: Eukaryota > Metazoa > Chordata > Amphibia > Anura > Dendrobatidae > Phyllobates > Phyllobates terribilis. Next base: position 328,806 of record NW_027363233.1, on the reverse strand, counting down.
TCCCCCATCTGCTGTCTTCTCCTCTTATGTGATCTCTTCTTTGACCTGTGTACCCCATGTGCTCTCCCCCTTGTCTGCTCTCTCTCCCCACCCCTGTGCTGTCTTCTTCCCTCATGTGTTCTCTCGTTTGAGCTATCTCCCCGCGCAGTAAATCAGACTGCCGCCATCTTTGTGCAGGCAGATAGCGGCGGTCACATTAAAACTGCGCATGCGCTCCTCCTGTACAAAGATGGCGGCAGTCAGTGAATCATTCGGCTGATCCCGGCGGCGGCGTGTTTGCGACAGTGTTCCGCTGGTGTTACCACGCAAGAGGCTGCGTACGGCGTATACCGTGTGTGTGGTGCTAATGGCGCATACAGAGTGTGTGTGTGTGTGTGTGTGGTGGTGCGTACGCCGTATTCAGTGTGTGTGTGTGGTGCGTACGGCGTATACAGCGTGTGTGTGGGGGGTGCGTACGGCGTATACAGTGTATGTGGTGCGTACGCCGTATTCAGTGTGTGTGTGTTGCGTATGGAGTATACAGTGTGTGTGTGTGGTGCGTACGCCGTATTCAGTGTGTGTGTGTGGTGCGTACGGCGTATACAGTGTGTGTGGGGGGGGTGCGTACGGCGTATACAGTGTATGTGGTGCGTACGCCGTATTCAGTGTGTGTGTGTTGCGTATGGAGTATACAGTGTGTGTGTGTGGTGCGTACGCCGTATACAGTGTGTGTGGTGCGTACGCCATATACAGTGTATGTGTGGTGCGTACGGAGTATACAGTGTGTGTGTGTGGTGCGTACGGAGTATACAGTGTGTATGTGTGGTGCGTACGCCGTATACAGTGTGTGTGGTGCGTACGGAGTATACAGTGTGTGTGGTGCGTACGGAGTATACAGTGTGTGTGGTGCGTACGGAGTATACAGTGTGTGTGTGTTGCATGCGGCACATACAGTGTGCGTGTGTGTGTGTGTAAGTAAATTAACCTTAAAGAGTAAATCAACTTTTGGGACGTTTTTAATGTGGTTTAGGGTCATTAATTCTGAGCAGATTTGTGGGGACCCCAATCCTTTGCTCCTTTGCTTAAAAGACCTCCTAGAAGAGCGCAGCTCAGTAGATAGGAGAGTACACTGAGCGGAGCAAATGCAGCAGAAAGTCACAGTCATGTCTCCTCACCTCTTCACTTCTAAGAGATCTTCTGAGTGATCAGGGTCTCAGATTCGCACTAATCTCAAAATTATTGGACCTAAATCATGTAATATATATCCCAAAATGTAAGTTACTTTTTAAACGTTTAATAGTTCCACTGCTTGCATCTAATCAGTACTTTGGTTCCTTTATGGTCCACAGTCTGATGATGACTGGTAACAACTCCCAGTATCTCCTTACCATTGCTAAGGACATACTGGGAGTTGTAGTTAAGTCCTCCATTCTCTGGAATTCCTATTGTTACCAATTGCAAATACAAAGGATCCATCCATGGGGTGAGATCTTGGGAATAATTGAATTGTACCTACATTTAAAAAAAAAATAAAAAAATCTCCTATTCTTAATAATTACAGTATTTTTCGGACTATAAGATGCACTTTTTTCCTCCAAAATTTTGGAGGAAAGTGGGGGGTGCGTCTTATAGTCCGAATACTATATTATTGTATGGCCGCATGGTGGTGGGTGTGGGGGAGCCGCAGGGGTGGATTAAGAGTAGCAAGTGCCCCGGGCAGTTTAGAAGGCGCGGCCCCTCCCCCCCCCACACACACATGCACATATACCTGTATGTATGACATGTCACATGATCCCCTGTGATAGATCATGTGATGGTTCACGTGAAATTAATTTGGCACAATATTAATTATAATAATTTTTTTTATGCTGTGTGCCCACTACGCATTTTTTAAGCTTTTCCGCAGCGGCAATTCCGCTGCAGAAACGCTTAAAAAACGCTTGGTAGAAGGCCTGCCATGTTCCCCAATGATAATCCGCATGTGCTGTGCACATGCTGCGGAAATTTCCGCTGCGGATTATCATTGAGGAAAAATCCGCAGCAATAACAATTATTTTGCGGAAGCGTGGCGCTTTCGCCGCCATTGACTTGCATTGGAACACATGGAATCCGCATCACTGCATCTGTACATGCAGATTCCATGCGCTTCAATGTGCGGATGGTACCTGGGTTTGGAGAAGAGGAGACTGTCCTCCGGACCCGGGTACCATAGAACCTGTAAAAAAAGAATAAAATAAAATATAAAATATTATACTTACCTTCTGATGGCCCCCGGTGTCTTTATCCGATGCGTCCTGGTTTGCCGGCAGCTCACGATGGTCTGAAAAGGACCTGCCGTGACGTCATTTAGTCATGTGACAGGTCACGCGACCGCTGACGTCGGCAGGCCATCAGAAGGTAATTATAGATTTATTTTTTACCATTCTTTTACGGTCACACTATATAAATCCATGCCGGTTGCATGGATTTATATAGTGTGACCAAGCTGTCAAGTACTTTCCAAGTGATGCTAAAATCGCTTGGAAAGCGCTTGTCAACCCGCATGCGGAAATGCATGTGAAGAACGCTTCACATCCGCATGTCCCTGGCAGGTAATTTTATGACTCAATACTGAGGACACGTAACCATCTATACACAGCAGGAGGCCGCACTGCGCCATCTATACACAGCGGGAGGCCGCACTGCGCCATCTATACACAGCGGGAGGCCGCACGTAGCCATCTATACACAGCGGGAGGCCGCACGTAGCTATCTATACACGGCGGGAGGCCACACGTAGCCATCTATACACGGCAGGAGGCCGCACGTAGCCATCTATACACAGCGGGAGGCCACACGTAGCCATCTATACACAACGGGAGGCTGCATGTAGCCATCTATACACAGCGGGAGGCCACACGTAGCCATCTATACACAGCAGGGAGCTGCACAGTGCCATCTATACACAGCGGGAGGCCGCATGTAGCCATCTATACACAGCGGGAGGCCGCACGTAGCCATCTATACACAGCGGGAGGCCGCACGTAGCCATCTATACACAGCGGGAGGCCGCACGTAGCTATCTATACACAGCAGGAGGCCGCACGGTGCCATCTATACACAGCGGGAGGCCGCACGGTGCCATCTATACACAGCGGGAGGCCACACGGTGCCATCTATACACAGCGGGAGGCCGCATGGAGCCATCTATAGACAGCACGGAGCCATCTATACACAGCGTGAGGCAGCATGGAGCCATCTATACACAGCAGGAGGCCGCATGGTGCCATCTATACAAAGCGGGAGGCCGCACGGCGCCACCTATACACAGCAGGAGGCCGCACGGAGACATCTATACACAGCGGGAGGCCACACGGCGCCCCCTCCCAGAGACAGCAGGAGGCCGCACGGTGCCATCTATACACAGCGGGAGGCCGCACGGAGCCATCCATACACAGCATGAGGCAGCACGGCGCCCCCCCCCAGAGACAGCAGGAGGCCACACGGCGCCATCTATACTCAGCAGGAGGCCGCACGCAGTCACGCACACACACAAACATATACAGACATATACATACACGCATAAACACATTTGAAACACAAAAATACATATAAACCGACATCACACAATGATATCTGCCTGCACACACATACATACACACAGACAGACTCACACTCACACACACACAGACAGACACACTCACCATCCCCCGGCTCGGCTCCAGTCCTCCTGGCTCCTGCTCCTCTCCGGTGGTAAGTAGCAGTGCAGGCCGGGCGCGCACTGCGTGACGTCACAGCTAGGAGACACGGCCGCGCACAGGGCCGTGTCTCCTAGCAGTGACGCGGCCGGGCCAGCACAGGGAAGTTAACTGCTGCAGTGCTGGCCCGGCCGAAGAAGAAGCAGCGGTTCTGCACCGCTGCTGGGGGAGTGGTCCGGGGCCCCCCCCCCCCCGCCACTGTCTGCCGGTATGTGCCGCGGGGCTGCACATATAATGAGGGCAATCCGGCCATAGAGACCGGAGGCCCCGGGCGGTAGCCCGGATTGCCCTCATTATAATCCACCTATGGGGAGCCGCAGCGGGGGATCAGCGGGGCGCAGGATTTTACAAATCGCAGAAAACCCTTTTGATGTTAATTGTTTGGGCTTTTCTCATGCGCCGAGCATCACTTACGAGGAAAACAAGCTTCAAAGAACAAATGAGAGGAGACAGTCCATGCATTATGTATCACGGTGGCGTGTCATTACCAACCCCCTTGCTGCAGCGCTCCCTAAATTCCTGACAATGTAGAAAAACCTTGTCCACACGTCACGGCTCTGAGCTGACTAGTCCTGGAGGATCGTGAGGTTCCTTCCTTACATCTCTCCTCAATTATCTCGGCTTCGGTAAAATAGGCCGAGTCTAATGGGATGAAAGATGCGGCTGCAGAGTAAAGGTTCTCTGGCATTTATCTACTCTGTGATCACCGCTCCTAATCCAATCGTGGAGGCGTTCCTGGCTGTTACAAGGAATTAGTAGGATTACTAAAGTGTGACAGGCGAGGGTACAGCGCCTGTGCCTGTCATGGATTCTCAATAGAGGCGGCTGGGAATGGTCGCTCTCCACTGAAATGATCGGGGGGTGCACATACTTCCCACAAGAAAGCACTTGAATTGTCAAGGTCAATCTATTCTATAGCTGTAACTTTAGCCTTAAAGGAATTGATACAGTGGGGTACATCTGGTGCCCGGGGGGCAGTGTTTGGTATACTGTGTCCCTCTGAAGAAGCTAAAAAAGTGAAACGCGTGTTTAGGAGAGTGGCAGGCACATAATGGGTAAGGATCTCCTCATTACTGGTACTCAGGCGCAAAATATGTAGAATTTACACTACACTAGGGATGAGCGAACCCCGTGGATGTTCGGTTTCGACCAAACTTTAGTCCAAAGTTTGGTTCGGGTACCAGAACTTGAACCCAAACCCCATAGAAGTCAATGCAGACACAAACTTTGATGCTGTAAAATGGTTGTAGTAACGGCTAGGAGGTCTCTCACTCTTAAAACGGACTTGTCAGTGTTCGGAGTTCAGCATTGGACACTAGGTGTCCGGTATGAACCCCAAACTTTACAGTTCGGGTTCGCTCATCTCTACACAACACTCGTTATACTGTTGTACTGATACATTACACGTCTAGTCCCTGTGATTGACTATATATTCATTGTTGAGGACGCTCTTGCAGATGTGTCTAATCTCTGATGTCACGCCATCTGGAGGCTGAATCTTGAACTAAGTGCTCTTGTAATACAGGTTTTAATATTACGCTAATAAAATATATACTGTATACTGTACAATAGCTTTCTGACCCCGTTACACAGTTTTTGAGCACTTGAGCTGAAGTTGTTAAAGCTCAATTGGTGTTTTGCATAGTCTGAGGGGGCTATAGGTGTAATTCTGCTGAGATTTTGACTTCTATGCGTGTTGCAGTTACATTGGTATAATACCCTGTTCCATGTACAATATTATGTAGAACAGAGTTTTGATTCTAAATGGACTGTAGATAAAACAGTATGTCCTGGAACAGTACCAATACACATGCTCTGTAACTTGCCATCCACTCTTTTGGAGTGGACGATTGCTCTTTATCAGCATTCTGTCAGCACTATAGGTCCTGGGACATCCCTTCTCTCATTACTCAGCACGTATTGCTTCCGCCATTGCTTAATGAAATGTCTGCAATTAACTGAAAGACTGAATCTCTGTTAAGCCTGCATATACAGTTTGACAGGCAGGAGCAGAGAGACGAAGGCCAAGCCCCACTTCCGGTAATCCATATAGGGGGGTTTCTGCTGCTAGAGACAAATTACACTTAGACAGAAGGGAGACCCTACTGGCCGACACTTTTAGATTATCTAACCCCTGAAAAGTAACTCCAACTTAATTGAATTTAAATAAAGGGATTTTGCACATTATCTATCGAATGAGATCAAGTACAGGGACCATTTAATTTGTATTAGGGTTCAACTCACCTGCAAACACCATGGGTTTCGCAGGCTTAAAGCCGGGCAGAGCCACTGGCTGCTTCAGTAAATGCAGAGTGTCTCCTATTTGTGCTTCCTGTGCGTCCTTCATCCCAGCGATTAGATAACCTACTTGCCCAGCATATCTTAGAAGCAATGAGAATAATATATATTCACAATTAGTGCAGATTCATCAAATTCTACATTGAATATCAGGTACAAATCTACCATAAAAGAAGGTAGCAACGGCTCTGAGACCCAGCACTGCATGAGTTCACTACAGCTACATACAGCTGGCACTAGAGGGCGCTCACTGGAGACAGACTTCTACTGCTGCGGTTGGGTCCAATACTAGCTGTACATAATCACAAGTCAACAGCTCCCCCTGGTGGTGGCTGCATGCAGCAAAAATAGTATTTCATCTAGTTACATTCATTTAAGTTAGAAATGCTGTGACATTAGTCAGCACTGAATTTTGGATGTAAAACTATTTTGGATCTATCAACATATATGTTATAACTTCCCAGAGCCTAAATACCACATCAGAGAGCTCTGCTAATCGCACTGTAACAAGCTGAGAACCATCATACGGCCACAGCAGATTAGTATTGAATGGCAATAAAAACACAAAATTGTATTTTAATTTGCAGAACTTTCCATAACACAATATTGGCATTTTATTTGCTTTAATAACAGAATCCCCTTTCAGCTCTGCTCTCTCCTGGGCACCAAACATCCATGTATATTCATAGAAAGCAGCACCAACAGGAGCATCAGTGCTGCATGCAGGATTAGAGCGCCATCTAGTGGCACTATAAGAATATTCCTAGTGTGCTAAAATGTCGCTCTATTATATCCTGCACGGGGTCGTACACAATTTTAAATGCTTTGGATATCGGAAAAAATTACTTTAAAAAAAATGATGGAAAAACCCTTTTAAAAAGACACAGAAAGCAATAAGGAAAAAGCACAAACAAAAGAAGTGGTGCTGAGATGGGCCGGCTGCAGTTTATGCAGATCCTTGGGTGACAAAGTGCATGTGGGATAATCTTCACTTTTACAATTTGTTTTTTATCCTTGCCTTCTAAAAGCTATAAAACTTTTTTTCCAGTAGATTCGTTGTATCTGGGCTTTTTCCCAGTAGATTCGTTGTATCTGGGCTTTTTTCCAGTAGATTCGTTGTATCTGGGCTTTTTTTCCAGTAGATTCGTTGTATCTGGGCTTTTTTTTCCAGTAGATTCGTTGTATCTGGGCTTTTTTTTCCAGTAGATTCGTTGTATCTGGGCTTTTTTCCAGTAGATTCGTTGTATCTGGGCTTTTTTTTCCAGTAGATTCGTTGTATCTGGGCTTTTTTCCCAGTAGATTCGTTGTATCTGGGCTTTTTTCCCAGTAGATTCGTTGTATCTGGGCTTTTTTTCCAGTAGATTCGTTGTATCTGGGCTTTTTTTTCCAGTAGATTCGTTGTATCTGGGCTTTTTTTTCCAGTAGATTCGTTGTATCTGGGCTTTTTTCCAGTAGATTCGTTGTATCTGGGCTTTTTTCCCAGTAGATTCGTTGTATCTGGGCTTTTTTCCCAGTAGATTCGTTGTATCTGGGCTTTTTTCCCAGTAGATTCGTTGTATCTGGGCTTTTTTCCAGTAGATTCGTTGTATCTGGGCTTTTTTTCCAGTAGATTCGTTGTATCTGGGCTTTTTTTCCAGTAGATTCGTTGTATCTGGGCTTTTTTTCCAGTAGATTCGTTGTATCTGGGCTTTTTTTCAGTAGATTCGTTGTATCTGGGCTTTTTTTCCCCAGTAGATTCGTTGTATCTGGGCTTTTTTCCCAGTAGATTCGTTGTATCTGGGCTTTTTTTCCCCAGTAGATTCGTTGTATCTGGGCTTTTTTTCCAGTAGATTCGTTGTATCTGGGCTTTTTTCCCAGTAGATTCGTTGTATCTGGGCTTTTTTCCCAGTAGATTCGTTGTATCTGGGCTTTTTTTTCCCAGTAGATTCGTTGTATCTGGGCTTTTTTTTCCAGTAGATTCGTTGTATCTGGGCTTTTTTTTCCAGTAGATTCGTTGTATCTGGGCTTTTTTCCCAGTAGATTTGTTGTATCTGGGCTTTTTTCCCAGTAGATTCGTTGTATCTGGGCTTTTTTTCCCAGTAGATTCGTTGTATCTGGGCTTTTTTTCCCAGTAGATTCGTTGTATCTGGGCTTTTTCCCAGTAGATTCGTTGTATCTGGGCTTTTTTTCCAGTAGATTCGTTGTATCTGGGCTTTTTTCCCAGTAGATTCGTTGTATCTGGGCTTTTTTTCCAGTAGATTCGTTGTATCTGGGCTTTTTTTCCCAGTAGATTCGTTGTATCTGGGCTTTTTCCCAGTAGATTCGTTGTATCTGGGCTTTTTTTCCAGTAGATTCGTTGTATCTGGGCTTTTTTCCCAGTAGATTCGTTGTATCTGGGCTTTTTTTTCCAGTAGATTCGTTGTATCTGGGCTTTTTTTTCCCAGTAGATTCGTTGTATCTGGGCTTTTTTTTCCCAGTAGATTCGTTGTATCTGGGCTTTTTTTTCCAGTAGATTCGTTGTATCTGGGCTTTTTTTCCAGTAGATTTGTTGTATCTGGGCTTTTTTCCCAGTAGATTCGTTGTATCTGGGCTTTTTTTCCAGTAGATTCGTTGTATCTGGGCTTTTTTTCCCAGTAGATTCGTTGTATCTGGGCTTTTTCCCAGTAGATTCGTTGTATCTGGGCTTTTTTTCCAGTAGATTCGTTGTATCTGGGCTTTTTTTCCCAGTAGATTCGTTGTATCTGGGCTTTTTTCCCAGTAGATTCGTTGTATCTGGGCTTTTTTTCCAGTAGATTCGTTGTATCTGGGCTTTTTTTCCCAGTAGATTCGTTGTATCTGGGCTTTTTTCCAGTAGATTCGTTGTATCTGGGCTTTTTTTCAGTAGATTCGTTGTATCTGGGCTTTTTTTCAGTAGATTCGTTGTATCTGGGCTTTTTTTCAGTAGATTCGTTGTATCTGGGCTTTTTTCCCAGTAGATTCGTTGTATCTGGGCTTTTTTTCCAGTAGATTCGTTGTATCTGGGCTTTTTTCCCAGTAGATTCGTTGTATCTGGGCCTTTTTCCCAGTAGATTCGTTGTATCTGGGCTTTTTTCCCAGTAGATTCGTTGTATCTGGGCTTTTTTCCAGTAGATTCGTTGTATCTGGGCTTTTTTCCCAGTAGATTCGTTGTATCTGGGCTTTTTTTCCAGTAGATTCGTTGTATCTGGGCTTTTTTCCCAGTAGATTCGTTGTATCTGGGCTTTTTTTCCAGTAGATTCGTTGTATCTGGGCTTTTTTTCCAGTAGATTCGTTGTATCTGGGCTTTTTTTTCCAGTAGATTCGTTGTATCTGGGCTTTTTTTCCAGTAGATTCGTTGTATCTGGGCTTTTTTTCCAGTAGATTCGTTGTATCTGGGCTTTTTTTCCCAGTAGATTCGTTGTATCTGGGCTTTTTCCCAGTAGATTCGTTGTATCTGGGCTTTTTTTCCAGTAGATTCGTTGTATCTGGGCTTTTTTTCCCAGTAGATTCGTTGTATCTGGGCTTTTTTCCCAGTAGATTCGTTGTATCTGGGCTTTTTTTCCAGTAGATTCGTTGTATCTGGGCTTTTTTTCCCAGTAGATTCGTTGTATCTGGGCTTTTTTCCAGTAGATTCGTTGTATCTGGGCTTTTTTTCAGTAGATTCGTTGTATCTGGGCTTTTTTCCCAGTAGATTCGTTGTATCTGGGCTTTTTTCCAGTAGATTCGTTGTATCTGGGCTTTTTTCCCAGTAGATTCGTTGTATCTGGGCTTTTTTCCAGTAGATTCGTTGTATCTGGGCTTTTTTCCCAGTAGATTCGTTGTATCTGGGCTTTTTTTCCAGTAGATTCGTTGTATCTGGGCTTTTTTTCCAGTAGATTCGTTGTATCTGGGCTTTTTTCCCAGTAGATTCGTTGTATCTGGGCTTTTTTCCCAGTAGATTCGTTGTATCTGGGCTTTTTTCCAGTAGATTCGTTGTATCTGGGCTTTTTTCCCAGTAGATTCGTTGTATCTGGGCTTTTTTTCCAGTAGATTCGTTGTATCTGGGCTTTTTTTCCAGTAGATTCGTTGTATCTGGGCTTTTTTTCCCAGTAGATTCGTTGTATCTGGGCTTTTTCCCAGTAGATTCGTTGTATCTGGGCTTTTTTTCCAGTAGATTCGTTGTATCTGGGCTTTTTTTCCCAGTAGATTCGTTGTATCTGGGCTTTTTTCCCAGTAGATTCGTTGTATCTGGGCTTTTTTTCCAGTAGATTCGTTGTATCTGGGCTTTTTTTCCCAGTAGATTCGTTGTATCTGGGCTTTTTTCCAGTAGATTCGTTGTATCTGGGCTTTTTTTCAGTAGATTCGTTGTATCTGGGCTTTTTTCCCAGTAGATTCGTTGTATCTGGGCTTTTTTCCAGTAGATTCGTTGTATCTGGGCTTTTTTCCCAGTAGATTCGTTGTATCTGGGCTTTTTTCCAGTAGATTCGTTGTATCTGGGCTTTTTTCCCAGTAGATTCGTTGTATCTGGGCTTTTTTTCCAGTAGATTCGTTGTATCTGGGCTTTTTTTCCAGTAGATTCGTTGTATCTGGGCTTTTTTCCCAGTAGATTCGTTGTATCTGGGCTTTTTTCCCAGTAGATTCGTTGTATCTGGGCTTTTTTCCAGTAGATTCGTTGTATCTGGGCTTTTTTCCCAGTAGATTCGTTGTATCTGGGCTTTTTTTCCAGTAGATTCGTTGTATCTGGGCTTTTTTTCCAGTAGATTCGTTGTATCTGGGCTTTTTTTCCCAGTAGATTCGTTGTATCTGGGCTTTTTCCCAGTAGATTCGTTGTATCTGGGCTTTTTTTCCAGTAGATTCGTTGTATCTGGGCTTTTTTTCCCAGTAGATTCGTTGTATCTGGGCTTTTTTCCCAGTAGATTCGTTGTATCTGGGCTTTTTTTCCAGTAGATTCGTTGTATCTGGGCTTTTTTTCCCAGTAGATTCGTTGTATCTGGGCTTTTTTCCAGTAGATTCGTTGTATCTGGGCTTTTTTTCAGTAGATTCGTTGTATCTGGGCTTTTTTCCCAGTAGATTCGTTGTATCTGGGCTTTTTTCCAGTAGATTCGTTGTATCTGGGCTTTTTTCCCAGTAGATTCGTTGTATCTGGGCTTTTTTCCAGTAGATTCGTTGTATCTGGGCTTTTTTCCCAGTAGATTCGTTGTATCTGGGCTTTTTTTCCAGTAGATTCGTTGTATCTGGGCTTTTTTTCCAGTAGATTCGTTGTATCTGGGCTTTTTTCCCAGTAGATTCGTTGTATCTGGGCTTTTTTCCCAGTAGATTCGTTGTATCTGGGCTTTTTTCCAGTAGATTCGTTGTATCTGGGCTTTTTTCCCAGTAGATTCGTTGTATCTGGGCTTTTTTTCCAGTAGATTCGTTGTATCTGGGCTTTTTTTTCAGTAGATTCGTTGTATCTGGGCTTTTTTTCCCAGTAGATTCGTTGTATCTGGGCTTTTTTTCCAGTAGATTCGTTGTATCTGGGCTTTTTTTCCAGTAGATTCGTTGTATCTGGGCTTTTTTCCAGTAGATTCGTTGTATCTGGGCTTTTTTCCAGTAGATTCGTTGTATCTGGGCTTTTTTTCCAGTAGATTCGTTGTATCTGGGCTTTTTTCCCAGTAGATTCGTTGTATCTGGGCTTTTTTTCCAGTAGATTCGTTGTATCTGGGCTTTTTTTGCAGTTAGAGCTGTAGTTTTTATAAATATTTTCTGATCTTTTTATTACTTTTCTTGGTGAGGCAAAGTGAACAAAATAAACTCCAGAGATTCAGCCGCTTCATCTTTTTTCTTCTTTTTCATTCCATCATCCACTCGATAGGATTTCTAGAAGATATTTTTTTTAGTTTTAACACGAACAGATGTGGTGGAGCCAAAAATGATGTAACGGGAGAATTTAACTTTGCAGGCTCAGGTCACCGAAAACATCCAATCGCTTTACCGCTACAGTGTAGAGTAAAATGACCAATCTGATATTAATCCCAGTTATGGGACGGGCTTCATAGTTGTACAATCATGGAAGACATGGAGGCCTTCAGTAGGATCCTTGGCTGTCAAGACAATGCCATTGCCACATAACACTCATATGACTGATGATATGACATGGCTTTATAACTGATGGGGGGCCGTACCCCTTCAAGCCCCACTGATTCTCAGAAAGAGGGGGATGCAGTCTTTGCCTGCACAGCGGCACTCTAAGGCTATGTGCCCACGATGCAGAAATGCTCCGTTTTTTTCCTGAATGTTTCTGTATCTCCCTGGCATGCGGATTTTACATGCGTTTTTTTCAGCCAGGGACAAGCGTTTGTCACGCGTTTTGCACATGCGATTTCGCATGCGGGTTGTCAAGCGCTTTCCAAACGATTTTAGCATCACTTGGAAAAGTGCTTGACAACTTGGTCACACTATATAAATCCATGCAACCGGCATGGATTTTATATAGTGTGACCAAGTTAGTTAAAAAAAAGAATAAAAAAGGTAAAAAATAAAAAACATTATGCTCACCTTCCAATGCCCCCCGGTCTCCTTATCCGATGCGACCCGTCACATGACTAAATGACGTCATGAAAGGTCCTTTTAGACCATCGCGAGCCGCCAGGGAGCCAGGACGCATCACTAAGGTGACCGGCGGCCATCAGAAGGTGAGTATAAGGTTTATTTTTTATTTTAAATTCTTTGTTTTTTAACAGGAACTATGGTACCGGGGTCTGGATGAGAGTCTCCTCTTCTCCAGACCCGGGTACCATCCGCACATTGAATCGCTTAATATCCGCATGTGTACATGTAGTCATGCGGATATTAAGCGATTCAATGCAAGTCAATGGCAGCAAAAACGCTGCGCTTACGCAAAATAATTGGTAGTGCTGCGGATTTTTCCGCAATGATAATCCGCAGTGGAAATTTCCGCAGCATGTACACAGCACATGCGGATTATCATTGGGGAACATTGCAGGCCTTCTACCAAGCGTTTAAGCGTTCCTGCGGCGCAATTGCCGCTGCGGAAACGCTTAAAAAACGCATAGTGGGCGCATAGTGGGCACACAGCCTTACGCGGTGAAATGAGCTGCATCTGGATCTCGTCCACCTAAAGGGACTGTCAGCACAGAATGACTGTTCAAACTAAGTCGCAACTCTCGGTGCTTCATGACGGGGCCAATCATTTATATACACCTTCCCACCTGCTTGTTTGCCCTCTATCCACACCCTCCTCTTCTTTGATTGACAGCTCTGGCTTCATAGAACCAGAGAAGGAAGGAGACAGAGGTAAAACAAGCAGGTGGGAAGGTGTATATAAAGGATCGGCCCACGCCGTGATCCACGGAGTGCTTGTGACGCGCCCCCTGGGCCTGTGCGCTGCTGCTGTGCAGGGGGAATACCCGGAGCCGGATCGCTGGGGGTTGTAGTCTCCGTGTGGCGGTGACCCGGTCCGTGCCCAGGGTGGTCAAACCAGTGGCAGTCTTAATGTTGTAACAAATGTCCGACTACGCCACCCGTGGATTGCAGTCAGTGGGGACCGCCGCTGCGCTGCAGACCGCTGAGGCTGATGTTGTTTGTGCAGCTGAGTATGGGATGACTCCCCACGGGAGGAGTATTGCCTCAGGGCAGCTAGTGTGGATAATGATGGGAGTAATGGTGTGAGCGTCCCAGTACTAATGGTGCTGGTGCAGCGATGAAACACAGAGACTTGTAATTGCAGTTTCCAAAGCTTTACTCACGGTTGTTATTCAGGTCAATGCTGCAGGCGATGACTGCCCAAGCCGTGCTGCGTCCACCAGGTGAGGGACTCTGTCAACTCCCAGGCAATTCCAGAGCGTGGTTCAGAGCTCCCCTCTCTTCCTTTCTACTGGCCGTCCCCACCAGTGACCCACCTTTGTCCAGCTTCCTCGGGCCTTCTGTTGGCGAAACCTCTCTCCGGTTTCCCTGACCCTATGCGGTATGCCTTTCTGGTGGATGTAGTGAGGGGTCGCACCAAGATGTGGTGACAACCTCCGGTTTTGGCTGAGGATTAGTCGCCTCCACCAATTTGGGTTCCGGTACCCTATTCTGCCAACCCTTCACCCAGTATCTCCTCTGGGCATATGGGGTTCCTTCTGCCTTCGTGTCTCTGGACCTTTCTCTCTGTTCTTTGCTTCCTTTCTCCTCTGTTCCAGTTCCTTTCTTACTTTCCTTTCTGTTCCTCCTCCTCTCTCTCTCTGTTGCTTCTGGCCTCCATTCCAGGCTTGCCTCTGGAGCTGGGCCCAGACTGAGCCACAGCTCCCTGTCAGCCCTCTCTGGCTGAGCTCCTCTCCTCTTCTCCTCCTGCCTGAACTGAACACTGATCTAAGATGGTGCCCACCTTATATACCTCCCTCTATGTGTGAGCCCAGGTGACTAGCAACCAATGGGCTCCTACCAATGCCCAGAGACCCACCCCTATCTGCTCCTACATCACTGGGTGTGCTTCCCCCTCCCCACTCCAGCCAGGAACAGAAGCTGTCGTGCCTGCACTCTGTCTAGTGGGAGCACCGTTGGTCTGTTCCTCGGAAATGGGGTGTGTGTGGTGCATGCAGTTTACTGAGTCCTGGTCCACACTCCATCCTTACCCGGGAGTGGAATATCACACCTCTGGTTTGAGGTGCAATACCCCTGTAGCAGCCGAACCCTCGGGGTGCTACACTTGTACTTAGTTTCAACAGTCATTCTGTGCTGACTAGTGTTGAGCATTCCGATACTGAAATATCGGGTATCGGCCGATATTCGCGGTATCGGAATTCCGATACTTAATTCCGATAGTTTTACAATATCGAATACCGGAATCGGAAGTTCCCATAATGCCTGCTCTCTGCAGTGTCTCTGAAGGATGACAAGCTGGATGGCAGCGCTCAGCTGCGATCCAGCCTGTCATCAGAATGCCATCCCAGCGTGAGAGAATTCTCCTGATTGTTTAAAAGCCGGCGCGCGGTAAAAAGCCGCTGGCTTTTAAACAATCACACAGCCCCATACTGCTTCCCCGCAGCCTCCCACCCCGATCCTCCGCTCCCCTCGCCACCTCCCATCCTGATCGTAAGTTAGGACCGGGCGGGGAGCAAAGCACCAAGGAGCGGGGAGCGAAGGACCCGGGCGGGAAAGCCGGCAGTGAAAAGACTTCACCGCCGGCTTTCCCGTTCTGTGCTGCGCTTTCCCGCCGGTTATTTCAAATGAACAGCTGAGGTATCAGGTGATGCCGATCAGCTGTTCATTTGAAGTCGCCGCGGTGCCCTCAGAGGGTTCATGTGAGTTCATGCTTGACTGCATGAACTCACATGAACTTTCCCACGGCCGCTCAGGTCAGCCACACCTCGCAGACCATCAGACCCGTCATGATTGGTGTGTGCGGGTGTCTGTGCGATGTCTGCAGGGGTGTGCGCGGTGTCTGTGCGATGTCTGCGAGTGTGTGCGCGGTGTCTGTGCGATGTCTGCGGGTGTGTGCGATGTCTGCGGGTGTGTGCGGTGTCTGTGCGATGTCTGCGGGTGTGTGCGGTGTCTGTGCGATGTCTGCGGGTGTGTGCGTGCAGGCAGACATAGGCCGATGTGACACTACTACTCCCATCGGCCTATGTCTGTCCCCCGTCCACTCGTCCCAGCAGGATCAGCTCGATGGGAGCAATAGTTCCCATCAGCCTGATCCTGCTATTTAAACTGCCCCATGGTCCCCAATAAATTTTAAATACATGTCATTGGTGGCCAGTGGTTACCTACAATAAATTAGTTCATACATTACCTGTCTCCGCCGATCGCCACCTAAAATAAAGTAAAAAATAAAAAACTACACCTATACTCACCTAGACACCTAATTCCCCGAAGCCATCGATCTCCTGTAATAAAATATAAAATAATAAACCACAACCTTATCCTTACCCCTCCGTAGTAGTCCACGAGTGTCCCATGATGATCTCCAGTTTAGAGCAGCCACATAGAATGTGACCGCTCTGAACCGCTGCCGCCGCTAGAATGATGGGGCCGTAAAGCAGCCCCGTCATTGCATAAGCGCTTTCGCCGGAGTTCAGGCAGCGCTGCTCCGGTTAGCTCCTTTACGGCCCTGCTGTATCGTGAGAAATTCCCACGGTACAGCACTGCCGTAAAGGAGGTCTCCGGAGCTGCGCTGACTGAATGCACTCCGGTGACCTCAGTCAGTGGCTCCCGCTGCCGGGAGCGGACGTGTTCCCGGCAGCGTGAGCTTACAGCAGCCATGCACAGCTGTCACCATCTCCAGATGTGACAGCTGTGCATGGGAGATCAGCGCAGGAACGTGGACAGGTAACTATTTTTTTTTTTAGTAAACTAAGAATTAAATAAAATGGTGTGTTTTATTTCAAATAAATTATTTTTTTCTGGGTGTAGTGTGTTTTTTCTTTTTAACACTTTGTAGGTTAGTAATGGGGGGGTCTTATAGACGCCCATCATTACTAACCTGGGCTTCATGGCAGCTGGCGCTGACATGAACCCCAACCCTATTACCCCCTGCCACCGCACCAGGGCAGCGTGGAAGAGCGAGGCTAAGTGCCAGAGTTGGCGCATCCTATGGATGCGCCATTTCTGGGGCGGCTGACGGCTGGTGTTTCTAGCCTGGGAGGGGGCCAATATTCATGGCACCCTTCCTGGGCTATTAATATCAGCCCCCAGCTGTCTGCCTAGCCTTTGCTAGCTATTAAAATAGGGGGGACCCCACGTCATTTTTTTGGGGGGGTCCCCCATTTTAATAGCTAGTAAAGGCTAAGTATTCAGCTGGGGGCTGATATTAGTAGTCTGGGAAGCTCCGTGGGTATTACCCCCTTCCCAGGCTTCAAACATCTGCCCCAGCCGTCTGCTTAACCTCCGCTAGAGACTAAAATTATGGGGGATCCCACGCCAATTTTTTTTTTAAATAAATCCTTTATTTTAACACTAAATGACATTTGAGGAGTTAATAAAGATGCAGTCCCTAAATTATTATTTATTTTTTAATTAATTTTTCCCAAAAATTTTGACGTGGGCTTTGCCATATTTTTGTATGCCAGCCAGGTACAGCATCCAGCTTCTATGAACGCGCCATTTTCCGGGGCGGCTGCGGACTGCAATTTGTAGCGGGTGGGGCCCAGAAAGCTTGGGTCTCCCTGCGCTGCAGATTCCATCCCCCAGCTGCCTAGTTGTACCTGGCTGGACACACAAATAGGGAGAAGCCCCACGTATTTTTTTTTTTAATTATTTCATGAAATTCATGAAATAATAAAGAAAAAAAGGGCTTCCCTATATTGTTGTGTCCGGCCTGGTACAAATAGGCAGCTGGTGGTTGGGGGCAGCCCGTTCCTGCCTGCAGTACCTGGCTGGACACAAATATAGTGGGAAGCCCCACGTCAATTTTTTTTTAATTATTTCAGGAAATTCATGAAATAATTAAAAAAAAATTGATGTGGGGCTTCGCCCTATATTTGTGTCCAGCCAGGTACAGCAGGCAGGAAAGGGCTGCCCCCAACCACCAGCTGCCTATTTGTACCTGGCCGGACACAACAATATAGGGAAGCCCTTTTTTTAAAAAATTATTAAATGAAATAATTAAAAAAAAATTGACGTGGAGCTTCGCCCTATTTTTGTGTCCAGCCAGGTACAACTAGGCAGCTGGGGGCTGGAATCTGCAGCGCAGGGAGACCCAAGCTTTCTGGGCCCCACCCGCTGCAAATTGCAGTCCGCAGCCGCCCCGGAAAATGGCGCGTTCATAGAAGCGCCATCTTCTGGCGCTGTACCCAACTCATCCAGGGCCCTGGTGCGGTGGCTCACTGGGTAATAAAGGGGTTAAGGCCAGCTTGGCATTATCAGCTGGCCCTAAGCCCGAAATTCATGGGGTCACGCCAATATGAGACATGACCACCATGAATTTCTAGTAAAGTATTTAAAAAAAACACAACACCCAGAATAAAGTCCTTTAATTGAAATAAAGACACAATTCTTTATTGTTCTAAATTAAACTATACTTACCATCACGCCCATTCCAGCTGAAGCCAACGATCTCCTGCAATAAAAGAAAAATAATAAACCAACCTCATCCTTACCTTCCCATGGATCCCACGACAGCTTCAGCTCTGCTACATCGAGATGACAGGCTGGTCCGCAGCAGAACGCTGCCATCCAGCCTGGCATCCCGCAGACACTGAAAAGCGCAGGCTTGCTTGCGCTCCTCAGTGTCTCTCTGTGACGGCATCCAGATGAGCCGAGGTCATGTCCAATGAACTCGGCTCACCTCATGCACGTCACTGACAGCGTGGGAAAATTCTCCTGCACTCAGCGCTTCAGCGTGAGAATTCTCCCACGCTGTCAGTGACGTGCATGAGGTGAGCTGAGTTCATTGGACATGACCTCACCTCATGCACGTCACTGACAGCGTGGGAGAATTCTCCTGCACTCAGCGCTTCAGCGTGAGAATTTTCCCACGCTGTCAGTGACGTGCATGAGGTGAGCCGAGTTCATTGTCGGCTCATCTGGATGCCGTCACAGAGAGACACTGAGGAGCGCAAGCATGCCTGCGCTTCTCAGTGTCCGCGGGATGACAGGCTGGATGGCAGCGTTCTGCCGGTCCAGCCTGTCATCTCGATGTAGCAGAGCTGGAGCCATCGTGGGAACCATGGAAAGGTAAGGATGAGGTTGCTTTATTATTTTTCTTTTATTGCAGGGGATCGTTGGCTTCAGCTGGAATGGGCGTGATGGTAAGTATGGTTTAATTTAGAACAATAAAGAATTGTGTGTTTATTTCAATTAAAGGACTTTATTCTGGGTGTTTGTGTTTTTTTTTTAACTTTGACTATGGGGTTAGTAATGGGGGTGTCTTATAGACGCCACTCCATTACTAACCTGGGCTTGATGTCAGCTGGCATTATAAGCTGACATCAACCCCAACCCTATTACCCCACTGCCACCGCTACAGGGCAGTGGGAAGAGCGAGGCTAAGTACCAGAGTTGGCGCATCCTATGGATGCGCCATTTCTGGGGCGGCTGACGGCTGGTGTTTCTAGCCTGGGAGGGGGCCAATATTCATGGCTCCCTTCCTGGGCTATTAATATCAGCCCCCAGCTGTCTGCCTAGCCCTTGCTAGCTATTAAATTAGGGGGGACCCAACGTCATTTTTTTTGGGGGGTCCCCCATTTTAATAGCTAGTAAAGGCTATGTATTCAGCTGGGGGCTGATATTAGTAGCCTGGGAAGCTCCGTGGGTATTACCCCCTTCCCAGGCTTCAAACATCAGCCCCAGCCGTCTGCTTAACCTCCGCTAGAGACTAAAATTAAGGGGAACCCCACGCCAATTTTTTTTTAAATAAATCCTTTATTTTAACACTAAATGACAAGTACAGTAACCAACACTATCACTGTACTTCTTATATATGTGACTGACATGTTTCTATCTATCTAATCTATGTGTGAAGCTCTATTCTGTCTGTTATAAATTGTCGGGTACAGATGCTGAATTGCCGGCCGGCTTTCTTAAAGAGACGGTGCACGAAAACACTATTATTTTTTTAAATAAATCCTTTACACTAAATGACAAGTACAGTAACCAACACTGTCACTGTACTTATTATATATGTGACTGACATGTTTCTATCTATCTAATCTATGTGTGATGCTCTATTCTTTCTGTTGTAAATTGTCGGGTACCGGTGTATGCGCTGATGAATTGCCGGCTTTTCGCATAATACATTCTACATTATTCTTAGTTGTTTTACTTCATGTAGAATTAACCTACAAGGAAAGAAAGGGTTTATTTTCATTCCGATATTAGTGTCCCATTGACTTGCATTGGTTTCCGGTATCGGAATCGGCGATATCCGATACTTTTTGAGTATCGGTCCGATCCAATCCAATACGATATTTCCTGATATCGGAAGGTATCGCTCAACACTAGTGCTGACAGTCCCTTTAAAATCAGTGTTTCCCAAACTCCAGTCCTCACGGCCCCCCACAGGACATGTCTTCAGGATTTCCATAGTATTGCACAGGTGAGAGAATTCCTGATTCCTTGATGATACTTTCATCACATGTGTAATACTGAGGAAATCCTGAAAACCTGACCTGTTGGGGGCCATGAGGACTGGAGTTTGGGAAACACTGCCTTAAATGGAGTGGTGCTGCAGTTTTATTATTCAGCAATTAGCAGGATCCCCCAACAATTTCTTAAGCAATGAGAAAATGCAGTCCCTAATGATGTCCTCTGACAATAAGCGGATCACGGACAGCAGATGCATTGGGTTCTGCATTTCTTGGAGAATGGGATGGGGCAGCTTCTGTCTTCTCAGTGATACAATCAGGAAGGAGATGCAGCGTGAGACAATCCCTGTCTAGATCTTTGATCTGATCATCAATACAGAGGGCTGATTGGTGAAGACAGAGGGAAAGGCTAATAAAATTATTAAAAAAAAAAACTTAGTTTTTCGGCTGGCACTTCCTCTGGGGTCAGTATGCCAACCTCATTGACTTCATAGCACTTGCCAGAGTGAGCAGACACGATTTTATTGCCTTTACACACGTCACCTCCACACAGGGTGATGCTGCTACGACGCCTCAGTGCTGGAGTGAGCAGAGGTCCGCAGCTTGTGACACTCCTGCTGTAGTGAAACTACAGGTCCCAGCAGACTGACGGTCTCTCATCAAGTTATGCTGGGAGCCGCAGGTTCACAAATAGTGCTAGAGGATCCATGTCAGAAATATGAGGCTGCCACTAGGGTTTCTCCCACAAATATGTAATCGGACGTGGAGCGGATCTGCACGTGGATGAGCCATATTCTCTATCTGTGAACATACTACTCCTTCACTCAGATTCTAAGTGGTTCTGCAGCGCATCTGTGCAGAGCAAGCTGTCAATCAAAATCCGGGCCGGGTTTACAGCCGTCGCCCCTGATATAGCGAGCGGTGCTGTGATCCAAGACTGTAGCCGCTCCGTGCACAACGATGAGTGAAGGCCGGCGGCTGCAGGGAGGAAAGAAGTTAATTTTCTCCCGGTACCTACACTATCAATAAGGCGGCCGGGCAGCATTGTAACAATATTTATCTGCAGATTAACCCTATACCTGCAGGTACATAGCATTTTCCAAGGTGACAGGTTCCCTTTAATAAAGAGAAGATGGATAGAGCCGCATTAGTCCGTACTCACGGTGGAAGCCTCCTGACAACTTCTTGAAGAACACTTTCCACATTTGTTCCAAGCTTCCCCGACATCTAATAGAAATAAACAGAGAAATGAATTTCTTAATACAGTTTAGAACTCGGCTACAACGAATCAGAAGAAATGAAACCTGTTTGAAGCTGACAAGCAATCAAGCCCCTCCGTAAGCCACACAGAACATGGCTACTTATGTCATCTGCAGGTGATTAAAGGAACCTGTCATGCTGAAATGGTATAAGATCTGTAGGGGGATGTTGTAGAGCAGAGAAGTTGATCAGACTGATAGACATATCTGTGGGAAGAGAGTCAGCAAAACTGGCATTTTATGCAGTGAAAAGTCCTGCCGTATGTACACTAGTCCAGTGGGCGGTCCTACTAAGTGATTGACAGTTCCCTGTATGACCATGCAGGCAAAGATAGCTGTCAATCACTAGTAGGACCGCCCACTGGACTCATCTGTACAAACAGCAGGATTCCACTGAATATATTGATACAGGAAAAACATCTATCTTTGTACCGTATTAGCCAGTAGATAGAAGAGTATTTAGATTTGAGAGTCCTCAGTGGTTGATACCATCTTTTCCGTTAGCCATTAAAAGGTAACAAATTGCAGACTTTCCAGACTACTCAGGTCTCAGGTCAGCCTGATGAAGAAGCCGGAGTAGTCTGGAAAGCTTGCAATTTGTTACCATCTTTTCAGTTAGCCATTAAAGGTATCAACCACTGAGGACTCTCAAATCTAATGAATAAATTACAATTTATACTGAATCTTCTCCCACAAACCTATATATCGTTCTGCTCAGTTTCTCATGGATAAAACCTGTACATCTGAATGGGGCTTTAATGTTGTTATTACAATCATGTAACCGCAGATCACAAAATCTTTCATATGATCATTTTTTTAACACCTAAAACCCCAATGGATATTTATGTTTACTAAAGGATTCCTTCCCCATTCTTTTGGCAGCTCTTCTTTAGGTATGGACACAGACCGGCATCCGGCATAAAGACATCTGGAGACTTTTCCTTTTTCGGTGATATTGGATAATCTTCTTCATTTCTAACGCTTTAAATCTTTCAAATTCTTTCCGAAAAATGTATCATAAAGGGACTTTCTCAGGTCAGTTTTGCTTGTGGTTGTGTTACCATTATTTGTGCCAAATGTATCAAAGTGTTGCACGATGTTTGATAAATGTTTATGTAGCACTTCCATCTATCTTTATTTATTTTACTCACTTATATAGCGTCATTAATTTCACAGCACTTTACAGACATTATCATCACTGCCCCCATCGGGGCTCACAATCTACATTCCCTAGCAGTATGTCTTTGGAGTGTGGGAGAAAACCGGAGAACCCGGAGGAAACCCACGCAAACACGGGGAGAACATACAAACTTCTTGCAGATGTCGTCCTTGGTGGGATTAGAACCCAGGATCCCAGTGCTGCAAAACAACAATGCTAACCCCTGAGCCACCGTGTATCTTTATCCACTTTTAACGTCACCAGTCATTCTTAGACCTGTGTAGCTTACCAAGCCCAATTTCTAAAAGTTGCAAGAGTGCTGTAAAATAGGAAGCTGCATATTTTTACGCAAAAATGATGCATCACAAAAGGGTTTTTTTTTTTTTTTTTAACACCAAAAATTGATGTAAATTCCTCGCTACATTGCCCCTTTTCCAGCCACATTTTGTAGAAAAAAATAAAAGACAAGGTGCAGACAGCGGAGTTAAATTTGCCTACAGGAATGATTTTGATCTGGAGCGCATCGTACCCGGATACAGTCACTAGCGGGAACGTCAAACATCTTCTCAATTTGTTTCTCCACCCTTTCCGGATCTGCATTCTTCAAGTCTATCTAAAAGCAAAAGTATAAATACTAATTATTTATCAAAGCTGGACAACATCTAGAAACCATATAATAAAACTGGCTTAAAATATAGTGTGAACAAGAGTTTAGGGAGAGATGTACAACTGGCTCTGGCCTATAAAAGGGATTGTGTAATCGTACAAAACTAGCAAAAATGTAAAGTGCCTGGAAAACAAGGAACGTGCAATTTACCTCTTAGTAAAATCCTATGCTTTCTCAAGAACAGAGGAATTTTAATTTCATATATTTTTTTTAATCAAATCATTTTTATTGAAAAACTCCAACTACAAATATTCCATCTTTCAAATAACATACATGACATAGTAATTCCATAGTAAAAATATGAACAAAGTATCTGAACTTCAATTCCCATAACCCACCCTAAACCCAAATCCCAACACTCCAGAGAGAACCATTTTCAGAGCAGTTCTAGAATAACGGACTATAGCATTCGTAGAAGGGGAAGAAGATAAAAAAGTGACTAACAAAGGGGTAGCAGCGTTTTAATGTTATCATTTACTGCTTGATGCCTGAGCCGGGGAGTGCACGCTGAAAACTGTTGCAGGCTGCTGTAATCACAGGACACAAGCAAACAGCATGGCATTTCCTATCAACAGGGAGGAAGTAAAGGGAACAGTAATGAAAGTCTCCTCCTACTCCGCTCCATATTGAAATGAATAGTGTGCATCCTACAAATGAGATGCATACAGCAAACAATTGATTTTCCATACATAGGTTTTGAGTTGACCACTGGATATACACATGTGTATCACTAATTACCAGAACTGGAAATCGAAAAAAAAGACGAGCAAGTTTGGGGTGAATCCTGCCTTCATTACTGCACAGCCGCTCAGAGGGATCGGTACTAGGAACAGCAGGAGTGCCGGCGATGTTCACAGATTTACCTGCTGCGGGACTGAAGGAGTCTGATCGTGCTCGGCTCGAAGCTTTTTACCTGGTTTACGATAGGAATAATTGAAAGCTGTGCTTCAAAGGCGAGGAAGAAGTTTGCCACCGTCTGCGCTTGAATACCCTTAAGAGGGGAAAAAATATATATACATATATACAAATACTGAAACATCTAAATGCATTAGAACATCAAACCCGGTGAAGCGGTAAATGACTTGTCCTCCAGGGATACAGGCTACTGTCATTCAGTTATTATTGAATAGGAATTTTACATTTTATGTGATCACCACGCTAGAATGTAAATGGAGAAAAACACAACACAACTCCTCATCATATGAAGATATTTTGTGTTATAGAACAGGATTTCTGTGGAATAACAAGACTGATTTACTATGTATGCACCATAGCCTTCATTTGATGTCACTTACTTAGCACCAACACCTTGCCCCAACTCTGCAATCCCCAATATCAGTCCATGACCTCAATGGGGTCACTATAAAATTCTAAAGAGGACTGGTCATGTCTCTATTAGAAAATAGACAAACTTAGGATAGAAACAATATGAACATATACCCTGCTATAAGTAAGTAAAAAGCAATAGGAAATATATATAATATAGGGTACTTAGTAAACATGTTGTTTGATTAAAAAAAAAGCCATCCCACCAGCACCAAGGTGTACCCAGTCAGTTATGTGAAGTATATAATAAAATACACTTTAGTACAATATTAGTATCTTGTCCCTTTAAATCTGCAGCTACTTCTGTCACCATGGTAACTGCATTCATACTCAGCCAATAGGATTGCTCGGTTTGAATTTGAAGAAAAAAAAAAGTTCTATATCGTCAGTTTGTTCCATCTCATCTGAGTGTGAAGACAGACACCTGCGATCAGCGAGAGATTATAGGTATAAGACGTGATATAATATAACGGACGGAGCCACATCCCATCACACGCACTCAGCGACCACAACTGACAGGAATCAGCACATTTATCAGAGGAGAAGTCATTATTCCCCAACACATGATAAGTGACAACTTCTAGATC
Organism: Phyllobates terribilis; assembly: GCF_046119375.1. Taxonomy (NCBI): domain Eukaryota; kingdom Metazoa; phylum Chordata; class Amphibia; order Anura; family Dendrobatidae; genus Phyllobates; species Phyllobates terribilis. Next base: position 303,839 of record NW_027363233.1, on the reverse strand, counting down.
TGCTGGGAACCCAACTAATCCCTGCTAGACCCTCCCCGGCCACCGCTCCATTCATTCTCTATGCAGGAGAAAGCTGAGTACAGCGCCCCCCATAGAGAATGAACGGACCGGCGGTTGAACATTTGCACTTCGCTCACTTCTATCTATAAGTGCTGTTCTGCTGATTGGGTCATAGTGGCCAAACCCACCGATCTAAGAGTCATCACCTATCCAGAGATCAGTGAGAACTTGTTCCAACTAGACATCCCCTTTAATGGAAGAGATCACATATCTAACAGCCAATCCTATTCATTCCCAATCTTCCCTGTGCCCAGTAATGCCCCTGGGTATATCGCCACTATGAGCCAATCACCAAACCCTCTGCTGACTGTTCCCCATGTTTTATAGAGCTTGGAGACGTTTCTACAAGAGAAGATCTCAGCGGCCACCATGGGGATGGGTTACTCTGCCAGCGATGGAGCAGGTAGTATCCTCCAGCCTGTGATATCTCACCTTCCTCCATATTCTGCTGTTACATGTGTTTCTTCAGCTTTACCCCTTCCCAACAGAACCAATTGATGGTTTTTTTCTGTTTTTTCCTCCGCTTTTTCCAAGGGCTATAGCTTTTTCATGTCTGTCCACATAGTGTGAGGTCTTGTTATTTTGCAGGATGAGCGGTACTTATAAATCCCACCATTCATTTACCACATAGTACTAGAAAACGGGAAAAACATTCCAAGTGCAGTAAAAGTGCGAGGAAAAAAAAAGCCTGACACTGTTTATCTGGGAACGGTTTTAACGGCGCACATAGTGTGGTAAAAATGACCTGGTAATAGGATCCTACTCCTCAGTGTGATTACAGCAAGACCAAACTTCTCCAAGAGTTTTGACAAAAGAAAAAAACTTTATTTTTTCTGAGACCCGTAACATTTTCGTTTTTCGGGTTGATGGAGCTGTGTGGGGGCTTATTTTTTGAAGGGCAAGAGGACTTTATTGATAACATTTTGGGACACATATGACATGGTCATCGCTTCTTACAGGGTTTTCTGTAGTATTGTGCCGAACGAAAAAAATGCAATTTTGGCTTTTTGAATTTTTTTCTGTGTTCACTGATCGTTTGTTTTTTATATTTGGATAGATTGTATTTCTCTGAAAGAGACCATACCACAAATGTGTATATTTTTATTATCTTTATTTTTAGTGGGAGGTGAGTTGAACGTGTGGGGTTTTAATATTTTACACTTTTTTTTTTTTTTTTAATTTTCACTGCATTTGTATACATTATCTGATTGCTTGTGCTATATACAGCGATACCACAGTAATGCTCCATATAGCAAAATCACGGTCTTCTTTACAGCCCAAATGAAGCTTTATGATGACAGGCACGGAGGCTTCAGCAGACCCCCGGATGTCATAGCGGTCCATCTGTGCCCTGTGATCGTGTCACAGGAGCGCCGGTGGGCGCATGGAACGATGCGTCCCAATGCCGGCGCGCTGTTAATGCTGCTGTTAGAGATTGACAGCAGCACTGAACAGGTTAACAGTGGTGGGCAGATCTTCGCTCCACTCGCAGCTCTTAGAGGCAGGTCCTGGTTGTTTGTCACAGCCATTATCTGCCATGTACGGGGCGAGCTGACTCTGCTCCATACAGTCATGGCCAAAAGTTTTGAGAATGACACCAAAATTATATTTTCACATGATCTGCTGGCCTCTGGTTTTTATTAGTGTTTGTCTGATGTTTATATCACATACAGAAATATAATTGCAATCATATTATGAGTATCAATAGGTTATATTGACAATTAGAATGTGTTAATGCAGCAAGTCAATATTTGCAGTGTTGCCCCTTCTTCCTCAAGACCTCTGTAATTCTCCCTGGCATGCTCTCAATCAACTTTTGGACCAAATCCTGACTGATAGCAGTCCATTCTTGCATAATCAATGCTTGCATTTTGCCAGAATTTGTTGGTTTTTGTTTGTCCACCCGTCTCTTGATGATTAACCACAAGTTCTCAATGGGATTAAGATCTGGGGAGTTTCCAGGCCATGGACCCAAAATCTCTATGTTTTGTTCCATGAGCCATTTAGTTATCACCTTTGCTTTATGGCAAGGTGCTCCATCATGCTGGAAAAGGCATTGTTGGGCGCCAAACTGCTCTTGGACGGTTGGGAGAAGTTGCTCTTGGAGGACATTCTGGTACCATTCTTTATTCATGGCAGTGTTTTTAGGCAAGACTGTGAGTGAGCCGATTCCCTTGGCTGAGAAGCAACCCCACACATGAATGGTTTCAGGATGCTTTACAGTTGGCATGAGACAAGACTGGTGGTAGCGCTCACCTCTTCTTCTCCGAATAAGCTGTTTTCCAGATGTCCCAAACAATCGAAAAGGGGATTCATCAGAGAAAATGACTTTGCCCCAGTCCTCAGCAGTCCACTCCCTGTACCTTTTGCAGAATATCAGTCGGTCCCTGATGTTTTTTCTGGAGAGAAGTGGCTTCTTTGCTGCCCTCCTTGAAACCAGCCCTTGCTCAAAGAGTCTCCGCCTCACAGTGCCTGCAGAAGCACTCACACCAGCCTGCTGCCATTCCTGAGCAAGCTCGGCACTGCTGGTAGTCCGATCCCGCAGCTGAAACAGTTTTAAGATCTGGTCCTGGCGCTTGCTTGTCTTTCTTGGGCGCCCTGGAGCCTTTTTGACAACAATGGAAGCTCTCTCCTTGAAGTTCTTGATGATGCGATAGATTGTTGACTGAGGTGCAATCTTTGTAGCTGCAATACTCTTCCCTGTTAGGCCATTTTTGTGCAGTGCAATGGTGGCTGCACGTGTTTCTTTAGAGATAACCATGGTTAACTGAAGAGAAACAATGATACCAAGAGCCAGCCTCCTTTTAAAGTGTCCAGTGATGTCATTCTTACTTAATCATGACTGATTGATCGCCAGCCCTGTCCTCATCAACACCCACACCTGTGTTAATGGATCAATCACTAAAACGATGTTAGCTGCTCCTTTTAAGGCAGGACTGCAATGATGTTGAAATGTGTTTTGGGGGTTAAAGTTCATTTTCTGGGCAAATATTGACTTTGCAAGTACAGTAATTGCTGTTAAGCTGATCACTCTTTGACATTCAGGAGTATATGCAAATTGCCATTACAAAAAATGAAGCAGTAAACTTTGGAAAAATTACTATTTGTCTCATTCTCAATACTTTTGGCCATGACTGTACACCCGCTACTGACTTATACCAGACACGTACGGCAGATGTTGGTAAGGAGTTAAAGCGGTTGTCCTGCTTTGGGGCCATTTGTTTTTTTTACTTTAATGCAAGTATTTGGGGCTAAAATTGATTTCCGTTATTGAGTTTCATTAAAAATGTTGCCTTCTGTAGCATCTGTGCTGCACTGTCTATTCCTGGCTGCAAAATTAGCTAACTGAGAATCTATCAGTGAGCTCCTTCTGGCAGTCTTAAGGGAGAGTTTGTAGATCTTTCATCTGTTTTTTTTCCTGAGTGCCTTTTAACTGATCTATGCGCAAAGAAAACATGAAACTTGAATGTGCAGGGAAACAATAAGTCTGTAATAACCAGTGAAAAATGAAATCTAAATGTAAAAAATTACTTTTAGTAATAAATACATGGACATAAGAAAATACACACTGCTCAAAAAAAATAAAGGGAACACTTAAACAACAGAATATAACTCCAAGTAAATCAAACTTCTGTGAAATCAAACTGTCCACTTAGGAAACAACACTGATTGACAATCAATTTCACATGCTGTTGTGCAAATGGAATAGACAATAGATGGAAATTATTGGCAATTATCAAGACACCCTCAATAAAGGAGTGGTTCTGCAGGTGGGGACCACAGACCACATCTCAGTACCAGTGCTTTCTGGCTGATGTTTTGGTCACTTTTGAATGGTGGTTGTGCTTTCACACTCGTGGTAGCATGAGAAGGACTCTACAACCCACAGAAGTTGCTCAGGTAGTGCAGCTCATCCAGGATGGCACATCAATGCGAGCTGTGGCAAGGAGGTTTGCTGTGTCTGTCAACGTAGTGTCCAGAGGCTGGAGGCGCTACCAGGAGACAGGCCAGTACACCAGGAGACGTGGAGGGGGCCGTAGGATGGCAACAACCCAGCAGCAGGACCGCTACCCCCGCCTTTGTGCAAGGAGGAACAGGAGGAGCACTGCCAGAGCCCTGCAAAATGACCTTCAGCAGGCCACAAATGAGCATATGTCTGCACAAATGGTTAGAAACCGACTCCATGAGGGTGGTATGAGGGCCCGACGTCCACACATGGAGGTTGTGCTCACAATCCAACACCGTGCAGGACGTTTGGCATTTGCCACAGAACACCAGGATTGGCAAAGTCGCCACTGGCTCCCTGTGCTCTTCACAGATGAAAGCAGGGTCACACTGAGCACATGTGACAGACGTGACAGAGTCTGGAGACGCCGTGGAGAACGATCTGCTGCCTGCAACATCCTTCAGCATGACCGGTTTGGCAGTGGGTCACTAATAGTGTGGGGTGGCATTTCTTTGGAGGGCTGCAAAGCCCTCCATGTGCTCGCCAGAGGTAGCCTGACTGCCATTAGGTACAGAGATGAGATCCTCAGACCCCTTGTGAGACCATATGCTGGAGCGGTTGGCACTGGGTTCATCCTAATGCAGAACAATGCCAGACCTCATGTGGCTGGAGTGTGTCAGCCTCATTTTGACTTGTTTTAAGTACATTACATCAAAGTTGGATCAGCCTGTAGTGTGTTTTTCCAATTTAATTTTGGGGGTGACTCCAAATCCAGGCCTCCATTGGTTAATAAATTTTATTTCCATTGATGATTTTGTATGAACATTTGCTAAAGAAGAACTGCGCCCAGCGGAGCCAAGCTGAAGGAAGAGAATGGACTTGATCTGACTTCAGACATTTTTTCAAGTTTCCCCCCAGGAGGGGGCCAGTTCACTTTTTAGCTGGGTTAAAATACACTGCTCAAAAAAATAAAGGGAACACTCAAATAACACATCCTAGATCTGAATGAATTAAATATTCTCATTGAATACTTTGTTCTGTACAAAGTTGAATGTGCTGACAACAAAATCACACAAAAGTCATCCATGGAAATCAAATTTATTAACCAATGGAGGCCTGGATTTGGAGTCACCCCCAAAATTAAAGTGAAAAAACACACTACAGGCTGATCCAACATTGATGTAATGTCCTTAAAACAAGTCAAAATGAGGCTCAGTATTGTGTGGCCTCCACGTGCCTGTATGACCTCCCTACACCACCTGGGCATGCTCCTGATGAGGTTGCGGATGGTGTCCTGTGGGATCTCCTCCCAGACCTGGACTAAAGCATCCGCCAACTCCTGGACAGTCTGTGGTGCAATGTGATGTTGGTGGATGGAGCGAGACATGATGTCCCAGATGTGCTCAATCGGACTCAGATCTGGGGAACAGGCGGGCCAGTCCATAGCTTCAAAGACTTCATCTTGCAGGAACTGCTGACACACTCCAGCCACATGAGGTCTGGCATTGTCCTGCATTAGGAGGAACCCAGGGCCCACTGCACCAGCATATTGTCTCACAAGGGGCCTGAGCATCTTATCTCGGTACCTAATGGCAGTCAGGCTACCTCTGGCAAGCACATGGAGGGCTGTGCGGCCCTTCAAAGAAATGCCACCCCACACCATTACTGACCCACTGCCAAACCGGTCGTGCTGAAGGATGTTGCAGGCAGCAGATCGCTCTCCACGGTGTCTCCAGACACTGTCACGTCTGTCACATGTGCTCAGTGTGAACCTGCTTTCCAGTGGCGAGTTTGCCAATTCTGGTGTTCTGTGGCAAATGCCAAGCATCCTGCACAGTGTTAGGCTGTGAGCACAACCCCCATCTGTGGACGTCGGGCCCTCATACCACCCTCATGGAGTCAGTTCTAACCGTTTGTGCAGACATGCACATTTGTGGCCTGCTGGAGGTCATTTTGCAGGGCTCTGGCAGTGCTCCTCCTGTTGCTTCTTGCACAAAAGCGGAGGTAGCGGTCCTGCTGCTGGGTTGTTGCCCTCCTAAGGCCCACTCCATCTCTCCTGGTGTACTGGCCTGTCTCCTGGTAGCGTCTCCAGCCTCTGGACACTACACTGACAGACACAGCAAACCTCCTTGCCACAGCTCTCACTGATGTGCCATCCTGGATGAACTGCACTACCTAAGCATCTTCTGTGGGTTGTAGAGTCCGTCTCATGCTACCATGAGTGTGAAAGCACAACCAACATTGAAAAGTGACCAAAACATCAGCCAGAAAGCACTGGTACTGAGATGTGGTCTGTGGTCCCCACCTGCAGAATTACTCCTTTACTGAGGGTGTCTTGATAATTGCCAATAATTTCCATCTATTGTCTATTCCATTTGCACATCAGCATGTGAAATTGATTGTTAATCAGTGTTGTTTCCTAAGTGGACAGTTTGATTTCAGAGAAGTTTGATTTACTTGGAGTTATATTCTGTTGTTTAAGTGTTCCCTTTATTTTTTTGAGCAGTGTATATAAAAAAATTACTGCAGCTTTAATGCTATTTATTACATCTCAGGTAATTTTGTGACTAACTATACAGCATCAAAAATACCAAAAAGCTTAAATCGCCAATGGAAGCCGATAGCACTAGTGAGAACATGGCATAAGCGTAATTTAAAGGAAGAGGAGGACATTATTCACTCCAGTTTCCTGCGGCCCCTCGGGAGTATAGGTTGCTGCACAGTAGTCTGCATTCTGTGTAAAACAGGAAAAAACACTTTCTTAGAGGGATGAGGGCAGCGCGGTGGTCAGTAGTAGCACTCTGTCAGTTGAGGATTGCTCCTAATATCTGGTTGTGTTTCCTGAGAAGAGGAGACCCCACCCAAGAGGAGACCCCACCCAAGAGGAGACCCACCCAAGAGGAGACCCACCCGAAGAGGAGACCCCACCGAAGAGGAGACCCCACCGAAGAGGAGACCCACCGAAGAGGAGACCAAACCGAAGAGGAGACCCCACCGAAGAGGAGACCCCACCGAAGAGGAGACCCACCAAAGAGGAGACCCAAGAGGAGACCCACCGAAGAGGAGACCCAAGAGGAGACCCACCGAAGAGGAGACCCCACCGAAGAGGAGACCCCACTGAAGAGGAGACCAAACCGAAGAGGAGACCCCACCGAAGAGGAGACCCACCGAAGAGGAGACCCAAGAGGAGACCCCACCGAAGAGGAGACCCCACTGAAGAGGAGACCCACCGAAGAGGAGACCCACCGAAGAGGAGACCCAAGAGGAGACCCCACCCAAGAGGAGACCCCACCCAAGAGGAGACCCACCCAAGAGGAGACCCACCCAAGAGGAGACCCAAGAGGAGACCCACCGAAGAGGAGACCCAAGAGGAGACCCACCGAAGAGGAGACCCCACCGAAGAGGAGACCCCACCGAAGAGGAAACCCCACCGAAGAGGAGACCCCACCGAAGAGGAGACCCACCGAAGAGGAGACCCACCGAAGAGGAGACCCAAGAGGAGACCCCACCCAAGAGGAGACCCCACCCAAGAGGAGACCCACCCAAGAGGAGACCCCACCCAAGAGGAGACCCCACTGAAGAGGAGACCCCACCGAAGAGGAGACCCCACCGAAGAGGAGATCCACTGAAGAGGAGACCCCACCGAAGAGGAGACCCAAGAGGAGACCCCACCGAAGAGGAGACCCCACCGAAGAGGAGACCCACCGAAGAGGAGACCCCACCGAAGAGGAGACCCACCGAAGAGGAGACCCCACCGAAGAGGAGACCCACCGAAGAGGAGACCCAAGAGGAGACCCCACCGAAGAGGAAACCCCACCGAAGAAGAGACCCCACCGAAGAGGAGAACCACCGAAGAGGAGACCCCACCGAAGAGGAGACCCCACCGAAGAGGAGACCCAGGAGGAGACCCCACCGAAGAGGAGACCCCACCGAAGAGAAGACCCCACCGAAGAGGAGACCCACCGAAGAGGAGACCCCACCGAAGAGGAGACCCCACCGAAGAGGAGACCCAAGAGGAGACCCCACCGAAGAGGAGACCCACCGAAGAGGAGACCCCACCGAAGAGGAGACCCAAGAGGAGACCCCACCGAAGAGGAGACCCCACCGAAGAGGAGACCCCACCGAAGAGGAGACCCAAGAGGAGACCCCACCGAAGAGGAGACCCACCAAAGAGGAGACCCACCAAAGAGGAGACCCCACCGAAGAGGAGACCCCACCGAAGAGGAGACCCAAGAGGAGACCCCACCGAAGAGGAGACCCAAAAGGAGACCCCACCGAAGAGGAGACCCCACCGAAGAGGAGACCCACCGAAGAGGAGACCCCACCGAAGAGGAGACCCACCGAAGAGGAAGCCACACCGAAGAGGAGACCCAAGAGGAGACCCAACCGAAGAGGAGACCCAAAAGGAGACCCCACCGAAGAGGAGACCCCACCGAAGAGGAGACCCACCGAAGAGGAGACCCACCGAAGAGGAGACCCCACCGAAGAGGAGACCCACCGAAGAGGAAGCCCCACCGAAGAGGAGACCCAAGAGGAGACCCAACCGAAGAGGAGACCCCACCGAAGAGGAGACCCACCGAAGAGGAGACCCCACCAAAGAGGAGACCCAAGAGGAGACCCCACTGAAGAGGAGACCCCACCGAAGAGGAGACCCAAGAGGAGACCTCAACGAAGAGGAGACCCCACCGAAGAGGAGACCCCACCGAAGAGGAGACCCACCGAAGAGGAGACCCCACCGAAGAGGAGACCCAAGAGGAGACCCACCGAAGAGGAGACCCCACCGAAGAGGAGACCCCACCGAAGAGGAGACCCACCGAAGAGGAGACCCCACCGAAGAGGAGACCCCACCGAAGAGGAGACCCCACCGAAGAGGAGACCCACCGAAGAGGAGACCCCACCGAAGAGGAGACCCCACCGAAGTGGAGACCCAAGAGGAGGCCCACCAAAGAGGATACCCAAGAGGAGACCCACTGAAGAGGAGACCCAAGAGGAGACCCACCGAAGAGGAGACCCCACCGAAGAGGAGACCCACCGAAGAGGAAACCCAAGAGGAGACCCACCGAAGAGGAGACCCAAGAGGAGACCCACCAAAGAGGATACCCAAGAGGAGACCCACCGAAGAGGAGACCCAAGAGGAGACCCACCGAAGAGGAGACCCCACCGATGAGGAGATCCCACCAAAGAGGAGACCCAAGAGGAGACCCACCGAAGAGGAGACCCCACCGAAGAGGAGACCCCACCGAAGAGGAGACCCACCGAAGAGGAGACCCCACTGAAGAGGAGACCCCACCGAAGAGGAGACCCACCGAAGAGGAGACCCCACTGAAGAGGAGACCCACCGAAGAGGAGACCCAAGAGGAGACCCACCGAAGGGGAGACCCCACCGAAGAGGAGACCCCACCGAAGAGGAGACCCACCGGAGAGGAGACCCCATCGAAGAGGAGACCCAAGAAGAGACCCACCGAAGAGGAGACCCCACCGAAGAGGAGACCCCACCGAAGAGGAGACCCCACCGAAGAGGAGACCCACCGAAGAGGAGACCCACAAAGGAGACCGAAGAGGAGGCCCACCGAAGAGGAGACCCACCGAAGAGGAGACCCACCGAAGAGGAGACCCACCGAAGAGGAGACCCAAGAGGAGACCTACCGAAGAGGAGACCCACCGAAGAGCAGACCCACCGAAGAGGAGACCCACCGAAGAGGAAACCCAAGAGGAGACCCACCGAAGAGGAGCCCCACCGAAGAGGAGCCCCACCGAAGAGGAGAACCACCGAAGAGGAGACCGAAGGGGAGACCCACCGAAGAGGAAACCTAAGAGGAGACCGAAGAGGACAGACCTGCACCTTAAGATCCCTAGGGGGAAAGGGATGGCCCAAGGCCAGAAAAGACATCAATCGATCCTACAACAAAAAGGAAGAAGCAGAACCAGAAGAAAGTCCGCCATTACATCAACCGGTATTTGAGAGGAAAGAGGAACATCATGTGGACCATCCTGCTGGGACCTCTCTGCCGATAACATCATACGGCAATACCGGCTGGTAAGTATAAATCCAACAAAGTAATTATAGCAGGATAGTAGTAATATAGTGGCAGTATGTCAGTATTAGTGTAATTTGAGTAATAATACTAGTGATAATAGTAAGAAAGTAATAAAATAACAGTAGTAATAGTAGTAGGTAGAATAGCAGTGTGATCCAGGGTTCTAGGACTGATCGCCTTTTCTCGGGGTCAAGAAGGAATTTTTCCGCTGTGACACAAATTGGCTGAAGGTGTCCTGAGGTTTTTGCCTTCTTTTGGATCAACACTCTAGGTATAGGGTAGTATTAGTAGCAATAGGAAAGAAGAATAATACCGTAATAAGATAGCACAATGTTAATAATAACCATATCAAATAGTTAGATTTATACAAACAAATTAAAATAACTCCAGTAGTACAATAATTAGTGTAATATTTAACTTGTAATAACATTATTAGGTTTGATCCAGGGTCCTAGGACTGATCGCCTTTTCCCGGGGTCAAGAAGGAATTTTTCCCGTGACACAAATTGGCGTTAGGTGTTCTGGGGTTTTTGCCTTCTTCTGGATCAACAGCTTTAGGCATAGGGATTTTAGTAATACCATTATTAGAATCACAAGATTAATAAAAAAATTAGAATTTATTTTTTTTAATTAGTTTTATAACAGTTATAATTAATTGGATTAATGCAAAAATAATAAATAGTAAAAATGGTGGTAATAATAAAAAAAAATAGTCCCAGTTACTAAGTTAGTGTAGTGTTAGTGTAGGGACCCATCTGAAGAGGTCGCCTTGACGTTGGCAGATGGGCTCGCACAATTTGCTCAAAATGTGCGCTAAGAACCTCATATTTCTATGTACAGAAGATCTAGCAGTAATTCCATTCAGGAGATAGATATCTGTGTACACACACACTTTGTTATATACTTTTGTGCAGCACACAGGGCAGGTATACAGGTACAGGGCGAGAGGAGACCCACCGAAGAGGAGACCCACCGAAGAGGAGACCCCACCGAAGAGGAGACCCCACCGAAGAGGAGACCCCACCGAAGAGGAGACTCCACCGAAGAGGAGACTCCACCGAAGAGGAGACCCACCGAAGAGGAGACCCCACCGAAGAGGAGACCCACCGAAGAGGAGACCCAAGAGGAGACCTACCGAAGAGGAGACCCTCCGAAGAGGAGACCCACCGAAGAGGAGACCCACCGAAGAGGAGAACCACCGAAGAGGAGACCCACCGAAGAGGAAACCGAAGAGGAGACCGAAGAGGACAGAACTGCACCTTAAGATCCCTAGGGGGAAAGGGATGGCCAAAGGCCAGAAAAGACAACAATCGATCCTACAACAAAAAGGAAGAAGCAGAACCAGAACAAAGTCCACCATTACATCAACCGGTATTTGAGAGGAAAGAGGAACATCATGTGGACCATCCTGCTGGGACCTCTCTGCCGATAACATCATACAGCAATACCGGCTGGTAAGTATAAATCCACCAAAGTAATAATAGCAGGATAGTAGTAATATAGTGGCAGTATATCAGTATTAGTGTAATTTGAGTAATAATACTAGTGATAATAGTAAGAAAGTAATAAAATAACAGTAGTAATAGTAGTAGGTAGAATAGCAGTGTGATCCAAGGTTCTAGGACTGATCGCCTTTTCTCGGGGTCAAGAAGGAATTTTTCCGCTGTGACACAAATTGGCTGAAGGTGTCCTGAGGTTTTTGCCTTCTTTTGGATCAACACTCTAGGTATAGGGTAGTATTAGTAGCAATAGGAAAGAAGACTAATACCGTAATAAGATAGCAGGTTATTATTGAGCTCCTAGATTGGGCAGAGGAGCTCAGTCTTCAGCAGGAGCTGGCCGAGGAGAGCAGAGCAACTTGCATGGGGCTACTGCACAAGAAGTAACTCAAAAGGTGGAGATTAACCCGGAGACGTGGTGCCCAGACTGTGATCTGCTGTGCAGGCTGCATAGACGATGCCTCCTAGGACCCGAACTTCACCCCTAACAGGCACAGCAGAGCTCGGACGGCTGCAAGTGAACGGAGAGCGGCTGATTAGTAACTGCTGTGTCTCCTGCAGCTCAGATAAGAGCCGTACAGAGCGGGGGCTCAGTAATGATGAATACGGGAAGTGTCCGCCCCTCACATGTCCTATATGCAGCCTCCAGAGGTAAAGTCTCCCCTGTAACCAGCGCCTTCTCTCACCTTCTCTGCTGGCATGCTCCATTGCTTAAAGGGGATGTCTGAAGAAAACAAGTTATCACTTATCCACAGGCTCGGTAATCACTTACTGATTGTGGGGTCTGACCGCTGCGAACCATTGTCTGATCGGGAAGGAGTGGAAAGTCAGGGATCAACTGCAGCTCCATTCATTCTCTATGGGGCTCCAGAAAAGCCGAGCTCAGGGCTTGAATGCCACATAGGGAAGGAATGGAGCGGATCCTGGAGTAATAACATGTCCTCCTCTCCTCAGCTTTCTGTCTGTGTAAGTGGCTCAGCCCTTGTCTCCCTTTCTCACTGGCTTCTGTACTGGTCCCTGTAGACTTTCTCCTATGAGGAAGAGGAAACCCCTGTGCCCTCCTGCTCTCAGTCCTCTGCGGCTTTTCCCCATCGCTCAATGCAGCCATTATATGTAATAAGGATCATTCTTGTCCGGCTTTCATTCCGCCCAGCTGACAAGATAATAAACATGTGAGGTGGAAGGTTCACAATTATTAGATGTGTTGTGAAAAGCAAATTCAGAGAAAACTGCAGGGTGACCGCTTGTGAAACCAGCACAAAATCCAGCGGACAGCGCCTCCCTGCCCCCCGCCGGTCTCTGTATCCTGGCATTCAGCTATTCCATTTGGTGCTTATTCAGGGAGGAAAACAAAAATGTGATGTTCTTACACAGACGCCTGAAGACGCGACGTTCGCTGCTGTGACGCCCAGCTGAGCTTGGTATCACAGATCCTAGAAGTGTGCATTGATGGATTCCTCCACAAGACGCCCTCATAAGCATTCACACACCTCCACCTTCCACCTCAGACCACCAGAGGGAGCCCGCTAGGGATATATAAAGGGAAGGTGGAGCCAGGCAGCCCAGAAAGTGATTCAGCAGTTTCCTGCTCAGACACAGAAGGACTCAGTGCAGTCGAGCCAGAGCCTAGGAGTTCCTGCAGAAAGAGTTCAGTACAGTCTGTAGAGTGATTCCAGACTAGAACTCAGCTCAGGATAGAGAGCTAGGAGTGTGCCGACGCTCTGAGAGCGGCGAAGAAGAGCAGTGTCCCGGCTGCAGTGTGTGTTGCCTAGTGAGGGCCCGAGCGGGACCAAAGGTGAGTGGAGAGTGAGTACATAGGGGGCAGAGGAGCTTAATTAGCTCACCCCGAAGAATTTACCGGACACCAGGTCCGAAGCTTAGCGGGATCTCTACGACCCAGTAAGGCATAACCGGAATCCCTGGAGAACTACAGGTCCCAGGATCGCTAGAGTGCTGATATGTAACAGAGCCGGGAGACACATAGGCCCCGCAAGCTGAGGAGCGTGTACTCCAAGAAAAGGCCCTACCACAAGGTCAGCCAGCGCAAGACAGAGACAAAGTTAGGCCTAGCTCCAGGCAGGTCAGAAACTTACTACGCAGAGGCAAGAAACAGGAAGCCCTACACCCGCTCATGGGGGAGGATCCTGATATGCACCCTTCACCCTACAGTGCTCCGGGATGTGCCTGACTTTCCATCAGTAAAAGGTACTGAAGTGACTACCGTGTCCGTCCCCGTTCTTGCTCTGACCCGGCTGGGTCTCGCCTGTCCTGCATTCCCCTTGCATACGCTGCCCTGAGGCCTAGCTCCGCCTGTGGGGAGCTATACCATCGAGCAACCTTATCACCGGCCTCAGTGGACTGCTGCAGCGCTGGTGATTATCATCAGAAACCACAGGTGGCGTCACGAACGTTCATAAAATTAACAAACAACCACCCTTTTAAAGAGTGACCCCAGGGTACGGGCCTGGGAGCCGACCACCGCGACATCCCCAAGGCCAGGCAAAGGCCAGGGTACCGAGTCATCCCCATCCCCTGGGCTGGTCACTGCTTTTCATCATCCATGTTGGGCTGTTGTACGACGTGTGGACTACTCTGCTTGTTGGATTCTTGCATTACCACAAACACTGCCTTTATTTTGTGATTTCTGTGCCGCTTCCCATTTCTATTGGCAGCGTGATATACCAGCACATGAGGGCTGCCACAATCATGTGTCAATAGGTTATTGATGGAGGCCGTGATACAGAGACTGTCCTGGACCAGGGAGGAGTTGGTACAGAAGCACCTAGAGAGGAGGGTACAGGGGCTTCATTTCAATTTTAAAACTTAGCTGGATTGTGTTTAGCTACAAGAATGGAAAGAAAAATAGAAAAAAAAAAATGAAGAGTTTATTATTTGGCAAAATCGTCCATCAGAGGTTTGGCCACTACCAAAAAGTTTTTGATGAACTTACAGTAGCAGCTGGCAAAACCCAAAAAAATTTGTAATGCCTTTAAGTCCTGAATATTATACCAATCCAGTACCGTCCGGACTTTTGCCAGATCCATGCAAAAACAGTGAATGATAAGAAATAACCCAAAAAAGGGACCTCCTGATGGAGAACATAAATTATTTGTCAAACCAGAGAAATGTATTATCTTTGAGTATCTGTAAGACCTGCCTGACATGTACCTGATGTGATACGAGGTGAAAAAATTAGACTGTGGGGACCCCCAACGAAACCCCGACGCTCAGCCCCCCTACCGCCACCCCTTCCTTAACAATACAATAATGTAACTCTTACAACTGGATGGGTGAGGATCAGTCACAGCTAGTGTTGAGCGATACCTTCCGATATCGGGAAATATCGGATCGGATTGGATCGGACCGATACCGAAAAAGTATCGGATATCGCCGATTCCGATACCGGAAACCAATGCAAGTCAATGGGACAGAAATATCGGAATGAAAATAAACCCTTTCTTTCCTTGTAGGTTAATTCTACATGGAGGAAAACAACTAAGAATAATGTAGAATGTATTGGGGGAGGTGGGGGAGACAATAAAGGCATAGAGGTTTAGCCCAATCAAATGGAATAGCAGGAATTAATATTTTTTTTTAAGACGTTCTGAGTTACGGAAATATTGACTATGTTAAGTATTTTTATATTTTGTCAGATATTTATGTTTCACTACTTCCATGCTCTTCACCTTCTTTTTTACTTCTCCCACACTTTCTCCTTCATCATCCTCAGCATCTTTTTCATCCACTTCTTCTTCACCTTCTTCATTTTCTTCTTCTTCACCTTCTTCGTATTATTCTTTTTTTTTACATTCTTCATATTCTACTTCTTCATCTTCTTCATCTTCTTCTTCTTCATCATATTCTTATTTGTGGCAGGCATTCCTGTAGTTGTTATCTATAAAAGGTTGGACATTACACCCTTCGTTCTGCCCGTCACAAAAGATTTACAACAGGATTTGTCCGCGTTCAGTTTGGCCTGCAGCAGCAGGTCTTTTCAGGGGCCAGGGGCACCACGAGGAGGAACGGACTCACCCCCATACACTGCTTAGTCATCTTCTGCTTATAATTTAGATATTATCTTTTGCTCTGATTTTTAGTCTTATGCTTAATGTTCTTCCGCTTTTTGTTCTGCAGCTTCTTGTATTTCTGCTTCTTGGTTTTCTGTCTCTTGTTCTTCTGTATCTTGGTGCTTGTCTTCTCTTCTTTGTCCTCTTGGTCAACTTCTTCAGGGTCATCTTCTTGGTCTTCTTCGGGGTGGTCTTCAGGGTTGTCGTCTTCGGGGGTCCTAGTCTTCGGGGTCCTCGTCTTCTTCGGGTTGGTCTTCTGGGTCCTCGTCTTCGGGGTCCTCGTCTTCTTCGGGGTGGTCTTCAGGGTCCTCGTCTTCTTCGGGGTGGTCTTCAGGGTCCTCGTCTTCAGGGTCGTCGTCTTCGGGGTCCTCGTCTTCTTAGGGTTGGTCTTCAGGGTCCTCGTCTTCAGGGTCCTCGTCAGGGAGATCTAGAGTGATTACCAAGAACCATTTCAAAAAGCTTGAACTTGGAAATGTAGCAGAAGGTACAAGAAAGCTGAGGAACTACCGAGGACCAGCTGACGGTACTGGAACCCGGATGGGTAGCAGAAGGTACAAGAGCCAATGGAACTACCGAAGACCAGCTGACGGTACTGGAACTCGGTTACTAAACAGGAGGTACCTGTGCCAGAAAGCACTACCAAGGACCAGCAGACGTTGGTGGAACTTGGATACCGAGAAGGAGGCACCTAATCCAAAGGCACTGCCGAGAACCAGCTGACGGTACTGGAACCCGGATGGGTAGCAGAAGGTACCCATGTAAAAAAAAGTTCAAGGCCGCGAGCCGGCCGCAGTTACCAAAACCCACAGTCCTACAGGGGGTGCTTGTCCTATTGGCACTATGGAACCAGCCTTCATTGCCAGATCCCGCAGCCCACATAGGAGTCACCTAAACTGCAGGCACCATAGAGTCGGCTAACCCGACCGCAACACGACAGGACAACGCATTGGAGGCAAAATGACGTTGACACTACCCGGAAACAGCTGGCGTGCTGGAACCAGGCTGGGCAGGAGGGAGTACCCGTGCCAAAGTCACTGCCGAGAACCAGCTGACGGTACTGGAACCCGGATGGGTAGTAGAAGGTACAAGAGCAAATGGAACTACCGAGGACCAGCTGACGGTACTGGAACCCGGATGGGTAGCAGAAGGTACAAGAGCCAATGGAACTGCCGAAGACCAGCTGACGGTACTGGAACTCGGTTACTAAGCAGGAGGTACCTGTGCCAGAAAGCACTACCAAGGACCAGCAGACGTTGGTGGAACTTGGATACCGAGAAGGAGGCACCTAATCCAAAGGCACTGCCGAGAACCAGCTGACGGTACTGGAACCCGGATGGGTAGCAGAAGGTACCCATGTAAAAAAAAGTTCAAGGCCGCAAGCCGGCCGCAGTTACCAAAACCCACAGTCCTACAGGGGGTGCTTGTCCTATTAGCACTATGGAACCAGCCTTCATTGCCAGATCCCGCAGCCCACATAGGAGTCACCTAAACTGCAGGCACCATAGAGTCGGCTAACCCGACCGCAACACGACAGGACAACGCATTGGAGGCAAAGTGACGTTGACACTACCCGGAAACAGCTGGCGTGCTGGAACCAGGCTGGGCAGGAGGGAGTACCCGTGCCAAAGTCACTGCCGAGAACCAGCTGACGGTACTGGAACCCGGATGGGTAGTAGAAGGTACAAGAGCAAATGGAACTACCGAGAACCAGCTGGCGGTGCTGGAACCCAGGGTAAATACTAAAAACAGAGTGGAGCCAGAGGTGTAATTGGAGCAAGTTTTAAATCCGTAGTACAGTGGATGTGGACAAAGCAGGAGAATTTGCCGGACACACAGCTGGGGATCAGCTGACGTTACTGAACCCCAATAACACTGGAGCAAGCGTTGACTGTGCAGACGGCACTTCTGAGCAGCAACTAGCGGTATTGGAGCCCAGGGTAAATACTAAAAACAGAGGAGCCAGAGGTGTATTTGGAGGAGGTTTTAAATCCGTAGTACAGTGGATGTGGACAAAGCAGGAGAATTTGCCGGACACACAGCTGGGGATCAGCTGACGTTACTGAACCCCAATAACACTGGAGCAAGTGTTGACTGTGCAGACGGCACTTCTGAGCAGCAACTAGCGGTATTGGAGCCCAGGGTAAATACTAAAAACAGAGGAGCCAGAGGTGTATTTGGAGGAGGTTTTAAATCCGTAGTACAGTGGATGTGGACAAAGCAGGAGAATTTGCCGGACACACAGCTGGGGATCAGCTGACGTTACTGAACCCCAATAACACGGCAGCAAGTGTTGACTGTGCAGACGGCACTTCCGAGCGCCAACTGGTGGTGTTGGAGCTCAGGGATAATACTGAAAACAGAGGAGCCAGAGGTGTAATTGGAGCAACTTTAAAATCTGTAGTAGTGAGAATGTGGACAGAGCAGGAGAAATTGCCGTCCGCACAGCAGGGGAACAGCTGACGTTACTGAACCCCAATAACACGGCAGCAAGTGTTGACTGTGCAGACGGCACTTCCGAGCGCCAACTGGCGGTGTTGGAGCTCAGGGATAATACTGAAAACAGAGGAGCCAGAGGTGTAATTGGAGCAACTTTAAAATCTGTAGTAGTGAGAATTTGGACAGAGCAGGAGAAATTGCCGTCCGCACAGCAGGGGAACAGCTGACGTTACTGAACCCCAATAACACGGCAGCAAGTGCTGACTGTGCAGACGGCACTTCCGAGCGCCAACTGGCGGTGTTGGAGCTCAGGGATAATACTGAAAACAGAGGAGCCAGAGGTGTAATTGGAGCAACTTTAAAATCTGTAGTAGTGAGAATGTGGACAGAGCAGGAGAAATTGCCGTCCGCACAGCAGGGGAACAGCTGACGTTACTGAACCCCAATAACACGGCAGCAAGTGTTGACTGTGCAGACGGCACTTCCGAGCGCCAACTGGCGGTGTTGGAGCTCAGGGATAATACTGAAAACAGAGGAATCAGAGGTGTAATTGGAGCAACTTTAAAATCTGTAGTAGTGAGAATGTGGACAGAGCAGGAGAAATTGCCGTCCGCACAGCAGGGGAACAGCTGACGTTACTGAACCCCAATAACACGGCAGCAAGTGTTGACTGTGCAGACGGCACTTCCAAGCGCCAACTGGCGGTGTTGGAGCTCAGGGATTACAGTTCAGGTGGTAGAAACATGAACACAACAGGAGACCTGGATACTGTTGCCAACCAATTATTTATTCTGGAAGAGGACTGGCAAATTCATGAGAGATCCAGGCCTTGTTCATTTTGAGAAAAGTAAGCCAGTCAACGTTATCGGAGGATAGTCGCATGCGACGGTCTGTTAGTACACCACCTGCGGCACTAAAGACGCGTTCCGATAATACACTAGCAGCAGGGCAAGCTAGCACCTCCAATGCATACTGACTAAGCTCTGGCCATGTATCCAGCTTACAGACCCAAAACTTGAAGGGAGAAGAGCCGTCTGGGAGTATACTAAGAGGGCAAGACATGTAGTCTGTCACCATCTGACGGAAACGTTGCCTCCTGCTGACTGGAGCCGTCTGTGATGGTGTAGACATTTGTGGCGGCGGGGACACAAAACTTTGCCACATTTCGGCCATACTGGTCTTGCCTTGTGCTGAGGCGCTGCTTCTGCTCCCTCTTTGTGCAGAGCTTCCTCCACTGCCTCGACGCACTGAGCTGCTTTGTAAAGCACTAGCAGCACTGCTCTCGGTTGGAATGGAGAACATGATGGAATGCACCAGTGCGTCTTGGTACTCCCGCATTTTACGCTCCCGGTTCAACGGTGTTATGAGGCTTTGTAAGTTGTCCCGGTAGCGAGGATCTAGGAGGGTGGACACCCAATAATCAGCCGTGTTGAGAATGTGGGCGATGCGGCGGTCGTTTCTCAGGCACTGCAGCATGAAATCAACCATGTGCTGCAGACTGGCAACTGGCCAAGAAACGCTGTCCCCTGCTTGAGGCGTGATCTCTGCCTGCTCTGCATCACCCCACCCTCGCTCTAGATCAGGGGTCTCAAACACGCGGCCCGCGGGCCGCATGCGGCCCCTGAGGCTGCTTTATGCGGCCCGCAGGCACAGACCCCTTGATGATCCCGACCAGGTCCAGGAGGAGCCGCCGACAGCAGCGCTGCATTGCCGCACAGAGACTGTCTCCCAGCACTGCATTTCCAATGCCAGCCGCCGGCCAATCAGAGGCCAGCAGCTGATATCTGCGTGTCGGCGCAGCGAGTATGACGTCATTGCCATATGCAGATGTCAGCTGCTGGCCTCTGATTGGCCGACGGCTGACATTGAAAATTCTGTGCTGGGAGACAGTCTCTGTGCGGCAATGCAGCGCTGCTGTCGGCGGCTCCTCCTGGACCAGGTCGGGATCGTCAAGGGGTCGGACTCTGTGGTGCCTGCGGGCCACATCTGCAGGAAGGCCGCCGAGGGAACGGAGGACAGGTGAGAATCATCTTTTTTTTTTTTTATGTGTGTGTGTGAAGAACAGCACAGGGGGCACATAGCCACAAGAGGGGACCTGGATGGGGCACATAGCCACAGGATGGGGACCTGGATGGGGCACATAGCCACAAGAGGGGACCTGGATGGGGCACATAGCCACAGGATGGGGACCTGGATGGGGCACATAGCCACAAGAGGGGACCTGGATGGGGCACATAGCCACAAGATGGGGACCTGGATGGGGCACATAGCCACAAGATGGGGACCTGGATGGGGCACATAGCCACAGGATGGGGACCTGGATGGGGCACATTAGTACAAGATGGGGACTTGGATGGAGAACATTACTACAAGATGTTTGCCATTATTACTATATGATGCTAATTGTAAGACAATATTACTGAATGTGGCCAATTGGGGGAAACAAAATTGTAAAAATCAAAAAAATAAAAATAAAGCATGAAAAAATATTGTGCACTAAAAATGCTGTTTTATATGTAAACTAAAGTAAACACAAAAAAGTGCACGTTTATTATCGCCACATCCATAACGACCCAAGCCATAAAAAAATAAACACGGAAAAAATGTTCAAAAGGTGTATACAAAAAAAAATGGTATCACTAAAAATGTCACATTGAACAAAGAATGCGGCCCCCCAAATTCAAATTTTTTCCATGTGCGGCCCATATACCCAGCCGAGTTTGAGACCCCTGCTCTAGATACTGACTACTAGAGCATTGTGTACCTCCCTCCTCTGGACAGATGTCTTCCTCATCCATTGACTCCTCCTCATCCTCCTCACAAAGTGTCCCCTGCCTAGGCCTTTGTGAGGAACCACGTTGCGCAGACTGTAGAGAAGCAGATTGCATTTGTGACTCCTCATCCTCCACCTCTTCCAAAACCTCGTCCCTTAGTGCTTGCAGTGTTTTTTCAAGCAGGCAGATAAGGGGGATAGTCATGCTGACTAGTGCATCATCTGCACTCGCCATCCGCGTGGAATAATCGAAGGCACGCAAAACGTGGCAAATGTCCTTCATAGAGGCCCACTCAGTGGTGGTGAAGTGTGAATGGCGCGCACTGCGACTTGTTTGCGCCTGCTGCAGCTGGTACTCCATTACTGCTGCCTGCTGCTCACACAACCTCTCCAACATATGTAACGTTGAATTCCACCTGGTGGGTAGGTCACATATGATGCGATGTTCCGGAAGACGTAATCGGCGCTGCAGAGCTGCAATGCGTGATCTTGCATTGCTGGAACGCCGCAAGTGAGCGCACTCTATGCGGACCTTGTGAAGCAGTGCATCAAGATCCGGATAGTCCCTCAAAAAACTCTGCACGACCAAGTTGAGCACATGTGCCAGACATGGGATGTGAGTGAGGTTGCCTAGGCCCAGAGCTGCCACCAGATTTCGGCCATTGTCACACACTACCATGCCTGGCTGGAGATTCGCTGGCACAAACCACACGTCGCTCTGCTGCTTGATGGCATTCCAGAGCTCCTGCGCTGTGTGGCTTCGATTTCCCAAAGAAATTAATTTTAATACGGCCTGTTGACGTTTGGCCACGGCTGTGCTCATATTGGTGACCATAACAGGTAACCGTTCACGGGTCGATGTGGAGGTAGACCGTGACGGCTCCTGCAGCACTGATTCAGAGGAACTGGAGTATGAGGAGGAGTCAATGTGTACAGACTGGATTCCTGCAATCCTTGGAGTTGGCAGAACACGTACAGCGCCACTCTCAAGATCTGTACCCGGCTCCACAACATTTACCCAATGGGCAGTGAGGGAAAGGTATCGTTCCTGTCCATGCTTACTGGTCCACGCATCGGTGGTCAGGTGGACCTTGCTACTGACGGCGTTTTGTAGCGCATGTTTAATTTTTCCCTCCACATGATGTTGCAGGGCAGGGACGGCTTGCCTGCTGAAATAAAATCGGCTGGGCACGTTGTATTGTGGGACTGCCAATGCCATAAAGTTACGGAATGTGTCAGTCTCCACTAGCCTGAATGATAGCATTTCAAGGGCCAGTAGTTTAGCAATGCCAGCATTCAGAGCCTGTGCTCGGGGGTGGTTTGCCGAGTATGGGCGCCTTTTCTCCCATGCCTGTGCTAACGATGGCTGTAGACTGGCCTGGGAGTGTGAGGATGACTGGGAAAGTGGTGCTGTGGGTGGAATTACACTGTGTCTCTGTACAACAGTGCCAGAGATTCTTCCATGGCGATCCTGTGAGGAAGCCGAACCAGCTGTGTGTGAGCTGGAGGAAGAGGCTACAACACGAGCTGAAGAGGTGGTAGGTGGCGCTGTAGGTTGGCCTAGGTCTTCAGTGTGTTTTTGTAACTCCACCACGTCCTTGGTCCGCACATGTTTCCACATATTTGTGGTATTGAGGTTGCTGACACTTTTCCCTCTTTTCACCTTCTGATTACACAGCTTGCATTTGACAAAGCAAATGTCATCTGCAACTGTGTCAAAAAAGGACCAGGCACTGCAAGTCTTGGGAGCGCCCGCTTTGGATTTTGGAAGAGCCAAGCTACTAATGGGTGCCGAAGTGGAGGCTACAGGCAACCAAGTCTGCCCCCTCCCTCTCCCTCCTTTTTGGGCTGTTCGGGGAATCTCTTCCTCAGAGCTGCTCCCACCACCTTCCTGTCCCTCACGCCATGATGGGTCAAGGACCTCATCGTCTACGCCACCCTCTTCAAACAACTGCTTCTCCTGGGTAGTCTCGACAGCACAGTACGCACCAGAAAGTGGCACCTGAGTCTCATCATCAGATGCGTACTGAGGTGTGCTGCTGACCATAGGCACTGGCCCACCCGCCTCTTCAGATTCAGAGAGACAAAACGGTTGCGCATCACTGCATACTACCTCTTCTTCAAATTCTCGAATTCTGCTTGGCTGGCCCCCTCTTTCCAAGCCAAGAGATTCAGAGAACAGAAGTAGAGATGGCTCCTGTCCAGGGCTCTCTGACTGCCTGGGCAATTTGGCAGGTGGTGAAGAGACAGATGGGTGCTCTTCAGTGCTCAGGACCTGAGAGGATCTGGAACTAATTGAAGTCGATGTGTTAGCTGCCATCCATCTGACAACAGCTTCAATTTGGTCCTCGCGCAGCAGTGGGGTACGGCTAGCTCCTACAAAGCTGCGCATAAAGGACTGTTCCCTGGTAAAACTGGGGGATGCTGAGTCACTGGTGCCCGCAGCAGGCACAGAATCCCCACGTCCTCTCCCTGCAGGCACAGAATCCTCACGTCCTCTCCCTGCAGAAACTCCACGCCCACGCCCACGCCCACGACCACATGCCTTACTCCCTGCCTTCTTCATCTTGGTAGACTGATAAAGATAGGCAGAAAAGTACTAAGGGCTTAGTGTGCTTATTCCTGAACAGCTGCTAACAGGTATAAGAAACACTAATTTTATAAAGTGTGGACTAGACTTTAATATGAGCTAATGTGGCCTACACAACTGTAAAGAGGAGTGTTTGGTGAACTTTATTTAGGTTTTTTTTGTCACAAAAAGACACTGGATGTGCCCAAAGATGTAATAACGATAGTATCACAAACTTTTTGTAGCTATTACAATGTAGGAAGGTAACCTACAATGCAATAGATGAGGCTGCAAAAAATAGGCTAATACTAATCTGGCTGGGGCTGCAGGGCCCAATGCTGCAGAAAGGCTCCTCTAACTACTCCTATATAGTGTGTTTGGAACCAATTTAGCTGAATACGGATGGAACCACCACACTAATAGGAGAAATCAGGAAAAATTATGAATTGGCAAAAAAGGACAATGTATGAGGCAGTGACACACACTGAGTGCACTACAACCAGACGTGGTTGAAGCACACACTACAGGGTGAGCTGCACTCACACACCAGACCTTGCAGACAGCGGTGAACAGTACAGATGCAGAGCACTGTGCACTAGCGCTGCAAGACCAAAAAAATTTCTCTATCTACTCCTATATAGTGTGTTTGGAACCAATTTAGCTGAATACGGATGGAACCACCACACTAATAGGAGATATCAGGAAAAATTATGAATTGGCAAAAAAGGACAATGTATGAGGCAGTGACACACACTGAGTG
The DNA here is from genome assembly GCF_046119375.1 of Phyllobates terribilis. Classification (NCBI taxonomy): domain Eukaryota; kingdom Metazoa; phylum Chordata; class Amphibia; order Anura; family Dendrobatidae; genus Phyllobates; species Phyllobates terribilis. The sequence continues at coordinate 279,691 of NW_027363233.1, read as the reverse complement.
CACTACAACCAGACGTGGCTGAAGCACACACTACAGCGTGAGCTGCACTCACACACAGAGACCTTGCAGAAAGCGGTGAACAGCACAGAGAACTGTGCACTAGCACTGCAAGGCACAGCGATTTATAAAGTAGCTTGGGTAAAGCAGAATAGACCAAATAGGTAGCTAAAACTGTCCCTCAGAACAACAGCGTCCTATCCCTAACTGAATTCACAGCAGAGTGAGCTCAAAATGGCGGCGGCGGCTTTTATAGTGCATCATGACATCATTTCAGCAGCCAATCACAGCCATGCCATTAGTTAAGATGCCTACATGCCTAACAGGATGTGCCCACACTTCTTAGGATCCTCATTGGCTGAATAAAATGAAAATGGCTCATTGCATTATGGGAACTTCCGATTCCGGTATACGATATTGCAAAAGTATCGGAATTAAGTATCGGAATTCCGATACCGCGAATATCGGCCGATACCCGATATTTCAGTATCGGAATGCTCAACACTAGTCACAGCTTTATTAACTCTTTAACTCATTCCATTAGAAAGGCATTTTATTTCCAAAAATAATTCCTCTTGTTGCAGCATGCCCTGTGTCTCCACACTGGCAAAGTTGGCCAACAAGAGTAACTTTCCAACATGTCCTATCTATTTCAGGCCACGGAGGATCCTGCATACTCGTATGCAGGACTCCGACTCCCACCCATCATCATTAACGCTTGCTCCACTCCGTCCTGGAGTCCTGACAGGAATATGTCCAGTCCAATATCCGTTAAATGAACACCGTCGGGCCATATGAGGCCAGCTTTATCTCCTTCCAGTTCTCGGTGTCTTATCACTACACCACCTCTTTCCTTTAAAAATCTTGCCATCCGAATATTTATTAGCCGCCTTGTCCGTTCGATGGCTGCACTGTCTCGCGCACCTCGCCATACCGCTCTCGGCACAATCTCTGACCATATTATAGTTCGTTTACTAAAAAATGCTCTGAAGCGCTCAGTGTATAGCTTCATTATTGCCATTAGTTCTGCGCTCTTGTAATGACCAAAGTCGTTTCCCCCAGCGTGTATAACTAAGATAACCGGACCTGTTGCTTCTCTCCCTATGTTGATTACCTCCATTAGTACCTGTGGCCAACGCAGGCCTCTAATACCTCTCCAGTTGAAATATGTGTCATGAAACCCCATATTCCTCCCGCCTGGGCGGACTGTCGCCCTTTTTTCTGCCCAGTATATGTACGAGTGGCCTATCACCCACACTGTTGGCTTATCGTCACCTGTAAAAGAAACAAACCACGTTAGGATAACAAGCCCGGTCTTATGTATCTCGCAAAACACGCGGATCGCCATCTGACTATCCTCTGCACTTCCGTTTCTGACAGTCCTGCTCTAGCTGCTTCCGTGGCCACTCCTATGCGGAATGAGTGTGTCCTGTAATCTTTGGGGTGGTTCCCTGCTGATGTTAGGCATTTATTAAATATAAATTGGAACTGGTATCTTGATAATGGCGTTCCATCAATGTGTGATAGGAAGAAATTACTTTGTGGCCTGATGGCTGTATGTGTTTTTACTATTGTTACCGGACACAGTGTACTGTTTGTGGGTTTTAGAAGCACCCAAGTGCCCTTGCCCGCTGGGTCTGTTTTGGATTTGCGTATGCGTAGACGCATTGCATTATTGGCTATGACTACGTCCTGGTGTAATAAGCCTCCACTGGTGGTGATTTTGGATCGAGGGACTAATTCGCTTATGCGTAGCGCCCCGAAAAAGGCGATCACAAATGCAGTAGACAGTAGTGTTGCTTCAAATTGTGAGTGGCATGTTAATGGTGTTAGGGATATGATTTTTGAGAGCAGATTTAGTGACACGGGATGTCTGCACTCCTGACTTGTCTGACCTCTTTTCCACCCTTTTAAGGCTTGACTGATGATGAATCTTTTTGTCACATCTCCCCAATTCAGTAGTTGGAAATGAAATGCTACTCCGGTCCGCCACTGCTGCGCTGACGCCCCTGATATGCCCCTCATCATTAGCTGGTGGAGAAATTCTATGGTTACATCTAGTCTGGCTTGTTCACATTGGTCAACCAGTCTGCCTGCTACTAGTCGTGTCCAGTCTTTCCATGCCTTACCGTATGCTTTCCACGTTGACGGGGCGACTGACGCTCTGATTAATGGCATCAGCTGTTCGCCACTAGATCCCATAGGGAGGGTGGGCAACTGGTGCCCGACGGGTGGGCGTTGGGGAGGAGCTCTCTGAAAACCTGCCAATTGAATTGCGATAAAGCATTAGCAGCAGCGTTAGATCCCCCCCTCCACATTGTGGCTAGCGCGGACCCATACATTGTGTTTTAGGCACAGGAATGCTAGCCGGCGTAGTAGGCCTAGCACTGGGAGAAACAATGATGCCATCTTATTAATGCAGTGCGCTAGGCTGGTGTTATTTGTTATGAAGCGTATATTTTTGTTCGCTAGGTACGTGCCCCATATTTCTTTGGCTACCACTATTGGGAAGAGTTCCAGGAGTGTCTGGTTTTTTGTTAACCCTTGTTCAGACCAATACGGAGGCCATAAGCCTGTGCACCACTGGTTATCTAGTATCGCTGCATATCCGCCCACTTCTGCTGCCCCGGTGAATAATGTTAGTTCAATCTTGGACTGTTCTGCTGACATAAACAACGTGTGACCATTGAATGATTGTAAGAAGGTTTTCCACACCTCTAAGTCCGCCCGAAGCTGCCTGCTGATTCTGATTCTATGACTCGGTTTTAATGCACGTTTTGTTGCAAAGGATAAACGATGAGAAAAAACCCTTCCGACTGGCATCACCTGGCTCGCGAACACGAGGAGGCCTAGTAACACTTGCATCTGTTGTAGTGTTACTTTCCGTACTGTGCAAAATCCCTCGAGGTGTAGTGTTTTTTGTATTTTTTCTGTTGGGAGGTGGGATAACCTTGCTGTGGTGTCGATTTCGATGCCTAAGAACGATAGCTTTGTTGTGGGGCCTATGGTTTTTGTAGGGCATAATGGGACTCTGAACCGTCGAGAGATGTTTGTGAATTCGTTAAGTAATGATTGGCATTGATTTGAGTCTTTGGGTCCGACGAATAGGAAGTCATCTAGGTAATGTGTGACGGACCTATTGCCGGTTTCGTACCTCAACACCCATTCTAGGAAGGAACTGAATAGTTCGATGTAATAACAAGATATTGAACAACCCATTGGGAGGCAAGTGTCGTAGAAGTATTCATTGTCCACTTGGCATCCCAGCAGGTGGTAGCAATCTGGGTGCACCGGTAGTAGGCGAAAGGCGGATTCTATGTCGGATTTAGCGAGCAGCGCTCCGGGCCCCGCATCGCGTACTAACATTACTGCTCTGTCGAACGACGCGTAGGAGACCGAGGCGTCTTCAGACGAAATACCGTCATTTACAGACTCTCCTTTTGGGTAAGATAAATGATGGATAAGCCGGAATGAACCTGGCTCTTTTTTGGGGATTATTCCCAGAGGGGAAACTCTAAGGTTACTGAATGGTGGTGCTGGGAAAGGGCCCGCCACTCTGCCTAGAGCTACTTCTTTTTGTATTTTTTGCCTAAGTATTTCAGGGTGCTCTTTTGCAGATTTAAGGTTATTTGCAAAGGTGGGCGATTTATTAAGTTTGAAAGGGATGAAAAAAAACGTATGTGAAACCAAAACGTAACTGTCCCGCTGCGTCTTTCTTAGGATATTGGTCTAGCCAGGGGCCCATCGCGTTTACGCTCACCGGGGTCCTTGGATTCTGACTGTGGGAGTTTAATTGATCATTTGCTTGCGGGACGAGAACATCTTGCCGCGGGGTAGGCTGCACCGCAGGCTGAGCATTCATGTTTGTATCTGCATAAGGCGTAGAAACGACAGTGTCCCTCATTGTACTGCCAGCAGGCCCCTAGTCTACGTACTACCACTGAATTTTGGCCTGCTGTTGTCTGTTGTCCTGTAGCCGTTGTTGGAAAGGGATGGTGTTTCTGTGACAGCATTAATCGCAACCATACGTCTGTAGCTTTTACCCCCCCAGCCTAGCTGTGGTTGCAGGGCCAACTGCCTCCGGAACTCTTCATCGTAGCGCCACCATGCTGAACCGCCGTGGGCTTTGTACAAGTTATACACCGTATCCTGGTATATGAATAGTTCTGAGCAGCATTCCGGATGCTTTTGGCCCATGATGCAACCTAGCACAGAAAACGCCTGTAACCAGTTACTCATCGTCATTGCAACCTTTTGTCTGTTTCTGTCGAATGGTTTGGCGGCTATCCTTTTCTCTTTGTCTATAGTATGTTGGTCAGCGGTTACAAGTGACCAAATGTCGATGTAGTCATTATTCCATATTTTAATTCTGGTTTCCTCGTCTATGTGTGAGCCCAATGGGCTTATCCCTCAAAAGAATGCGTCCTTGTGTACGCTGGCTAATGGTGGAGTTGTTTTAGTAGAATTATGTATAGCGCCTGGTGGCACGGATAGTTGTTTGACTATGGCCTTAAGGGCCGCTATTAAGTTGGTGTTACTACTTCCCATTTCAGTTATACTTATATTGCACACACCCATTCCTGCGGCTGGAGGAGGGACTCCGATGTGTGGAGGGACTCTGACACCTGTCTCGCTCGGGGTGAGCGGCGTGCCTCTGCTCGTAGACCTGCGTGAAATCGTTGTATTGTGCAGACTGTAAGCTCTGGAGGGTGTCATTGTATCGTTTCTGTCCCCCGGAGGACGGGATCGGTGCAAGCGGCTGTTGGGGCTCGACGATGCGCTCGACATCTCTGATGCAGAGGATGGTGAGCGCCACCTTGAGGACCGCGACCTGTGACCCCTCCTGTGGGATGCCGATCTCCGCTTTGCTTGTGACGACCGCTTCCTTCGCCGGTGACTTGTGTGCGATGGCGTAGATCTGTCGTCGGAGGAACTACAGCGAGTTCGCCTAGAGTGAGTACGCCTGGAGTCTCTGTGTCCCTGAGGGTGTATGGGGGGTTCTGCGCAGTTTACATGTGTCCCGCCGGGACATGTCGGTGCTATTTGTGGCCAGGGCGATGATATAGCAGTGTCAAGCGCGTGCGTCGCTGCGCTATTATAGGGGTATATGGGGGAGGCGAGGATGGTCGCTGAAGTGTTTAGGCTCCGCATCGTGTCCATCAGGGGGGTATTGATACTGTGACTGGGCGCTGGATGGGCTGCGGTGATTACAGGGGCCGCAATGTCCCCTGGATGTGTAGTGTCACGTGTTCTGTTTTGGGAACTTTTTCTTTTATTTTTAATAGGAGTTTTTCTGTGGGGGATTGTTTGGGGGGGAGGCAGAGCACAGCCCCCGGCAGAGGATTCTGCTCTGCCACAGCCCCTGCTGTGTGTTGAGGGGGCGGGGAATGGTTACTAAGTGGCCCACAGCCTCTTCTGTGAGGCTGCGGGGTGGTGTGCCTAAAGCGCTCTGGAGGACGGGAGTGCCTGCTGGACCTCCGCCCTCCAGGGCGCTCCTCGGCAGGATGCGGGACGGGAGTGTTAACGGGGGTGGGGAACAACAGGCTCTATGCTGTCTCCAGCGCCGGCGGCAGGCAGGAGACCTGAATCCCCTCTGAGCCCGCCGCCGACATGGAAGACAGCCCGCATTCGTTTATTAGTGCAGCGGAGCCTTGCGCCCGCTGTGAGTGAGGCGCAGGGTCCACCGCCGCACTAGCTTCAGCTTCCTGCTCCGCCCCGCAGCTTTCTGGACTGGGGTGCGTGACCTGCGGGGTCACGTGGGGCGGACATGCGCCCCGCACATGCGCATCGAGCGCTTCCTGCCCTCCAGCTCCGCCTCCCCCAACATGCCTCTCCGGCCTAGTGGAGTCGCGCGCCCGCTTCCGGACCGCCACGGCTGCCCGCTTCCCCGAGTCAGCGCGCGCCCGCAGCACTACCGCAGCCACCTGCCATCCCGCGCCGGGTTGAGTGGCCCGATGAACACTGTAAAGTTGTGCAGATGCGGCGGTCGGGTGAGGACGGGGATCGGGACCAGGCCGCGGAAGTAATGCAGCCCCCCGTTCCAGATGACCCGACCGCCGTGGAGGGGACCGTTGTATCGTGGGCAATTGGAGTGGGTGAGTAGGCCCAAGTGGTGAGGGGACTGGGACTGGGGAATATGATGTTCCCATAAGGGGTTGAGGGCCAGGGGCAGGGTGATCTGGGGATTTAGAGCTTGGGCCAGGGGGATGAGCGCTGAGCCCCGACATGAGAGCCTGTAACCAACGTTCACCCCCCTGTGCAAACCCAGCCTGGAGGGCCTCAGCAATCTGACCTGATCCTGAAATCTCCATGAAGTTCGACTCCGGGACCAGCAAAGAAAGGAAGTAACGTGGGATGTCCCGGTGTTTATGTATCCATGGGACGGCTTGTAGCAGCCGTCCCTTTCGCTTCATTGGATCCTTCCGGGGGCTTCAGGATCACTGGTCAGTAAGGGGCAGCGAAGGGGGGGTCACCAATCGCCACGGCCCAGGGAGGGGCCACCACAGTCAGTGACTCCCTCCTTATTTAGTATGGAGTCTACCATTATGTCATCAAGATGGGTTTGTTGTGATCTACCTGCCAGATGAGTAAAAATGGGAGCATTAGTCAACCCAAATGCCATCACAAGGTTTTCATAGTGCCACTCAGGAGTATTTAAGGCTGTCTTCCACTCATCTCCTCAATGTGAATGAGATTATAAGCCCCCCTGAGGTCTAGTTTCATCAAATTGTAGGAGCCAAATGGTTTTCTAAAGAGGTCTGGGATGAGAGGGAGAGGATATGCATCCCAGACCGTAATCTGATTAAACTCGCAAAAATCAAGGCAGGGGCGCAACCCCTAGTTTTTTTTTTTTACAAAGAAAAACCCCACTGCAACGGGAGATGAAGAACGTCTTATATGGCCCTTTGGTAGACTTTCAGTGATCTAGTTTTTCATGGCCTGCCTCTCTGAACCAGAGATATTATATAACCTGCTTTTTTGGCAGCTTGGCCCCAGGAATAATATTACCGACGCAATCATAAGGATGATGGGGAGGAAGTTCTTGACACCCCTGTTCAGAAAACACATTCCTGAAATCAGACCCACCGTGGCTATCCGAGTGACCAAGCAGTGTTCTTGGCAATACTCGCTCCATTTTACCACCTCCCGAGTCTGCCAGTCTACGGCTAAGTGCCCACGATGCAGAAATGCTCTGGATTTTTCCTGAGCGTTTCTGCATCTCCCTGGCAGAAAAAAATGCATGCGGATTTTACATGTGTTTTTCCTGCCAGGGACAAGTGTAAGTGAAGTGTTTTTTCACATGCATTTCCGCATGCGGGTTGTCAAGCGCTTTCCAAGCGATTTTAGCATCACTTGGAAAGTGCTTGACAACTTGGTCACACTATATAAATACGTGCAACCAGCATGGATTTATATAGTGTGACCAAGTTAATAGTTGAAGAAAAAAGATTAAGAATGGTAAAAAAAAAAAAAAACATTTTACTTACCTTCTGATGGCCCCTGGTCTCTTGTACGGCTCACGGTGGTGTGAAAGGACCTTCCATGACGTCATTTAGTCATGTGACAGGTCACGCGACCTCTGACGAGCCGTACAAGAGACTGGACGCAGCGGAGAAAAGACCGGGGGCCATCAGAAGGTAAGTATAATGTATTTTTTTCTTGTCTTTTTTTTTTTTTTTTTTACAGGTACCATGGTACCCGGGTCTGGAGGAGAGTCTCGTCTTCTCCAGACCCGGGTACCATCCGCACGTTGAATCGCTTAATATCCGCATGTGCACATGTAGTCATGCGGATATTAAGCCATTCAATGGAGGCGAAAACGTCGCGATTACGCAAAATAATTGGTAGTGCTGCGGATTTTTCCGCACTGATAATGCGCAGCGGAAATTTCCGCAGCATGTGCACAGCACATGCGGATTATCATTGGGGAACATTGCAGACCTTCTACCAAGCGTTTAAGCGTTCCTGCAGTGGAATTGCCGCTGCGGAAACGCTTAAAAGATAAAGTGGGCACACAACCTACCACAGGATTGTGCAGCGTAAACCAAGGTAGTCCAAGGACCACAGGAGAGGGCAAGCCCTCTAGCACATAACAGTCAATAAATTTTGAGTGCAAGGCCCCTACCTGCAGATGTAGCACACGAGCGACAAGAGTAAAATACCCCTAGCTCAAGGGTGCAGAGTCAATGGCGATTATGGGTGTTGAGCCAGAAAATTTATGAGGTTTGAGGTCCTGATCGGACCTAGCGTCGATCAAAATAAACCCCGCCCCACTGTCCAGAAAGGCAGAAATTACCACCATACTTTTGCCAAGATGGATCTTGGACGGTAAAAAAAAAAATTGTGACCTATCCACAGAGGAAATAAGTACACCCCCGAGTTGCCAATTCACCACGCAACTCGGGCGCCTTAGTTTTCCGGTGGGTGTTTAGGAATTTAGGAAAGACACACACACACACACTCCCCCTTTCCACCAAACTACAGTTGGACCAACAGAACAAGTCGCCACACCCAACAGAATGGGTTCCTCAGTTAACTCAAACCTCGGTGCCCTTGACCCCAGGCCCCCTGCAAATTGGAGTGTCTCCTTATGTCTCTAGCAAAGACAGTGGTTAACACACAAACGCCTCTTCAAAACAACCAACACCTCCGACTCCAGAACTAGGCAGCATAAATCTAACACTGGCAATCCAAGATTGCCAGAGGCGAGTATATATAGGAGAGGGGAAAGGCCAACACTGAACAGCTGAGACCATCAATGCTGGAAAGCTCTAGCAGCTCTCAACTGAACAGATTAACCTTTGCACTGCTAGCAGCAACCTTCACGGTTTAATATGATAGTGAAGTGCTTCTAATCAGTGCAGGAGCTCAGACGCCGCAGTCTTCTGGCCCCTCTAGTTACGGTAAACCCGTGGTTCCTGGATTCCAGCGATGTGTCACTTACTGAGCTGCTTGATGCAGTGTTGATAAAATCCCTTTATTAGCTGCAGATGTTCTGCCTATGCACAGGGTACACAGAAAGCTGTCAATCAGTGGTGCGGGTGGGGCTATATATAGAGCTCATGAATGTGGAGGACTACATGGTAGCAGGTTTACTAGTCCTTGAGTGATAAAACTAAAACAAGCAGCCAGTTATTGACACATGGCTGGAATCAGAGTCTCTGTCTTTATATAATCAGAATCTAATAAGAGTATAGATGCAAGTGTACAATAAATCTGGAAGAATAAAGAAGTAATCCATATATCATAAATTATATCTACCCTACAGGTAGCATATGCATTATAATTACATACAACGTCACTAAGGAAAAGTACTTCATTTGCGTCGACCACCAATAATTCACCTTGGCAAGCAGAAAGGGACCTTGAAACTTCGTAGCTAAAATCAACATGACAATACAAAAGTACAAAAACGTTAAAAGGGAAAACATGTTGGACAAATATGGATTGATGGATACAAGGCGCATTCTTAAATAACCATGTATAAATGTGAGGGGAGTCATTTCGTATGTAGATGGACAAAGAATGCTGAGATTTGGAAACACGTTGCTATGTTGCAAAAATGTTTCACTTGAACCTTGTGGATTAATGGACTTTTAAAGATGAAATAATAAAGATGGATTTTATGGAGCTGGAGTTCCTTTTCTTTTTCCTGTGATTTACACACGTGTGGCCACACGATCTCCAGGCTTCAGCACGCCGAGAGCCGCTGTGGGTGAGCTGGTGGTTTTTTTTCTATAGCATTCTTAAATAGGCTGTGCCAAGATCGCAACTTTTTGGCTATTCTGTAGGGGGGTTGACAAGCGGGACCTCCAATGATCAGAAGAACAGATGTCTCACATCCCCTTTTTTAATGGAGTGGTGCCATTGTCTACGGGACTGATGGAGATAGCTGAGCTCTGAATTCGGCCATCTCCGGCAGCCCATTACACTTTGAGTGGAGCAGCAGTGCACACGCTCATCGGCCAATCCATTGGCGTAATATGGCTCCTGCACCTGATTTCCTGTGATTGGGGTCCCAGAGATGGGTCCCCAGCTATTAGCAAGCAATCTGTTCTGTAGAAAAGCGATAAGTTGTAATCTGAGAGCAAACTCTTTCAATTTTAAAATATTGGATAGCTCTTATGGGCGTCTATAGAAAAACCAAAACAGTGTGAGATCTACAGGGTCGGCCATTTATATGGATACACCTAAATTAAATGGGAATGGTTGGTGATATCAACCTGAAACAACGGATACTGGAAGCCTGTGCTAGCATTTCTTCTGCAGTGTTGCTATCAGTGTGTCAAGAGTGGGAGAAGAGGGTTGCATTGACAATCCAACACAATGGGCAGTACTTTGAACACATTTTATAAGTGGTTATAAACTTGTACAAAACTCATGAAAGAATAAAGTTACGTTAAAACCAAGCACACCATTGTTTTTCTTATGAAATTCTCAATAAGTTTGATGTGTCACATGACCCTCTTCCCATTGAAAAAATAAAGTTGGATCCAAAATGGCCGCCATGGTCACCACCCATCTGGAAAAGTTTTCCCCCTCCCATATACCAATGTGCCACAAACAGGAAGATGATATCACCAACCATTCCCATTTAATTTAGGTGTATCCATATAAATGGCCCACCCTGTAAAATAATAAATTATTATTATTATTATTGCAGCTGCTGCATTTTGTATAACTCATTCAGTATCTGAACATCTGCAACAAGAGCACAGAGAAACAAATCAAGAAGAAACGTCACACTCACCGGAGTGTCGATCAGGTTCAGGAGATACTTCTTTCCCTCGTAAGTGTAAAACAGAGACGCAGTCTGGGCCTTCACCGTAATCCGGGCTCCCTCTCCACCTGCAGCTTGTCCAGAACTTGCTTATTGGAGGCGGCTTTTGGAATACACCCTGAGGGAAGGAGCGAGACCCCAGAATCCACACTGTTAGCTCGTGGTGGCCGTGTCCCCCTCCATACTAGTCTGTCAAGGTTAGCTTGTTTCTGTGTTTTATATATGTATTTTATGTGTGTAAACCCTCTTCATGTGTACAGCAGCCTGGAATAAACGCTGCTTAAGAAATAAAAGAGTAAGGCCTCATTCAGACCACAGTGATTTCTCTTGTAGGTAAAAAAAAAAAAAAAGTCCGATTTTCATCAGCTTTGTTTTGCATCCGAGAAGTTCTAAACTTTGATTTGGATCAAAATCCGACAGGTCAACGTGTTTCGATGAAAAATACGCGATCCGCATAAATATGTGAACATCCCTAGACTATAATAGATATGAGTTCTGTGAAAAACTAGGATCGAGCTCGTACGAGATCCAACATTTCATTCTATAAATCTACATAAATAATTAAGTAACGTGCCAAATTGCTTTTTTTTGTGTATGTTTTGCGTGTACGGAGGGAAAGTTCCCAGTGCTAGTGTCTATGGTGCTCCATTAGGCTAGGGCTACCTTGTGACTGTGTGTGGCGCTACTGATTAAGCAATAGCTCCAGTTCAAAGCAATACACTAATTTTAAAAGGAAATCTGTTTGACCTCAGATGTTGGCATGCAGGCCTTTGAAATGTAAATCTAAACCAATGGACACTTTTATATCTTCTACCTGTTGCTGCACTCCTAAGTAATTAGAATTTTGGTTCACATGCAAATGAGGAGTTAAGTCTCTGTCTCCTGAGATTATCTCCCACAGCAAGCATCCGTTCTCTTTAGGCTACGTTCCCATCGCTTTTGATGAGTTTTCGATGTTGCAGATTTTCTACAGCATTCCTGCACCTATTAAGTAAAATAGGTTACTTGTTTTTTCTTTCTTTAATTCTGTAACATCAAAAGCTCACTGAAAGCTCGTGGTGGGAACTTAGCCTCAGTGTCAATCATAGCTCACAGTTTTTTGGGACGTCAGGCACCAGGCAAGGAAAATCAGAAAGTAAGCTATCAATCAAGATAAAGAGGCTGGTGCTGGGCAGGGAAGCAACCTTGGAAGGCTGAGGCTCGGTAAGTGCTCCATTACACCCAGAGCACTCAGAAATGCAGCAACAGATAAAAGATATAGAGGTGTCTATGGATTTAGCTTTCCAAATCCTGCATGGTCATGAATGGGAATTGGAGGGAGGGGTATATCTGATGTATTCCCTTAAATTATTAAATGGCAATTGCAGTTCACATAGTTCCATACTACCTAATCATTAGCGCTACAAAAATGTGCACTTCAAGCGCCAGTAAAAAAGATTCCTTAGAATCTGGTCACTATTAGTGATGATCGAGTGTGTTCTATCAACCCCTCCGGCGAGCACGCTCGGGTGCTCGCTGAGTATTTTGGCATGCTCGGCATTTCTTTTAATGTCGCCGTGCCTGCAAGTGTCACGGCTGTTAGACAGCGTGCTCGCCGAAGGGGTTCATAGAACACGCTCGATCATCACTAGTCACTATACATGAGTATACCATAAAAAACAACATATTATATAGTGAATAACACAGACACTATTCAATACAGCAGGGTTGAGGTGTATTTTGTGGTACAAAATTACAGTATTTTTGAATGACACCATTCACTTTACTGTGCAAGATATAGAAAAAAGGGTAATGAACTCCAAATAAAGTGAAATGGTGCAGAAGAAAAAAAAACAAAAACATTTCACTGCTTTTAAAAAATTCTAAACTTTGTAAACAAATTGTTTGGCTCGTGTTTCAATTTTCTAAGACCGTTTTTAATACTTACCATTTTGGGGTACAACTTTTTGATTGCTCCATCAAATGAATAGTCATAAGTTACTTACCAGTAACGGGATTTTTCAGAGACTATGACAGCACCACGAGAGAGGGGATCCGCCCACCAAGGAGAGGAAACCTACAGGCTTAAAAGGGCGCCACCTCTCTCCCGCCTCAGTTTGGATTACAGAGCACTGAGAGGACCACCAGGTTAATGAACACAGCAAACAATCACAAAGTTGCCACACGACACCTATTGAGTGTGAGATTATAATTTATAAAAGGGGAGTGCTCCCACAAAGGTGAAGGGAGGGAATGTAAGGGTGCTGTCATGGTCTCCGAAAAATCCCATTACCGGTAAGTAACTTAAGATTTTATCGGTCGACCATGACAGCACCACGAGAGAATTACAGGGATGAAGTAATCTATTGAAGGACCACACCCTGGAACACTCTTCTCCCAAAGGTGAGGTCAGCCGATACTATATAGGTTAGATATGGGTGTGTCTATGGAATGTAGAGCGACAGGACGAGGTAGCAGCCTTACATATGTCTTCTAATCAAGACACCTGTCTTCTCAGCCCAGGAGGTCGCCACAGCCCGGGTGGACTGAGCCTTCAACCCTCCTGGCACTTCCTTGCCGCTAGATGTATATGCTAGAGAAATGGCTACCTTAGGGAGAGAGAGAGTGATTTTTAGACTAGATCCTGCATATCATCCAGAATTTGAGTAAACGGCGAGGCCATAGACAGGGCCTGGATGTCACTAATGCTCCTGGCCGAGGTTAAAGCTATTAACAAAGCGGTCTTCAGGGAGAGGGATTTAAGGGTTGCTGACTCTATTAGCTCAAACGGCGAGCTAGTTAAGGCCTTTAGAACAAAATTTAAATCCCAGGGAACCAAGCTGCTTTTAATAATAGGTCTAGATCTAAAAGCTGCCTTAATGAACCGAGAAACCCAGTAGTTACCAGCTAGATCACAGCTATATAGGGAACCCAAGGCAGAAACCTGAACTTCAAGGATGCTGGTGGACAACCCTAGTTCAAGACCTTTTTGTAAAACACCAAGATTTTTCCTATTGGCGCCTTCCCCTCCCCCATCAACCCCAGGTTTTCTGCTGTGCATCAGGATGGTTACTAGACCTTGGGAAAAACCTTTCCGATTTAGCAGTGTCTTTTCAAGTTCCACACCGTCAAGTGGAGGCCAGTTGCTTGAGGAGATACGGAATCTCTGGAAGAACCCAAGGATCGGAGATGGACATGCTCCTCAGGCATGAGAACCAGGGCCTCCTGGGCCAAAAGGCTGCGATCAGCAGAACCCTGGCCTTGTCCTCCCTGATCTTTCTTATGACCATGAGAAGAAGAGCCAACCAGGGGGGGAGGCATACGCCAGGCTGAAATCCCAACGTATCAGGAGAGCATCCACAGCTAGGAGATTTAGGGAACACAAGATCTTTGTCTTCCGATTTAGTTTTGCGGCAAACAGATCTACCTGACCGGAGGGCCCCCCCCCCATCTTCGGCTATTTGGGTAAAAATTCCTTGATTTAGTTCCCATTCCCCTTGCGTCAGAGGATAGCAGCTTAGGAAATCTGCTCTGGTGTTTTCTTTTTCCCTTATATGGAGGGCCATCAGGGAAAGGAGGTGACTTTCTGTAATCTGGAAGAGATGATCTGTCACTCATCAGCAATCTTGACCATGTGTCCACTGGTGGTTCACATATGCTACCGCAACTAGATTATCCAAGAGGATCTTTACATTCTGGCCCTGAAGGAAAGGTAAGAAATTATTCACCGCCTTGTCTACCACCAGAAAGTCTTTTGCATTGGAGCAGAGACCCTTTTCGATATCTGACCAGGTCCCCTGGGCTCCCCACCCTCTGGGACTCGCATCTGTGGTAATTGTGCTAGTGACCCCAAGTACCCAGGGAACCCCTCGAGATTGGTGGCAGGATGAGCCTAACCTCTATAAAGATTTTACTGACTGGGATGATGAGGACAT